>NC_142693.1:16984038-17624230 GCF_029641045.1 Salvia hispanica
GATTGTTCCATTGTTCCGGTGAAAGTTTATCATTTTTAATAAAAGTATAATTTTATATTTCTATAAATATTCCAAAACTCCCCCTTTATATATGTATAGATTATAATTTTATTGTTCAATTAATAATTATGGGTATATCAAAACTTGAGTATACAAAATCAGACTAACAAATCTATTAAATTTAAAAATATGATGCGCATCTATATATATTTACTTACCTAATTAACTAATCGAATTTAAATTTTACGTAGACAATTATTATAACCCATTTTTATGTTGTTTATTTTAAACGCATTAACTAATTTCTACATTCAAAACAGCGTAAACAAAATCAAAACCAATTAATTTTACAATTAGTTTTATGAAATAATTAAATCGTACATGAGAGAAATATTAGGGTGTCTCCACCGACGGCCGTCCCGTTCGCCCGTAGTGAGTGGGACGTCCGCCCACGCCCGTCCCGAGTGCCCCTGCGATGGGCTCGTCCCTCGCGTCGACGTCCGACCGGACGTCCGCCACTGTGGCGAAGGTCGGACTTCCCGGTCGGACGTCCGACATTTTTAATTTTTAATTTTTAATAAACTCTATAAATAGGGCTCCCCCAACTTCATTTCATTCACACCACTTGTGTTGACAAATTTCTCTTTCTAAATCTACAAATTGCATTTCTACTACAATGGAGTACAATAGAAACTCCCCCACCAAGAGCGGATGAAACACACCCTCGATTCCCATCGGATCGGAGGGAAATTTTACGGGGATGAATCCCCAGAAGGCGGGGACGGCGGGGATGGCGGGGATGAGCGGTATGCCGGCGATGACTCCCCAAATATTCTACACTATGTACACTTGGATGAGTCAGATGGATCAGATGATGCCAGGGTCAGCGGGTATGCCGACATATATGTCGGGGATGGGTGGGACGATGCCAGGGGCAGCGGGGATGGGCGGTATGCCGCCAAATATGTCGGTGGGTGGGTCGATGGAGATGCGGAGCCCGAGGACGCCTAGGGAATCTGTGTATCGGCCATATATAGATTTGTTGGCCGATGATTCCCCTAGTACTGTTCCGGAGACTCAGTACGCCAACATCGAGATTTTCTCTTTTGAGGATCTGGGGCTATCGCCGATCTGTGAGACTCCCGATGAGGCGGAGCCAGCTGCAAGGGGCAGGAGCAAAGGCAAGGGGAAGGCCAGAGGCGGGGGTAGGGGCAAGGGCAAGGGCAAAGTCCCGAGCTCTTCATCGCACACGGGGGCAGAGGAGGAGGAGGGCGAGGATGAGACTGAGAGGAGGACGATCTGGTCCGTGTGGGAAAATGCCGCGCTTGCGAAGGCATGGATCGGTGTTGTAGAGGTCCCTATGTCGGGGCGAACTAGTATGTTGACCGAATGTGGCATCGCATTAGTGCCGCCTACCGCAACGTCAAACTGCCTGGGGCGAAGCCTCGCATACCCGAGCAATGACGGAAACAGTGGCTTCGGTTGAGGCCTAAGCTTAGTCGTTTTGCCGCCTCTACCAAAACAACATGCGCATGGTAACCAGCGGCATGTCTGAGGATGATGTGAAGAGACAAACCTTGGCCCAGTACCCCAACCGAGAGTTGAACATCAAAGAGTTTGACCAGTGGGAGGCCTTTCTCGTGGTCAAGGATTTGCAAAAGTTTGCGATTGGTGTCGAATCGGGCTGGAAGCGGACGTAGATCAACTCTTCCGGTGAGTACAGGAGCAGTGCTGGTTCGCAAGAGCTCCCCGAAGCCGAGGAAGAGGCCCCGCTACCACGAACAGACTCTCGCCGTCGTCGGCGCCCGATGGCGAGGGGAAGCGGCAGCGACAGCGGGTCCTACGAGGTCGAATCGGAGGCCCCAGGAGGCCCAGAGGACGGCGTCCTCGCCCGCGCGCAGCAAACGAAGACCCTGATGCAGAGCACTATGAAGTGGTATAACACGTAGGATCCAGTGTTGAAAAGGCTGTACAAGGAGGTGGTCGACCAATGTCGGCGCGATTTAAGTCTGCCACCCATTGATGATTATGGCGTCGAGATCGGAGGACGTCAGCGGCACGGGCGATGGGGACGAGGACGAGGAGGAGGAGTGAGAGCCGAGGGTATTATGTAATTTTATTTTTAAACTATGTTTTTTTTTAATTATGTAAATTTTTTTTAATGTCATTTTTTTAAATGAAGTTTTCGAATTTTCCCGTATTTCGTTTCGACGTATTAATAATTTCGTAAATTTTTAGTCCGTAAATTGAATAATTGTGGGAAGGGCTAGTGGAAGTCCTAGTGGGAAGTCCTAGTGCAGTGGGAAAGGCTAATGATGTGACAGTAGAATGGGAAGGGCTAGTGCTGACGTGGCATGCAGTTTTTGTGGGAAGGGTTAGTGGAGGTCCTAGTGGGAGGGGCGCCACCGGAGACACCCTAAATTACGAAGTAATAAATAACTTTTGTTAGTTTGACAAAGGTACATCGTAATGTGCATTAGAAAATATCATCGCTTTACACATTCATAACTAGCTAATATACCTTTTAAAATTAGATAAAAAAATCTCGTAATAAAATACTCCATGGAATAACATTATAGTATTAGTAGAGCATATATGTCTCTTAATCTTTTAATTTTATTACGTCAATATTTTTTAATATAAATCCAAAATTCAAACTCAATTTACTATGCAAATGAATAAATTATTGTAAGAAACAATATTTAAACTTAAAAGTTGGTAAATGTAAATGAGTTTTGCACTTTTTATAAATTCTTAGGAAAAATCACATTTTAGATACCTGAAGATGAAAAACTATAAATCATGTGTCTTAACTGACCAGGTAAAAGAGTGATATGTCCTTAATGGCAATAGGAGCAAAATGGTAAAAACAAATGGTACCAACTATAAGAATTGAGCATATTTCTTTATGGAAAATTGTGTCCCAACTCATTATGTATGCACGTCAATTTATTTACAATTTATACCACTATGTTACACTATTCAACTCATTAAACATAGTTATATGGATCTCACTATCTACTAGCATTATATTAACTACCCTTTTCATCCTCTATCTTACTTTAACAATTGTACATTAGTTCTCATGTCATTTTAAATGCACATATTTTTATGGGACTAAGGAATTATTATTTCTAAGAAATATAAAACATTTACGATTAATAAATAAGATAATTTTAATAAATAGTTTGGTGCCCGATTTGTTCGTTTTGCTAGTATGAAATCTAAACGTTTAGGATTAAGGTTGTAATATCGATAAAATTTCAGTCCGATTAGCTCGCAACCCGAACAGTAACACCTCAAGCTACAAATTAAAGTGTATTTATATTTAATACGAGTTTTAATATGAATATATTTATTTTATACATAAAGTATGCCGGTAAATATTTTAATACGAGTACTCCTTTCGTTCCATAGTAATGGGGGCGTTTCTTTTCGATACGGAGATTAAGAAAAATTGTATTAGGAGAGTCAAGTAAATGAAGAATAAAGTGGAAAATGAAAAAAAAGGTAGAGAGATGAAAAGAGAAAAAAGTAAGAGAGAGTAAAGTATGTGTGGAAAAATGTATTGACTTTTACTAAAAGGAGAAATGACTCTATTACAATGGAACGTACTAAAATGACAAAATGACTCTATTACTATGGAATGGAGGTAGTACTATTTTTCTAAACTCGATCTCTGGCTCAAAGTGACATTTCCTATCCCGTTTCACTTTAGTCCTCCCAATTTTTATCTTGAATGAATAAATATAATTCTTTTTCTAAATTCCATCTAATCCTCAAGGTCATACGTTCCCATCCCTTCTCACTTTATTATCATGGTTCTTATCTCTCTCGTTTTTTTATGACAAATATATGTCTTGTACATAATTTGGATATATTTTAATCTTATGGCAAATCTAATTCTCTTTCATTGATATTCCTATTTATTTCAATGTTTATATTTAAAAATATTTGAAAATATTATTTTCAGGTATTTATTAAATTTAAATGTCTATAAATTAAATACATTAAATACTCAACAAAAAATGTCTAGCTGCGTCACTATATTAGAACATGAGTATATGTTTTACTCCATGAAATCATAAATAGCAGTTCAAGTAAATGGTAAGATAAAAATAATAATGTGGTATTGCCCCTTTCCCTATAAAAATTTAAGAAAAATAAAATCCATCTATCTATAAATTAACAAGAGAGAGAAAACCTAAAATAACAATATATTATTTGAGTTTAATTTTTGAAGGAAAGTAAAGTAAGAAATTACAACTAAGCATGAGTGTACTCTATGTGCCAGTTTGTGACAATACATTTGAGTCCCTATAAATACCCACTCTTCTCCATCCCCAAATATCATCACATTCACTTAAACACTAGCTTATTTCAGCTTTGACTCCTTCACCATTCTTCATACTACAATGGCATCATCAGTTGAGGTATATATTTCTTGTTTGCTAGTGCTAGTTTGATCTCTTGTCGGTTTAAATAAAAAACTATAGGAGTATATTGTTTTTTCTTCAAGTTTTTTTAGGATCTCTTCAAGTTATTGTAGTATTAAAATCACATATTGGAATTTTCACATTGTGAATGTCATCTATGTTAAATTGTGTCATCGATTATACTCACTCCGATCCCTATTTATTGCCACATTGTGCCATTTTCACTCCGTCCCATTAATTGTCTTATTTCATTTTTGCTATATTTGGCAAGAAGATTTTATATTTCACTAACTTATTCAATTCACAATAAAATTATTATGCATAAAACTAATACATAAAAGTATGACTTATTTCGAGCAGGTTGGATCAGTTCCAGTGGCAGAGATCGTTGCTCCGGCTGAGGCACTGGTGAAAGTGGAGGAGTCTCCTGCAGAGGTGGTGGCGGTAGCGGAAGAAGTAGCAAGTGAGGAAACTGCAGCTGCTGAAGCCGCAGCAGTGGAGGAGCCAGCCGTTGAAGCCGCGGCTGTGGAGGAGCCAGCCGTTGAAGCTGCTGCTGTCACCGCTGAAGTGGCTGCTCCAGCTGAAGTCGCCGAGGAGAAGGCTGCTTCAGCTGAAGCCGAGCCTGAGCTGAAAGAAGCCGCGGCGGTGGAGGAGCCAGCTGTTGAAGCTGCTCCTGTCACCGCTGAAGAGGCTGCTCCAGCTGAAGCCGCTGCGGAGGAGGAGGCAGCTCCTGTCGCCGCCAAGGAGGAGAAGGAGGCTGAAGTTGCAGTTGAGAAAACTGAGGAGTGAAAGAGCAGCTGAATATGTATTATGCTACTATATGTAAAAGGTGGCACTATTTGAATATCTTTTATCTTGGTTTTTGATGGATGGTGTTGAGTTTACTTAATTTCAATTTTTATTTGTAGCACCATCATTCAAGTTTCAACTAATAAAACTTATGTCATCTATTTATGGTTTCTTTGGCAATTTTAACGAATTGCATTATGTTGTTTTCATGCATAAGATGATAAATGATCCGTCTTATATTTATTTAAATTATTGTTAAAGTTGATGATGCTGCTACTTGAGATCAAATCTGTATCATTGGTGGAATTCAGGTATTTAAGAAATTTGATCGGTGTGAGTTTCAAAATTTTGTTTGATTTTGTTCGATATTCTTCAAATGGTGATGCATAGATTTTGGATGAAGATTGTACAATGATTTAACAATAGTAATTAGGAGTATGATTTTATGTAGACTAAAGTCTCTTTTTGGTCTTTAACATACGGCGATTTTACGATTTTGGTCCAGACATTATCTTTTGAATTATTTGATCTCTAACAAATAAAAATAGGTCACATTTGGTCTGAATTAGACGGAGCTTTCTGTGAACTTGTTGTCAAGTGTGCAAAGAGGGGTGAGGACCATAGTTGGATTTTTGTGTGTAAAGAAGCGACCAACTTTGAGGCAAGGAGACATTTAGCAATGTTGATGCTTCCCAGGGTGAAGGATGTCGATGACAATGGCAATGATGAAGGGGAACGACATGAGATGCTTATTGATCGGTCACATTTGTTGACAGAATCATTTGAGTATATGAAACATGCAGACATTTTTTCTTTACGTGCTAGTTTTTTGGCGTTCAAGAATGAGGAAGCCACTGGCCCCGGTGTTCTACGGGAGTGGGTTTTCTTGGTATGCCAAGCAATCTTCAACCCTCAATATGCCCTCTTTGTAGCTTGCTCTAATGATAGCAGAAGGTTCTATCCAAGTCCAGTTATAGATCCTTTGTATTCCTCTTCCTACCAGTAATTGATGTCTTATCTATCAACCTGAAATTGAATCATGTTTATTTGAATTCCTTTTTGCCTACTTTATGGTAAGACTATCTGAGGCATGTTCAATAAAAAATTGTCTGATTCTTATTGTTAATTAGCATACTTTAGGTAAAGAAAGACACTTGCGCCATGCTTGGTATGATGGAATGGAATGAGGGTGGAATGGAATGGAGGTTGGAATGGAATGAAGATAGGAATGAAATGTCAATTTTCTTGGATTTACTTTGCATTTTCATCCATTCACTCATTCATTCCATCACACCAAGCAAATGAATAGAATGGAAGTAGGAATCACATTCCATTCCATCATACCAAGAAGCCTCTTGATTTGTAAATCTAGAGGTACTTCCAGTTTCAGTTCAGTTGAAACTAACCAGACTTATCATTCCATTTATTGTCTTTTCTATTTGCAGTATGTAAAGTAGACCCATTGCAGCTTGAGTACTTTAGGTTCTCCGGAAAGATGATTGCCTTAGCCTTGATGCATAAGATACAAGTCGGCATTGTATTCGATCATCTATTCTTTTTGCAATTGGCTGGACGTATAGTCACCTTAGAGATATAAAGGATGCACATCCCTCGTTATATAACAGCTGCAAGCAAATCCTAGAGATGGACCCGGAGCTCGTTGATCAAGATGCCTTATGTTTAACATCTGTTCATGAAGTTGAGGACAAGGAAGACTATTGATCTCTGCACTAATGGGAAAAGTATTGCTGTAAATAGAAAAACGGGAGGCAATATGTTGATTCTCTTATGCAACACCGGTTTGTGACATCTGTTGCTGACCAGGTAGAGTATTTTGCAAGAGGATTTGCTGACATTATTATTTTTCGTCGTTTCGAACAATCATTCTTCAAATGCTTGGAACCAGAAGAGTGTTGTTATTGTAAGGAGATTTGAAACTCAAAAAAATCAAGAAACTTGAAGCATTGCTATAACAAGATAGTCATGATTGATCTTATAGCTTACGGAACAAGAGCGCATCACAGCAGAAACGAAAACACGAAGAATTGATCGTGAAAGATGCAAATTTTTATTTTTTATTTTTGATTTTTGATTTTTAATTTTTTTGTGACGATACTATTGAACTATAGGGCCATGTTATAAATGAAAAGCCTTCAGTCAACAATTCCTAAGGACTATTTAAGCATCGTAAACTCTAATGAAGTGCGTAAAATAATTTTATTTAATTTAGTAAGACCATTTCTTAATTTGGTTTACTAAATTTATTCATTTAATAATAATTAAAAAATAAAAATAACAATATAGCGGACTTGACTTTCCTAGCAAAACCAACTAGATTTACTAGCACAATACAAACTTCAACTAGGGGTATCGAAACGGGTAGCGGGTATCGGGAAACCCTCAATCCGACCCGCTATCCGCCGGGTAACGGGTACCCGCTACCCGATGATAATGGGAAACGGGGCGGGATCGGGTAGTTTGTTTTAAATTTTTACGGGTATGGGTATACCCGCTACCCGCGCGGGTATACCCGTTAAACCCAATAATACCCGTTATTTTTAGGATTAGAATTTTCAAATATTTTGTTTTAGTTAGTTAGTTTTAAATCTATATATACTCCCCAATGATACACTTTATTTCCAATTATTATCTACTGCCAAATGAAGGATTGCAAGATTGGTGAAAGTGGAACTTTTATTAGTTTAGTGTCTTTATATTAGAGATTGAAAACATAGTTATTTATATTTAAACTTCTGATGAAAGTGAATTATTTTTTATTTTATATTAAACTTTTGATTGGTGATTTAATATTAGACATGCTTGATGTTTCTATCATATTTGCTTATTTGAAATTTGAATTTGCATTATATTTCATACGTAGTCATATTATATTTAAGAGATGAGAAATCACCATATTTGTGCATAGTTAATAGTTGGAAATTATGCAAATACAACTAAGTAAAAATAATACAAATTTAAAATCATAGTGTACCAACTAGCAACAATCCCAAAATTCATTTTAGAATTTCAAACATGTACATAAAATATGTCAATATAATACATGTAGAATGTCAATATAAGCAATGGGTTAACATTCTTAAAGCATTGTGTTGACATTCTTAAAGCATTGTGTTGATATTTTCAGAACACTATATTGACTTTTCATCCAAAACTCTAATTTGTAGTTTTTTTTTATCTTTTCCGATTTAATTAATAAAAACAAAAATTACATGTGACAAATTGTAGACCACACATTCTCTAAAATCCTATGGCCTTAAATTAGTTGTAGTTAACGATTAAAGGATTAGTTAGCAATTGATCACTCCCCCCCTGTACGCCAAATTAGATTTCCATTTTGGTATAGTGAATTTTTTAATTTCATGGAGAGAGTCGATTATTATTTAATGAATAAATACTACTCCTACTTTGATTTGAATTTCAGATATTACAAGTATCGATACTAACAAAATTAATGAAGTGACTTAATTCAACCTCCTTATCAAAGCCCTATCATAAATCTATAAATAGGTTATAGGCTCAATTAAATTTGAAACCCTTTGATTCAAACTTCCCCACACGAAATTCTTTGATTTCGACGCCTGAATTGCTCCGATGTCGTCTTGCGCCGCCCTCCTCGAATGCCACGTCATCATCACTAGTATATTCGTAGACAGTAGCATAGTCTTACTCATCGACTCCTCCGCCACCGTCAAATCCATCCACGACAAGATTGAGGCCATCACCGGAATTCCGGTTACGTTGCGGAGGCTTTTCTACCGCGGGAAACAGCTGCACTGGGAGCAGACTTTAGCCGAATGCAAAGTGCAGAACCTCGCAAAACTCTCTCTCGTTGGCAGTATGCGCATCACCAAACCCCCCAAGCCCTGCCAGCTCATCGACGAGCTCGTTTCGTGTATTTTCATTATGTGCAAGGCAACTCATCCGCTCAACGCTCCAACTGAGGTGAAGTCAATGCTCGACGAATTCTGGTCATGGATGGACCTTGATCAAGCATCTGAGCATTTGCGGATCTTCAGTGCTTCCTCGGCCCCTAAAGCTCTGGTCATGCTTTATATGACGCCTGATATCGATGGAATGAATCGTTTTTTAGCTGATGAGGCCATACTACATTTCCTCGGATTGAATAAGACTATTCTGCCTAAGCATGCGTATCATCAGTATTTCCTTATAATTTTTGAATTCTGAGGGAGCAGCCGGAATTGATGATCCCTTATATTGTTCATGCCGAAGTAGTTTAGCGGCATTGATGAAGTATGTTGAGGTTGGAAAGAAGGCTGAAATTGAGATTAAAGATATTTTTCCATTTGTTGAGGAGTTGGCAGCTAAACTCTCCGATGATTTGTTGTTCAGCGTGCACCCAAATCGTTTTTATGGGCCTTCATTGGTTGATATAAGTGACTTCTCTTCATTTGTGGCACCGCTGATGAAGGAGATTAAGGGATGTGATCCCATTGTTGTTCCGTTGACTGACGTATCACATGTTTACAGAGATGAAGTTAGAAGTTTGTTTGAAATTTTCCATGAGTTATTAGGTATATTGGAGAGGTGTTTGGGGGAACTCGAGAACATAATTAACAGTGATTTGAAACATGCCCACGGTGTTAGGCGTTGTCATTACCTTAAACTTATGAAGGAACTTAATAGTATCTCAAAGATTTATAGTGGTTGTGAAGGTTTATTTTGGGAAGTCATGAAGAGTACAAAGGGAGCTTTCTGTAAACTTGTTGTCAAGTGTACAAAGAGAGGTGAGGACCATAGTTGGATTTTTGAGTGTAGGGAAGTGACCAACTTCGATGCAAGGAGACACTTAGCAATGATGATGCTTCCTAGAGTGAAGACGAACTATGGGGTACGACATGAGATGTTGATTGACCGCTCACATTTGTTGGCTGAATCATTTGAGTATATGAAACATGCTGAGATTGAGTCCTTACGGGCTGGTTTATTTATGGAGTTCAAGAACGAGGAAGCCACCGGCCCAGGTGTTATACGGGAGTGGTTTTTATTAGTATGCCAAGCAATCTTCAACCCTCAAAATGCCCTCTTCGTAGCTTGCTCTGATGATCGTAGAAGGTTCTATCCAAATCCAGCATCTAAAGTGCACCCAGTGCACCTCGAGTATTTTGGCTTTGCGGGAAAAATGATTGCCTTAGCCTTGATGCATAATATACAAGTGGGCATCGTATTTGATCGTGTATTCTTTTTGCAATTGGCTGGGCATACAATCACCTTAGAAGATATAAGGGATGCAGATCCCTTGTTATATAACAGCTGCAAGCAAATCCTAGAGATGGACCCGGAGCTCGTTGATCAAGATGCCTTAGGTCTAACATTTGTTCATGAAGTTTCGGAGCTGGGAACAAGGAAGACTGTTAATCTCTGCACTAATGGGAAAAGTATTGTTGTAAATAGTAAAAACAGGAGACAATATGTTGATTCACTTATACAGCACCGGTTTGTGATATCCGTTGCTGACCAAGTAGAGCATTTTGCCAAAGGCTTTGCTGACATAATGCATTGTCGTCATCTCCGAAAATCATTCTTCAAATGCATGGAACCAGAAGATCTAGAATGGATGCTACAAGGGAGTGAAAGTGAAATCTCTGTTGATGATTGGAAAGCACATACAAAGTATGATGGCTTTAAGGAAACAGATGATCAGATATCGTGGTTTTGGAAGATTGTCGGAGAGATGACAGCAGAGCAGAAAAAGATTCTACTCTTCTTTTGGACTTCGATCAAATACTTACCAGTTAAAGGTTTCAGTGGTTTAGCTTCTCAGCTTTACATCTACAAGACTTCTGAATCCTGTGGGCGGCTTCCTTCGTCTCATACGTGCTTTTACCGGTTGTGTTTCCCTGCGTACCCTACCAGGGATGTGATGCACGATCGTCTTAGCATTATCATGCAGGAGCAAGTAGGTTGCAGCTTTGGGACATTGTGAAATATGTGGATTTAGGTAGTTGTGTAGAAAATAGATTTTCATAGTAGATGAAAACAGAGGAGTTGCTACATGTGTTTTTTACAACAACGGTAACTTGTAGAATATGGGTAGACTCGTTTAGTTTGTTTTAAGATTTTGTGTAGAATTATCACTTTGTTTTGAGCTTATATGGATCTTATTCTTAACAAAAGTATAAATGCTTTAATTTGGATTTCAGATATATTACATGGAGTATATCTGTGCTTTGAATTCATCCACAAAAGCATTGCACTCTATTAATTTATCTTCTATGCTTAAATTTTTTCTTAATTTAATTCAACGAATAATCAGTGGTATTATTTAATTTTAATAACTGAAAATCACCGGGATTCTGGTTACCGAGCAGCACCAAACACCCGAAGGCCTTGGGGCTCATCAACGAGGTCGTTTCGTTTATTTTCATTATGTGCAAGGAAATTCCTCCGTTAATACTAGTTGAAGAAGGTCAATGAATCCAGGGATGGACCTTGAAAAAGCATCTGAGCATTTGCATATGTTCAGTGTCCTCGGCCCCTACCACTATAGTCATGCTCTATATGTTGCCTCTTAGATGAATAGGAGCGCAGCAAAAAAAGGTTCTACTCTTCTTGTGGACCTCAATCAAATACTTACTTATCTGTTGAAGGTTTCAGTGGTTTAACTTCTCAGCTTCACATCTACAAGACTTCTGAATCATGTGGACGATTTCCTTTGTCTCATACGTGCTTTTACCAGTTGAGTTTCCCAGAGTACCCTACTAGTGTAGTGATGCGCGATATGAGCACGTAGGTTGCAGCTTTGGGATAGGGTGAAAATATGTGGATTTAGGTGGTTGTGCAGAAAATAGAATTTCTCATACTTTTGTACATAATGAAAACGCATTGTCGTGTATAGCACTGCAAATACATTAAAAATAGATGAACATAATTTTTATTAATTGAAACTTGAATGGTATTGCTAGTACAAATAAAAATTGAAATTAAATACTACTCCTCAACACCATCCATCAAAAACCATGATAAAATTTTCAAATACTGCCACCTTTGTCATATACTAGCATCAGCTCTTTCACTCCTCAGCTTTCTCAACTGCAACTTCAGCTGGAGCAGCCTCTTCAGCAGCGACGGGAGCGGCCTCCTCAACAGCCAATGGCTCTTTCTCTGGAACGGCTTCTTCAGCCGTAACCACTGTCGTCTCGGCTTCAACAGCTGGCTCCTCTACGGCCGCGGCTTCTTTCTCAGGCTCGGCCTCAGCTGGCTCCTCCACTGCTGCGGCTTCTTTCTCTGGCTCGGCTTCTGCTGGAGCAGCCTCTTCAACGGCTGGCTCCTCCACCGCCGCGGCTTCTTTCTCTGGCTCGGCTTCAACTGGAGCAGCCTCTTCAACGGCTGGCTCCTCCACCGCCGCGGCTTCTTTCTCTGGCTCGGCTTCAGCAGCTACTTCTTCCGCCACGGCCACCACCTCTGCAGGAGTCTCCTCCACTTTCACCGCTGCCTCAACCGGAGCAACGATCTCTGCCACTGGAACTGATCCAACCTGCTTCAATCGATCACAAAAATTAACATAAAATGGCATTCACGAGAAAGGAAAATCATTGGATTCTAATGCAATAATAATTGATCAAAACTCTAGATTTCTTAAAGGTGATCTATTAATTTGAAGAAAAAACGATACTACTACTATATTTTTTGATCCAAGCTAGGAAGAGATCAAACTAGCGCTAGGAAACAAGATATACCTCAACTGATGCCATTGTAGTGAAAGAGTTTGAAGCTGAACAAGGAAGAATTCAAACCTAAAATGCTACTAGTGTTTTAGTGAATGTTTATGTGATGTTATGAAAGGCAGGGTTAGAGGTGGTATTTATAGGGGTTCAAATTAGCTACTTTAAAATATATACACTACTATTATAATTTAATTAGAGAATCTTGAGTCATGCCTAGTTGTAAATGATTATTAACTTTTGCCATAAAATTTAATCAGAAATATTCTACTAAATTTTTTAAGAAATATTATCTACTACTCTATTATTCTATCTGCCCAGTAATATTCTTATTTTCACTCTGCACTTACAAGTGGATGAAAATAATATTATGAAAAGTTAATGAAATATGATCTCAATTTTATAAAGTTTATAATGAAATATCATTGAAATATGTTGTTTTGAAATGGCAAAGGGATATGGAGGTCAATATCTTCTCGCATTTTCTAAACTGCTCATATATATATGGTTTCGTGGAGATGTTCTAATTCAGTGACAAAGGCTAGATATTATATACTCCCCCGTCTTTAAATATTTATTAACTTATTTCCATTTTTGTCCGTTAATAAAAATTTGTCACTTTCACAATTTTTACTAGTATTTTTTTATAATAGACTCCACCTTCCACTAACTCATTCTCACTCACATTTTATTATAAAACTAATATACAAAAATATGATCCATATGCCACACATTTGCAACTCACTTTTTATTATATTTCTTAAATCTCGTTTCAGGTCAAATGGTGACATGTTACAAGGGTCGGATGGACTATTAGAGATCTAAGCGCACTTAATATATAGAAATTCAAAAAAATATTTTATTTTATTTTAATATTAATCTTAATAAATAAGAATATCAAAGAAAGAGAACAAATTTGGCATAAGAGTAAAACTCTAGCATGATTTTATTTTTGAACATAAAGTAAATGAAGGTGAAATGAGGCACAGTGCTACAACTGGAAAGTTTGTAAAAAAGCGTGGTGTGGGTGGCCCTACTGAGTGACGAAGGTCGGTGGCATTACTTTGATGTGGGCCCAACAGTGCCAGCTATGCCCATTTGTAAATGGGGCCCATCAATCTGCCGACGTGGACTCCTTTCCAATTTCTTAAATCACCAAATTATGGCATTTTTATAGTATATAATAATAAGGGTAGCTAAACTCATTGTATGAGGGAATATTTCAGTATCTCATTCCACTTGTGTAGTCAGAAATCTCAATATTTTTCTATCATAGATCCAAATCTATTGATTCTAAGGAATTAGATTGAATATACAGTAAAACATTACTTATTTTAGTAGAAGAAGTCTAGATGACCATTTTCACAGATTTAAGCGACCAAGAAATAAGATGGGTTGGACTAGATTCATATCAATAAAATAGCCAAGATATATGTTTGCCACTATCCCAAAATAATTGATAATTTTATTTCTATTATAAATCATCGAGGAATCCAAGAATTATACAGGAGATAAAGAGAGATATAAATTGTACAGTATGAAAGAAAAATAGAGATAAGAACCATGAGAATAAAGTGAGAAGAGATAGGAACTATGACTCTAAGGAACAGATAGAATTTACAAAAATTAGTCATATTTCTTCATTTAAGATAAGAACATTAAGAAATAAAGTTAAATGAGATAGGAGTATCACTTAAGAGTGATAGATAAAGTCATAGAACTTAGAAATATAATTTTTAGTATATATATATTTCAAACATTAATTACTCCAAAATATTATAAAATAAATAAATATATTTGTGGATATATAAAAAATCATACTATCAATTATGAATACAATTTAGGTGTCAAGCACCTACACTTACAATACATGTCTAACGGACTTTTGATGAAAATGAAATAGAAAAACAAATATACATTGATGTTAATAAAAGGTACTCCCTCTGTTTATCAATAATGTCTTATTTTATAATTTTTATTCATCCATTAATAAATATTTTATTTGTTTTTTTTTTTACTATTTTTTTTATAATGAATCTCACATTCTATTAATTTTTATCTCACATGCATTTTATTATAAAACTAATACTCCCTTCGTCCCAAGATAAGTGAGCATAAACTTTTTAGCACGAGATTTAAGAAAATGAGATTGTATTAGTAAAGTGGAAAGTAAATAAAGTAAGAGAGTTAATAAAGTAGAGAGAAAAAGTAAGAGAGAATACTAAAAAAGAAAATGACCCACTTATCTTGGAATGTCCCAAAAAGGAATGTGAGTCGCTTATCTTGGGATGGAAGGAGTATATAACATACATTTCACAATTTTTTTAATTCACTTTCTATTGCAATTCTTAAAACGCGTGTCAAGTTAAACTGAGTTTATTATTCGTGACCGAAGAGAGTACTACCTAAGTTAAACTGAGTCTATTATTCATAGACGGAGGGAGTATTAACCAGTGTTTTAAAAACCGGACCGGACCGGCCGGTTCGAACGGTTCGGCCGCGAACCGGTGAGTGGTCCGGTCCGGTCTCTCCATAAAACCGCCAGCATATTGAGCCGCTGCGAACCGCCGTAACCGGCCGGTCGAACCGGTCTAACCGGGAACCGGAAACCGGTTTTCTTCATTGTTTAAAATTTTTGTAAAATAAGTGCTTTTGGTGGGAATCGAACTCATGATCTCTTGGTCAAGAGACCAAGTCTCTTGGTCCATTACCACTCCACCACAAGCATTTCTTGTTAATAACATGAACATTAGTTATTATTATATTAAAACATTTTTTTTATTTACTCAAACTAATCATTCAAGTTTAAATTTATATTATAGTGAGTAGGTATTAATATTATCATATTATATGATAATATATTTATCATCTAAAATTCACTCTTTTTTACTAAAATTAACTATTATTTGTATAATATAGATACTTATGTAAATATAAGTAGTTATACCTAAGGTTTATAATAAATTATTTACTATATAGTATATTTTCATCAAAACTAATTAAACATTCATATTTATTTATATATTTTGTCATATAATTTTTTTGAATTATTATGAATTATCTTTTTTTATATCTAAAATATTAAAAATTTTATCCATACTAACTTGTAATTTGTACATTTAATAATTATGGATAAAAAATTTAATAAATTTTATCATTCATTGAAATTGAATATATTTTATATATTATATATAATTTGTAACAGTAAAACGGTTCGACCAGTGATTGAACCGGTTGGACCGGTTGAACCGTGAACCAGTAGCCTCGCCGGTTCACTGGCCGATCCGGTTTTTAAAACATTGGTATTAACTAAATAAATTTTTTATTTGAGTTCGTTCATAAAAATGTAGTACTATCTTTGTGTTTATAATGAGTATAGATCATGAGTTGAGCCTATTTTACACAAAAAATAATCAAATCATTTTTTATTTTTATTTTTTTTTCTACTTTATCAATTTTATATTAAAATTATATAGTAAACTATAAACACTATTAGTATTGGTGTATTCAATTATAATTTAAATTAAAAATTGTTCATTATAATTAGAAAAGGACAGCAATGAATTTATTTTTCTTTATTATAGGAGCATGTGGACTGTGGTATTGTGAAGTATGGCATTTAGAAATTTCATAAAATAATTTAGCATAAATTTAATTATAATTATAGTTAAGTTATATTCTCTTCGTTCCATGTTAATAGAGTCATTTTTCTATTTTAGGAAGTTTCAAGATAATTGTGTCATTTCTACTTTTGATAAAAAATAGTAATTCACTTTTTAATTTTATTCTCTCTTCATCTTGCTTAATTTATTATCTCTTGCTCTATTCATTATTTATTTAACATATTATTTTTAAATTTTATGTCTAAAAATAATATCTCAATTAACATGGAAATGGAACGAATGGAGCAACCAAAAATATAGAAATGAAATATTTCCATGGAATTGGATTCCTTACCGTAACAAAATGCACAGCTTTCATGTTGTACAAATTATATCTCTCTATTAATTTTTATTAAGTTAAATTATTTTTTTTTATGCATAAATGAGTGACTTTGATCTGCACACCATCCTCTGCGTGCAAATATACAGAGGATCCAGTCCGATATTTCCATGCATATATCTCCTTGTCGATTAATAGTACAGGCCCCACCACCACCCCGTTTGATTTAACGCTGTCCATCATTGGCGTATAATAACTCGCCACGTGGAGCACGGTGCACGTCACTGTTGCCATGCCCAATTTACCTAACCTTGGGCCCACATACCAAGATTCTTTCTTAACCCACATTTTATTTTTATTTTTCTCAACTTATTTGATATGAATCCATGAATCTATACAGATACTTTGTATCGATCGAATTAAATTACTCCTTTCACCCTACTTTATGTGGATCTTAATTCATGAATAAAAATTAAAACAAATATTGTGTTACTATAATAATTACAACGTAGAATATGTTTTATTTAAACATTCAAGTGGTGCGACTCCTCTATGTAAAATTGTGTTACCTATGTAACTCGATAAACATAGTACATAGTAGTAATTTGTTTAGCTACATTCAATTTGTAAGACTCAACTGCAAACTAATTCATGTGAATTGACCCAACAATAGAGTAGTACTCCCTCTATATTTTAAGAAATGTAAAGAAAAGTTGGTTGAAAAAATTAGTGGAACGTGAGATCCATTTTTTTATAATTTTATAATAAAATGTGAGTGAAGTGAGTTAGTGGAATGTGAAACCTACTTACTATTTATGATAAAAATAAAGTGTGACAATTATTGAGGGACGAACTGAGATGGAAAAGAGTGACAATTAATCGGAGAAGGGAATAATATTTGAGATTAAAGGTCACACTTTGGCACGGTCTTTGAAATAATAGTAGTTATTTACACATAAAAAAAACTGCATAATAATTAAGGATGAATGTTTAATCCTCACTCCTACGGAAAACTAAAAGAAAACACTTTTCAAATAGTTTGTAAACTTTGCACACTGATCTTTGATCATAGGAAAATTCACTCCATTAGAATCTAAACTAGCAATTCTATAATTTCTTGATGAAATTATTGTTCTTTGTCTGAATTTTTTTTTAAAAAGCCATTATCTACGTATTTTTGTACGAAAAGAAAAACACACTTGTTGTTGGTAGTACAATTCTAAATCCCAAGGAACAACAATATAATAATTCCTTGGCATAAGATGTTGGTTGCTTAAAAAATTTACTGGGGGCAAAGTATTACCATTTGTTAAAACCTACAGCCAACATCAAAGATGGTTCCTTTTACTACAGTTAAAACAAACAATGTAATGAGGCGGTTTTGGCTGGTTTAGACCCCAGCACTCGATATCCTTTCGTTTAGAACTACTGGGATCATGGCTCCAGACGCACCACGAAGAGCATGGGGGATAGCAGCAGCAATGATGTATGAGTATGACTACGGACCGCATGTACTTGGTCATTTCTGGACAAGTTTCTTCAATACTGATTCTGCTCGCTGCTCGAATTTTGGTAAGGCCCAGTCATGTTGGACGATGTCCAGATTATCTTTCTCTGCACCCAAACTCTGATCCAACAAGAAGAATAGAAACCCATAAAAAACACTCATGATAACAAATTTCATTTCAGAAACAGTAGCGTGTTGGCATATTTTTAATATCTAAATATTTTAACAGAAATTATGATTACCAAGTCATTAAGAGGTGCCAAACTGCTTAACCAACTTAGCTGCTCATTTAATCAGTGTAAGCTGTGTCTGTGTAGATTCTTTGATAGACTTACACTTGTTATAAATCATCAATCACTAAGGTATCCAGATTTCAGACACTCAAATCCTAGCATATGTGCTAAGGCTGTGAGATTAAAATGTGCAAGTTCTTTAAAGGTCTTGAACCTAATCTCAAAATGGTTCCTTTGGCAGTTTGACAGATAAATGTTTGGTCAGTGTGCTGTTAAAGTTAGGCACCCACTAAATAATGATTAATGACCACATTTCCAGGAAAAGGATGCTGATGTAGGACAGCTTTTGGAGTTTCGTGCCATTGGAAAACTGAGGAAAATCATAAATTACCGAAGTACTTAGCATTTCAAAAAGGCAAGATCCTTATAAACAAATGGCTGTGGAATGGTGAGGTTAACGAATCCAATAAGGAAATAACAAAGTGCAGAAATGGGAACTAAATCAATTGAAATTCTGGGCCACCAAACAACAGGTTTTCTGCTTAAAGAACAATATGTGTTCAAATAGGTTATACAGGTTAATGCCCTCCATAGAGTCCAGCACAAACTGCCTACTAAAAAAGTGGTAAAGATTTTGATAACTTCTATCCAGGTCAATAGAAAAAGTTGATCAAGTGCTGGAAAAAAACCTTATATTTACATATTCAAGACTATAATCAAGCAACAATCAAATTCAGAAGACAGTTAGGTACTCATCAAATCCGCAAGAATTATGTAGAAGTAGAACAAGGAACATGTTCAGAAAGAATACTCTGCTCTATTATAAAAGCATATACAGGGGAAGGAAAAAACATTTAGCCTTACCCTGGTTGGGTCGAATCCAAATCCACCCATCTGCATCATGCGCTGTGTATCATCAGTTGCTGTTGAGATCAAGGACTCGTGTCAGTTACCAAGTAAAAGTACTCTCTTCATTATAGTAATAGATACGTATCTTGTTGGTTCTACAATTTTAGTTGTGTGGTTTTAAACTACCGACAAAGAACAGCATTGACAAAAGGTCAAGAATACTGACCATTGTCTTCTCCAAGAATAAGACTGAAGAGACCCCTTAGCCCAAAAAGATTGAGAAAATACCTGCCAAGAAATTTATTTTATCACTTTTTACATCAGCTATAATCTCAAAGCCAGTCAAAAGAAACTGTGGTCGTGATTTGAACTTTTTGTTCATGGGTAGCGAGAATACCAAGAGCGACTGCTGACATAACTAACATCGACAGTGCTCAAGTCTATGCCATTTTGCAGCATTGCCCTGAATCTCTGGGTAAGAGGAAATGGAATCTTTGCTGCAAAAACAAGATGTACAACCTTCATATCGGACTTGCTAGGATATAATTAAATGCTGAAATTACACCAATGATACACAATAACTAATACTCCTATTTGATTTTAGTAACAAAAGTTCCAATAATTGGACATAAAAATCAATGTAAAGTGGCCATAAATTAACTATATGGAAATAGAGCATCTCAGGTTACACTGTATGCTGCGTTCACAAATATGTGAGGAGAGAATGAAAAGAAAAGGCAACCTAAACATACCTGCTACGAATCCAGAGAAGAAAAAGTTAACCCAGGCAAAAGTAAGTGTCTGTTCAACAAAAAGGCAAGCACATTAGAAAAGATAGATCCTGTTACAAACTACAAGTGTCAAAACGATGGAGCAGGCAGCAACTTCACCTGTGGAATAATCATTGAGAGATTTTTTTTCATCATATCCATAGCCATGTTCGGATCTGAAAACATCTGTGCCTGTGGGTTCTGAGCTTGACCCTTGGGGACGTGTAGTAATCCATTCTCCTGCAATTTGAAGCCCAGTGTTTAATCTTAAGAAAATTAAACCGCATGTCAATCCTGGTTGGCATCAGACAACAAGTGCATAGACATAAAAGGCTATAGAGAAGATATATAATCAAAGTAACAAGTTTTCTGCTAAAACTCAAGGTTTCACACAAACTCACAAGTAACAACTTAGACACCTCAGATGAAAATCAATCATGTGCTCTTACAATGAGTTTTATCATAAAGATAAATCTAAACTCTTGCTTTCTCATGGTGAAATGTGCTTGGCAGGTATGAGAACGGAAAAAAAGAGGAATTTGGTTGTGTCAGTTTAAGCCTTTAAAGGGGAGATCATAGTGGTCGTTATATACATAAAACCAGCCATCTAAGAATGCAATAGTAGTAGATTTGAGGTCTCTCGCCCTTAGAGAGGGAAGAGCTACAAGGCTGACTGATTTAGCTCAAGGTCTCTTTGTACTTGTTTACTCATCAAACTACTCAATTTTTTTCTTATTCATCTTCACAGAAAACTTTCTGAGATCTGGAATAGAATTACGATGGTTCTGGTGATAAAATTCCATACCTATGCTTTTCATCATACATATTCGCTCCAAAAACATGTGCTCATCAATTACCAAATCACAAACACATATACAATGAAATCGAAAACAAATTCTCTCACCTCATTGCTGTAGTAATGCTTTCGAGCACGAAACGACTTAGCAGGGATGAAATTAGCGGCCGCCCTAAGATTCCTCGCCCTAGTTATCAGTTGCCTGTCAACAGAAAACCAATCCGCAAACTTTCAGTATTTATCCACACGATTTTAACCTCAGCCATGAATTATAGAAAAAAAGTTAAGAGATACCCTTCTTTGACGATTTTGAGATCGGGAACTTGATCGGAGCGCATGAGCTTAGATACGAAGTAACGGAGGACTCCGATGAGCACCATGACCACCGATAAAGGTATCAACACCCAGTCTCTGATCGCCGTATCTAACACCAAATCTTCCGCCATTGTTTTCCTCGGAAGGTTTCGGATCCGGCTATCTCAGCTCTACACTTTGGTTTTCTAAGTCAAGCAGATGATATTCTACTTGGGCCGTTGATGTAATTCTCCATCTTCACTATTGGCCCTCTTTCACTCTTGTTGGGCTTTGAGTTGTTTAATTAGCCTATAAATTATGCTAAATTTTATGTAATATTTTTCCACTAAAATAACATAATTAACCAAATTAAAAGCATAATTGATTATGTTTTATTTTATCATTATAAGGAGGATGAAGAATTGGCAATTGGGTGCAATTCTAGTTACCTTCTCCAACTCAGAAACGCATGTATTCATGCTATGCTTTAGAAAGAGAATTTTTTTTTAAGAAAACTAAACTAAAAATTATACTAAGATACATTAAATACATGGATCATCCTTCCTAATTAAATTCTGATTGAAAATTAATGCTAAAGTTTAATTAGAAATAAATAATTCTTAGTTGAATTTAATAAGATTGCGAATGCTGCAGCAACAGATAAACAACAGTATTTAAAATTTTACATGACCAAATTAAGATTCAATCAAGGATAGGTGTTATCTTTTGATTTTGATGCCAAGAATCATATCTTTGTATAGCATCGAGCATATATTTCATCACAAGAAAAGAGGGCATTGGAACTTGCAGGATACTACATATCTTTGCCATACAAGAGGCATCTGTACACCAATCATAAGGTGTTCACAGTCAAGTCTCGTACTATCTATTTCATCCTATCCGTTACAACGGCGGTAGAGGTGAAGCCAGAGAGAAGAAAGAACACCCTAAACAAGCTACGGCAGCATAATTACAAAACAATTATAGCCCACATCCAGGGTAACTAGGATGCACACGGATCTTAGTCACTACCTGTGAGTGACACCATAGCATCTAAACATTAGACAAGTCAAAAGAAACTAGAACTACATCTCCATCAGCATCAGTCATGTCATCATAATCAACTAGCAAGCTACAGCATCAAGATCCCTGCAAAACTTGAAGAAAATGGAAGATCAACTGCGGTGCTATCACAACTCGATAATGTTAAATTCCACGTAAAGCAAAAGTTCGCAGCTGCATTACATGATGATTTTTCTGAGCAAGTTGCACATAATTAGCCCAATAGTGCTGTTATTGTTCTTTACCTCAAAATCCTACTCACTCATAAACACAGCTCTAATGCACATCATATCCCATAACGTTATCATTATCACCATATCACCACACCACAAGTAACAGAATTACCACATCAGAATCAAATCAAGAGCACATCATATGCCACCAATTGCTATCATATGAGGAAAACATATTTTTGGTCAACCATGACCAAAAATCACTGTTGAAAGACCAGAAACCACATCATACAATGTCAATGAAGTTCAACTTATGCTACTCTAGAAGCCAATAACTAATGAACTCCACCATCTATGGTTTAGACCTTGGTATTCCTCACCATCACTATTGTCTCCATATTTAATCCGTAGAACATGCGCATTCAAGATTTAGTGCTAGATGTGTAGTAATGATAGGTTGTATGGATCAAACAAGGAGGAAGAATGTGGGCTCTCGATTCTCAAAAGAGATATAGCAGTATCTTGTTTAGGTGTGTGTAAAAGACAATGGTGAAGTTGACCCTACTGGTATGCTGGTTCCAGGAGAAGGTGGAATCGGATAATTAATGTCTAGGGATTCAATATTTTCCTCTTTCCAAGCGTTATCCATCCCTCTGGTTACAGGTAGGAGAGAGACGATTGTGATCTCATCTCGAGTGGGATTCCAAAAAATTGCAGCTACATATATATATTATCGACTGGAGAAGGATTAGAGCTGAATGCAACGAGATCATCTCAACCTATTAGATTAATCACTCTATGCTAGCTTTCAACCACAAACCATATGGCACCATACAAACCAGAAAAGGAAGCGGGGAAGAGACAGGAGGAAAACATAGTCTTATGGTAGCAAGGTCAGGTCCTCTGAAAAAGTAACTAATGAGAAGGTTGACTAATAAATATGTAGGTACCAAGTTTATATGTGTGATATGCACACTCAAGGCAACTTACTGCTTACCATTCACATAAAAGAAAACATTAACACTGCTTCAGCAAATGATGGCGTTAAAGCATCTCCTGAATTCCCAAAGCAGAAATGCTTTCACACCCTAAAAGCTCTTGAAGCTTCCCATCGCAGTGAATAACCATAGAACTCAGTGGATCCTATGCAAGAGAGACGGGGTCAAGAAAAACTTGTAATGGTAATATGTTAGTAACAAACACAATGTGCAATAATTTAGGCAGTGGTCCACAAATCAATATTGCTTCCATACCAGAAAAAACACAACATGGAAAGTATGCATAACAAAGATCAGCGAATAACATTTAGGCAATAAATTGGGTGTAGAGAAAATATAATAGTAAGATAAACCAGGCATATCACACTGGATAAACCCGCATGCATGTCATACAGATACGGTAACAGTACCTCTAGTTGGTCAGCTTTTATGTACTCCCAGACACGACCCAAGGCCTCCGACCGAAGCATCTCTTTTTCCCCAGTTCCAAAAAATTTAGCTAGTTCATCTGATATCGCCACAGGAAGAAGACTGGGATCAAAACTTTGCTTAGTAGAATCATCTTCAAGTTTCGATTTCTTGGATTGAACTGGTTCTTCTGCAAGCAGTTCAGGAATACTGTGAAAAAAAAGATACTATTTGTTAAAATAATGTATAAGTGAGGTGGCCCAAAGTTCCTTCCCCATACTCGCTGGATCAAGTCGCAAAATGTGCTTTGCCAACAGCTTATTCATCTTGAACATGTCAGTGCAGTCTGTCTCAAAAACCAATCGCAGAGCATCATCACAGATAATCTTTCTCTTGTTCTCTGGATCCTGAAGGTTGTGCTTCCTAATATACGCCCACAGCTGCTTCACTATCTGTATCAATAACAAAGCACTTTGTAATACCTTATGCATAAATTAGATCAAGTTAAGCTAGCAGCTCATGGGATCAGAACCTCCGTCCTTGGCAATTCCGGCTGCCCAACAATGGCCTGAAGTTTAGGTGAAACACCACATAGTTTGTTTAGACCTCCCGGACCATCCCTTCTTTTGGTTCCTGCTGGAGCTCTGCAAACAAAGTATATTACTCATATTACATTAATAGATGATCACTGAGTCTTATACAAGCTAGACGTCAACATTAAGTTTCTAGAAATGGAAGAGCCTAGTAAGATTCCTTCCAAGCAGGGAAACAATTGACGGCTGAAAATCATCTTTGCATGTTGAATACTAGACAACTACTACTACTCAATTTCTTGCTTCATATACGAAAAAACTAAGCACTGTTCAACAGAACAACACGTTAACAGCACTACACAGTAAATTTCTTAGTAAGAAGTTCAATAACTATCAAGAATAACTCTGATAGTAGCGTGAAATTGTAAGTCAACGAGCAGATACACCAAAATAGCTACTAATTTACACATTTCCACTAAATACAAAGCCTAAGCAGAGTTAACGATACACACCACAACAAAGCAACTCATGATTCCTGCCTAATGAGAAAAACAACTTAGTCAATCGAAGAGCTAATTATTTCACAAAAGACAAAAAAATACTAAATAAATAGAAATAGGAAATGAAAAGCGCACCTTCCTTTGTGCGTTTCAGAAGCATTTGCTGCCGCATTCTCTTCTTTCGGCGGCGATTGCGTGTAGGCGGGGTGAGTTTGGTGGTGGAGAGCGAAATGAGGGGGTTGTGGAAATGGATGGGGTTGAGGGGGCAGGTGTTCTCTGGAAACGGGGTGGGAGCGGAGGAGGAAGGTGATCTGGTCTCTGATGACGTCAGATTTGTGCGCGAGGCTCAGCCCTAGCTTGGCCTCCAGGCGCTGCACGACGCCGTTGAGAGAAGTGACGGCGTTGGAGAACTGTCTCCACGGCTTGCGCTATCTCATGGTCCGGGGGTACATGATGTCGCCGATGGATCGGCCGAGGTACCGCCGCCTGCTGCCGCCACTGCCCTAGCAATCGATCAATCGCCTATTCCACAGCCACATCCAATTCATTCTCACTATCATCATCACTATGAGACATCCAATTCATTCTCACTATCATTATCACTATCACTGGCGTCTCCGCCACTACCACCCGCACAACTACTAGACATTTTAGATATACTTAGAAAATAGAGTTCAGAGAGAGAAACTTGTCACACAAGTGGTGTGAATGAAATAAAGTTCACGTACCATATTTATAAAATAAAAAAAAAATAAATAAATTGAATTTTAACTCGGACATCCGACTGTGACATCCGACTGACGCCACAATGGCGGATGTCCTCACGGGACTCCGTGTCCGACCTTTTCCTTCACAATGGCGGATGTCCGGTCGGACTTCCACGACGTCACTCTCTCTCTGTTTCGAACGGCTTTTCCCTCTCTTCTCCCTCGCACGGACGCAGTTGCAGAGTATTTTTTTTTTTTTTTTCCAGAAAAGAGAAAAGGAAATACTCGATTATTCAAAAGATAAAGAAAAAGAAGCCGGAGTGAAAGTAAAAGTTTTTTGGAATTTTGTTCAGTAAGTTTGCACCAAATTACCATCTTGCCCATTGTGATGGACATGTTTGTTCAAAAACCAAAATAAAGGTAAAATGTTTTTGATATATTTTGTCGTGTGTTTATATGCTTTTTAATTCATTATCTTTATTCACATTGATGCAAAAAAGTCATTACTGTTTCATATTGATACAAAATAAGTCCAGTTAATATAATTAATAGTATAGAAGTAAACGATGTCCAAATGTTGCCAAACGATATTCGAATTATCTACTTAAATGGCAACAAACGTGTGACATTTTTTAATGATATATTTTTTTTATTATATTTCAATTACGTAATTTAATATTTATTACTTATATTAATTATGTAGTAGTGTAATACTTTTAGGTAATTAAAGTTATGTAACTTTTAATTCTAATTATGAAATAATGATGTAGTAGTAATATCTCATAGTAGCAAGGAGTTGATGTCTAAATATAAATGATGGAATGTATCAAAATAAAATGCGAATAAACTTTTACTATATCAAATAGTATATGAACATCAAATTTTGTGTGCTCGGTGAAATATTTCGTATAAATATTATAGCCAAATTGGTACATCATAGGAATTTGGATGCTCTCACCAAAATCCAATGATGGAATGTATGAAAATAAAAGACTGAATAAAATTTTTGGTACTCATATTCGATGAAAATATATCACATGAATTTCATAGCCCAAATTAGTTCTCATAGGAATTTGGATTTGTCATAAAAAAATCCAATGGTAACATAGGAATGTGGATGCCTTTCTTTTGGGCCAGAAAGCCCAACCCGGCCCATGATTAATTATATGGCCCGAGAAGGAGATGTAGGCATAGAAGGGAAAAGGAAGAAGTGGAGACTGGAGAGTTGTGAACAATGGCGCAAATACTGAGTCTTCCTCCACTACTCCCAGCTTGTAGAAATCGAAATCCAGCTCTGCTCAAAACCGCCACTTCCACCAGTTCAAACCACAGCTGGAGCTCTCTCTCGCATTCTCTCAATTGCAACGCCAGGTTTTCTTGCCTCTTCTCCGATAATCGTAAACAGGTTCGTCTCCACTTTCGATTTTTTTTCGAATAACAAACTACCAATTCGCGAAGCTGGAATTGGAGTAGTTTGGTACATATGGAATCGATATGCGGTTTTTTTTTCCCTTAAATTGGGTGATTTGACTTGTTATTTGCAATTGAACATGAAAAGATATTGCCCCGAGCCATGATTATAGGCGGCTAATGCAACAGCATTCTGCTAGGGGGATAGTCGTTTTTTTGGTTCTTTAGTTAGGTTGCTAAGTAATGATTAAAGTTTCGTATCTAAGGGGAGACTTATTTGCAACTTAACTTAATAGTTCATGCGGAATTTTAAGCCAAAGGTAACATCATTTGATAGAGTGAAAGCTATGTTGTGTCGATAATCTGAGCTATATCATGGAAACACAGTTCAGTTTTTTGGCCATGAATGTGTCCTTAGATAATAACACAAGTGTCTTCAGTTTCAAATGGAAGCCAACAGCTTTTTCTTCAATTTCACTTTATGTATATGCCTAAATTGGTAAATCCGGGTCCAAAGTAGCAGATGTTTGAACATAAGCAAGGAGGGTGTAAGCATCAATCCAATAGAAACAGGGGAATGAGGTGCGCTAGCATTGCTTCACTAAAAACCGTATCTCGAATATACTGTAGGAGCTGAGGGAGAGAACTAGGAGCATGGGAGAGGAAAGAGGTAAATAAGCCAATGAAGACTAAAAAAACCCACCTCTTCTACAACCTTAACTGGCTCCTAGCACCCATACACCTCCAGTAGATTTTTCTTTTTCATATGGTATGACGTGGAGGAACATGCAAACACTTAAGAAGCTCAATGAGACTATTCTGGAATTGGAATTGATGAAAAATAAAGAGAAAACAATGGGGAAAGAGGAAATTGAGAGAGCTTACTTAGATTGATATTCTGGAGGTAGGCAGATGGCTTATCTATCTAACGAAGTGAGTTGGTTTTAAATTGTGTTCCAGAAAGAGGTAAGTCTGAGTTATTCTTTTTTTCAAGAAAATGTAATAGACTAATACTATAAGGGAACTTCCAGCCAGTAGATATTTTAGTGCAGCATCAGTATCCATCCTAAAACCATAAATACTATATGTGCCTAGTCCAGGCTCATTCTCCAGTGAAATTAAGTAAAAATAGACTATTTTGGCGAGAAATTTGCAATAGCTAAAATATATGTAAAAAATAGTCCACTCATGACCACCATACCACCCTCCTAAGCTGCAGTCACCGCCACCACAACCAGTCTCCTGGCCACCAGGTTAAACCAAATGTCCCCTTAGTACCTAATAATGCACACTTAAATTTTGGGTCTTTTTAAAAACCGAAGATTTCATCTTATTTGAAGAATTTTGAGGATATGTTTATTAACAAATCCTTAGAACTGAGTGTTTGGTTTCGTTTCTACAGTTTAATTTCCGGTGAATGCATCCAGTTGAAAAGAATAATTGAATAGACTGACTTCCTACTGAAGAATGAATGATATGTATAACATGTGTGTTGGCCCTTATGGATGACATAATAAAGATGGGTTTAGATTTTGAATTTGGCTGGGAAGTATGTATCCATATTTGAGGAATAGGGGACTTCGAATGATACTTCTATATTCCAGAACCGTGCATAAATTTCTGATGCACTCTTGATGGCATGCTATTCTTCTATCACATATATGTTAACTACAGGACCAGGCTCGAAAAGCCTTAGAAAGTGCCCTTGGTGGCAAGAAAGCGGAGTTGGAGCAATGGGATAAAGAAATTAAAAGGAGAGAGGAAGCAGGTGGAGGAGGAAATTCTGGGGGAGGTGGTTGGTTTGGATGGCGTAGGTGGTTTGGTGGATCCGATGATGGTCATTTCTGGCAGGAAGCACAGCAAGCAAGCCTTACAATTTTGGGCATTCTTGTCATTGTAACATCCTTCTCAATATCATTCCAATTCCTTTTCTTTTGGGCTGCGTCTGCCTTTATTCTTCTCTTTCTCCTGAAACTTTATATTTGTGCTGATACAGTATCTGCTCGTGGCCAAAGGAGATGTGTTGCTTGCTGTCATTTTCAATCCTCTGTTGTTTGCTTTGCGAGGGACACGGTCTGTATTTGCCTTCTTGACATCAAAGATTACAAATCAAAGTGGGCAAAACTTTGGCACTCCACAAGAGGAAGTGGTTGTACATGTTTCTGCAAAAGAGCGAGTAGTGGGAAAATGGGGAAGCAATTGATTTTATTCCAGGTAAAACATTCATCACTGTACAAATAATATCATCTTTTTCATAACAATAGCAAAATGGTATGTGCAACAACATAAAAGTTATTGATTTGAATAAAATGAATTTTTATATGTATATAAAATAAATCACAATTTTGAAGAACCTTGGTTCATAAGGATTCTTATATATCTTGTATCAAATAAATAATGCCTAAATGTTTTATATAAACATTAATTTACTAAAGTAACCTTATAAATTAAGATAAGCGGGGTTGTTATAGGTGTATCAAAATCTGTAATCATAATAGCAACGATGGAACTAGATAAAGGAGTTATTTCTCACCCTTAGCAAGAGTATCAGTTTAACATAGCATGTGAATTGTGATAGAGGCCTGGCATTCCGGAAACACTTGGATTCTTTGATTTTGTGTCATCATTTTATATCACATCAAGTTTGTTTGGTCATTTTCAATGCTTTGGTGTGGTCCGTATGGATAATCCTGTTATGCTTTTGCCCCTTCGCAGTTATTTAAATGTTTACTGGAATTTGTACACGGACAAATATTTTTATCTTGTACTATGGTTAAAAGGGTATATTATTTCTGAGTATGTTTTTTGGAATATACTGTATCATGCATAGAGCATGATTCATGAAATATCATGTATTATTGTTGAATTTATTTATCATGATGTAAGGTGATTATGATTTATGAACACCAAGATAATCACTCTTAAGATAAGAGGGAATCGCCAGTGATATCTTATCTAATCAAGAATATCAGAGTTATTGAAAAAGGATATGTTTTATGATCTTGCAATCACACCAATGAATCAATTTGATTCTAAATAGTAGTAGATTTTAGCAATTGCTACCTTTCTCAGCATATACTACTAGTACTTATTTTGCAATTTTCTCTTATTAATGACTCCTAGAAGTGGATCTATCAGACGGTTTCTTGATTAGATATTGGCATATTGCACAAAAACACCATGTAGGGCTAGGCACAGACTCTACTCCTTATGGCAAGTTTGTTTGCAAAATTTATTGTTTATGTCACTCGTTTTGCTCGTGGGAGTATGATGTATCCTAACCCAGTCTACGATTACAGGAGCAGCCGGTGAAGATCTTTCTTCAGAACACAAGCCTGCAAGGCCGCACCAATCGTGCTATAGAATGTGACTATGAAGAAGACGAACAAACACGGGGCGAAGCAGTCTGGATTGTGCAAGGTCATAGTTTTGCTTTCTAATCTATGTGACGATACTTAAGTTCATGTTCAAGTTTTGCTTTTGTGATAGGTCTGTAGTTTTGTTGCGACATAAGACCCTCCATGTGAGAATATGCTGGCCACAAAATGGAGAAATCGTGCCCCATTACTCCTAACATAAAATCATGGGTTGGAATTATATGGCCTCTTTATTCAATGCAATAATTCTTAATTAGACTATTTTATTCCTAAACACGACTTACCAAATACTATACCAAGTAAAACACCATCACGACATGAATGGTAAATAAATGATCTTTGTATCACTAGTATTGTGTCTATTTCATACGCAATCTATCTACGTTACATATAATATCAAATCTCATTAAAATTTTATGTAGATAATCATATTGCGGATTGATTGACGGCAAAAAGAAAAAGATTTTAAATGTAATAATAAGTCGTACGAATTCCGACATGGACTTTCGGCATACTACAAAACACCACTTTATTTATCAAACTTTTTGACTGAGCAAAACTGTTTTACCGTATAAACACGGTCGCTGAAACAGTAAAAACACCAGTCATAGAAGACGACGAGTTTTTACACAGTGTAATTGGGTGCACGTACACCTCACTCAATCATAGGCCAATTGAACTCGCACATCATTCCTAGGCTGTCTCTTATCATACATTTTTGAATGTTTCCATGAAATTTCATAACTAGTGCAAACGTAATGACCTTCACGATCTCCCCACCTCGTTAACTAATTATCCTACTCTTTTTTTTTTGAAACGGATATTTGATGCCATTGGCTCATTAATTCGCAATTCTCGATCCAATTTCAAGCATCCCAAGAATCTGTCTTTTCTTTCATTTTCTCTCTCATCAACTCATCATACACAATTTTTGTTCCTTTGTTCCGTTGTTGATGTCGTTTTCTTGTTAGTTCTTCGCAGGCGTTATCCATTGTGGGGCGTGTTTTTTCCTTTTGTTTCTTCTTTACCCTTTATCGGATTCTGCCCCTTTCAATAATTTAATTGCGGTAATCTCAGTTACTAATATTTAACCCCATTCTCTATAAAAACTCATTCTTTTCCCAGTTGTCGTTTATTCCCACCACATTGAAGAAGAAGAGGAAGTAGAATCACCGTTTCGCCTTTTGGGATTCTTGAGAATTGTGTGAAATTGATGTCTTTGGCTGTTGGAGTCGCTACGAGTTCAAAAGACATGGGGTTTGATGATAACAACAAGGGTGATGGTGAAGAGGGCAACCCGGTTCATAACCCGGAACCCGAAACCGAGGATGAAGACGAGGATGATGCCGAAGCCAAAATTCAGTTGGGGCCTCAGTGCACTCTCAAGGAGTTGTCTGAAAAGGACAAGGTTTGTCTCTTCTACCTTAGCTAGGACAAAGATCCTCTCTTTTTGTTAAGTTTTCAAGGATCTTGCACTCACCTTGCGATTTTGTGCTGTTTTGCTCTGAGAATTTAGGATGATGAGAGTTTGAGAAGATGGAAGGAACAGCTTCTTGGAAGTGTGGATATCAACTCTGTTGGAGGTGATGGTTTTCTGGTTTTGATGAATTTTAGTAAATTTCATTGCACATTCAAATTATAATGATTGGTGTATTGAACTCAAAATACTTGTAGATCTTAGTTTAGTTGTCAAGATGCAGAGAGTGGATGAAACTGGACAGGCTTGTGTGGTGCTTAAGAGTTGAAACAAAACAAAAAAAAGTTTGAGATTTTTTGCCTCATTGCTTCAATCTGTGGTCACAATAGTCATAGTGCCAAATGTAGTGATTTTGTGCTTAAAAAAAGTTTCAAATTTGATCACTTTCTTTGCCTTATTCACTGTTTTGCTCTCTTCTTTACTCTGAATTTGGGGACTCGTATGTAAGATCTATCATATGCTTGATCTGGTTGTATTGTCGGATTTTGCAACAAATGTAGTCATTTATGCTTAAAAATAGTTTCAAGTTTGATCACTTTCTTGGCCTTCCTCACTGCTTTGCTCCCTTCTTTACTCTGAATTTGGGGGCTCATACTTGACACTTGTGTGTGAGATCTATCATAATTAATATGCTTAGTCTGATTGAATTTTTGGCTCTTGCAACGAATTATATCCAGTGATCTTTTCGAAGCCTTCGAATTTGGTCTTGCATATTATATGTGTTTCTGTATATCTTGCAAGTGTTCCACTTATGGCCATAAATTTCTCAAAGATGTTTGATAGTCGTTGTAATCTATGGAGCGATATTTTTTGTAGATTATTAACCTACTCTTCCCCTCTGATTCTGCATTGTAGAAACACTTGATCCAGAAGTGAAAATCGTGAGCCTGACGATTAAAACTGCTGGTAGGGATGATATTGTTCTTCCGATCCCCGAGGATGGGAACCCGAAAAGCCCGTGGTTCGTACTGAAAGAGGGAAGCAAGTACAACCTGGTATTCACGTTCCAGGTTAGCAACAATATTGTAGCCGGCTTCAAGTACAAGAACAACGTCTGGAAAACCGGCATTAAAGGTTGGTTCCTATTGTCTCTCAGTCCCTGCAACATTTTTCCATTTAGACAAACAACATTCCCAAAGTTGGTTGTTTTCCAAACTTTGCTTTTCAGTGGACAACACGAAAGAGATGATCGGAACCTTCAGCCCTCAGCCGGAACCTTATACACACATAATGCCGGAAGAGACTACGCCTTCTGGAATTTTTGCTAGAGGTTCATATTCAGCAAAAACTCAGGTAATAGAGCCATTACTTTTTTAGTGGAATACATGTTTTGCTGAAATGCAAAAAGAGTATGCCGTTATCGTATAAAGTAGTATTATCTTGTTTGCTGTGTTAGCTATTTGATGCTTACATATCAGAATTTTGAGAACTACTAATAAATAAAATTTGAAATTATATGTACTCGACTTTCCATTAAATATCTGCAGAAGCAGGTAGAGAAGGACCACCTCTTTATGACCCCAGATAATGAATCATAACTGAATGTTTCTTGATCTTTTGACATCAGTGATGCAAACTTATTAGATAGACTATCTTAACTGTGTGAAATTCGACGAGGAGTTCGTTGACAATTTAGCAACTATGTATGCTTCAGCTGTCACCACTCACCACCACCATCTTTTAACCCTGTGTTTTCACTACTACTGCAGTTCCTGGATGATGACAAGAGATGCTACCTGGAGCTTAATTATAGTTTCGAGATCAAGAAAGAGTGGCCGCAGTCATAAACTAAAGGTCCCAAGTTAGAACCACATTTCCTGTGCCCTGAGAATGTACCTTGTTTCAGTGTTTTTTAAAGCATTTTTCCGCCGATTTGTTGGTATGTTGTGTGATGAGATGATAGAACGAGGAGGTGAGATTGGTTGTTGAGATGACAAAGTGGATGATACATTTTAGCATTATATCTCATTGATTTGTTGATTGTCATGCAATAAACTTGTGCTTGACCTCCAACAATTCACTTGTGTTTCTTCTCTCTTGTTCCGCCCTTTTTATCGAGTTTCTTGTATGACCAGGGAGTTGGATCTTCTATTGCTGCTGCTTTAACATTTTTGTGGTGTTTAAGATATCAATTATGTCGAATATATAGAGAGTTGAGAATCATATAACTCTCATATTGTTGAAAGATAAACCGTGTTCATGCACTAAGACATCCTTTTGTTTGAGGCGATACTTTGGCTTCCATAACGATGGGGAGCCAATCGTCCTGAGCTTATGTTTGCGAAAACGGGCTTGTTTCCGGAGCGTGGACTGATTGGCCTTTGTACACTTGAACATGCAATATTCTTGTTTATGGGTGAAATTTTGGTAAAATCTTGTTTTCTTGAGCATTTGCTATTTGAAGTAGTTACAGTGTGTTTAGTGTGTATAGTATTATTGAGCTAGTTACAGTGTGTTTAGTGTGTATAGTATTAGGGGGTGTTCAAGTTACTTAAAATGAAATGGGCAGAATTTAATCTGATCCAGATTTTCTACTGTTCCATCAAGTTATATTCCAAGTGTTTCTAGTGTTCTAGATGTCAGAAATGTATGCGGATATGGGCTTTTCATTTTTTTTTCCTTTTTTATTTAAAAGGGCCCATTTTGTATACTTCCTAAAGTGCCCTAAAATCAAATTTTCTATGCGGCAAACCTTTTCAATTTCAATGCAATTTTTGGGATAAATAAATGGGCGCTACAATTGTCTGCAAATCGAGGAAGCCAAACTATTGTCTGCAAATTGAGGAAGCCAAACGGAACAATGTAGTCGGGACACCCCCAAATCAGACTTGAGCTCCGCCGCGGAATCGATTTCTGCAAATCTAGCGGGGAACGTAAGCAACGGAAATTTTCAGTACAACCCCAAATCAGAGACTTGAGCTCCGCCGCAGAATCGATTTCTGCAAATCTGTGGTTGGGTCGACATTTTTTTGTAAGCCGGAAAATGGTGAGGGCTCTCTATTTTGGGGTTGATTTAAAAATCGCAGGGGCTAAATGGTAATCTTCAACTTATTTCTGGATCCGAATTTCTAGGCAAGAAAAATAACGCAACTCCTTCGATCGTTTAGAATTAGGCGTATTTCAAAGTCAAACAGTGCGGGCCCGGATTTGTTCAGCGGGCTTCAGTAGGTTAAATCATGAAACTTGAACAGCCACCAAGACCAAGAAATAAGCCCATATCTGCTCATTTCGTGAAACTTGAACAGGCCCTTATTGAGCTTTGCAGGAAAAAATGATTTCAAGATCAAATAGTGATACAAGTACACTACTATTTGAATTACTGTTTATGTGTGTATGAAGAGGGCTATTTCAACTTGTTTAATTCTGGAGTAATTCCTCCCCTTCTACAAAGAATGTGAGTGCAAAATTTATAAAAATAGCCCATGATTACTCGAAACTAGTAGCCGGTGCGTTGCGGGTCAAGCAGTCAGACACTAAGGGTGTCCACAATGGTGGCCCGGAGGGCCACCATTTTTTTTTTCTATTTCAACAATTAAAATTATTTTTATACATTTTTTGTATATTTTGATATTCCTAGAATAAAAATTATATGCATATAATAAGTGAAAAATGCATACTTAAAAAAATGCATACTTTAAAAATTACTAAAAAAAATTGAAATCAAATTGTCGTAGTATTATAGATAGGGTAAAATTATACAACGACAACGTTTTAAATACAATAAAAAAAATGACGCACACCGCCCGACTACTCGGTGTCGTCATCGTCATCCATCACATCATCGGCACCGCCTCCACCGCCTCCACCGCTGCCACTGCCACTTGCACCGACCCCACTACCGCTGGCACCGCCCGACTGCGACCCTTCGGACCATCCCAACTTCGACCTCAGTCGAATAATGAGGTCGTAGTAGAATCTCCTGGTCTCCGGATCAGTTGACTTCTCGTACAAGGCCAAATTATCCTGAAGTTGCTCAATCATCTGCACCTTTAGGGTATGAGCTAAAGCCGCCCGCGGTGTTGAGGGCATTGCTGTAGAGGTCGCAGCGGAGAACTGAGAGCCGGTTCTAGATTCCCGGATTGCGGCACGCTGGCCCTGCGGACGTGGGCGCCGAGAGAGACTGGAGGGGGGCTCCTCCTTCGAAGCATCATCGTTCAGGTCGAAGGCGCGTGAGTCACTGCTACTGCTGTAGTTGCCGGTGACGCCCAGTCTAGTTCGCTTCGGCGCAGAGACAGGATCTTTGTCGATGAGGACCCTGAATTTCAGGCAGTCATGCAGAACGAGGTATTCATCCCAGTAGGTAAACTTCGGCCACGATTCAGTATTGAACAACTGATACAACAACGCTCGTACGTCGGCTTCGGTGCGGCCGCTCTCAGCAAGGCGGAGTTGGGTCTCGTATATGCCACTGAACCTCTTCAACGCTTTAGTAATCCTTCCGAACTTCTTCCGGACCTGGCTAGCTGTACGCTCGACGCTCCCATCTGGTTTGAATTCGTTGTACACATCGAGAACGCGATTCCAAAAGCAAACGTCGGTCTGATCCGTACCGACTATAGAATCGGTCGTGACCGCATACCAGGCTCTGGCTACAGCAATGGATTCTTCATTGCTATAGTAGGTCGACCGCCACCGCCATCGCCATCACCATCGCCGCCGCTGCCACCGTCACCGCGTCCGCCGCCTCGCCGACCACTTCGGCCGCCACCTCCTCCGGTGCCTTGCTCTCCTCGGCGGCCGGCGCTTCGACCACCGCCGCCGCTTCGCCCCCCACCATTTCCGCCATTTCGCCCACCTCCGCCGCCGTTTCACCCCCCAACGCCTTGATTTCGCCCGCGGCCGCCTTGAGTACCGGACACGGGGGTGTCAGGTGGTGTTCCCATCAACTGTTCCCACGTGAATCTATCAGATTCAGATAGAGGGGATTGGGTGTATTGGAATTGGGAGGATTGGAATTGCTGAGAAGGGTTGTTGATCGCGTCCATATTGGGCCGGTAGTCGCCGAACCCTGATTGGGGACGACCCACGTTCCTCTGTGGCTGAGAGGAGGACTGACCCCGGAGTTGGGGTGTCTGTTGCCACGGCGGCGGCGATTGTGGACTCCACAGGTTCGTTGGAGGGGGGGTCGGACTCGATCTCCACGGTTGGGAAGACGAAAATGCGCCAAATCCCGATTCTCCATAGCCGGGAGAATCATCTCCACCTTGCATTTTGTAGACTTTGAAAATGGTAGATAGTGAAATTTTTAGGGTTTAGAATTGAGGAAGATAAAAAAAATGGAATGAATATAGTATTTATAAATATAATTTTCAAATTTTTTTAAAAAAAAAAAAAATGAAAACCGGTGGGCAGGGCCGCGGCTCTCGGCCCTTGCAGTGGCGGGCCGAGCCGCCTGCCCAAGAGCCTCGGCTTGGCCGAGCGCTCGGCTCTCTCTCGTCCACCCCCCCGAGCCGCGGGCATGCCTCGCCTCAGTAGTGGGGGGCCGCGGGCTGCCCAAGCCCGGGCCGAGAGCCGCGGCTCCCCCACTGTGGACGCTCTAAGCGCAGTTGATGCCCGAAGAAGGGTGGGAGACTGGGCTCGGTTCGGCACTGAGAGGGGTGTACACTGCGGAGGAGAGGGCCGGAACTATGGGGCGGATGGGGATACAACTTTAATTTATTTAACCCGGAATTGAGAATAGAATTACTCAATTACTCAAAGCTTGCTTATTTTATAGAAATACATTTCAATTTTTATAGTACTAGTAATTTTTAATGAGGGCGCATTATGATTTTATGATTTCAATTCCTCGAGTCTGATTATTTTTATGATCTTGAAGTAATTTTATTTTTTACTCTACCCGTCCACGAAAAATAGAGCACAATTACCATTTTTTGCCGTTCACAAAAAATAGAGCACATTCATTTATGGAAAGTTTTCAACAAATAATAACTCTACACATCATTCCACTAACACTACTTCCATCCCTGAAAATTTGTCCCATTTTTCCATTTCCGTCCATCCCCCAAAATTTGTCCAGTTTCACTTTTACCATTTTTGGCAGTAGACCTCATATTCCACTAACTCATTTCTACTAACATTTTAGTATAAAACTAATATATTAAAGTAGAACCCACAATCCACTAACTTTTTCAACTCACTTTCCATTACATTTCTTAAAATCCGTGCCGGATCAAAGTGGGACAAATTTTGGAGATAGAGGTAGTACTTTTTCTCATTCTCTCTTACTTCTTTTCCTTCTCTATTACTTTACCAATTCTACATTAAAACCCGTGCCATACACAAATTGCTATATTTTTTTTGGACGGAGGGAGTATATTGTTATTTTATTTTATAAAGTGAAAGTAATTAAAATTAAAAAAAATAATAAATGAAATAAAATTTGTTGTATTACATGCATGTGAATAGTGAAAGGGGTTCAGATTAAATATTTGCTCAATTTGATTTCGAAAATAAAAAATTTCTTAAAATGAATATGATTCCGTACAAATAGCCCGAAAATCCATTACCGAACAAAAAATCCAAAAATTTTATACTATTACATTTATTAAATTTATAATTACTAGTATTATTTTTGTAATATTTGTAAGTAGATGAAACTCTTTTTTATAAACAACGCTATATAGAGAAGAGTTTTCCTCTGTATCTGATGTTTGAACCCTAATGAGCCATGAAAACAGCACGAGAAGAATCCGAGAATGCAGAGATCGAAGAGGGCGCGCCGAAGAGGCAGAAGCTAGATCAATCTTCGCCGCAGCTTGCTTTCGAAAACCCGCTCCTTCCGCTGGCTTCGTATGAAGATGTTGAGGAGGAAGTGGAAGAGCGGAGAGATGGCGGTAGGGTTAGAGAGATAAATCATGGAGAAAAGGAAGGTCTAAACGGGCATATTGAAGACGAAGACGATGAAGATACTAAAGCAGGGCAGGGACGACGCAATCGGTCGATTGAAGTAAGAAGGGATTGCCCCTATCTCGATACTGTTAATAGACAGGTATTTCTCTAGTTAAAGCTCGAGTTCATTGTTCATTAATTTTTCACTGTCTCACTTTTATGCGATGATGATTTTTTATTATATGCTGGTGTAATTGATGGTGGTTCTGATTCTGATTTGGATAATTATACTTGTTAGGGAGCCTTTACTTCTAGGGATCACTGATTAGCCTGGAAAATATAAATAGTAACTAATAGTACATTGTTTACTAAGATGAATTCAAACTTTTAGATATCTAAGGCCTTGATAATTTCTACATTTTGGGCTAAATGACATGAGTCATATCCTATCGAAGGTGCAGTATTGGAGAAATAGTAGCAACGAAGATAAATAACTGATATCATCTATCTTGAATAAAATATGCCCCTAATCTATTATCAGCGTTAAGTGACTGTTCATAATGGCCTTGTTGTTTGCTATATGCTTAAGTGGATGAGAAATGTATAACTAAGTTTGAAACCATAAATTTTGTTATTATCTATTCCCACCCGGTATGCCCGAGTCTTCGTTTTGTATTCTGTTTTTGAATTGTACTTTTAGTCGCACTTTTTGACCCAAAAAAATCTTCTTATAAAACATACAGAAATAGTCAATTAGAACTGTTGCTTTGCTAGTTTGTGTTGCTGAGTCTAAGACCAATTGATTTGATGCTATCTAAAGCCCTAAGAAGGTTCTTGGTTCGTGAGCCAAAAACATTGGTATTTTCCAACAAAGAAGTATTTTATAGTTTCTAATTAAAACCATTAATGTTGATGTTGTGCTCTCTGGCATCTTAATGGTTGATATGCCATTATTTGGTGTTCTTACAAAATATAATATTTTAGTTTGTTTCGTTTATATCATATTCGCCATTCTTGCTAATACAATTATCTAACAGCTACAACTTTCCTTGTTTGTGATTTGATTTCTTAATAAATGTTGCATTTGTCTTTCAGGTTTTAGATTTTGATTTCGAGAAATTTTGCTCAGTATCCCTTTCCAACTTGAATGTCTACGCATGTTTGGTGTGTGGGAAGTATTTCCAGGGAAGAGGACCAAAATCTCACGCATATACCCATAGTCTTGAAGCTGGACACCATGTCTACATTAATCTCTGTACAGAAAAAGTTTACTGTCTTCCTGATGGATATGAAGTCATTGACCCATCATTGGATGACATCCGCCATGTACTAAACCCAAGGCATGTGTATTGTTTCTGTGCTCGATTGTCAGTTTTAGCTCATGCACCTTTCCTTCTGTGCGATTCATTAGACGAGGGAATATATTTTGTCTCCAGGGTGGATATTGTTCACATTTGCATTTTTGTTCATTTTATGCTGTCACCTTATTGTTTTAGTGTCTTGCTTCACCCAGCCAAGTTATTTTCATATCATCCCCTGATATTTTGTAAATTGTACAGGTTTACAAGAGAAAATGTTATTCAGATTGACCGGAATCGTCAGTGGTCCAGGGCGCTTGATGGTTCCGATTATCTTCCCGGAATGGTATTTGATTGAGCCTTTTTTTGGGTGTTACAGCCATCTCTATTCCAAAATTCTTCTTGTGACGTTTGCTGAAACATACTAATTATGTTGATCTTTTCTGTTTGAAATGTTTGTAGGTGGGATTGAATAATATCAAAGAGACTGATTTTGTCAATGTCACCATTCAATCTTTGATGCGTGTTACTCCCTTGAGGAACTTCTTTCTTATTCCAGAGAACTACTCCCATTGCAAATCCCAACTGGTTCATCGATTTGGAGAGCTCACTCGAAAAATCTGGCATGCAAGGAACTTTAAAGGACAGGTTGAACCTTAAACCTAATCATGACTTCTGTACTGGTTCTTGACCTTTATATTCTGATGCTGAAAGTTTTGCAGGTCAGTCCGCATGAATTTCTCCAGGCAGTTATGAAGGCTAGTGGGAAAACATACCGAATAGGTGCTCAATCAGATCCAGTTAGATTTATCTCATGGCTTCTTCAAACTTTGCATCGAGATCTTAGAAGATCTAAAAAGGGAAGCAGCATCATTCACCAGTGCTTTCAGGTTCCCCTCTCTCTCCTATTTGTATGTATATGCTCTTTTCATCTTGTTCTTTTACTAAATATTTTGTGTACAGGGTGAGCTGGAGGTTGTCAAGGAGATCCACAACAAGCATCTAGGAGAGAAAAAAGATAATGGAGATGATGCGGGAAATGAAGTGGGTAATGTCATCATGGAGACAAGCAAAATGCCGTTCTTAATGCTTGGGTTGGACTTGCCACCACCTCCACTTTTTAAGGACATTATGGAGAAGAACATTATACCACAGGTGTGTTTATATTCTTAAAACTTGGAACTGTATTAGCTGTTCCTGAACAAACTTGTTGATTTAATTTACATTTTTCTGATATGGTATGGAGACTGTGACCTATTAAAGGTTTTTGTGCATAGCCTTGGACAATGTTTTCTCTATTTTTGTTATTCTTCCGGTATCCTCAAAAAAAGGTAGACATGATATTTTTCCTTCATTGTCAATTATTGAAATTGCTGTTTCCTTCACAATGATCACTAATTTTTAGGGCCTGAATACTTTTGCCATTAGCCTTTTGTGATTATAAATATTATACCAGGCTTTAGCCTTTCATATTTGGCAATATTCTGGATTGATCTACATATAAATCACTTTTACTCAGCATGACCGTCTTGACACTCTAATTTGATAGTTCCTCTTCCTCGAATTTGCGAATTTCTAGGTTCCACTTTTCAACATACTCAAGAAGTTTGATGGTGAAACTGTGACAGAAGTGGTTCGGCCTCACACAGCAAGGATGAGATATCGTGTCACAAAATTGCCGAAGTATCTTATTCTCCACATGCTTCGGTTTACGAGAAACAACTTTTTTGTCGAGAAAAATCCTACACTCGGTAAGTAGTTATTTCTCCCTTTGTCTCATTTCAATAGGGCTTTAGAAACAGATAGTTTGTAATAAAAGAGGAGAGAGAAGATAACTGAGGCTGAATTTGACCAAAAAGAAAGAGGGATAAATCAAGTGCACCCAAGTTAGGGTACATGTTATGTAGGTAGACCTGTTGAAATGGGACGGAGGGAGTGAATCTTATCAGGTAGCTATTGTTGAATCAGTTTCAGGGTGCTCTCTCTAAAGTGTAGACAGGGCGTGCTTTTTTGTTGATCCTGTGCAGCTCTAGGATTGAGGAAATTAGATATTGACTGAAATATGATCGAAACAAATTGCTTATTTCTACTTCAGTTGACAGTAGTAGCTACAACTAGATGTTTGCTGTCTTCTGCTCTGAGAATCTGTGTTATTATTTGGCATTTGCCTGACTGTCTTTTTATCCGGACATTATTTTTGGGTGCAGTTAATTTCCCTGTGAAGAATCTGGAACTGAAAGATTACATTCCCCTTCCTGTACCGAGGGATAATGAGAAGTTGCGTTCGAAGTACGACTTGATTGCTAACATTGTTCACGACGGTAAACCGGGTGGAGGATCATATAGGGTATTTGTGCAGCGAAAGTCGGAAGAACTATGGTAATTAGTTGAAAGGCTTTTGGGGTCTCTTTTAGTAGAAGCCATTTTGATCCATCCCCTTACCTTAATCGATCTTCTTGTTTACTAGGTACGAGATGCAGGATCTTCATGTGTCGGAGACGTTGCCACAAATGGTCGCCCTCTCCGAGGCGTACATGCAGATTTATGAGCAGCAGCAGTAGAAGATTTCAGATACTGAGAAGTAAAATGCTTGTCTTGTTATATTGTTCCATTTCAAAGTGTTATAATATGCTTTTGGAGATTTTATTTTTTATCTTTTTTCTTTTCATTTTCTTTGGATACGATTATGGTCAGGCATATATCCGGACATTAGGGAGATCCTCTGCTGTGTTTACAAAACACAGCAGCCCTACAGTGGTTAAAACGACGGCCGTTTACATACAAAACGCATCAATATTAGTGAGCGATTTTAAAAGATGGTATAATATTAAAATATAAACTACACGTACAATTCTCGTTCGCTTTTAAACGGGGGCTGGATCGCCTACTGTGGGAGAATCACAGTACCATTTGCTGTGGTGCTAAACGACGCCGCATTAATCAAATTTAAACTTCATTTTTTCTTCTTTGCGAGTTTAACCATTGATCAAAGAATAGTAGTCTATTTATTTTTTCTAATTTTTTCTAGATTCCGTTATTATTAGTTGTCTTTAAAATAAATTTGCACTATAAAATAAATTTGCAACACAATTTTAAATTTTGTAAATGATGTTTCTCGTTTACATCTATACTATATAAAAGCCAAGTCCCCAAAAAAGTTGTTTTTCCCGCCCACTTTCATGAAATATTGATAAGTACTTTCTCCGTCCACGAATAAGAATCCCGTTTTTCCATTTTGGTCCGTCCACGAATAGGAGTCTCGGTTCATACATACCATAAATGGTAAAGAGACCCTACATTCCACTCACTCATTCCACTCACATATAATTTAAAACTAATATATACAAGTGGGACCCCTATTCCACTAACTTTCTTCCACCCATTTTTCTTAATATTTCTTAAAATCCGTACCAAATAGAAATGAGACTTCTATTCGTGGACGGAGGGAGTATATTATAAAATTGTACTCCCTCTGTCCCATTAAATATGCAACATTTGGAAATCGGCACAGGTTTTTATGTAGTGTTGTTTTGTGAGTTAATGAAAAGAGAGTAAAGTAAGAGAGATGAAAAAATAGAGATAGAGATGTTTCCATTTTAGGAAATATTTCTTTTTTAATGGGACAAATTAAAAAGGAAAACGTTTCATTTCTAATGGGACAGAGGAAGTATTAGCTTAGTACAATATTAATATATGATTGATTTGATATAGAGAATAAATGGTTGTCAATTAGTCAAATCGCACTCCTTTTGACCATTGGGTAAAAATAAAATCAAGTAGTCTCTCTCTCATTTATTTTATTGACCAATAAGATTATGCCATTTGTTACAATCTCATAGGTCAATAAATATTTTAGTTATTATTCAAATATCTTTAATATATTAAATGAAATCGATAAAAAATTTATATCAAAATTCATATTTTTTCATCCTCTACAAATTGATATCACATTTGCTATAGTTCTATTCACAAAAATAATTCTCTATTTCTCTCTACATGTAATCTTTTTCCAATTTTATTATTTCATTAGCATATTAATATACTATATTAACATATGATGGATATGAATATATAACATAAAGGGTGTCAAATCAATCAAATCACACTTATATATATCCAATTAACACAATGAAAACTCTGTTGACCGATGCATAAAATGAGACCAAGTGGTTGAGGAATATATGTGATTATGACATTTGTTACAATCTCATTGGTCAATAAATATTTTATTATTATTCAAATATCATTAATATATTAAATTAAATTTATATAAATATTTTTCCAAAATTCATATTTTTTCATCCTCTACAAATTGATATCACATTTGCTATAGTTCTATTTAAAAAAAAAATCTCTATTTTTCTCTACATATAATCTTTCTTCTATATTATAATTTCTCTTTTTAAAAAAAAAATTTATTCATCATGGATGATGACAATGAAATGTTCTCTAATTCCAAAAATTTAAATTATTCCAAAATTATTTGTATTTTATATTGCAACTTATGAGTTTTATTTATTTGTTTTAATTTATTAATGTCATTTTTTAATAATAATTCCCCAAATTGAATTAATTAACATTGTCTACTGAACATGCACATAAAAAAAACGTGAAATTGTGATTGATGTAAGTGATTGACATGTATCCCATTTAAAACTAAAGTGTCCCATTTAAAACTGATGGTTTATTGATTGATATGGATTAAAAAATGCACCCACATTTCATATAAATACAATTTCAAAGATTTAACTCAGTTTGATAGTTCTATTCTTCAAGATCTAGTTCTTCATCCAGGTACCAATTTTCTTCTTGCATTTGTTATGTTTTAATTTTGTTGTTTATAGTTCACAATTTTGTAGAGTCATTCTCTCATCTTCTCTTTCTCTCTACTCTTTCACTCCGTTCTGTTCATCAATGCGACGGTAAGAATTTCCACACTGTGGCTCACAACCACCGTATTAGATTCATCAAGATTTACTTCCGTTTGCTCTCCTGCATTTGCAATTTTTCCGTTAAAGGTTTTTCTCTATTAATCTAGAGAAATGTTGGATAGAGCTTGGTTGGAGATTTGAAATTTGTAGTATATTTGTTGACTTACTTGTTGGGTTATTGGATTTGCATTACTGCTATTTATTACAAATGGAATTGCAAAGTGCGATTATAATTAAAGTTTTTCCTTTTTTGGCATCAGTGTTCAATGGAGACTTTCTTGCCATCAAAGTGAGTTGAATGTGTGCCTACAAAATTATTGCATCAGAAAATAAGTGAGTTTAATATGTGAATACAAAATTGCAGAAAATAATGAAAACTTTAGACTTGGCATAAGTATGTTCTTCAATTTACGTAAGATATTCATATTTTATTTATTTGTTATTTTGATGAGTTTAACATTGATTGCAGGTATCTTTTAATGAACAATGAAAAAATTAACAAAGTCTACAAGACTAAATCCCCAAAGCAAAAACTCAACAGGTCAGTTTTGATATGTATATTTTTTTTAATACATGCAATTTCAATTTTTAAATTTTGGAAAACTATTAGTAAAAAATATGTGACTGGAAAGAGAGATTGAGTATATGACCCAATTATTAAGAAGATGAAAAAATTCAGTTATCAATATAGTATAATCTAAGTTCACGATTTAATCAACATATATATAATCTAAGTTACATATAAAATTCTAATTTCACAATTATATTCAATCTTGAACTTAGATTATATATTTATTTTCCTCTATTTCTAATATTTTAGGATGTCCATTATTTCTTTATTTATTGATTGCAATAATTATTTTGTGATTTTATAGATGAATCGCGTTCAAAGAAATTTAAACATGTGTTTAATGATATTACTAATGTTGGAGAAGTTCGTATGTCTGTGGATCCTATTGTTGCATCATGTCCATCGTCCTTTATAGGTTAGAAGTTCAATTTTGAATTTGATTTTTTTTATTGTAATGGTTGCAATATATTTTGTTATTTATTGTTTTATTGTTCATTAACTATAGGATATTCAGATAATCCTCGAAAGGATTCATCTAATTCAACTTGCACGAATGTGTTAATTCAGAATACATCAAATTTCGACAGTAATGAAGGTTAGTATTCTTCTCAAAAAAATATTTTATTTGGCATTTATGTTTTGTTGTTTTCTTAATTTCTTCATTAAATAATTTTGCAATTAAAATACTACTTAAATGAGTTATAGATGGTGATCGTGTAACCTCATCTTTCAACTATTGCATTAGATTTGAACTTAATTCATTTTGTAAGAAGATTTGTTATTTGTTATTAAACATAAAAAATGCATGTGAAATTTTAAATTACTTATTACAGTGTTTATATATAATTTTGACTACAAGCTACTGATAGTATACTGTCTAATTCAATGTTTTATTTATTATATTTCAAATTTGTACATAGTGATACAGTCATCCAAAATTACATAAAATATCAATCCATTTGATTTATTTAAAAGTGTTTTTCACTTTAAAAAAAATTATTCTTTATTTGAATTATTTTATCGAATATTATAAAATTATAAATCTGTATGAATGAGCACATGATTGTGTTTTTTCATATTCATTATGAGTGTATTTGGTTAATTTAATATTTATTTTTATATGTAATTTTATTATATTTCAATATTTAATCTTAGCTTTGCTTAGTAATTATATATTTAATTTTTCCTCTATAGAGATACAAAATGCTTATGTAATTAGCTCATGGATGTAACTCTTTTTAGATGAGCCATGTACAAAGACGAGTGGGTCAAGCTTCAATTATAATACAAACTTTACAAAGGTTTCTTCGTCCACAGATAGTTTGTCGAAATCTAGCTCATCATCCATGATAGGTAAAAAGCTAAATATATAAATAGTGTCTTTTTTATTTATTAGCAAAAATTAACCTATAAATAAATATTGTTCGTCTTACTATATTTCTAATATGTATTAGCTTATGGATGTAACTTTTCTGTAGATGAGCCATGTGAAAGGATTCGTCGGTCAAGCTTTAATTATAATGAAAACTTCACAAAGTTTTCTTCATCCACAGATGGTTTGTTGAAATCTAGCTCATTGCCTAAAATAGGTAAAAAAGTTAAATATTTGAAGATGTCTTTTTTCATATATTTGCTTTGCTAGAATGAATCTATAAATATATATTGTTCGTCTTAATATATTTCTACTAAACACTAATTTAAATGTTTGCCATATTTTTCATAGGTCATAACAATGGTAGCATTGATTGTTCAGTAAAACTTGAAAATTGTAGTAAAGATGCATATAATTCATCTCCTTTGGTTGAAATAGCTGAGAATATCTCAAATTTGGACTATATTAATAGTAAATCTAATTTTGAAAATTTTATTTTGTTTTTAAATAAATTAACATACACATAGAATTTTCATCTTGGCTGCATGTTTCAATTTTGTAGAATATTGGGATATCGGTGATGCTTCATATACGTGTTCACATTGTGGTGCACTTTTTTGGTACGAAGAACGACTTGCAAAACCAAAGAAATCCAAATTTCCAAAGTATTCAGTGTGTTGCATACATGGCAAGATTCAAATTCCTAAGATGTCGTCTATTCCACTAAGTTTGGATGAATTAATGTATTATGGAGATGAGAAGAGCAAGCACTTTATGAAAAATATTCGTTCTTATAATGCCATGTTTGGATTTACTTCTATGGGTGGCAAGATTGATAACAGTATGAATCACGGGAAATCTCCTTCAGTTTTTCATTTGCATGGACAAAATTATCATCTAATTTGGCAGTTTAATGCGGCTGGATGGTGAAACTCTGAAGTTTGCCCAACTATATATTTATGATACCAATAATGAGGTTAATTATAGAATGGAGTCGGTAAGGTATGTTTTCCTCCTACTATTGTTGTCATTAAATATTCATTTTATTTGAACCATAATAATTACTTTTTTTCTTTTATGTGAAGGAATGGAGTTAATGAGCTATTGAGCTTCATGTGGACATCATTGCTGATATTCAGAAGATGTTGGATGAAAATAATGCTTTAGTGAAATCTTTTCGAATGGCTAAGCAAATGATTGTCGAAGGTAATCATAGGAATGTCAATTTAAGATTGATTGGCAAACGAGGTAAAGATGGAAGAACCTATAATTTACCCTCTGTATCCGAAGTTGCTGCTTTAATAGTTGGGGACTTTGACGAAGCTTTGGGGGAGAAGGACATCATTGTTAAAAAACAAAGTGGTGAACTGAACCGCATCATTGAGTTACATCCTTCTTATCTAGGGTTACAATATCCACTTTTATTCCCATATGGAGAGGATGGTTATAGGGAAGACATTGGTTTTGCAACTTCTAATAATTGTCGTTTATATGGTAGAAAGAAGATTAGTCCGAGGGAATATTTCACTTTTCGTTTGCGTGAAGAGAAGATGAGGCTACCACTATTTTGTACTCTCGGAGACTATTCCAACAATTTGTGGTTGATGCGTACACAATGATTGAAGCTGGACGGTTGAGATTTGTTCGAACTCAACAAAAGCAATTGCGGGTTGAAATGTGCAAAGGTTTGGCAGATGCTGTATTTAGAGGTGAGACTGATCCTTCTACACAAGGTAAGCGAGTTATTTTACCTTCGACCTTTGTTGGAGGTGCACGGTATATGATTCAAAATGATGAAGATGCTATGGCTATATGCGGTTGGTTTGGTTATTCAAATTTGTTTATTACATTTACCTGCAATCCAAAGTGGCCGGAGATTGTTAGATTTGTTGATAGTAGAGGATTGAAATCAATTGATCGTCCTGATATTGTTTGTCGAGTCTTCAAGGTTAAATTGGATGATTTAATAAGGGATATTCGACACAAAAAGATATTTGGGAAGGTCCAAGCAGGTGTGTATTATTCTATTTTTAATTTTTTTTTTCATATTTTTTAGTATGAGACATATAACACTAACATTTTATCAATATTTTTGTTGTAGTTATTTACACTGTCGAATTCCAGAAACGTGGATTGCCTCATGCACATATCTTGCTTTTTTTTAAGTAAGGATAATAAGGAGTTTGGTGTTGAGCAAATTGACAAATTAATTTCTGCTGAAATTCCTTCATTTGAAAATGATCCCCGCTACTATGCCTATGTTGAAGAATTTATGATGCATGGTCCTTGTGGAATTTCTGGTCTATCATCTCCATGCATGTCAAATGGCCGGTGTGGGAAACACTTTCCTAAAAGGTTTCTTGATGTGACAACATTTGATGAAGAAGGGTATCCTGCTTATAGGCGTAGGAATAATGGTCGAGTTATGTTGTACCTCACAATCGTTATCTACTTCTGAAATATTGGAGGTCATATAAATGTTGAGTGGTGCAATCAGTCGCGATCTATTAAGTACTTATTTAAGTATGTCAATAAAGGGAATGCTCGTGTTACAACCACTTTCATGGAATCAAGTATGGATGTGAATAAGAATAGGAATAATGTTGATGAAGTGAAATTGTATTATGATTGTAGGTACATCTGTTCTAATGAAGCTATTTGGAGAATATTTGGATTTGAAATTCAGTTTAAAGATCCACCAGTTGAAAGGTTGGGGTTTCATTTTGAAAATGAACAAAGTGTTATTTTTTTTCAAAATATGAACCTCTAGATATTATGTTGGATCGAAAAACAGATTATCAAAGTAAGTTTTTAGGTTGGATGAAAGCTAATAAAAAATATCCTCAGGGTAGGGATCTGACTTATTCTGAATTTCCTACATGATTTGTATGGAGATGAGGTTGTTGGCAACTTAGGAAGCAAAAATTTGTTATTGGGAGATTGTTTCACATTGCTCCTGGGTTGGGTGAATTGTATTATCTTAGATGTATGTTGAATATAGTTCGTGGAGCTACAAGTTATGAAGAAATCAGATTTGTAAATGGTATTCAATATGCTACATTTCGGGATGCCTGTTTTGTTTTGGGGTTGTTGGATGATGATAAGGAATATATTGATGGCATTATTGAAGCAAGTTTTTGGGCATAGACAAATTGTTTGAGAAAACTATTTGTGACTTTATTGTCTTCTGAATCAATTTCTCACCCAAATTTTGTGTGGGAGAGTTGTTGGAAGCTTCTATCTAAAGATGTTCTTTACAAACAACGAAGACTATCCAATAAATCAAGTATTTTTTTCTCTAAATTAATCTTCTAATTGTATATGTTTTTTAAAGTTTTATCTTATAATTATTGAAATATTTTCAGCTTTGATGTTGGATGATGATCAAATAAAGAATTTCGCTTTGGTTGAGATTGACAGACTCTTGGTAAATGTTGGGAGAAGTTTGCGCAATTTTGATTGTATTCCATATCTATCTTCGGAGTATTTTCAATGTTCTTTTGACAGATTGATGAATGGAATTATCTTATGATCGTGTAACTTTGTCAAAAGATCTTCTGAGCTACATGTCTAAGTTCACTGATGAGCAGCGACATGTATATGATGTCATTATGTTGTCAGTGAATTCAAATATTGGTGGAATATTTTTCGTCTATGAATATGGTGGCACTGGCAAAACATTTTTGTGGAAATCATTGTCAGCGGCTATACGATCGAAAGGCGAAATTGTGTTGAATGTGGCTTCAAGTGGCATAGCTTCGCTATTATTACCCGGTGGAAGAACTGCTCATTCTCGGTTTAGGATTCCTATAAATCCAAATGAAGATTCAACTTGTAATATTAATCAAGGAAGTGAACTTGCCTTATTGATTCAAAGGGCAAAACTTATTATATGGGATGAAGCTCCAATGGTCCATAAATATTGTGTTGAGGCTTTGGATAAGAGTTTGAGAGACATCATGCGAAATATCACTGAATCGAGTATGGAATTGTCATTTGGTGGGAAAACTGTTGTTTTTTGTGGTGATTTTAGACAGATATTACATGAACCATGGTGAATTAAGTCCTCATTTGCACGATCGAGCTATTTTGGCTCCTACATTAGACATGGTGGATTCGGTCAATGACTATATGATTTCTTTGAATCAATCTGAAGCACGTGCTTATTTTAGTTCAGATAGCATATCGAAATCTGACTCGAATTTCAATACTTTGTCTCAAGTTCATGATGTTGAATTTCTGAATCGGTTAAAATGCTCGGGTACTCCCAACCATGAATTATTATTGAAGATTGGTACCCCAGTAATGCTATAGAGAAATATAGATCCTTCTAATGGGTTGTGTAATGGTACCCGCTTGGTTATTTCACGATTAAGTGATCATATTTTGGAAGGAGAAGTTTTGAGTGGGAATAATGTGGGTCATAAATTGTTGATACCTAGGATGTCGTTAGTACCTTCTGATACAAGATTACCGTTCAAGTTTCAACGTCAACAGTTTCCTTTGATTGTATCATATGCAATGACCATCAACAAAAGTCAAGGACTGTCTCTTGCTCATGTTGGACTATTTTTGAGAAAACCTGTATTCAGTCATGGACAACTTTATGTTACAATTTTAAGAGTCACAAGTCGTGAAGGTTTAAAGATTTTGGTTCGTGATGATGATGATGTCGGTTCTGATTCTACAGTTAACGTCGTGTACAAAGAAGTCTTTCAAAATTTGTAAGACAATATAGTGTAGAATAATATGAAATGGCTGTTGTAAATTTTTGGAAATTGGATATGCACAAGCCCTTTCTGCAGCAGGTTAGATTCGACAAAACAGACACTTTTTTTTAAGAATCATGAGGATTTTAATATTTTGCTTATTCTGCTCAGGTGCCTTAGGAGTGGATGTGAAAGAATAAGTATTCAGGGTTCTACACTTCTACATTTTTCATACGTTGAGCCTTCTTTTGATTTGTGATGGTGATGATGATGATGATGATATTGCTTATGATGATGATGATGTTAGTTGTGAGATACATTTAATATTTTTTCGCTCAAGGTGCCTTTATTTTTTATATGTTGAGCATTTCTTTTGGCTTTGTGCTGACGATGATATTAGTTGTGATGATGATTATATTAGTTGTGATTATAAGATCCATATTCTATTCAGGTGCCTCAGGTCTCAGGTGTAGATGTGGAATAATAATCATTCATGTTTCTACACTTTTACATTTATAATATGTTGAGTCTTTCTTGTGACAATGACGTTAATTGTGATGATGTATTTAATATTATTTTGTTGTTTCAATATAAGATTCATATTTTAAAAATATTGAATCGTGCATCGCACGGGTGTAATACTAGTTATATATAATATCAAACAATTTTATATATTTAATAATTTATTAACTTATAAATCGTTGAAATTCTAAGATAAATTTTCATTGTGATTCACATAGTATGGAGCATAAACATCATTCAATATGATGGTGTTTAGTTTCCTAGATAAAATAGTAGTAAGATATAATCTAAGATTAAGTGGTGAGATTATTTAGTAGAAGGGGGTGACTATGGCTAATTATCACATATCTATCTATTTAAGATTAAGTCATGAGATTCAATTTCATGAACTAAAAATTAGGACGATACACATATTAGTAATAAGCTGACCCTTATAAAAAAAACGATAAGGTTGTTACACTACTGTCCAAGAGTTACTAGAAATAAAATCTTATCTTACAGTAACACACACATAAAAATTAGTAATAGTAGTTACAATTTAATTTTAAAGTTCTACTAGTAATCTATTAAAAAGTAATGGACTCTAAAAACCTCACACTTGCAGGAAACTAGAATCGTCGCAATGTCAACAAGCTTGATCTTGAAGCCATCGTGCGAAGGCTGTGGTTCGACAGACCGGATCTACGGGAGCGCGTGCAAGCATTTGATGCTATGCGTTAAATGTGGCAAGTCGATGGCCTCAGAACGGTTGAAGTGCAAAGTCTGCGGCACCCAATACCCTCGCCAATATCGTTATTTTCGCCCCTTGCTTCCGATGACATGTGTGACTTGTGAGGGAAAAGATATTGAGCTCCGCTCATCTCGTGGGTTATTCGATTATTCAGTTACTAGAGTTTAACTTTATACCTATAGTACCGTGTGAATTTCAAGTCCTGTGCAAATTTCAAGTCATTTTTTCACAGACACGGTGTCATTTAAATACACATAAATTATTCAATCATTAGGGTTTAGTATTATATCTATGATATTTTAGAATGACTTCTCAGCTAAATTTGCAAACACCGTGCGACTTTCAAACCATTTTAACACATAATTTTTTTGGCTCGTTTCGGCATCTACTGCAGGAACTGCATCAGTTAATTCAAAACATAATTATAACATAAATTAACAGATAAATTATTTAATCATAAACTTGTACATCTATACACAAAATCTAAGATCTAAGAGAATAAAAAAATGCATCGACTCTTTTCAGCTAATGATAATTATAGAAAACATATTGATTTTCTTAAGCACGCATGAGTAATGGAAATGGCCTAGGTGGTTCTTGAATATGGATTTATAGTTGGGCATAGTGTAACCGTAGATTACTACTAACAAATGGGCCATCTTATTGTTTGAAAAGGAATATGAAACTAGGTGGATGAGTTGATCTTTGATTACTACTTGTCTACTCCTACTAACAAACCCAGACTCAAGTTAGAAGTTGAAAGAGGTACTCGTGTTTCTTGGACTTGCTATTTATTAAAGTATGTATAACCCTCCTCATGTCTTTTAAGGAGTGAATGACCCATTTCTAAGGGTAATATTAAAATTCTTAAATGATTATAATATCTTGGGGTTGAGGCGTGTTAAAATTCTTAAGCAATCATAATATCCTTAAAATTCTTAAGTGATCATAATATCTTCATTCCAATTGGGGCGTGTTAAAATTCTTAACTTCTACCCAATGATAGAGTTCTATAACCTAAGTGATCAAATCATTTCAATTCTACCCAGTTTTCCATGATAGAGCGTGTGTTAAAATTCTTAAGTTCTATCCAGTTTTCCATGATAAAGTTCTATAACCTAAATGATCAAATCATTTCAATTCTACCCAGTTTTTCATAATATAGTTCTATAACGATCAAATCATTTCAATTCTACCCAATTTTCCATGATAGAGTGTCATTTCAATTCTATCCAGTTTTCCAATGATATTCTTAATATTAAAATTCTTAAGTGATCAAATTATGCATATGCTAACATTTCAATTCTACCCAATTGATAGAGTTTTATAAGTGATCAAATTTTGCATATGCCGAGAAAAATTGAAAGAGAAGAGTGGCATTTCTCCACCTTTAAATTAGCTTCTAATTATTATAATAATATATGGTAGCAAACTAAGACAAGTGGCATCATTTAACTATTACACTTGTTAATTATTTTTTTCTAGAATTCTCCATTAACTTCTAAACTAAATTTATTCAATCCAATCCATATCCCAAAACACATACTTGTTTCGTGCCTTATTTTTATAAGGTGGAAGGATTTAATTCAATTTATGAAAATATAAACATACCCATATAGATTTATGTTAAAATGACAACCTCTCTTAAAATGACAACGGGACACCACTTATACAACAATATTATAAATGCTACACAACAATATTATAAAGGGTAAACTGCTTCTAAAATCGTCAACTTTCATAAAAGGCTGGAATTTTCCGTAAACTTTAAAAGTTGCATGAAAAATCATGAACTTTGCTCCCGTGTGCAAATTTCCCGAGTCGGATATTCCGACTAAGTAGAGTGCTGACGTGTGTGACGTGAACGCTGATGTGTGCAATGACATGGATTTTAAATTTTATAATTTTAAAACCAGATTTTAAAATACAAAACCCCCCAAATTAAACACAAAAACCGTATAACCCTAAAATCAGAATTAAACAAACGTCAAACATCTTACCGATTTTTTATGCTTTTGTGTTACAAATTGCAGAAATTACATTCTGTTACAAATTGCAAAAATGACTGTGTTACAAATTGCAGAAATAGCAGAAATTACAATTCATGTAAAATACTACTAGATGCAATACTAAAACAATTTCATCTTCTACATCCAGAAAACTTGTTACATCACTGAAGTTAGGCATAAAAAAACCTATATATATAAGCTTTTACGAGATTAGAACTACAGTCCCACAACTATACAAATCAATTCGAGAATTTCAACCAAAAATGAGTTCCCTCTCCTCAAGAAAGCATCACAAGCTCTCCCTACTGCTTCAAATTCAGAGCACTTCTTCTCTCCCTTCAACAATGAGTTTCCCAAGTTGAACTCAAGCAGATGATCCTCCAGCAGTAGAAGGGAAGAAACAGAAGCTGCTGGAGTAATTAATAAAGAAGACACGAACAAGAAGGATAAATTAATTAAGTTAAAACTACATTTGCATTGAACTCACAATTCGAACTCACAATTCGAATAGAATCCTAAATCGATTTGAACCCACAATTCAACTGTTACGATCACAAAACTTATGTGCCAGCTGGAGTGCCACGTCAGCTGCTAAAACAGAAATGAGAGAAGGCAAAAATGAGGAGTATAAATACAGAGGCCAGAGGCCATCTTCTTCAATTGCAGTCATGAAAATAGTGTGTTAGCTTGCGAGCTAGGGTCATCGTGAGAATCCGGTAATTCTCCGTTGAGCTCGGGCTGAGGATCGGGGATCCGAAGCACTTCTATCTTAGTTTAGTTCGCATTTCATTATCGTTCAATTCCTTTGTTCTTATTTGATCATCTGAATCTATCAAATCATCTGTATTACATTCTGCAATTGGTGTTATTAGTTGATTACTTTAGTTGGTGTTGGTCTTGTTGATTTGGCATTGATTGGTGGTGTTGTGGTGTGGATTGTGGAGTTGTTATGTCGATTACGCTGTGGATCGTGCGTAGGTGTGATTGAGCTTGCGATTTCAGTTCTTCCATAACTAAAATCGCAACAAATGGTATCTAGAGCCAACGTTCCTCGGAAAATGACGTTGGCGACGCGATTGACAGAGGCGGAGAAGATAGAGTTGGAGTGATAGAATGTATGGGAGAGGATTGTTGCATCTTTCTGCAAAATCCAGCGAGAACAAGAGGCGAAATTAGATAAGATACTGAGGTCACTTCAAGATCTGCGCTCGACGATGGAGACGAAGGATGCGAGTTCCAGCAGCTGTAAATCACAATTGGAGCTTCCTAAATTCTCCGACGATCTGGATTTTCATAAATCAATTGATGTTGATCTAGCAATTGCTGATGAAGATCTAATGGAGCAACATAGCAGTGGAAGATATGAAGGAATGGATATAGATTTGAAGATTGGAGTGGAGGTAGCGCTGACTCCGTGGCAGAAAACAGAGGAGCCGCACAACTCAAAGTCGACGGAGGTGAACTCTATTGACTCTAAATCACACGTTTTGAGCTTCTCTCATAACTCAGCATAATATTCAGTGAGAGATTTAGATCTTTCTAAAATTGTGGACGATGGTTCAACTGAGCAACTTAGTGGTGTTGTTGAGGAAGAATCGATGATGTTAGGGAAGGATGTTATTGGTAATTCTGAAGAATTTGGAAATTACAGCAGTTTTTCATTGCAATTTTGTCTTGATGCAAGGGTTGGTGGTGGAAAAATCGACCATGGCCAGGTGATAAAGGGCATGGAATTAGAGCAGAATCAACTCAAGGGAACTGAATGTCTATCTCATGCTCGACAAAATGCCTCACTGAGAGAGATGACTGTTATTTTACCTATCTTAGCCTATTGTTGTGTGTCTGTGTGGTTGTTCATTTGGTATCCTAAGCCAAGGGTAAAGATGAAGCTAGAAGAAGGAACTCTAGAAGTTCGTCCTCATGATTTCTTGAGGATAAGGAATATCAAATTGTATAGTGAACATGGTTGCTTAGTATCAAATTGGTTGATGATACGCCCGGATTTTGCACTGTTTCAAGGCCATTATTTGGTCCGTTTTTGTTATCAAAATCACTCTACATGTCCATTATTTGCATATTCTATACATTTTGGTATTTTGACGTGTTTTGTGAGAAATGTGCATATTTGAGCCGAAAGGGGAGTAAAAACGCATAGTCTGGAAATCTGGAGTCAGACGGCGACCAACGACCGCCGCGAAGATGTACGGCGACCGCCGGCGCCCGGCGGGCAGAGCTATGTGGCGGCCCGCCTCGGAAATTTACGCTAGGAGAAGAGTCTCGCCCGGCGAGACTCTTCCTTTCAACGTTTGTATCGCATGAGCATAAGCTAGGTGACTCGTCCTTTCAAAGTATTAACTGTGCTAGGGTATTGTAGTTTGGAATTTGTATAACCATAAAAGCGAAAGCACATCCCTGGAATTCCCCTTATCTCTATACTTTTCTCTCCGTGATTTGCTTGCATTTAATTGTTTACTGTTTTCAAAAAGTTTCCAACAATTCTTGTTTCTCCAGATAGTAATTGAGTTCTAGTAGAAGATAGACACTTTGTGTACATCTTCCCCGTGTTCGATACCCGGTACTAACCTTTTGCTATACTATACCTACTCTGTATACTTGCAGGTATTTATAGTGCAAACAAAAAGTGCATCAAGTTTTTGGCGCCGTTGCCGGGGAAGACAATTCACTTTGGAGTGATATCTTCAAACGGATAATTTTACTACTTTGGATTTTTATTGCTTTCTGTTTTAATTTTTTTTTAGTTTAATTTGTTTTTTTTTTTTTTTGTTTTCGAGTCTTGCAGGTTTTGTATGCGAACGCGTTCTGGGAAGTACATCTTAGAGCCGCTTGATTTAGAACTTGAAAGAACTCGTAGAATAATAAGAAGTGAAAAAGGATCAGGAACAATGGGTGACCGAACAGATATTGAGAAGCTGCAGGAGATGGTGAAGTTGCTGATGGATGAGAGAGATGCGGAGAGAGCAGCCCGAGAAGCCATGGAAAAGAAGAACAGAGAAACATTACCTGTGATGAACATGTTCAATCATGGGAATATGATCACTTTTCCTAACGGCCCTCGTATTGATGCTAACAATTTTGAGTTACGCATGCCCCTTATCCAAAGGGTCGAGCAAACTCCTTTCGCAGGTAGGGCGACTGAAGATGCTAACCGCCATCTCTCCAAATTCGTGGAAATCGCAAACACTCTGAAATTAAATGGTGTCGACGACGATGCCATACGGGTAAGACTTTTTCCATTCTCCTTGATTGATTCTGCTAAAGAGTGGTTTGAGTGTATGCCACCAGAAAAGGTCTCCACATGGAAGGACATCGTAGCCACCTTCCTCGACAAATACTACCCGCCAGGCACTATTTTGAATCTCAAAAGTGAGATCTTTCAGTTCACACAAGGCCATGACGAGCCCCTCTATGAGGCATTTGCTCGTTTCAAAGCTCTTCTTCGAAAATGCCCAAACCATGGTTTTTCCATAGACCATCAGGTAGGAATCCTCTATAATGGATTTAACGAGAAAATATGTGCTATGCTTGATTCAGGGGCAAATGGAGAATTTCTAAGAAAGACAGGAGAGGATGCCATGGCGGTGATCGAGGAGTTCGCCACCAACAGTCGGGGGTGGTCTAAGGAAAGGCATGCCACGAGAAGAGTAGCAGCCATAGAAGAGGCCGAAGAAAGTTCTTTTGCTAAGGAGTTAGCAGAACTTAGAGTCAGGATTGATCAAATGGACATCTCGAGGAAGGAAGATCCAATTCCGGCAACTTCCATAGTAGCGGTCAATGCACCCGAAACTGCCATATCAACTGTGGAAGAAATCAACTACGTGCAAGGAGGCGGTCCCAGAAACTACAATAACAATTATCGCCCTAATCAGGGGGGCGGTAATTTCAATAATTATAATGGGAACCGTCCGCACCCAAATCTTTCTTATTCTAACAATAATTACTTGCAACCCCCTGCAGGATTTAATGTTAGCAAAGGAGGAGTGGTTGAGCCGATGAAGAAGGAAGACAAGTATGAACAAGGAATCACAAAGATTTTGGAGGTAATTACGCAAGATAGGAAGATTAATGACACCAAGATTGGAGTGGTCGAAGCAAGGATAAACAACCTCGAGCAAGGAATGAACACAATCTCGGCAGCTGTAACCAATATTACCACTCAAATGGAGCAAATTCAGAAGAAGTTAGATGAGGATAGAGCAAGGGCAGCAGCAAGAGTGGATGATATTAACAAGAAGTGGGTGGCAAAGCAGAAATTTGGGGACTGCCCAGTCGCCGGCGGACCGCCGCAGACCCCGCAGCGGCCCGCCACTGAGACGGCAGAGACACCAACCAGGCAGGACTGCCCAGTCGCCGGCGGACCGCCGCACACCCCGCAGCGGCCCGCCACTGTGACGGCAGAATCGTCCACTAAGCAGGAGCTTGTGCGGCACATCGGGATTGTACTCCCTTTTCAGCCAAAGAGGAAGTTCAAGATTGAAGAGCAGTTCAAGCAATTCCTTAACATGTTTTGCAAAGTCCATACTAACATTCCACTTGTTGAATCGTTGCAGGAGATACCAAAGTATGCAAAGCTACTAAGGGAGGCGGTAATGAGGAAGAAAAAGCCGACTAAAGCCGACCTTAAGCTACCGCATCATTGCAGCGAGATCATCCAAAAGGAACGGGCAGTGAAGCAAAGAGATCCGGGCCAGTTCATCATTAGGTGCCGAATTGGAGAAGGGAAGGTTGACAAAGCACTGCGCGACTTAGGATCGTCCATCAATCTCATGCCACTGAAGTACTACGAAAAGCTCAACATCGGGCCACTCAAATCTTCAGATGTAACACTCAGATTGGCCGATAACTCGTCCATCAAGACTGTAGGTATGATTGAGGATGTCTTAGTTAAAGTCGATGATTTTATTTTTCCTGCCGACTTTATTGTGCTCGACATGAAAGTAGACAAGAACGTCCCTCTAATCTTAGGGAGAGATTTTCTTGCCACTTGCAAAGCTTTGATTGATGTAGGTCGTGGCGAGATCACAATCAGTGATAATCATGGTCAATCCACCTATAAGATCGAGAGCGAAATGCTAAAGTTTGAGGAGGCAAAGCGGGCAAAAATGGAACAACAGTGCAGAGCAGTCATGGCTACCGACTTGACCAAGCCCAAAGATCCCTTTGAAGCGGAGGATCCTTCTACCTCCACTATCTACATTATCAAAGAGGTAAGACACTCTTCTAAAAAGGGTGATGCTAATTCTTCTACATCTGCTCCACAGAAGAAGAAACAGAAGAGAAAGAAAACACCCAAAGAGGACCCCGAGATATACGTCATCAAAACGAAAGAGGGGAAGTACAAGTGGTGGAAGAAGCTAGGGACCAAATTGCTCCCTATGCCAATTTTCAACACTAGAGTTATTGATCCGCCCAACTAGTGGGCCACTTCAAGTCGAGCTAACGACTTTAACAAAAGCGCTTATTGGGAGGCAACCCAATTTTCTTTTATTTTATTTATTTATTTTCTCATTTTTTTTTTATGAAAAAAAAAAAAAAAAATTTGGTGGCGGTCGCCGCACTTAAAGCACGGCGGTCGCCACACGTGTGTTAACATGTGCAGGAAGGATCGGGCTTAGGGCGGGCCAGAGTAACCGCTGCACGGGCCGCGGCGGCCCGCCAGGATTGCTGTTTACGAAGGCCCGTGTGGCGGCCCGCCACGAGAGACGCGGCGGTCGCCACACGCAGTCCAGAGACGGGATTTCCACCATAAAAGGTATGTTTTCCATTCCTTTTCACATTCCTTCTCAAATTCCTTCCTTGCACACAACCCCCACCTATATAAATCACCAAATTCACACACCCACACTATCATTCTCTCAATTCTCTCAAAGTCTAGAGCTCTTCTTCTACAAATTCTCTCCACAAAAAGGTATGAATCCTAACTCAATTTCTGGGTTTTTCTTTACTTCTTCCATGGATTGTGCTTTATTTTGGTGAATTGTTCGGTAGAATCTCTTAATTCATGATGGGGGATGATTATGTGTATGAATTTTGAATTCTATGGTTTAAAATTTGCTTGATTGGTGATTATTAAGTTGTGAATGATGATTCTCTCTTGGTTTATAGTGTTTAAAAGTTGCAATCATGTTCATAGCATTGTGAGGCTATTATTACTTCCATGAATTGCAATATTTGTGATTTTGTAGAGATTGTTGGTTTTTATGGATATTTGGTTGATACGTCTCTGCATGGGGGATGAATTCACGTTGGGGGATGATTTGTTGTGTCCTAATTTTGTTGATTTTGCTTAACATGTTATTATGCTAAAAATTAGGATGCTATTGTACCCAAGCTTGCATATAAGTTCTTTTCTCTTCATTTTTACTTGGTTGAATGCAAGTTTGAGGGAACTTTTGATCTCCCACTTGTTGATGCTCTTTTAAGAGTGTAATTTCTTTTGTAGGATAATGGGATCAAAAGGAAACCGGAGAATGCGAAGAACTATGGCATTAGCCTTGCCACGGAAGAGCAAAAGGCTATGTGGAAGAAAGTGTCGGCCCGAGAAACGGCACCTTCTAGATATCCCCACGATTTCCCTCTCCAAACTTTGGGGATCATAGAGGATTTTTGGAAGTTGTGCGACGTGGGTGATGGGAATGGCCTCGTCTACATGTTCCAAAGGAAGTGGCCATCGTTTCGAAAGTATACTCTCGAGTTCCTAAGCTCGCTAAGGGTTACTAAGGATCGCCGCCAAAATTTTCCACTTAGCATCGATTTCCGCCTAGGGAACCGTTGGCACTCGCTCACCATGGAAGAGCTTAGTGGGATCTTCCATTGCTTCGACCCCAACCCCGAAGAGGACAATGAATATGAATTTTCAGAGGTTTGGGGGGCGATGACAAATGAGCAAGAGCATGCAGCGGGCTATGCCAAGTCTTCATCAATTCGCAACCCCGTCTTGAGGTACCTCCATCGTGCTATGACTCAGCTTATGTTTGCTCGTATCGATGGGGGAAGTGTCTCCCAAACGGAGCTCAACGTGATGTGGTGCCTACTCAACAAGAAGGGAATCGATTATGGGACCCTCTTTACTTACTATGTGGATAGGATCACGAAGAAAGACGGGGGCGTCATTTGTTGTGGGGGATTGATTACGGCAATTGGCGAACATTTAGGGGTCTCTTTTGCCGGTATGACGGAGGATGGTGGAGAAAGGTTTATCACTTATGAGGTGCTATTTTCGGTGGGGCTTTTGAAGACCGATCAGTGGGGTCAAGGGTATTTTATGCAAGTAGCGGGGGATCACTTTCCCGTTCCACTCCCGCAATTGACCAAGGTCGATGTTTGGGCAAACCAAGCCAATTGGAAGCTCGACACACCCGCCCACCGGAGAGCTATCGAGGCTAACCCCGTCAATGGGGAATTTAGAAAGAGGAACATTCCCTCTCGCATTCCTCAATTTGAGCCCGATGAGGATTCCGCATTTGATGCCATTGATAACTATGAAGAAGGCGCGGAGCATTCACAAGCTCAAAGGAGTGAAGCACCGCCACCACCGCAATCCCAACCACAACGAGAAGAAGAAGAAGAAGAAGAGGAAGTGGAAGGACATCGCCGCCGGACACGAGCGAACCGCCGCCGCGGGAGGCCAAATCCGGAAGAGGAGTTTCAAGTCAACACCTCCGCCCAATTAGGAGAAATTTTCTCCTATATGCAAAACATGTCCAACGCTTGGGACAATCGATGGGCGGAGCAACAAGCGGAGAATGCCTACAACCGCCAAGGGTGGACGGCTCAAGGCGATTGGCGCACGGCGGAACAAGAATTTTGGGAGCAACAACGTTTGGAAGACGCTCATCGGCGTCAACAATATGAAGAGCTCCGAAGGATGGCCGCCGAAGCTAGAGAGGAACGAGAGACAATGAGGAGTGATATCACGTACCTCGTTGGAGCTTTCGAGGATCTTAGCACCCGTTTCCCTCCACCTCCTCAAGATTGAAGAAGTCAAGCTCGATGACTTTAAATGAGCATTTGTACCATGTTTTTGGATGTTTTTAAGACGATTTATTTCCTTGATTCAACAATTTTTGCTTTAATTTTAAGTATTTTTGGTTTTGGTTTAATTTTGTGCTTTGCAAAAATTTTCGCAGGTTCTGACCTCTCCGTGGCGACCGCCGCAAGCTCTGCGGCGGTCCGCCACCTGAACGCTGGAAAGCATCTTTGACGTGCGGCGACCGCCGAACAGCTGCGGCGGACCGCCACCTGGGCAAAATTTTCCAGCGCGATTTTTTGAAATTCTTCGAATTTTCGCCCTGCTCAACCTCTACGCGAAATTTTTCAGGGTACGTTTTTTTCAGTAGTATACTCACGTCCCTACCGACTCTACAAACTTATTTTACACTTTGTTGTAAATAAGTTTGGGGGGATGAAGTGGTGGACCGTGAGTTTAGGGTTTTCTTTTTATTTGTTTTTGCTTTAATTTTCCAAAATCCCGTAGGAGATTTTTGTGTTCTAAAAATGTTTTCTTGAATCCATGTCATGAACATAACATGAAGAACTTAGAAACACGCATGCTTAGGGACACATTAGACCGAGTTGCCAATGATATTATATTCCATCCATGTTTAAGTGTGGTTTAACGTTTTGATATGATGGTTGGGTGAAAAGGTGCATAATTAGTGAATTGCTTGTTCGCCTTGAATCGTGCTTCTACCTTGTGAGATTTGAGCCTTAAATTCTTTCTTGTGTGATTTATCTGTATGCATGTATATGTTTCTAGAACTTGCTCCTAGTCTGCCTAAGTTTACATAGTGTTTAAGTTGATTTAGGAGGATGTTAGGCCGTCTTTTCTTAGCTACTTTTATATCCAAAATTTTCGACCCTCTCAATTTTTTTCCTTTGGAGCCAATTTTGAGCCTTTAAGCCGGAAGCCAAAATAAATGGGGGAACAATTCCTTGGGTTAGTATAGTTTTTGTTATCTTCTTTTGTAAAGGAATTGGAGAGATAAGGAGGAAAGTATAAAAAGTAGTGTGCTTAATATTAAGAAAGTACAAGTTGTGAAATTGAGAAAAATTCCAAATATGTGCTTGATCTAAGAAAAAAAAAGAGAAAGGATGTAAAAAAAAAAAAAATGTGTGAAAGGTTGTGAAAAGAAAATAAAATCAAAGGATTGAAAGTAAATTGAAGGAGAAAAATAAAGTGTTAGAAGTGCCTTAAGTTTTAGAAAAGTGGAGTCATCTTAACTCTACTTGGGATATTTTTATATTTGAGTCACTTTTTAGCCAAATATTCCTCATCTACCAAAGAGCCTACGTTACAACCGAAAAGAAAGACCTTTCGGACTTTTGATGCTTAATCACATTGAGTAGAGGAGGGATTAGACTTTGAGCAAGCCTATGGTAAACTTTGCATGATGCATGATTTTAGTGATTTACACTTTACCTTTATACACTTTAAGAGTGAGAGAAAGAACACTTCCCATCTTTGGAAGTTTGCCACATGTGAGTGCTTGAATTCAAGGTATTCCACGAGTTAGTAATGAAAGTGCACTATTAAGCCTTGCTTGATTTGATTGTGTTAATCCATGCTTAATCTATTCTTTCATCTTTTGAGGCAATTATGACGTCTAGTCCTTATGCATTCCGTGCGTCTATTCTTGTGTCTTTAGTGTTTTGTTCGAGGACAAACAAAAATGTAAGTTTGGGGGAGTTGATACGCCCGGATTTTGCACTGTTTCAAGGCCATTATTTGGTCCGTTTTTGTTATCAAAATCACTCTACATGTCCATTATTTGCATATTCTATACATTTTGGTATTTTGACGTGTTTTGTGAGAAATGTGCATATTTGAGCCGAAAGGGGAGTAAAAACGCATAGTCTGGAAATCTGGAGTCAGACGGCGACCAGCGACCGCCGCGAAGATGTACGGCGACCGCCGGCGCCCGGCGGGCAGAGCTATGTGGCGGCCCGCCTCAGAAATTTACGCTAGGAGAAGAGTCTCGCCCGGCGACCGCCGGAGGACATGTGGCGGTCCGCCACCGAAGGGTCAGAATCTCTGGACTCCAACACGGCGACCGCCGGCCAAGGTGCGGCGGCCCGCCGGAGAAAGGCGGCGAATCCGACCAGCCCTAGATTTGCTCCAAGATTTACCAAATTTTGAAGATCTTTTCCTTCTATGATGAGGAATAATCTTCCCCTATAAATAGGACCTCAAGCTTCATCAAAAGGGTTTTTTTGGTTTTTTTTTTTGGACACACAACAAGAACACATTCATAGAGATCAAAAGCTAGAGTACTTCAATTGTGCAAGGAGTTGAAGAAGGATTTCAAGAACATCAAGAACGACAAGGATTCAACCTACGGGTTTTATTTGTTTTAGTTTTATGTTCAAATTGCTTTCCCTTCAATCTATGTTTTTAGTTTATTCAGTCATGTGTAACTAAACTCATAGGATTCTAGGGATGTGTTAGTAGCAACTTTGGTTATACAATTCCGTTTTCTATTTAATATCCGTTTTGTTTTTACTTTGTTTCTTCCCTAAGTTAATCATGATGCTTCATAATTGAGTGACACAATTATGTATGATTCAATACAATTTGCTTCATAACTGTGACAGAGTTCTAGCGAGTTAGATCCACTTAGTAGACACTACAGTTAGCTTCCTTTAAAACGGCACTGTTAATTGAGAGTGAGGACTTTTCAAGGGTCTTAGGAGCTTTTTGGAGTTACGTGTTAGGATTGACAACCCTAATGTTAGTAATCAACGTTTGTATCGCATGAGCATAAGCTAGGTGACTCGTCCTTTCAAAGTATTAACTGTGCTAGGGTATTGTAGTTTGGAATTTGTATAACCATAAAAGCGAAAGCACATCCCTGGAATTCCCCTTATCTCTATACTTTTCTCTCCGTGATTTGCTTGCATTTAATTGTTTACTGTTTTTAATATTTACTGTTTTCAAAAAGTTTCCAACAATTCTTGTTTCTCCAGATAGTAATTGAGTTCTAGTAGAAGATAGACACTTTGTGTACATCTTCCCCGTGTTCGATACCCGGTACTAACCTTTTGCTATACTATACCTACTCTGTATACTTGCAGGTATTTATAGTGCAAACAAAAAGTGCATCAGTTGACAATGGAGGTGAAGCAAGAGTTGCATAAGGAGAAGATGTCCTATACCAATTTTATTGCAAGTTTGCTATTTAAGACTATGTTGATTTCTGCTTTCAAAAGCAGTAATCATCCTTCACTGAAGTGGCTGTCCATTTGGGTTACTAAACTTATGGGAAGGATGAAGCTCATTACTGTTTTCTTTGTAAGTTGTTTGGTCTTTAAGGGATGGGGCATGACTAGAGCTACTCATATGCAGGAAAATGTTTTGGAAGTGCTTAGGGCTAAGAAGGCCTGCAGAGGGAATGGGGGTAGTGAGGAAATAAGCTCTGCCAAAAGTGAGGAGGGTGAATATACTTACTCTTTCTATTCAGATTCACTTGATGGAAATTTGGAAGGGAAACTTAATGAAGCAAATGAGGACTGGATTTATGAGGTTATATCAGAGGAGTTTAAGGATGAAGCTTCAGAAAATGTCATGGGAAATTCTTCTCCTTTGATGTTTACACAGCTGATCGACAACACTTGGAAGGCAAAGAGGGAAGAATTAGTTACGAAATTTGAGGAGTTGTGCAGGGTGATCAGAAATGTACTTGTCAGCAATGTTGAGAAGGTTGCTGTCTTCGACCTTGTTGTGGACTATTCTTGTTGTTTGGTTACTAGAAAATGTGGATGGACTATCAAGAAGATAGTGGAGATCAGCTCTAGTAAACCCAAGGAGGAGCTCAGGAAGAGGAAGAAGAGGGTCGACTATATGACCAAATTGAGAGAATTGTGGACTAACTGTAGGAAGTTTGCAGGCTTAATGACAGAGGAAAAAGAGGATTCCGGTGAAATTTCAGTGAGAGTTATCAATGAGAGTCACGGGATCAATCGAAAGTATGTTCATATGGGTGAGAAGCCTGCTACATCCGTGCTTACGGAGTTGGTTATGGTGCCACTAGCTGGTAATATGAAGTTAGGAAAGATGAGACACAAGAAGCTTGGTTCCATGATTCCTTGCGGACAAGGAATCTTAGGGGGAAGGGATTGTTGCAATCACAAATTCATCGTCGTCATACAAGTTGAGGTGGAGAGGAATAAGCCACGTCAACATGAGAGTTATAATGAAATCAGCAAAGCCAAACAGAAAAGAAGAGAAGGAGTCCTTGTGTGCTTGAGAGATGCAGCCATGATAAAGAAGAAGGTCAATAGGCTTGTCTCCATGATTCCTTGAGGACAAGGAATCTTAAGGGGGATGGATTGTTACGATCACAAAACTTATGTGCCAGCTGGAGTGCCACGTCAGCTGCTAAAACAGAAATGAGATAAGGCAAAAATGAGGGAGGCCATCTTCTTCAATTGCAGTCATGAAAATAGTGTGTTAGCTTGCAAGCTAGGGTCATCGTGAGAATCCGGTGATTCTCCGTTGAGCTCGGGCTGAGGATCGTGGATCCGAAGCACTTCTATCTTAGTTTAGTTCGCATTTCATTATCGTTCAATTCCTTTGTTCTTATTTGATCATCTGAATCTATCAAATCATCCGTATTACATTATGCAATTGGTGTTATTAGTTGATTACTTGAGTTGGTGTTGATCTTGTTGATTTGGCATTGATTGGTGGTGTTGTGGTGTGGATTGTGGAGTTGTTGTGTCGATTACGCTGTGGATCGTGCGTAGGTGTGATTGAGCTTGCGATTTCAGTTCTTCCATAACTAAAATCGCAACATCGACTAGAACCCTAAATCGATTTCCATAAAAGTAGAATCAATGCAATTCGAAATAAACCCTAACTCGAACCTGGCTTTCAAGAAATCTAACCTCGTTTTTGTCGAAATTGTCTGGATTAGGATGGATTAGGATGTGAAATCGATTTAGTTCGAATGGTGATGTTCTCCAACCAGTTATTTTCTCCAATCGATTTCCTCCAAGTGGGATGCAACGATTTTTTTTTCTTCCTCCAGCGAGCGGGATGCAGCGAATTTTGATGAAATCTGATTTTAGATGAAATCTAGTTTTACACAAAAGCGTATTAGGACTATTTTTGATGAAAATCTGATATTTTTTTAATTTTTTACTTTTTTTTGCAAAACACAAAACGACATAGTTTTGTGTTCCGGCTGCCTAGTCACGCTTCCGGCTGCCATATAAGATAAGTTTACGCCGGAAAACTACAGGGTCGGGTCGTTCGGGAAATTTGCACAACCCAGCAAAGTTCATGATTTTTCACGCAACTTTTAAAGTTCACGGGAAATTCCAGCCTTTTGTGAAAGTTGACGATTTTAGAAACAGTTTACCCTATTATAAACGCTACACAATAATATTATAAACGTTACAAAACAATCTATAGCGTGTCGGATATTGCTGGCCAAGAAAAATTGATGTATAGTGTACTGTACACCATATTGTTGGCCGTCTTTTTCAGAATTTTAATTTATTTTTTTTTGCAACGTGACAACTTATTATTCATCGACGTGTATAAATGATTGGCTAAGAATGGTGATATAATGTTATTTTAAGAGGCGGTGACACCCTAAGACTCCAAAACCTATATACATTATACTCCTATGTAAACAAACATCGATTTAATTTCTGCCTTTTTTTATTCGATTCCAGTCATATTTTATACTCATATAATACATCAATTTATTTCTTTTACAATTTTGTGACAATAGACAAAAACGTCCGACAACTTATAATTTCTAAAATTATTTCTATTCATTTCAATTACAATTCTTAATTCTCACATTTCTAGTCTTATAAAATATAGTAATTGTTATTATTATTTTCAATATCAAATTATTCACCGATATTTAATTCTCTGCTTTTGAATTCGGAATAGCATTTCTGTCTAGGCCCATTTTTGGGGTGTTACATTAAAACTCGTGTCCAACCAAAAGTGCATATTCTTGTGGAACGATGAAGTATAAAATAAAATAAAATATTATATATAAATATATTTTTCTTTGGTTTTTTGATTTTTTAAAATTTTCATAAAATTTTGGTTTTTCGGTTTAGTTTGGTTTTTTATTTTTCGGATTCGATTCAGTTTGAATTTTGAACTAAATTCGATTTTTCAGATTTAATTCGGCTTGGGAAAAAATTGAACCGAAACTGAAATGCTCACTCTAAACTTCATTATAAAATGTTTTACTTCATTTTTTCTAGAACGAAATGAAACAATCTTAAAGCATCTCCGGTGGCGTCTTTCCCACTAGGACTTCCCACTAGGACTTTCCATCCCACTGCACAATGTAAGACTTCCACTAGGACTTCCGGCAATAAAATAAAATCACAATTATTCAATTTATACGTTTCAAATTTACGAAATTTAACGAGCCATATATATAGAGCCGTATTTATAGAGTTTTTTTTTTAAATTAAATTTTAACTCGAACGTCCGACCGGGACGTCCGACCCCCGCAGGTAGGACGTCGCGAGGATATCCGAGGACATCCGACGGGCTAATGGGACGGGCGTGTCCGACCTTTCGCTCCACAATGGCGGACGTCGGGTAGGACTTCGGCGACGTCCTACCGCGACGTCCGCCGTTGGAGATGCTTTTAAAATGAAGTAAAATGAAGTATTATGATTCAATAATGAACTATATTTATTAGTGTCACCTTCCTTGTAATTGCTTTAATTATGAGTTAGTGTCATTTCTAGACATACGACCATCCAATTTGGATACCGGATATATCACATGTATCCATGCTTTGGATTTATTGACAAAATTAGTAAACTTATTATTTTCCTATATTATATACATAAAAATTTTATTATGCACGTCCATGCATATTTTAATTTAATGTTTTAATTTAAATTCTAAATTTATTTCCAGAAACGTATATAGATGCACATAATATGATCAAACTTATTAGATTTGTAAGTTAATTTTTCTGTACTAAAATTTTGTTATACACGTAATTATTAGCATCTGTATAATGAATAAATTTTGTTCACATAATTATTATTTGTATAACAAAATTATTTTGTAAATTAAATTGAGTCATTGAGATCCAATTTAATCAGCGGACTTTCACATATAAAAATTATTTGAATAATAAAATGATTTTATCAAATTAAGGTTCAAAACTTCATGCACTCATAATCGATATAGTTCTTCATTTATTCAAAATCCTAGCTAGTAACCTCAAGCCATAATTCGGTGATCATGACATCGATGAAACGCCCTGTGGAAATGTGGTCATTTCTCTCCAAGCGGCGGAGAAAGGTCGACGACTTTTATATTCTCCCCATAAATCCTATCAGAATGGAAAAGGAGCACTCCGTCTCCGCCGTGCCTCCCTCCTCCCGCCTCTGTATCCACGTCAGCATAAGTGACGTATTTTGGGACCACCGCCTAGACTTGTACGCCGCCCCCTCCGACACTATCAAATCCATCCACCACAAGATCCACCTCATCACTGGAATTCCAGTTACCGAGCGGAGGCTTTTCTACCGCGGGGTACAGCTGCATTGGGAGCAGACTTTAGATGAATTTGGAGTGCACGACTACGTATTCTTCTATCTCATTGGCCGTATGCGCAGCACCAAATACCCGAGGTCCTGTGAGCTCATCAACGAGGCCGTTTCGTTTATTTTCATTATGTGCAAGGAAAATCCTCCGATCAAAGTTCACACTACACCCAAGTTAATGCTCCAGGAGTTCTTGTCGATGATTCCACGGGCGGACATTGAACAAGCGTGTGGGCATTTGAAGATGTTCAGTGCTTCCTCGGCCCCAACAGCCCTAGTCATGCTCTACATGTCGCCTTTTAGAACGGATAAGAGTGCGGCTGATGAGGCCATAAGATATTTCCTCACCTCGATTAAGAGCATCCTGCCTAAGCATATGCATCATGAGTGTGTGCCTATAATTTTTGAATTCTGCAAATTGTTGAAGGAGGCAGCTGGAGTTGATGATCCATTGTATCGTTTATGCCGAAGTAGTTTAGGGTTAATGATGGAGTATACTGAGGTTGGAAAGAAGGCTAAAATTGAGATTCCAGATATATTTCCATTTGTTGAGGAGTTAGCAGCTAAACTCTCTCATGATTTGGTCGTAAGCATGGAGTCGGCACATTTTCGTGGGATTACATTGATTGATATAAGTGATTTCTCTTCATTTGTGGCACCACTGGTGAAGGAGATTAAGGGATGTGATCCTATTGTTGTTCCCTTGACTGAGGACCTTCGTGGCGTATCTCATGTTTACAGAGATGAGCTTAGAATTTTGTATGGGATTTTCCATGATTTATTAAGTATATTAGAGTCGTGTTTGGGGAAACTTGAGGACCGTATTGGCGGTGATTTGGAACAGGATAAGGATAACCTTTGTATTGGATTTTCTTACTACCTTGAATTTATGAAGGAACTTAATAGTATCTCAAAGATTTACAATGGTTGTGAAGCTTTATTTTGGGAAGCCATGAAGAAAAGAAAAGGAGCTTTCTGTAAACTTGTTGTCAAGTGTGCAAAGAGGGGTGAGGACCATAGTTGGATTTTTGACTGTAAGGAAGTGACCAACTTTGAGGCAAGGGCACATTTAGCAATGATGATGTTTCTCAGGGTGAAGGATGAAAATGACATTTTTGATCAAGTTGACCGTGACGATGAGGAACAACATGAGATGCTTATTGACCGCTCACATTTGTTGACTGAATCATCAGAGTATATGAAGCATGCAGATATTGCTTCCTTACGTGCTGGTTTATTTATTCAGTTTAAGAATGAGGAAGCCACTGGCCCTGGTGTTTTAAGGGAGTGGCTTTTCTTAGTATGCCAAGAAATCTTCAACCCTCAAAGTGCCCTCTTTGTAGCTTCCTCTAATGATCGCAGAAGGTTCTATCCAAATCCGGCATCTAAAGTGGATCCAATGCACCTCGAGTATTTTGGCTTCACTGGAAAGGTGATTGCCTTGGCCTTGATGCATAATATACAAGTTGGTGTTTTATTTGATCGTCTATTCTTTATGCAATTGGCTGGGCGTAGAATTGCCTTAGAAGATATAAGAGATGCAGATCCCTTGTTATATAACAGTTGCAAGCAAATCTTAGAGATGGGCCCTGAGGCTATTGATCAAGATGTCTTAGGTCTAACATTTGTTCATGAAGTTGTGGAGTTGGGAACAAGGAAGACCGTTGATCTTTGCACTAATGGAAAAAGTATTGCTGTAAATAGTGAAAATAGGAGGAAATATGTTGATTCTCTTATACAACATCGGTTTGTAGTATCTATTGCTGAACAGGTAGAGCGTTTTGCTAAAGGTTTTGTTGACATTATGGGTTGTCGTCTACAAAAATCATTCTTCAAATGCTTGGAACCAGAAGATCTGGACTGGATGCTTCATGGCAGTGAAAGTGCAATCTCTGTAGATGATTGGAAATCACACACAAAGTATGATGGCTTTAATGAAACAGATGATCAGATATCTTGGTTTTGGAAGGTATGTTAATGAAAATTTTATTTTATTTATTCTTAATTTGCCTTGTAAACAGATGATATGATAAAACTCATGTATAAACATTATAGTACTATATAGTAGCTAGTTGTTTAATTGAGAACTTGAGAAGTTTTTAGTTATCAATACAAAATAGATTAGTTGGCGGTATAAAACATATCAGCTTGTCCAACTGATATGGTTAGTGCTATCAAATGATATCAATTGGAAAATGATATAATTTGTTAATATGTTTTGTGCTTCCAATTGATAAATTATATTATCATTTTAAGATGGTTATCAATTCAACAACTCTCTTATGATATATCTATATTTATATTCATTATGGCAAGTATTTAGAGAGAGATGTGGCATGTGATACTGCAAATATGTACTGTGCAAGCTTATTTTCATTGACTATCCATGTTTAATGTCTTCTTGACACATCCATCTTTTGGTGTTTTGTCGGAGCCCATAGATTGTTGGAGATATGACCGCGGAGCAAAAAAAGATTTTACTCTTCTTTTGGACCTCGATTAAATACTTACCAATTGAAGGTTTCAGTGGTTTAGCTTCTCAGCTATGCATCTCCAAGTCTTCTGAATCCTGTGCAAGGCTTCCTTCGTCTCACACATGCTTTTACCGGTTGAGTTTCCCAGCGTACTCTACCATTGATTTGTTGCACGATTATCTTAGCATTATCACTCAGGAGCATGTAGGGTGTAGCTTTGGGATAGGGTGAAAATATGTGGATTTTAGGTGGTTGTGAAGAAAATAGAATTTTTCATAGTTTGTACTCTCTACGTTCACTAATAGATTTCCTATTTTTGATCGAGTTTTAATTGTTTGACTTTGTAATACAAGAAAGTGGTAGAGAATTTAGTAAAATATGGGTCATACTTTTATATATTAATTTTGTAATAAAATATAAGTGAAGTAAGTTAATGGAATGTGATGTCCATCTGTCAAAAATAGTACAAGAAAAATGAGACACTTATTGACGGAAAAATGAAAAAAGAAAATAAAACATTTAATGGGAATGGAGAGAGCTGAGAGTACATAGATGAAAATGAGGAATTGCTACATGTCATGAGTAACTTATTAAGGGCCCGTTTAGAGCTCTCCCCTCCTCGGCCCTTTACTGTGTCCGCCCATGGTTGTTCCTAGTCTTCATTGCTCGTATTGTTCTTCAAACATACCTACGCATAACTAAAGTAAAAAATTGTAGTGTTACAATTACAGAAGCCTACCTCAACTGCAAACAACTACTCCTCTATCCTTCAAAATTTGTCACCATTTGATCAGACACGGGTTTTAAAAAATATAATAGACAGTGGATAGAAAAAGTTAGTGAAATGTGAGTCCTATTTTTATATATTAGTTTTAAAATAAAATGTGACTGAGTGGAATATGAGTTCCACTACAAAAAATGGTAAAAATGAAAGGTGACAAATTTTTAGGGATGGACGAAAAAGAAAATAATTGACAAATTTTTAGGAACGACGGAGGGGTAACATGTAACATTAATTGTAATCCCACCAACCAGAAACTAATATTGACTGTTATTTCTTCCCCCAAAAAATATATGCATTGATATTTGAGTTAATACATAAAACTATTCATTTTCGTACAAAAAAATCCTAGCCATAAGATGGAAAACATATTCTATATTTTCTAAAAATAGAAATTCTTCTTTTTTTTTTTGTCAGTTTCTTAAAGTTATAAACTTTTCATTTTATAAAATGAATTTCATAATCCATTAACTCTAATTCTACGTATTTTTTCCTCCTTTTCTCTCTTACTTTAACTATATTTTTTTTTCGTCTCTTTTTTTTTATACTAATTTCGCATTAAAAGCACTGTGTCTAAAGTTTTAAAGGGATTATAAAAAAGTAGCTAAACAACGTTGTACTAGTATAAAATTACTTGACTTTTTTCATTTTTTGGTCAATTATTTTTACTTCTCCTCCGCCCCTCACATTAAATTAGGGCTGACAATTTTTGACACGACACGATAACACGACACGAACCATCACGAAATTAATGGGTTTGGGTCAGAACTTATTGGGTTCGTGTCTTTATCGGGTCGACCCATTAAGGACACGAAAATTTCGTGTCGTGTTCGTGTCGTGTTCGTATTATCCGTTAACAATGCGTGTCCGTGTCGTGTTCGTGTCGTGTTCGTGTTATCCGTTAACAAATAATATTTTAATATTATTAATTCTTATTATTTTCCTTTTTCAATACTTATTAAATGACTCTTACAATCTCATTTTTCAATACGTGTTGTTATCGTGTCGTGTTGACCCGAAGTGGTTCATGTCGTTAATGGGTTCGTGTCGTGTTCGTGTTTGAGGGTAGCGGGTCGTGTTCGTGTTTGAGATTTTCTTAACGGATCGTGTTCGTGTTTGTTGTTATCGTGTTCGTGTCGTTATCGTGTCGACAGGATAACGACCCGACACGCACGATTTGCCAGCCCTACATTAAATGCACAACCAATTTTAAATTCGCCATCAAATCACAAGGTGTAGGTAGTGAATTTAAGTGAAAATCACCCAATCAAAACCAAGCTAGTGTTTTAGATGTGAATTATGACAAATATAAAGTCAATTTCAAAACCCAGGCATAACTTACTTAGTTCTAGTTAGTAATCCTTATTTTTCACAATTCACAGTCAAAATCATTCATCGCTGTAGATTATAACTGTAACCAAATTTAAACTAAGAACTACTCCAAAAAGACATGGAATTGTGATTGTGCACAAATTTAGGAATTCATAACTGAAAGTTGGCATTCACTGTTGTTAATTAGTTTTAGCAAATAATCAATAATTCTCGGCTAGTTAATGTGTTTAGAATTGTAAAACATGGGAATTACAAATTTGCAACAACTTCTTGTTTTTTCATTTTGTTCTTTCTACTCATTAGTCTCCACATATTTATGGTATAATTAGTTTTTCATTATAATGAGATAGTCTCATTTTCTACCTTGTCTATTACTAATACTTCAACTATTTTCTTTTACCTCAATCCCTCTTACTTTAACAATTTTAATTAAAACTCCAAACTTAAAGGATATCAATTTTTTGTTCATACACGGAAATGACTATTCGATTCATTTTTACTATAAATGGTATTACTACAAAAAAAAAAACAATTATACTGACGGAAACTTTTGTCGGTAATTCTTATTTTTTTGTCGGTAATTTTATTTAGCTACAGGCGTCAATAATCCATCAAATACATCGGTATCACCGTTTTCCGTCGGTAATTACCGAGAGATTGGCCATCGTCGGTAATTCGGTCGGTAATCCAACTTTCTTTCTTTGCATAATATAGTCCCGCATTTCACTCATATTTCCTAACATTTCTTAAAATTAGTGGCAGAAAAAAAATCAGACTCCTAAAGGCAAACATGGCAAACATGGCGAGTATAATAGTTGGCCGATGAAATTAAGTAGATGCATGTTAGTCATGGACTTGAACTTTAATACACAGTCCCTTTCGATACTTTATAACTAGTTAGTCACCGTACCATACACAATCAAACCACATAAATACAATAACAACCACCACACCAACACACACACAAACAATGGAAGGAGAAATCAAGAACTTCATTCTGGTATGGACCACAGTAGTCGCATCCCTCTGCTACTGCCACACCGTATCCAAACACCTCCCCAAAACCGCCACCGCCCTCCGCCGCCTCGCCATCCTCCCGATCGCCCCCCTCTTCTGGCTCCTCCCCCTCAACCTCACCTCCATCCACCTCGGCGCCGTCACCTCCTTCTTCATCGCCTGGCTCGCCAGCTTCAAGCTCATCCTCTTCGCCTCCGCCTCCGGCCCCCTCCACTCCACCCCTCCCCTCCCCCTCTCCCTCTTCCTCCCCTTAGCCTGCTTCCCAATCAAACCCCAACACCCCAACACCAAACCCTCCCCACAACAACCATCCCACATCAACCTCCCCACCAAAATTACCATTTTAGCCCTCCTAATCCAAGTCTACACCTACAAAAACCACCTCCACCCCAAGCTCATCTGGTGCTGCTATTGCATTCATATTTACTTCATGCTCGAGATCCTCCTCTCTTTAGCCGGTGCCGTCGCCAGAGCCTTCACTAGAATCGAACTGGAGCCACAGTTCAACGAGCCTTACCTGGCCACGTCGCTGCAGGATTTCTGGGGGAGGCGGTGGAACCTCATGGTCCCCAAGATCTTGCACCCGACGGTGTACCTGCCAGTGAGGCGGGCCGCGGCCCGCCTCACTGGCAGCGGAAGGTGGGCTGCCGTCCCCGCGGTCCTGGCCACCTTCCTGGTCTCGGGCGTCATGCACGAGCTGGTGGTGTACAACTTCGGGAGGGTGGGGCCCACGGGGGAGATGCTGGGGTTCTTCGTGCTGCACGGGGTGTCGCTGTCGGCGGAGATCGCGGTGAAGAGGGCGGTGCCGGAGAGGTTTTGGGTGGGGCGGGCGGTGTCCGGGCCGGCGACGGTGGCGTATGTGGTGTGGAGCAGTTTTTGGCTGTTTTTTCCGCCGTTTCTTCGGGCAGGGGCGGATGTCAAGGGCTGCACCGAGTCGTTGGCGTTTGTGGAGTTTCTGAAGACTCGGCGGCTGGTCAGCCCGGCCGAGCTTACGTGTCCGTTTCTTTAATTTCAGGTCTTTAATTTGTAACTAATTTGTAGCTCAACTCACGGCTGTAATTAATCGGCTAGCGTTAGCGACGTCCGTGTATAATTCATCGGCTGCCATATTATTACGCATAATTTCTCCCATTTTCTTTGGCATGTAGTAATAATTGCGAACAATTCCAATCTTTACGTTTTTTCTAATTAATTTTCGAAATTACTAAAGGGATCTTAATTTACGCGTATTTCATAGTTTTATTCGACAATTTCTCCAAGAAACATTTCTTTTAAGCACGAAAATTAAGTACTAATTTTTTTAAAATGAAGGAAAATAAAATAAGAAAATAAAAGAGAATAAATACGAAACTAAATAAAATAAAAACAATTGAATGTTTGTTTGCCAAATGACTTAAATTAATTGTGATATCCTGAAAACTAAACCGTTGAAACAGAAGGAGTATAAATTATGAGTGTTGTGGTCTTGACCTCATAATAATGTAATGTCGGCTAATAGTATCATGTGAATAGTAAGAGCATCTCCAATAGTATCATGTGAAACGGCCAGCCGCGAATCGGCGAAGAAATCGGCCAGCCCATTCCGATTTGAGGGCGCTGGCCGATGCGACGGCCGCCATTGTGGCGTGCCGATCGGCCAGCGCCCAATTTTCGTTGTTTTTTTTTTTAAATTTTGAAAACCTATATATACGCGATTTTAGTTTCATTTTCATTTGCACCACTTGTTTTAACGAGTTTTCTCTCTCTCTAAATTTCTGTACAAGAGCAATATCGAGCGATGGACAACAACAACGAGTCCAGTCCGGCGACGAGCGGATCTCAGACTCCCACGGTACCCGTGGGATCTGGATGGGGCCAGATGGGCGGGCAGATGGGCCCAGGGTCTAACGTCCCTTGTCAACAGTTGATGGGGATGATGGCGGGAGCGCAGGGGGGGTGCCGGGAGGGGGGCAGGCCAGCGGCGGGCAGGCAACGCCGGGGTGGGGAGCTATGCCCCAGATGCAGCAGCAGATGATGGAGATGATGCCGGTATGGCAGGGAGGGATGCAGGGGTCACGGGGGAGGGGGGGCACGGTCTATCGTCCCTCTCTTGATTTTTTGACGGCTTCGTCTCACACGTTGACCCAAGTGAAGACGCAGTTCACTGGCGATGACCTTTTGTCATTGCATGAGATGGGGATCGATCTCGGGGAGCCGGACACTCCCGTTCCAGCGGGTCGGGGCGCGCCGAAGAAGAAGAAGAAGAAGACCAAGGGGAAGGGCAAGGTGGTCGGCGAGTCGTCGCAGCCCGCTGTTCACGAAACCCCCACGCGGAGGAAGTGGACGGAGGATGAGTACGTCGGCGTGGCCAAGGCGTGGTTGTCGATTTGCGACAATCCGCTGGTTGCGAACAACCAGCGGATCGTCAACATGTGGGCTAAGATTAGAGCTGCCTACAGGAGGAACTGCCCGTACGGAAAGGACTATAGCGGGGAGGAGTGCCGGAAGGGGTGGGAACGCGTCAGGGCCGCGGTCGGCCGATTTCCGGAGTTGTACACCAACGCCCTCCGCATGCTGACTAGTGGGCAGCCAAAGGAGGACGCCCGGAGGATAGCGGAGAGTCAGTTCCCCTTGCCGGGGACTTATAAGGAGTTCACCTTCCGGGAATGCTATCTGGTGCTGAAGGACTCCGTGAAGTTCCGGGCGGGGTGCGACGTTAGGTGGCCGAAGAAGCAGAGACTGAACTATTCCGGCGATTATAGCGGCAGCAGCGGCGGATCTCACGACCTCCCCCCGGATGCTGAGGATTTTCCGTCCCCTCCATCCTTTGCTCGTCGCCCTCGCCCGGTTGGCCAAAAGCGGGCGCAACAGGTAGCGAGGGGATCCTCCCCCCATCGCCCTAGGAGGTCATCTCGGCACCCCCCCCCCCCCCCCGCACGTACACCTTATTCTCGCGTGCAAAAACGGAGGAACGGATGTACAAGGTCTTCCAAGAGTGGAATGCCGCAACTGACCCCACGGAGAAGAGGTTTCTCCATTCGATGCTCGAGAACATGCAGGTGGATTTGGATGCCATGAGGGCACTGGTGGGGGGCTCAGACGCGGGCTCAGATACCCCGGGTGGCGGCGGAGAGGACGGCGAGGACGGCGGCGGCGACGACGAGGAGTAGAGAGCGACGGGGCTCGTGTGTGGAAGCCCGTTTTTTTTAAAAAAAAATCATGTATTTTTTTTATCTATGTACCTTTTTTTTAATGAAATGAATGAATTTTCCCGTATATGTCTCGTAAATTTAATTCCGTAATTTAATCGTAAATTTTATTCCGTAAATGTAGTTGTTTTTGAATTATTTTTATTGCGGCTAGCCTAAGGCTAGACTATTTGCTTAAAATGATGATGTGACAGATGAATTTTTAGTGCTGCTTACGTAGTAGAGAGAGAGTGGCTAGCCTATTGCTATTGGAGATGCATCCATGCTAGTCTTCTTACTTTTGTAGTTATATAATAGAGTTCTCCATTCTCTTTGATATTATGGCTCTATGAGAAAAAAATTCAAAGACGATGTGCCATCGCATAAAGACATAGACTTTTTCGTTTTACTTTTTTGAGTTATTTATTTTTGTGTAATGTTCTATCTAAAATAGGGTTGGTTAAGGAATGGTTGATCGATCAGTTCGATTTGAGGTCTTTATAATCGATCAGCCCGGCTGAGCTCACGTGTCCGTTTCTTTAATTTGAGGTGTCTTTAATTTGTAAGTAGCTAATTTGTAGCTCAACTCACGGCTGTAATTCGTTTGGTTTAAAGATTGTTTTATAATTAATTGACGAAAAAATTGAGAATAAAATTTATTCCCTCCGTACATCACTAGGAGTCTCATTTCTTAGCAGCACGAATTTTAAAAAATGTTAAGAAAAATTGATAGAAAAAAGTTAGTGAAATATAGGTCCCACTTGTATATATTAGTTTTAAATGAAATGTGAGCAGAATGAGTTAGTAGAATGTGAGACTCTATTAACATTTATAGTAAAAGTGAGCTGAGACTCATTCGCGGACCGACTAAAATGAAAAAATGAAACTCCTATTCGCAGATAGAGGAAGTACTATTTTAGTCAAATTTTGATTTGTGTTGCAGTTTTAAAATCAGTCAAAAAAACTACGAAGCTTGGCTTTTTTTCTTAATTATTTCACGATGAAAGAATTAGGTCACTTACATGTAACACATTATTGATGTTTGTTAACAGAAAAAAAAATGTTATTTTCTTTGTGAATGAATGATATTGTTTACTCATGATCTGTGAGTCCATGTCCATGTAGGATTCATCGGCTGCTATATCAATCCTAATTTCACCAATTTTCTTAGGCATGGTATAATTATGAACACATTCAAACTATATGAATTTTCAGACAGCTTTTTTACCAAATCACTAAAAGGTATAGCTTTTTTCAGACAGTATTCTATTAGTTGTCACTAGTTGGCCTGATTCAAAATACAAAAATATAGATAGAAAGAATTAATGAAATGTGAATTTACAGGAGAATTATGTAGGAGTCTTGGTCTAATAATAATGTCGGCTAAGAGTAACGTGTGAAGTAATGGTTTATAGATTTGTTAGTTGTATAATTGAGGTCTCGATTCTTTTTTATACTATGGCCTAACGTGCAGCCAATCATGTTATTAGTCTATGAAAAAAATCATCGAGGTCCCGTCCCATAAAGAGGGAGACTTTTCTTTTTTACTATTATTTAGTTATTTATTTTTGTGTGGTGTTTAATCTGAAATATAGGTTCTACTCAAAGTCTTTTTTTTATGGTGCTACTCAAAGTCGAACAATAGTTCGATGCTTACAATGCTAAATGTGCTTCAGAAAAAAATACGTGCAAAATGATCCGGGCTAAATTCAAATTAGATTAATCTAATCTATAATAATTTTTGCGATTTAATTATCATCAAAATCAGAACCAATACCGGGTTATGTTTCGGTGAATAAAAATGGTTTTGTAAAATGAACCCGAATAAATAGACTTATAAGTTTCATTTTACATTTGCCTCAATCAAAATTGAAAATTTTCTAGAGAGTATAAAATTCATTTTACACCCCATGTATGATTAAATGAATAACTAAATAATCGGTTGAATGGATATTCTAGTGATATGATTTTATTTTTGTTAGAAAGATCTAAATTATCTAATTATATACTCCATATATTATTATTACATTTTTTTAATAGATTGTGAAGATTTTGTAGACTATATGTAACGTAGAATCTGAATGCTGGACAAGAAAAGTAGAAAGAAGAAGACCTTTCTTTATTAATTATCCACATTCGTTTCTACAACATTTCTCTGACTATATTTATTGCTATTTATTCACATTAATTTCTGCAACAATTTTCATTGACTATTTTTGACCACTGATTTTGTTTTATTTATTTAATATTTTGAATTTGCACTCTGAGAATTATCTTCCACATAATAACATGTGTGGGCATGTCTATTTACATAAGGTCGGCCCATTCCAAGCCCAGTAGGCCCAAGTCCTTATATACTCTGCCAAAGCTACATATTCCCCAAGAACTCTATCATCAACTCTATGCTCCAACAACTCTGGCAGGATCAACCACATAAATGAAATAACATTAAATACAAATATTAAAGGCCCAATTACTCTTTGGGGCAATCTCCATTTAGCTTTTATTTTCTTCTTGATTGTGCTCTCTATCACAACACAAATTCCTTGGAAAATGAAGAGAGTTGGCAAGCCCCATCCAAACCTCACACGGTCCATATAGTAAAAAATGATCTCATGCATGACGTCCGACACAACAAATGTCACCACCAAGGCTACAACTGCGGCCCACTTTCGGCCCAATATCCGGCTTGCACGGTCTAGAATGGGATAAAATATGGTTGATTTTAAACAACTCGAGGCCACACGGTTCCACCTACGGCCCCAAAAGTCTTGGAATGACGTCGAGAGGTAAGGATGATCGAAAGGGTGGTCGGTGTCGATCCCTAGTAAGATTCGAGCGATGACCGCGAACACCACTAGTGATATTTCTAGTGCTAGATAACAATAGATGCATATCAAGAATGACTTTAGCATTTGGGGAACAATGTGCTTGAAATACCCCAATATTGTTAAGAACAAGAAAATAAATCCTTTTATAGCATAGTGTTTGAGGAAAGGTATGTTAATGGTGAGGGTGTGATTGGGCCCATTGGGCTTTTTTGGGCTGGTGGGCTTTTGGTGGATCTTGATGGGAAAACAAGAAATGATGACAAAGTGTAGGAAAGAAAGAGATGGGTCGGAAAGTGGGCCAGTGTCAAAGACCAATTGTAGAAGCTTGAATGGGGTTAGCCATATTACAAAAAAAGCAATTGGAACATTAAAAATCAGAGCTTTTAAATAGAGAGGAAGATTGTAGAGAAGGTATAGCACAGGAAAAAACAACAAGAATCTGATTATACCTTTTCTAACCAATTTAGTTGTGACATAGCAGTAGCATGATGATATAACAATTGTGAAACATACCATGATGAAATTGTTTACCTCTTCCTTCATATCTATCTCCATCTCTCTTTGATATATCTATGTTTTTAAGAAGCAAAATGAAGTAAAAATGAGCTATTTGTGATCTAAAATAGAGTTAATGTAAAACAAGTCATGCAATGTTTTTGAGTCCTTATTTTCTGTAGGTTGATTTGTATGCTACCTAATTAGTACTTACAATTGCGTGAATTGCACCCCAAATATTATATAAAAATATTTTCGATTTCAATCATGTTTTGTATTTAAACCAAAAAGTAGGAAAAGTTAGGGAGTTATAATCAACCAAACAAAACGTGACACTATAATATCATTTTCCCATGGAGAGATGCAAAGTGTGTGGTGAGATAATGTAGCAGATTGTAGTTGGTAGATAGTAGTTGGCAAGACGTTTTTTTTTTTACTAATAGATTAGGAGTTTGAATCATCACGGAGTAGATTGAAAATAATTATTGATTTTTTTTTTAAATGCAAAGAATATGGTGACCGAGAATGTTCAAGATATTAGATTATTAGAAGAGTTCTTAGATCTGTTTTAACTCACCCAAGGATTAAAATACATATACTGTAAAACATATTTTTTGTTGTTTCATACTCCTTCCGTTCCATAGAAATAAGCCATATTTCTTTTTTAGTCCGTCTTATACAAATTTCTTCTTCTTCTCTTTTACTTTATCATTTATGGTCCCACCACCCACTACACACTTTCAACTACTTTTTCTCTTTCTCTTTTACTTTACCAATTACGTATTAAAACTCGTGTCAATCCTAAATGGCCTATTTCTATGGAACAAAAGGAGTAAGTATTTTATAATTTTAAATTTTCAAATTAATAAAAATAAATTATTTTATTATAAAATTTGACTTAGGCATTTCCAATCATTTATATCAAACTCAAACCCATTTTTTAAGTATATGTCACACAAAAAAGGAATTTTACATCAACCATTTACACTAAACTCAAAATTTACACCATTTTTAAGTATATGTCACACAAAATTTTTGCAATTGACCCATATTTTGGTATTGTACCGTAGCAAAATGCAAAAATGAGTTTGGATTTGCAGTATATGGTTGGAGATGACCTTATAAAATTTTTGTTTCATTTCATATAAATAATAATCCTTCCTTCCCTAAAAAGTAGACAACATTTGAAACGGCACATGTTTTAATACACAATTGATAAAGTAAGAGGAGAGATAGAAAGAAAATGTGATTGTAGTATTGTTAGTGGAGAAAAAAAATTCTTAAATAAAATTGGGCTATTTTTAAGGGATATCCCAAAATGATGTGGTCTATTATTAAGGGGACTGATAAGGCTAATTTGATGCATTGGTTATGGGATAAAATTCTGTGATTTCATGGGTCTAACAAGGTTTTATAAGCCAGGTGTGTAGAGAAATCGTTAGCCTCGGGAAGAAGATGAAGATTGTCGGGGAGAAGAAGCTAGCGGGAAAATTAAGCAGAAAAAGAAGAGCCAATAGACTGAGGAGCATCAAATCAGAGGGCAAAATGGAGATTATAGGAACAGTCTAGAAGCTCTGTCCACTATAAATAAGAGCATGCAGCTTAACATGAGGATCATCACTTTTCGGCTCTTAGCTTAGTTTTCACTTCTCTACACACACTTTCACAGGGAATTGGTGCGGGGGTTCACGTTTCAGCTGCTTTGTGTCGCAACACCGTCTCTACGTAGGCGAAGAAACAATCATCTTTTGCTTTCCTGTTTACTTTCGTATTTTCCGAGTCCTCGCTGTTCGGGGCTCGGCTCTGTTTTGTTATTATCGTTGGATACTTACTTTGCAATGGATATCGCTACTTTTGTTTTCGTTTATCTTATCGTGGTGCTTTTGGTTTGATTGCTGATTATTGTTGGTTGATGTGAGTTTGGAGTTGGATTGTAAGAAATTTGTTGTTGATCGGTTGAATCTACGTAAACTTGTGAGGATCGGAGATGGAAATGATGCTTGATTGTTGTGGATGGCTTGGATCCGGAGTGGATTAAGCGTCCCGTGGATGGATCTGCTTGTTTTTGCTTGATTTTGTTGTTTAAATTCTGCATTCTTGTTTGCCTCGTCTGGTAGTCGTAGATCTACTTTAGTTTTATCTGTTCTTCGTTTCTATCGGTTTAATTTCGTTCACTTGCTTCGATCTTCGTTTTGCTCTATTTTAACTGGTTGTTCTGAGATAAAAGTTGGAGAAGATGATGCCGTTGTTAGTTAGTCCTTTAGTTAGTTATTTTGCAGCTTTTCAGTCGTACTATGTTGTTTTGGTGAATGGTCCCCACGTTTAGTTTTTCCCAGATCTATGTTAGTTTAGGAAACTGTTCGCTCGGTCTAGTAATTGTCTTGCCTTATTCTGGTTTATGCATGCCTTAAAGATCCCGTCTAGATCTAGCTGATAGGATAAGTTCTTTAAATTCCCAAGTCTAGGAAGTAAATCTCAACCCCAAAAATTGCGTGGTAGCAGCCAAAAATAGTTTCCGCATCTTTGAACATGTTTACTTACGCATTCATCTCTGTGATTCGATCCCTACTTCCCTGTACTAGTTTTCTTAACTAAAGTGGGTTGAGGGTTTTGAAGGGGGAGTTAAGGTAGTGATTGTGTGTCCAACGACAGGTAGCTCAAGGTTCTCTGAGTTCCTAGACCCAGTGTCTAGAGGATTTTCTGGACCGAGGGTTTTCTTTATTAATTTTTGAACACTCTTTTGCTGGCCATTAACTTTTCAGAGCACTTCAGGGACGGATGGAGTATATAAATTGCACAAATAATTTCTTTTTCTACATTATAACTTAATTGATAGACTCATTTTTACATAAATCTTTCGACCGATACATTATAGAAGAGAGTCAATATTTACAACATAGATTGATCTAGATATTGTATCGTGAATGGTTGTTGTATTGAATCTGAATTCACTTTCTATCGAGGATGGCTAATGATGTCGGCAACAATTGATTTTAATTTATTGATTACTAAAAATTGTTTCATGTCCACACAAAACACATTAAAATACAAAATCATTTTTGTCAAAAAAAAGCTTTTGAATCAAGAGATTGATTAGAAAATATAAAAGTGAAAAGTCAAGTTGCTGATACATTCACAATGACACATGACAAATCTAAACTTCGAATTATTATTGGTGTTGTTGGCCTCAAGTCTTCATTGAGGGGGATTGATGTCGGATGAGCTTCAAAATGTGGAAACTTGATGTTAATGCAACTAAGTATTCTTAAAGATGGTAATCGAGAGAGGTAGAGCAAGAAGGGCTAAACATTGTATGTAGAGAAGAAGATTGCTATTTTTCTCTTATTTCAGTATATAAATTTGTGTACAAGTATTCTTCTTTTATAGAGGAAGAATACGGCTAAGTGAGGAATAAATCAATCTATTCTAAATTACATATTATCATATCAATCACCATATCAATTAGGTGATATTCCCTGATTTCCTTCCTTGATTTCTTGACATGATTTCTTCCCTTGTATATTTTGACACTCCCCCTCAAGTTGAACGATGGTATGTCCGATGTTTAACTTGCCAAGCACTTCCTTGAGCACCTTGGGATTCACCGCCTTAGTGAGTATGTCTGCAAGTTGTTCTTCTGATCTGACAAATGGAAATTCAATCACTCCTGCTTCAAGCTTCTCTTTGATGAAGTGTCGATCCACTTCCACATGTTTGGTCCTGTCGTGTTGGACCGGATTTTCAGAGATGCTAATCGTTGCTTTGTTATCGCAAAATAGTCGACCCTCCCGCATGGGAGGAAAGCCTATTTCGGTTAGAAGTCTCCTTAGCCACATGATTTCCATTAACCCACTTTTCATCCCACGAAACTCGGCTTCTGCACTTGATAAGGCAACCACATTTTGTTTCTTACTCCTCCGGGTGACTAAGTTACCTCCTACAAAGGTGAAGTACCCTCCAGTAGATCGTCTGTCGACTGGGTTACTTGCCCAATCAGCATCAGTAAACCCATCGACCTCAAGGTCTTCTTTCCTTTCTATAAATACTCCATGGCATGTGGTTCCTTTCAAATACCTCACAATTCTCAAAGCGGCTTCCATATGATCTTCTTGAGGTTGGTGCATAAATTGGCTAACTACCCCAACAGCATATGTAATATCAGGCCTTGTATGAGAAAGGTAGATTAGCTTGCCTACTAACCTCTGATATTGCTCTCTGTCTGATGCTCTTGCTCCTTCTACTACCCTTAGTCCATGATTGACTACCATCGGGGTTTCCGCGGGCTTGCAATCTAGTAGGCCTGTTTCTGCTAACAAGTCTAGCACATATTTCTTTTGCCTTAGGAAAATTCCTCGGTCTGATCTCAGCACTTCGATTCCCAAAAAATACTTCAGCACTCCTAGATCCTTCATTTCGAATTCTTTAAAAAGATTCAGCTTTAGCTCTTCAATCTCTTCCACATCATCTCCTGTAATGATCATATCATCAACGTAGATAATCAGACACGTCATCTTGCCTTCTCTTCTTTTCAGGAATAGTGTGTGGTCAGAATGACTTTGCTTAAAGCCATATTTAACCATCGCCTGGCAGAACCTTCCAAACCATACTCTTGGAGATTGTTTTAGTCCATACAAGGTCTTTCTGAGTCGACATACTTCTCCATTTCCAAATTCTCCCGCATATCCTGGTGGAACCTCCATATACACTTCCTTATTCTTTTCAAGCTCTCCATGAAGAAATGCGTTTGTAACATCGAATTGGTAGAGCGGCCAATCTTTACTCGCTGCTACCGATAGTAGAGTTCTGACTGTGTTCAATTTTGCTATTGGAGAGAAGGTCTCTGCATAATCAACCCCATACACTTGAGTGTATCCTTTAGCCACCAATCTTGCCTTATATCTCTCGATTGAACCATCTACTCGCCTTTTGATAGTGAATACCCAACGATACCCCACGGGTTTCTTCCCTTCTGGTAACAAATATTTCTCCCATGTTTGATTCTTCATGAGTGCATCCATCTCCTTCCTCATGGCTGCTCTCCAATGTTTGTGACGCATTGCCTCCTGGACTGATTGAGGTATGTCCTCCTCTTCATAGAGTGCAGTCTCGAATGCTCGAGCCATCTCTGACAGTTGCTCTTAGGCCATGTTAACAACTGAGTATCTGGTTTTTCTTCCCTTCCAATCTGGGAAGTATCTTTTTGGAGGAATCCCTCGTGAACTCCTTGAGGGCAGTAAGTACTGTCCGGTATCTCCGTCATTTCCTCTTTCTTCACTGTTTCGGATAATCTCCTATTCCTGCCTCATATTAGTTACAATAATCATACTATCTTGAGGAATACTATCAGAACCTGTTACCTCAGGATCCAAGAGCGGGTCTGGCAGATGTTGAATGTCACTGAGCGCCTCGTTCTGTATAGTAGGAATTGGTGTCTCGTTGTTATCATCATTCTGTTCAGGAGTATCGACTTCAATGGTCTGGCTTGGGCTTGGACTAGGCAGTTGATTTTCCTCACAAGAGTCCCGACAGGCTTCTCCCCCTGAGTTGATTTCCCTTAGGCTCGAAGTGTGGTTTGGTGTATAGGAAGGCAACCAATCAAGCGAGTCATCTGTTGGTTTGTCTAATTGGATTTCCCCCTGACTCTCGGATTGGTTGTAAAAATATTCTCCTTCAACGAAATCACAATTCATGGTAGTGTATAAGGTTCTGGTTTTTGGGTCATAGCACCTATACCCTTTCTGACTTTTCCTATATCCCAAGAAGACGCACTTAATGGCGCATGGTGAAAACTTGGATCGTTCTTGTTTTGGAATATGAACAAAAGCTGTACATCCAAACACTTTGGGTTCCAAGATAAGAGATGATGGTATTGATGTTTGTGTAGCTAGGATTTCGAGAGGAGTTTTGAAGTTGAGGATTTTGGTTGGAAGACGATTAATGAGGTAGACAGAGGTGGCAATGGCTTCGGGCCAGAAGGATATAGGGATTTTTGATTCGATGAGAAAAGCTCGTGTTATTTCTAGGATATATCTATTTTTCCTCTCAGCTACCCTATTCTGTTCAGGTATATGTGGACAAGTGGTCTGATGGACTAACCCTTTTTCCCGAAAGAAGTTCTGCATTGCAGAGTTAACAAACTCCCCCCCATTATCAGATCTAAGGATTTGGATGGTTTTTTTATATTGAGTTTGTATAAGTGTATAAAATTGAATAAATTTTTCAAAAACCTCTGATTTTGTTTTTAAAAAATAAACCCAAGTCATACGTGAATAATCATCTACAAACAACAAGAAATAACGAATACCCAAACCCCCGGTAACGGGTGCAGGACCCCAAACATCATAATGAAATAAAGAAAAAGGAGTGTCCACTCGAGTATTATTTGAAGGAAATGGATGTCTGTGGCTCTTGGCCAAAAAACAAGTCTCACAGTTCATAGCAAAAGATGAATTAATCTTAGGAAAAATCATACGCATATATCCTATAGATGGGTGCCCTAACCGGCGATGCCAAAGCCAGGCTTGTCTTTCAGTCAGCCCATGAGATAACAATGCAGTACTTTGTTGAGTCACCTCATCTACATAATACAGCCCGCGCCGCTCAGTGCCACGCCCAACTGTCATCCCCGTCCGGGTATCCTGTAATAAACAAAAGTGAGGTTGCATCAGTAATTTACAATTGAGTTCCCGAGTTGCATGGCTCACTGATAGCAATTTATGAGATAATGACGGGACATAGAGGCAATTGGACAAGCGAAGTGTAGAAGAGATATTAATGGTGCCGGACCCTTGGACCGACGCTAATTCCCCATTGGCTGTTTGAACAAAGGATTTTCTGGATTCTGTGATATTTAAAAAATCAGATCGGTCGAAAGACATAGTATCTGTCGCCCCACGGTCAAAAATCCAATCATGATCTCGTTCCCCAATCTCGGAGGTTGATGAATTAGCTAAGGCCTTGAAGGAATTGTGACAGGGTATGGATGAGTTGAGAATGTGAGGTTCTTCTAAGCATATAACAGAACTCGAGGGACCAAAAGGCAATAAATAATCATGTTTGGGTGATGGATTGGAATTATTAATAAAATGGGGTAAAATATTGGAATCCAGAATATTAGAGGGATTCAAATTGAATCCCCCTTTACCTTTCGCCCAAACTCTAGTCATTTCATTTTGGGCCGCCGCCTTCTCTGAGCTCTCAGCCCTAGCCGCCTCGCCTCCTGTCGCCTCCGTTCCGGAGCTCCACACCCTAGCCACTGTTGCCACTGCCTTGTCCTCATCTCGGACGATATTTGGGTTTGGAGCACCATTGCTGCCCGTCGTGAAATCGACGTGGATAGCTCGGTCTCCGACTACAGTGGCTATCGCCGCCCGTCCTCCGCCGCGACTCCGTTGCTGGCGTGCCTTCTTCATCTCCTCCCACCACTCCGGATATCCGTGAATCAAGAAGCATGTCTCTCGGGTATGCTTCTTTCCGCCACAGTGACTACAAGAAAGTTTGCTCTTGTCGTCGTCTCCTTTTCGGTTGGCCGGAAGGCGATGCGGTGGGTTGGTTGCTGGACGATTACGGTCAAAAGCTCCGAGACCAATTCCGACTCCGGACTCCTTCGGCTCACTGGTCTTCATGACCTTCTCGTTCGCCGATTCTCTTCTGATAATCCCGTAAGCCTCCCTTACAGTTGGTAAGGGATCTTTATTCAATAGTTCTCTCTTCACTGTATCATAATTTTCATCCAATGCCCATAAAAATTGGTATAGTCTATGCCTTTGTGTGTTTCTATTGTATTTCTCAATTGTACTAGGAGTATCCATAGGATTTGGATCCTTTGCATCAATTGAGATCCAGAGGTCCTGGAATTTGGTCCAGAGAGCCTTTAATGACATATTTCCTTGCTTCATTCCATATGCCTGTTTGTGTAGGTCACTGACTTGGAAGGGATCGGCGCCACTCCCGTATGTGATAGCTAGTCCCTCCCATAGGTCTCGGGCTGTCGCATACTGAGATACCTCGCTCATCAAGTTGGCTCCGATGTTGTTGATGATCCAGTTGAAGCAGCAGTGATCCCTTTGCTGCCATCTTGGATAATTTGGGTCATCGGTTGTGGGAGGGCTTGAAACTCCAGAGATGTGAGAAGTTAGGCCCTTCCCTCCAATCGCCCTTTCCATTAAATTTGCCCAGAAGGAGTAATTATCTCCATCCAATTTAGCCGAGAGGTGGATTTCCCCAAATGATTCCGGCTGGGCAGTGGATTGGGTTGATGTTTGGGTTGGTTGTGGAGTTGGTATTGATGGTGTTTTTGGTGGTTGGCTGAAGCCTAGCCTTAAGAGTTCTATAAGTTGTGCAGCAATCTCTGCAGGAAAAGTTGTGTTTGATATTTGGGTGGTTTCTGTGGATTCATTTTTGGGCTCGTCGGAATCTGACATATTTGTTGGTTTTTGTAGGTTAACAAAGGTCGGGAAAGGTATGCCCGGGACGGTGATGAATTTTTTTCTGAGTCCCACACCTGCTCTGATACCATCTTAACGATGGTAATCGAGAGAGGTAGAGCAAGAAGGGCTAAACATTGTATGCAGAGAAGAAGATTGCTATTTTTCTCTTATTTCAGTATATAAATTTGTGTACAAGTATTCTTCTTTTATAGAGGAAGAATACGGCTAAGTGAGGAATAAATCAATCTATTCTAAATTACATATTATCATATTAATCACCATATCAATTAGGTGATATTCCCTGATTTCTTCCCTTGATTTCTTGACATGATTTCTTCCCTTGTATATTTTGACAAGTATAGCACTCACTTGATGATATGCTTAAGTTGTGGAAAATTGAAGCACTCACATCTCCAAGTTAATTAAGGTTCTTGGTGATTAGTTTTTTACTTAAATTTGACATAGTAAGATATGTTAAATAAGATACTTGAATAAAGGTTCTCGGTGATTAGTTTTTTACTGAAATTTGACATCATAAGATATGTTAACTAAGATACTTGAATAAAAAAAAAATATAGGAAGTGATAATTTTAATGAAAGAAGAAAGTGGGCAATTGACTATATCCTATACATATTAATTGGATATTATTAAGTAGAAAAATTATTTGATTAAAAGAGAAGAGGTGTATTTGAAGACAAATCATGAAAATGAGAAAAATATTATATTTTTCATTCTTAATTATAATAAAAAAAATATTATATTTTTCATTCTTAATTATAATAAAAAAACTGTACACATATTTATAATATATAGGGATACAACATGAGAGGTGTGATCAAATACAAACCCCTATCTATAATACAAACTACAAACTTTAATCCTACACACTCCTTGTAAGTAATCAACGGTAAGTAATGGGCTTCATATGTCGATGTCAACGTCTAATACAATTTCTGTCACTGGGGATGTATATGGAATTCGTTTCTTGCTTTAGTTAATTCATCCCTCGTTTCACTCCAACCTTGCCATAGTATTAATAACAAAATTATGTAACTGCTTATTGACGTGAATGGTCAAAGATGAGTCCCTAATTTATCTCCAATCTACCAAACTACCAATATTTTCATTATTGGAAATAGATTTCATTCAGCCGGAAGCATCTATCTCTTATTCAAACATATAATATAAGCAGTTTATGAGGAATCAACATTTCAATATCGACGTCGTTTTCCCGTGGAAATTGATCTCATAAATCTTCTCTGGCGTTCTTCTACGGAGTATATTTGTCCGGCGTAAGCTCAACGTCCACATTTGTTTTGAAATGGAGATGTTTGACAAAGCTCGAGGTATTTTTCATGCTAATTTGAACTGGAGGTGTATCAATATGTTTGATCGTTCTCAATTTCTGCTTATTACAATGGTGGATTCATTTATGTGGCAGAGATCGATGTGTAAACGAATGATTAAGTTTCATTTTTGGAAAAATGGTAGATGAAATGAATGAAAAGGAAATACGGGAAATACTGAAACTTGATTATGCTATGTTATTATCTGCTACTCCCTCCGTTCCACTTTAGGAGTCCCAATTGAGTTTGACACAGGTTTTAAGAAATGTAAAGGAAAATTGGTGAAAAAAAATAGTGGAATGTGGGTCCTACTTTTTATATTAGTTTTATAATAAAATGTGGGCGGAAAAAGGTTAATAAATGTGGGGCCTAATACCATTTATGGAATATTACAACCGAGACTCCTAAAATGGGACACCCAGAAATGGTAAACCAGGACTCCTAAAGTGGGACGGATGTAGTATGTGATAACATGACATCACATTTGTTATCATTTACAATTAGGGGATGACAACACCACTAGCTCATCAGCATTAGGCAGCTTGAGACTGCACCGTAGGTGATCAAAGTGCTCTAAAAGCCAATAGGCTAACGTTGTAGGAATAGACGCTACGTCGTAGCTGAGAAGTCCACCAAAGCCGAGCTGCCTGACAGCAGCTTTCTGTCTTTCAGTTAGAGACTTCAGCATGCGCAAGAAAAATCGAGTAGTTCTCTTGATCCTAAGATAAGGTCTCTTGGCTTGTCGAGGGACGACCACCAAAGTCACAGCTGTTGTACTTCGCTTCACACTCCTTTTGCCGTCAACAACAACTTTTCCGTTTCGTTGACGTTTTGCTGATCAAATATAAACAAATCAATAAGTAATGTCCGTGAGAACAGAAACAACACATCCCCCTCCTATGTCAACATACCAACAAAACACAAAACCAAATTTCACACCACATTAGACATTCACAACAATGTCAACACCAACTTTCAGGCTATCCATATAAATAACACATTCCAATCCTACGTCAACTTACCAACAAAACACATCAGCAAACTGACATTTTTTTTTATCACAATATCCAAAACACCAGCTCAGACATATATAACTATGTCAGCAACAAATATCATCAACCAAAGACATAATGATATCTCTTACATGCTTATAACCAGATAAAACCTATGACATCATACATATCAAACCAAGCAATGTCAATAGGATCAACAACAAAATCAAAGCAGAGGAACAGTCTAACATGTTAGTTCCACATCCCAAAGGTACACCAGATCATACATTTATAACAATGTCAACACCAAATATCATCAGCAACACACCATCAATAAATTCAGAATGTCAGCAACTCACCATCAACAATATCAACAACACCTCAAATATCATACATTTATAACAATGTCAACACCAAATATCCATGATTGAAGACGGAGGTTGGGAACACAACCAAAGTTCCAATGAACTTCAAATTTAGTCCCTAAAAATACACTATTCTCATTTTAAGTGCTTGAAATAAGAAAAATATCAGCACAAGTCTCTAAGCTTAAAAAGACATTTTTGATGGAGGGAGGATTGATTAATTATAAGTAATTTAATTATGAATAAATAAATTCCCCGATTAAGGTGAGGCAGTTATCATGTTGGGAAGAAACTGCCTACACTCTACTCCCAAAGCAAGCATCATCCTTCGAGTTTCAATTACTCATTCATGACTTTGGAATTCAGTACTGTAAATTCGCAAGGGGAAAATGATGTCCATAGATTTGATTTTGAAGCCGTCGTGCGGTGCCTGTGGATCGCCGACGGAGCTCTACGGCAGCACCTGCAAGCACCTCCCTCTGCCTTAGCTGCGGTAAATCTATGGCCGAGAAACGTTCCAAGTGCCACGGTGCGGCACCCCTATCACACGCCTCATTAGGGTTCGTCAATTGCAAAAACTCCACTTCAATTTTGCATCAATTTATGTATCCCTACATTAATTCGAGTATGAATATGCGAGACAACTAGTTGGATGTCAGTTTGATTGCAGACTCTTCAAAGTTATTATATCAATTGAATATCTATTGATTTAATGACTAGAAATTTCTCTTACTCAGCCATAGAAGGTTTTCTAGCAATGACCTTCAAACCAACAAAGTGTAAGAGAATGAATATTTGTGATACGAATGCATTCAATATTTGAACTAAACTCTCCAGTTCGTTGGTGTGCTTAAGCAGCTGGGGTCGTAGGATGTTTTTCTGTTAGCTTCTAATCTATAGGTTGCCTGGTTCGAGTTGACAAGAGCATGTTGTATAACCAAAACTGGAACTACTTTTTATGATTTTAAAGTTAAACCATTTTTGGAGATATTTTAAAGATGGTATAACTTCCATTCCTGTTAAGATTTGGCCTAGAGAAGGTGAATATTTGTGATACGAATGCATTCAATATTTTGTGATCGCTCGCATCAGTGAACATTTTCCTTGACATGTTATAAAATGGTTGCTATCTGCTGAATGTAGGAATATATTGTACATGCCAGTGCTAGCAACGACAAAAATTTCTTTATTGCGAGATTTGCCTCGGGATTACCAAATATTAAAAGGAAGAATGAGAATAAATGGTTGTTGCAGAAAGAAGGTTTGCAGGGGCGCCAACTGACTGATAGTTTGAGGGTACTTCTTGGACTCGTGTTTGCTTAGAATAGGATTACTGGCAGCATTAAATGTTTTTCGTCATTCTATAACTGATTTCAATCATCATTCAATTTTGCTTTGTAGGAGAAGTTTAAGAATAAACCTTGGCTACTGGAAGATGAAACTGGCCAGTTTCAGTTCCATGGTCACCTTGAGGGCACACAGACAGCCACATATTATCTTCTAATGCTTCAAGGAAAGGAATTTGTTGCTATTCCTACTGGTTCCTGGTAAGAAATATCGCTTTTCACCAATACTATTACTCGTTTGAATATTCACTTCATACTTCTTTATTATAGGTACAATTTTAACAAAAAGTGGCACAATAAAAGCAACTCACTTTGGAGGAAGCTGACGAAAAGATGAACAATAGAAGGAAAACAGCTGATGGCTACCAGAGATGGATGATGAAAGCAGCAAACAATGGAGCTGCAGCCTTTGGTGAAGTCGAGAAGTTTGACAATTGGGAAGGTGCAGCTGGTGGTGGGAGGGGGCGCAAAAAAACTACAGGGGATAACGATGATGCCAATGCTTCAAATAGAGGAGAAGAAGATGAAGATGAAGCTACAAAATGTCGGCCCATTTCAAGCCCAATCTAGGCCCGAATTCTAAAAAACTTAGTTAAAGCTACATATTCCCCAAGAACTCTATCATCAACTCTGTGCTCCAACAACTCTGGCACGACCAACAACATAAATGTAATCACATTAAATACAAATACCAAAGGCCCAACTACTCTTTGAGGCAGTCTCAATGCAGTACTCCCTTCGTCCCACAGAAGATGTCACACTTTCCTTTTTAGTTTGTTCCACAAAAGATGTCACATTTTTATTTTTGGAAAAAGTTATCTCTCACATGAATATAAAAATTATATTTTCTCTTTCGATTTAACACACAAAACAAAACCTCCTAAAATCTCGTGCCGTCCCACAAGTGTGACATCTTTTGTGGGACGGAGGGAGTAGCTTTTATTTTCTTCTTTATTGTGCTCTCTATCACCACAAATTCCTTGAAAAATGAAGAAAGTTGGCAAGCCCCATCCGAACCTCACACGGTCCATATAGTAAAAGACGATCTCATGTATGACGTCCGACACAATAAACGTGACCACCGAGGCTGAGATTGCAGCCCATTTTCAGCCTAGTATCCGGCTCGTGCCGTTCAGGAAGGGAAAAAATATAGTGGATTTTAAACAACTCGAGGCAACACGGTTCCACCTTCGGCCCCAAAAGTCTTGCAGTGATGTCGAGAGGTAAGTATGATGTCGATCCCTATTAAAGATCGAGCGATGACCGCGAATGCCCCTAGTGTTACTTCTAATGCTAGATAAGAATGAATTTAACATCTGAGGAATCATGTGCTTGGAATACTCCACTTTTGTTAAGAGCAAGAAAAGAAACACCTTTATAGCATAGTGTGTGAGGTCATTGGGCCGATTGGGCTTTGTTGGGCCGGTGGGCTTTTGGTGGAGCTTAATGGGAAAACAAAAAATGGTTACAAAATGGAGGAGAGAGAGGGATGCATTGGATAGTGGGGCAGTGTCAAAGACCAATTGTAGAAGCTTGAATGGGGTTAGCAATGTTACAAAAAATGCAAATGGAATATTAAAAATGAGAGCCTTTAAATAGAGTGGGAGAATGTAGAGAAGGTATAGCACAGGTAAGAACAACAAGAATCTTATTATACCTTTTCTGACCAATATAGTTATGACATAGCAGCAGCATGATGAAATTAAGAAAAATTGTGAACAATACCATGATTAAAACTGGTAATCTCTTCCTTCATATCTATCTCCATCTTTGTTTGTGTGATAGGATCTATGTTTTTAAGAAGGGAGAATGAAGTAAACATGAGCTATTTGGGATCTAAAATATAAGTACAAGTCATGCAATGTTTGAGAGCCCTAATTTTATGTATGTTGATTGGTATGCTACCTAACCATTGGGTAAATACCAAACTAAATATTTCTATATGAATATTTTATATTTCAGTCGTGCTTTATTATAATATTATACCCCCTCTGTTCCGCGGTAGTTGAGTCATTTCATTTTCTGCACCCATTTTGAAAAAATGATACTCCCTCCATCCTGCAAAGATTGTCCCATTTTTTCATTTCGGTCCGTCCCATAAAATTTGTCCCATTTTACTTTTTACCATTTTTGATAGTGGACCTCATATTCCACTAACTCATCTCTATTCACATTTTATTATAAAACTAATATATAAAAATAGGACTCACATTCCATTAACTTTTTCAACTCACTTTTCATTACATTTCTTAAAATTCGTGCTCGGTCAAAGTGAGACAATCTTTGTGGGACGGAGGGAGTAATAAATATAGTTGAAGTGGAGATCAATAAAGTAAGAGAGAATAATATAGATAAGACTCTTATCTACCTTATTTTGTCACTTACTTTACTCTATTTCCATTTTAATTATTTATTATCATTTTTCCAAAATGAGTGCAGAAAATGAAATGGCTCAACTACTGCGGAACGGAAGGAGTACAGTATTAGTAGTTTGTATCAAATTTCTGTAGTTTATACTAGACGAATAAGTAGGAAAAGTTGGGGAGATACAAAGTGTGTGAATTCTTCATTTTTTCAACTTACCCTTCTATAGAGAATAAAAACAATTGTGAAGTTGCGATTCACATGATATGTGTCCCTTAACAGAGACACGTTATTGATGTAAATGCAGTCTCTATAAAGACTGTATTTAAAATGAACCCAACATAGAAATAACACTTTGCAAATTTTCAAAATGCATTATTTACAAAACATCATACATTAATTGCTCCTAACATGCCAAATCTAGCTCAAGAAAACCACAATGCTTATCTTCAATCACCTTCTCCTTGGTGTTGTTTTTCTCTTTCTTCTCTTCATCTCATTATTATATCCAACACCAAGGAAAAATTCCACTAACCATTTTGGCCTTCCATATCTTATAATTATGTAACCAATTCCAATTCCAACTACAAATCCACATCCATACCCCATCATCACACTCCGCCAACCAAATCCATCAATAAATCCATCCTCATCACCATCTTCTTCTTGAGGAAACAAAGGTTTTTCGTCGCTCCCCTCACATGTTTTCGTCAATGGAAATCCACATAATCCTACATTTCCCACATATGACTCATTACCAAATGTGGAAAGTTGAGTAGAATGTGGTATTTGTCCTTCAAGATTATTCATTGAAAGGTTTAACTTCGCAAGAAATGTCAATCTTGCCAATTGACTCGGAATTTCTCCGTTCAGTTTGTTTGAAGACAAGTCCAATGACTCGAGTAAACTCATACCTCCAAGAGATGGCGGTATGTGTCCTGTGAGAGTATTGTGAGACAAATTCAAGTATCTAAGAGAGTTTAGATTCCATAGAGAAGGTGGGATACTACCAGAGAATCTGTTGGAGGACAAATCGATAGTTGTAAACGTTGTCAACAGTCGCTCCAACAATTGATCTAATCCTTTCACCGTGAGCTTCAACTCGATAAATCTTACAAACCAATATTCTTCATCATCGGTCCGATTTTCCTTAGCATCTATCATACCTCGAAAATTCTTGAAATATCTATCAGGCAGAGAACCAACAAACGCATTTTGTGATACATCCAAGACTTGCAACTTTGGAAATGACTGCTCAGTGTTTGAAGCCACCAACATCGTACCATTGAACTTATTTGACGTCAAGATGAGGGTGCGAAGTTGAGGGAGTGTTTCCATCCAAAAGGGAAATGCACCTCGTATTTCATTACCACCAATGTCGATGCCCCGCAGACCGGTGCAATTGCCTAGGGTTTGGGGTAGTGTTCCTTCCAATTTGTTTCCATTCAAATTGAATGACTCTAGACTGCAACCCTTTGTGAATGTTGATGGAATGATGCCAGTAAGTTTATTTGCATTTAAATGGAGGAGTAATAGAGATGTGCTCAAGTTCCCCACACATTTTGGAATTGGTCCTTCAAGATGATTGTTTCCTATATGCAGAGCTACAAGCGATCTCAGGTTGCAAATGGATAATGGGATCTCTTGGGTTAATTTGTTTTGAGAGAGTATTAAATAACTCAGCTTCGACAAATTTCCAATGGTAAAAGGTAATGGACCTAAAAATTGATTATGAATAGGGATCAAAAATAACATATACTGGTAATAGAGGAGTAGATACGAGACACAAAGAAAGTGAGAATATGATAGTACCATTTAACTTGTTGTCAAAAAGCCATATTTCAGTAAGGGCTGTCAGGTTTCCAATTTCCGTGGGCAATGGTCCACTGATATTGTTGGTTGCAATATTGAGAACCTCCAAGTTACTGAGACTGCCAATTTCTTTTGGAATATTACCTATAAAATCGTGACATGCCAATTTTAAAAAGGGAAACACATAAAATCAAATAAGTTAATTAATTTAATTTTGTAATCCAATAATATAGAAAGAGACATGAAATTTTACCGCTGAAATTATTGTTGTTGAGCCATATATGGCGAAGGAGGGGCAAGTTTCCAATCTCTTTTGGAATAGGACCTGCATGAATATGAAATTTGATAATCTAATTGAAATAGTGATACTACTCTAATTGAAATAATTCTTAACAAGCAGCATAAAAAAATTAAACTGAAATAAAGTACTTAATATTTTCTAACATCGACTAATTTACACAGAAATGATCAATGTGTGTTACTAAATATTACTCCCCCTCCCTCTGTCCGCTATTAAATATCACAATTTTTCATTTTCGTCCACCCGTTAATAAATATATCATTGCATTTTTACTTTTTTTTGCTAAGTGGACTCCACATTCCATTAACACAATTTACTCACATTTTATTATAAAATCAATATACAAAAGTAGGACTAACTTTTATCTCCACTTTCTTTCATAAAGGTTAACAACTTCTTAAAACCTGCACCGCTCAAAATTGAGATATTATTGGCGGACAGAGGGACTAATACTCTACCAAATTTCATTAAATCTCATTCACATGTGACAATTATCTGTATATGCAGTAAAACATGTTACATGCATTATGCTCACGGAAAAATTTATGTCGGGTATCAGGTACGCGCTACCTGCTAAGTATCGGGTTAGACCCGCTACCTGTTCTGATACCCCTAGCAGTTCTATTTTGCATGTAGCGATGAAAGATAACATCATACCGCTTAATTCATTGTTGTAAAGCAATAAGTAGGAAAGAGATGTCATGTTCCCAATTTCTTTTGGTATAGGGCCAGTAATTAGAAAGTTTTGTTTCAACTGGAGCTCCCATAAATTAACAAGACGACCCAACTCTATTGGTATAGAACCTGCAAGAAATAAAATTCAAATGTTGAAAGTTCAATTTAGTCATCAAGTAACGATGACATGTGATCTAGAAGAAGAAACTTGTTCGTAAAATTAAAGTATTTTCATAGAGTTCATGAACAATAATTATGTAAAGAAAAATGTGAAACATTCATGTCGACACAAAATTAAAGTTAAATTTGACCCACATCGGCGACCCGCTCTGATACCATGATAGATTTCTATGGGTTTCATCCTAAAACCAATTGGTTATAGGAGGAGGGCCCATGAGACTTGTATACTAGTTTCAGTTTTCTTTTGACACCGATGTGGGATAGTTATATATTATTTTTCTAGTTTCAATTGTCAACAGAGAAGCATTCGTGTTGGCACAAAATTAAACGACCTCGCAACTTCTAGTAGCAATAAACGCAACAAAGTGGGACGATCAACGAAGAAAGGTCTGGATCCTTACCACTTAAAGCGTTATTGCCAAGGTATATACCAATCATATTTGTCAAGTTCCCAAGTTCTCTTGGCACAAAACCAGTAATGTTATTGCAACACATGCTCAATCGCTCGAAAACAGGAAGATCACCTATCTCTTTTGGAATTTTACCTGCAGGGTAACGATGAAGCAAAATTTAATTAATCACCAATAAGGATATTTATATAAGTAGAGTATACACACCGTTTGATGGTTTCATTACATATATCTAGACTACATTTGTTAAAAGAATAAGTTGGAATAACTCATACCGGTTAGACTATTTCCTTCAAGGCCAAATCTTTGAAGGGATGTCATGTTTCTAATATCTCGTGATAATGATCCAGTCAATTTATTCCACCCAAAGTCAAAATACAACAATGAAGTCATGCTGTACAAGGTTTCGGGTATAGGGCCTGAGAAGTCGTTCCTTAATTAATATGGAGGGTGATCAAGGAAATTGAAATTTTTTAATTAAGGACATTATAAAAATGACAAAATTATCCCAACTATATATATACAACATGAAATCAAAGTACTACTACTCATTTAAGCAAACTATTGAAACTGATATAGCCGTAAAATCTCACCACTAAAGTTGTTAACACCAAGGTCCAATATTTGAAGCATTGTTAAGTTCCCAATCTCTTTAGGAATATTACCTGCTTGTAAAATTGAATAAAATCAAATTCCAATTTATACTCTAAATTGTGATAGAATAGGTTAAACTCCTTATTCTAAATTCTGATACAAGTTAAAGTGAAAAGTAAATGTAAGATGGCCAACTAAAGTAGAGTTGGGCTGTATAAGTGAAAGACATAATTTCAAATTCGTATGCATGATCAATATAGGGAGAGAAAGTTCGTATATTTAGGCATAATTACCTCAATACAAATAAACGTATGACAATACAATGAACAAAAGTACTCAGTGAGTGACTCCATTAGGAAAAAAAAAATGTCTCATTTGATATGTCTGCAATTTAAAATTTCATTTACATTTTTTTAATTTTGGAGTGGACCTCACATTCAACTAAATTATTACGCTTGAAGTCTATTATAGAACCAATATATAGAAGTAATGCTCACATTCTACTAACTTTTTTCCTAATTTTATTCACAAAGTTAACAATTTCTAAAATCCATACCAAGTCAAACGGAATTATAAGTGACAAACGGTGGAGTACTAATTATATAAAGAAACAAGTTGAAACTAATCTAGATCAATATGTAAAAAGATTTTACCACTGAAATTGTTGTCACCAAAGCTTAGAAACTGAAGTAGTGTAATATTCCCAATTTGTGTTGGCACGTGCCCACTAAAATTGTTTCCATACAAGGAAAGATACTCAAGTTTCGAACATTGCCCCAAACTCAACGGTAGCTCTCCATACAACTTATTATAAGAAATACGAAGCCTTTTGAGTTTGTGAAGACTCTGTTTACATATATTATTTGGGAGACTACTTGATAGACTATTATTTCGTAATACCAAGACTTGCAAGGGTGAGATATCGAAGATGGAGGGAGGGATAGGGCCATGAAAGGAATTCTCGCTTATATCTAAAGAAACGAGAAAAGAAAGGTTTCCAATTTCTGGTGGAATGGTGCCCACAAGTCCCATGGACGATATATTCAACCGGGTCACCTTGTTATAACGAGAATCACAAGTAACTCCGACCCAAGTGCATACATTGGCTTCAGAGGTCCAATTTTTCATGAGTATATTATGAGGGTTTGGGGTTATGTGGGATTTCAAGGCAAGAAGAGAAGAAAGATCTGTGTTGATATTGGTATTTGTTGTGATAGAAGCTAAAGAGTTTTGCAGAGAAAGAAGTAGTAGGAGTGGAAGAAGGGTATATTGGGTAGATTTCTCCATTAGGCTTGATTAATTGATTTCTATAGAGTGCTAATTTGAAGTTCTGAACTACCACAGATATATAGTACTCCCTCGGTCCCCTAATATTTGTCCTGAATGGTCATTACTTCCTCCGTCCATAATTAATTGAGCCCGTTAAACTCCCTTCGGCCTATTAAAAATAAAATATTTATTTTTCGGCAAAAGATTTTATATAGTGTTCCTTTGTTAGTTAACAAAAAGAGAATAAAATAAGAGGGATGAAAAAAATAGAGATAATATTGTTTCCATAAAATGGGACAGATGGAGTATAATGGAAAGTGTGTTGAAAAAATGAGTATAATATGTGTTCTACTTTTATTTACTATAGTAGTTTTATAATAAAATGTGAGTGATAAGCCAGTGGAATGTGGATCTATTACCAAAAGTAGTAAAAAATTAAGGATGTCAATTAGTTGTGGATGGACAAAAAAGGAAATTGGTGTCAATCAATCGTGGATGGAGAGGGTATAAAAGAAAGTATGTTGAAAAACTTAGTAGAATGTGAATTTTGTATATCCACTAATACAAAGCCAAATTTGACCAGACACAAGTTTTAAGAAATATAGTTGAAAGTGTTTGAAAAGGGTTAGTGGAAGGTGAATCTTACTTTTATATTCTATAATAAAATATGAGTGAAATAAAGTTAATGGAATGTGAGATCAATTACTAAAAGTAATAAGAACAAATAGGACATTTTTCGGTGGATGGTGGAAATGGAAAAATGAGATATTTATTGGTTGAGATATGAAATATTAGTTTTATAATAAAATGTGAGTGAGAATGAGTTAGAGGAACATGAAATCCATTTATAAATATAACCTAAATAAAGTAGGATAATTATTAAGAGAAAAATCAAAATAAAAAGAACAAATATTATAAATATTATGGGGGACAGTGGGAATGTAAGTTTATCATTGTGGGAAACATGCCTAATTTCTCTTTCGAAGTGGGACAGCGGGTATATAAGTTTCAGGATTTGGAATCAAATTATTATGGAAAACAAGCTTATATAATTTCTCTTTCGAAAAGTATATGTGGGATACTTAATAATTACAAATAAAATTGACGATAAAGTTTTCTTGAAATTAAATCGCCATGCAAGCGGCACCTATAGGCGTAGAAGATTTGGTCTTTTTTAAAAAGTATTTTTAAAAAAATTCAAAGAATTTATGAAACTTTCAAGTTCCAAAATCAGTTTACAGATATAATTCCATTATATTTCCTCTTTGATGGTCGAATATTAAAGCCTAACGCGCACTCAATTACTCCAATTACACTTATAAATTAAGGTAAAAGAAATTATTAACTTGCTTTTTATCGTTAGCCGTTAAACTCAAGCCAAAGAAATTAACGTATGGAATGCGGATTATATTCCCATACCACGAAATTGAGACACCAAATTATATTTGTAAAAATATTCTAAAACGAATTTATTATTATTACATTTCCTCAAGACTTCGTAAGTCAAGTGGTGATTGACAAAAAATACCATTAAATTCTACTTGAGCAAAGTCGTGGTTGTGGAATAATTACTTGTTGACAATGTGTGATCGCCATGATTACAAGCGTGGATCGGCACAGGGTCATTTATGTTTTTTTAAAATATAGTGAAGACTTGCTCTTTATTTATCTCTCTGATTTTCTACAATCAGTTTACACTTTACACAAACAAATCCATTAGGCATTAGCAATCAGTCCTTTTTTTATCCCCTTAATCCATACACAAACAAATCCATTATATTTTGTTATTCTTAATAAATACGAGTAGTATATTTTGATTCACAACTCTATCTCTTCAATATTGATTCCAGTCTCTTGAATTCACAAATTTTGTACTCCTATTTTTTATTTATAAACTCAATTATCTAAATATGTCAGTAATATGGAGTATAAGTTATTGGGACATTTTTTTAACATTAGGTCAATAAACATAATATGTCCTGCCTCCTGAGATTAGCCTGATTTGAATTCTAATTCAATTTCGAATTCTTTGGTTTGGGTTACATAATAAAATATTCAATTAATTTCTTCTAGGAAACGAAGAAAAACTCAAGAGCTTCGAGTCAATAAAGATTAAGAAGGTTAACTCAAGAATAAGTTGAATTATAAGCTCCATTGTAAAATTTTGACCTAACCATTCAGCACGAAGTGGTGGAAATGAATGAACATGTGAATACAAAAATATTTATTTAAATAAACGAATCTTAATTGATTCACTACTTAGGATGGTGATATAAACCGGGAATTCAATCCATCTATTTTGAAAAATGACGAACTCGTGCTAGGACGGAAATTTACCAAACATGGAATTTGGAATTATAATACAATTTCATACCAATTCTTTAAATTAACCAAACAAAGGATTCGGAATTGAATTAGAATCCTTTTAATTTGGTTTCATAGGATTCCAATTCCAATTCCAATTCAATTCTAATTCTGTTATACTGAACGGACCCTTAGTTTCAGTCCCAGACCATTTATTCTATGGTATATCAGCATTTTCTATTTTGTCCCAACGCTTGCGATAAGGAGTATCTTATTTTCAGCCACAACTTATTTCATCGATTTTTTTTTATTATTTTTTAAACTGTATTATAATATTAAATTGTATAGATTAATTTACCAATATGATACTGCAAAACACTATAATTTGGGTGCAGTGCCCCGTGATGCGGGGCGTCTTGGGTTACTCCGGAGTTAGATTCAGCTTCATCATCATATTCATCTTCAGACCAATTAGTTGCTACTTCATCGTTTATCCTCAATTTCATACTCCATCCGTCCCATAAAAATATAGACAATGCGTATGACACGAGAATTAAGACAAAATTGATAAAGTAAGAGATATGAGGTTAATAGTATGGTAAAGTAAGAGCGATGATGAGAATAGTAGTTAAAGTAGTGTTGGTGGATAGTGAGACCTACATTATTAAATTGATATAACTTTTCAAAAATTGGAATGCACATATTTTTTTGGGACGGACAAAAATAGAAAGTGCACATATTTTTATGGAACAGGTGGAGTATTATGCATGAGGATACATGCATACATGAAATCAATAATAAAATGTCATCCTCGATTTCATATTATGCATGAGGATACAAATCAACAATAAAATAGAAATGGTAAATAGTGAGAATGAATGATACTAGTAATTATAAATAAAATAATAATAGAATTAAATCAAATATAATTAAAAAAAATTGAAAAAAACCAGTGTGGCCATATGCGGCCCTATTGCATATGCTCTTAGGATTATATCATCAACAAATGGTAAATGATGAGAATGAATGATAATAATAATAATTATAAATAAAATAATAACAAAATTAAATCAAATATAATTTTAAAAATTTGAAAAAAAAATCAATGTGACATTAGGCCGACATTGGGCCTCTAATATATGGAGTAATATAATTAAATCAAATATAATATAGTCTTCTCGATCTTCAAAGTGTACCGTGCAGGCTGACATTGGGCCTCTAATATACTCTTGAACTCGTCTGTAATTCTCATTTCAAAAGCAATCAAATAATACTCCCTCTATACTAATAATTTGTAGTCGATTGATCCGATACTAATTTTAAAAAATATATATAATAGAATGTAGGTTAAAAAGGTTAGTGGTATAATAAAATGTGGGTAATGAATGAGTTAATGAAATGTGAAATCCAATATCAAAAATATAAAAGGAAAATGTGAGATCCAATACCAACAATGGAAATGGAAATGGAAATAAGTGGATAAGTGGTAAATTTTAAGGATGGATTGAGCAACAGAAAAATTTTAATCATGTACATAAAATATTATATGAAAATGCAAAAGAGTATTCATTTATGTAAATAGAATTTCTTTTTGCTGTACTATGAAAACACATGGAATCTCTTCAAATGTTTTAAAAACCGGACTAGTGAATGAACCTGCGAAAAATGAATAATTGGAATTTAATCTTTAATTCAACACTAAAAATTAATTCAATGCACACTAAAATAGTCTAATTAATTCAATTAGGGTGTTTCCATCGCAATAATATTCACACGTTCTAATTAAAAGGATTGATTCGAAACAAACCTATAGTAGCAAGTAGGGAAGCATAAAACTCAAAATGCAAGATAGTACATGAGTCCGAAAACACAGCAACACAAAAACCCCACCGTCCTACTAATTAATACTCCCTCCGTCCCGCTTTAGGAGTCCCGGTTGAGTCGGACACATGTTTTAAGAAAAAAGTGTTTAGTATGTAATAAATAAATGTTTTAGTGGATGTTGGGACCCACTTTTAGTTGAGTGTCCAATAAATAAATGTTTTAGTGGATGTTAGGACCCACTTTTAACACTTTTTTATTAGTTGTAGTGGATGTTGGGACCCACTTTTAACACTTTGTAGGCATTTTTTTATTAATTTATCTCAACCGGGACTCCTAAAGCAGGACGCCCAAAATTGATCAACCGGGACTCCTAAATCGGGACGGAGGGAGTATGACGATAATATCATCAATTATCCCACTAATTTAGCAAATAACAATAACAGCTAACAACAGTTATACTCAGTGGCGGCCAGAAGTTTTACAATGAGACCGAAATTACTGTTAATATTTTATAGGATTTTTTTGTTGTTCGTGAATCGTGACGTTGGAAATTTGAAAAAATCGATATTTTCAATTTTAATGTAAATATTGTATAATGGATGAAAACGAATTTTTTATAATGTTTAAATGTCACGATAGAAAACATCTACAAAAATATAAATGATGGAAGATTGCAATTACAATTTGACAAAGAATTAAAATTAGCATAACTAATTGTGTAAAAGAGAATAAATAGAAATTATGTTCCAAAAATAGAAAGTAAAGAGAAACAAAAATATTACTCAAATAATAAAAGTTGCATAAATAGGAAGAACTTCTTCCTATTAGAAATAGGTAAAACGTGAAAGAAGAATAAAAAAGGTTGCATGAAATAGAAAAAAGAGAAAAAAAATAGGTAAAACGTGAAAGAAGAATACATTTTTATTAGTTTGATAATTCTTTATTTTGAGATCTATTGGTGTTTTTTTTTTCTTCATATATTTGCTATTAAACCTATATGTATATGGAAATAAATTGAAATTATAAATATATAAAGAATTACTATGTTTATTTATATCAATCAGTATAAAAGACCTAAATTTTATGTACAATTTTTGGGTTAAATAAGTTAAAGAGATTAAAACAAAACTATTACTACTACTGTAATAGGAGACCCGATTATAGCTTCAGATCGAGTATCTATCATGTTACGAATTTCAGGATTAGGTATCTACATGTAGTACCTGATTTGAGAATCCTTAAATAGTAGTTGTCGAAAACTTAAACTATTTTATATACCGATAAAAATTATTTAAAATGATGAAAATAATGTGTTTCTTATTGTTTTTTTTTCTTATCACTTTATGAAAATCAAATCAAATACTCTCCATATTCTATATGTATAAGTATTCTCCCCATATTCCATATTCTAAATTTGAAAATTCGAAATAAACATTTTAAATCAAAATCAATATTCTCTGCAAAACCCTGAACCCCTAAACATAAGCGTCTCCTTCCTTCCCTCAATATGGTTTCTGGGAAAAAATCACAGAAAATTCCTGTGTGGGATTTGCCTGATGTTCCCAAAGGAGAGCTGCCGCCGCACATTCAATTGCAGAGGACCCGCGTCTCTTGCACTTTCGATGCCCCAACTCATGTATTCACCTACTCACCTGTTTCTTCCCTAATTTTCATATTAAATTTCTTTTCAATAGTTAATTTGATTCATGTAATTTTTTTTTGTTTTGGCGTCAAAGACCGAGAATATACAATACTCGGGTGCTTATGGGGCGATGGGAGTGGATAACAGTTTGAGACTGCCGGAGTTTCGCAACAATTTTAAGGTTGAAGTGATTAGTCTCTCGGAGGATGACATGGAGTTCGATATCATTGGTTTTGATGCTTCTATTGCGAATGCTTTTCGTAGAATCCTCATAGCTGAGGTGCGAGTTGATTATACTCTTTTCGTGATTGAGCCATTGTTTTCTTTTAATTGAACAAATTATTTGTTGCTCATTGTTTTGGCTTGTTGATATGTAGTGTAAATAATGTGTGAAAAGAGGAGTTTCTGTGATCTTTGCTTTAAAAAATCATAAGTTTTATCATTAAAAATAGTTGAATTGGTTACTGGGATTTATGCAACGTTCACCGTCCGATTTTTTGCTAGTTATCTTGTTCCTGCAGAGAAAAATACTGAATTTGAAGGTGTAATATGAGCTTACTTATCCAAGACTCGGTTTTTAAATTAAGAGTGTGAAATATGGATGGCGGTAAATTTTGTGAATATTGTTAAAATTAATTACGTTTAAAGTGCTAGATATAATTGTCTGGTTCCAAATATTTTATACGTTTTGGGTGTAAAGCTGAACGGTACTAGTTTTCTTACAACTCTTGTGATAATGCATGCTTCTGGATCATTGTTTCTTATATAAACTTCGTCCAATGGGATAAATATATACTTTTAAAAGTTTTGATTGTGCTAATGGCTGATCTCTCTCTCTGGTCTAGCTCCCAACCATGGCTATTGAAAAAGTTTTTATTGCAAACAACACCTCAGTGATTCAAGATGAGGTGCTCTCCCACAGACTGGGTCTTGTCCCACTTAAAGTTGATCCAAGACACTTCAATTATATGTCAGGTTAAAATTTCTTCTTATTCTTTAGTTGATTTCATTTGTCAGTTGGTCAGGCATGATGTCTGATGCTTTTAGGTCTTCTCCAGAAAAGGATGAACCCAATGAGAAAAATACCATTGTATTTAAACTCCATGCACGCGGTGAGAAAGGGGGGGCACGTATTAATGGTACTACTCAATGCCCAATCACTGAAAAATATTTCTCATCTTAGGTTAAACGTTTTTTCTATCTAAAATCATTTACGAGAATGCAATCTTAATGTCTTTCTTCTTGTGTACTAAAAAATACAGTGAAGTCCAATGAACTAAAGTGGTTGCCCAATGGCAGTGAGTTCAAACTAAGTACAGAGAAATCAAATCAAGATTCAACATCAAAGCCAAAAACTTACACTTCTTTCGGTTGTAGTCAGGATTCCATGCCAGAATTTGCAAACAACCCAATTGCCACCAAGCATGGGGATATAATTCTTGCTAAACTTGGACCCAAACAGGTATTGTAGTGTTGATATTTATGATCTTTTGTATTAAGCAAAGATTAAGGTGACTCTCATATTGACCCCTATGTTTGAGTAGTTGGTTAAATAGTCTAATTAGTACTACTGTAAAATCATGACAAATAACTTATCTTAGTTATTATCTGAAATAGCAACACTAAGCAGCCCACATACTCCAGTTTCTAAGAATAATATCCACATGTGCAGGAAATTGAGCTGGAAGCACATGCTGTGAAAGGAATGGGCAAGACACATGCTAAGTGGTCGCCTGTAGCCACTGCTTGGTACAGGATGCTGCCTGAGGTGTATAAGAATTTTCTATATCCCACTAGAGATACTACTTCTAAAATAATTTTAAAAAATTTAATCTCTACCATTTCTTCAAAATATCTTACTTAACAAATAAGAGTAAGAGTATAACACTTCACAAAATTTGTAAATGTGCAGATTGTTTTGTTAGAAGAAATTGTGGATGAAAAGGCTGAAGAACTTGTCAAGAAATGTCCAGTAAAAGTGTTTGACATTGAAGATATTGGTAAAGGTAATGTGACTTCTAACTTGTGAGCTGATGTTCATTATCGTTCATATTTAAATTGTTAGTGAACCGTGTTGGAACTTCTTTGCACTACTAGATTGTTCCAGATGTATGGGTCTTATCCATCAGGTAGAGTTTGTGTAAGTAGTTACTTATTGGCTTATTGTTGACTGATTAGGTCGTAAAAGAGCAACAGTGGCACGCCCTAGATCTTGTACCCTCTGCCGCGAATGCATCAGGGGAGATGATTGGGAAAAGCTTGTGGCAGTTCGGCGAGTAAAAGATCATTTCATTTGTAAGTATAAATTTGAAAATGTTAAAATCCCTCTCATATAGTGGCTGAAGTAGGAGTTTGTAAGATTGGGTTATGCACAATCTCTAATTGCATCAGATAACATCAATCTCTTACTGTAAATACAGTTATACTCTAAGGCCATGTTTGGTAGGGGTGATAACTCATCTAGGGATGGAAATTCATGAACAAAAATGACATTTTTGTTCATGAATTTCCATCCCTAGATGAGTTATCACCCCTACCAAACATACTCTAAGTGTATAAAGCTTGGATAATTTATGTGTTTAGTGTTTTTGTCTGTAGAACCTTATGATTCTTTTTATTTCCTACTTCCGCAGTTACAATTGAATCTACGGGAGCATTGCCCCCTGAAGTATTGTTCACTGAAGCTGTGAAGATTCTGGAAGACAAGTGTGAGCGAGTGATAAGTGAGCTCTCGTGAGGCAACTTGGATGGTCAAAGTATATTGTAAGCATACTCTGATCACTTTAAAGACCAAGTATGAATGGGTTTTCAATTTGAGTTATATTTTGCTATTTTGCTGGCGGATTTGAAAAACCGAGAATTCTCATACATCTATTTAGAAAGGTTTATTTCTGTTATGTAGTAATTTAAAATGTCAAACTTGGAGCAGTCTTCACTAAGAGCCAAATGTCTAACCTCTAATTTGTTTGTTATGTGACAGCCAGGAAAAGGAGTACAGTATGAACTTTAGGGGCTTGTGAATTAAAGAATGTTAAATCCTCAGAAATCACACGTGAAGATATATCCATGTAAATTGCATGAATTTGTTTGGCATTTTACCTTTTTCTCATTTCAGACTCTCTTAGCGGGTTTTGAACAGTTATGTAAATTTAAACGAAATTTGGTACTATTGATTATTCTACATGAACCCCCCTCTCTACATGCAATCCACAACACAGAAAATAGAATTGAAAAAATAATTCCTTTTTTCTGTCCCTTTAATTTCAATAATCAAAATTAGCTGTCTTCTTTTGCAGTCTCAATTCAAAGTATCATAGATTTACATTCCGTACCGATGAATGTGCCTCATCTTGGTCATATTTTTTTTGTATTTACAATAATCTATGCCCCCAAATTCTTTTTCTTGGGATGTTTGTCTAAGAATTAATTAAATAAGAAATAAATACTAGAGGACCTTGACAAATTAAGAAAATAAATACTAGAGGATCTTGACAAATTGAATGTTAAGGTCCTATCAAACTCCAAAATCATGGTGCATCTATACTAATTAAATCCTAATTTACAATTACGAGTTAATAAGCCATTCTTTGACATCCTAAAGACCTATTATTTGAGTTTTAATAAAGCACTATAGTTAATTGCGGTTTTTGCTATCAAATTACAAATGTCGATCGATCAAGTGCACGACTTTAGATTTTTGAGTGAAGATTGATATCAGGTTTGTGTTGTTGTTGATGTTTCTTTAGCTATTTGAGTATTTAGCATTTAGCCCGTTGGCTGTCTATTGGTGTTTGACTGAAATGTTGTTGTATTCATTTGTTTTCAGTTTTGGAAGCTTAACATTTGATCGCTTGTCTTGAACCTTTACTCGCTGCTTGCCGGCTCGAGCCTTTTTCAATTTATAAAATAAAACACACTACAAAAATCTGATTAAGTTCGCGCAAATGGTGGTTGAAATTAATCCTCGTGATAATTATGTAGTACTAGTACATCATTAATAGACACGTATATTTTGAACCTACACTAACGTGTCATATGCTCGGACGCTATTTTATATCTATACACGTAAATATTTGTTCACCTCGGTGCATGAAATTCGCAATTACTAATTCTAGTTACTTTATAGTGGACCCCATTTCACTTTTACCATTTTTGAGAGTGGACCTCATATTCCACTAACTCATTCCTACTCACATTTTATTATAAAACTAATATATAAAAGTAGGACCCACAATCCACTAACTTTTTCTACTCACTTTCCATTACATTTCTTAAAACCCGTGCCCGGTCAAACCGGGACGAATTTTCGTGGACGGAGGTAGTAATCATTACTACCACCTTTTCATGTGGCCTATCGTGCTTTTAGCATGGGAAATTGTCATTACTGTATTGTGGTATTTCTTAAATTTAAATTCCTAATCAGACTTGCAAGTTATAGGAGTCTGAACAAAGAGGTGTTGGACATAAGCCGAGCCATATAGTTACAGATATTTAACGCTTCTTTCGTAGAAGCGTCAGAAACGTCGCTCTTATTGCCTCATTTCTGTACTACTGATGTGATGCAGCCTTGGCTATGATCACCCTATGATTTTCAGCATTTGTTTGAAAATATTAATTCTGGCCAAGTTTGTATGGGTGCAGGAAAAGGATGCGTTTTCAGGTATGATAAAAAGGATATCAAAGATCCAAAAGACCAATGGTGCAACAAAATACGTAGTTCTAAGAGATAATTTGGCGTAAGTCTTAACTAGAGATTCATTTCCAGTTTCTGAACACGAATTTTCCAGGTTCTGTACATGAATTCTAATTCTTGGTTCCTCTGCCAAAAACTTGTCCCATTTCCATAGTATATTCACAAGTAGATCACCAGCGACTGGACCAGTTACTGAAGATGAAATTAGGGCTGTTCTACTACCTAAGACGCTAGTGACCACTAGGGATCTTCTGGCTAAATTCAGATCCAGACTAAAGACGAAAGAGGTCAGTCATCTCGTTTTATGTTTGTTTTTGCAGTTCCTACTTTCTTTCATCACTTTGAAAAGATAAATTGTTGGAAATCGTTGGTTTATTAAATGTTATGCAAGAATCTGCCATTTCCTAGATTTCCAGCTTATCATCAATTCAAATAAAACTCATGTGTATCTTGGTTCTGTTCATGCTTCTCCATGCATAACCAGAACAAATTACCATTCAAAAGTAACAAAGTTGTACGAAAAGTATTAAATACTACTACTTGGTACAACTGTACAAATAGGTTGATGGGAAAAAAAGAAAGTGGAAGATAAAATTTGAATTGAGTATCTTTTGCTTTCTTTGTTAAAAAAACTTTTTTTGAATTCGGTCAAAGTAAACAGAAGAGTTCCATTTCCTATTGATTAATTCACTGGGAAATGGAACCGAACCGGGGTATTATATTTTGAAATGCAAGGGTTTGTTGTTTTGAGAGAAACGAAGCTGCTTTCCTTTCTCTCATGGCCTACCACCTATGAATATATAAGGTCGCAGTTCCCTAATTGAATATAGGCCCTTAATCCCTTGTGAATAGAGAATTCATTCTTCAGTTCAAACTTCGTAATGGATCAATATATAGATAGAAAGCCCTACGACGGCAAACTCCAGATTTTTCTGCTTAGACAGTGAGAGGCCTTGTTAACTACATATTCAAAATTAGCATTAAATAATGTCCTACCTTAGATGATATGCCTCTCTGAGCTCTCTCATGGGCTGTGAATTCATTGGTTCTATGTATTTGCTTCCGTCTCGCCCTTATGTTATAGTCATTGCTACTACCTTTTCATGTGGTCTATCGTGTTTTTAGCATGGGAAATTACTGTATTGTGGTATTCATTAAATTTAAATTCCTGATCAGACTTGCAAGTTATAGGGTGTCTGAACTCTGAACAAAGAGGTGATGGACTTAAGCCGAGCCATATAGTTACAGATATTTAAGCTTCTTTCATAGAAGTGTCAGAAACGTAGCTCTTATCGCCTCATGTCTGTACTACTGATGTGATGCAGCCTTGGCTATGATCACCCTATGTTTTTCAGCATTTGTTTGAAAATATTAATTCTGGCCAAGTTTGTATGGGTGCAGGAAAAGGATGCGTTTTCAAGTATAATAAAAAGGATATCAAAGATCCAAAAGACCAACGGTGCAACAAATTACGTAGTTCTAAGAGAGAATTTGGCGTAACGCCCTAACTAGAGATTCGTTTCCAGTTTCTGAACACGATTTTTCCAGGTTCTGTACATGAATTCTAATTCTTGGTTCACTGTCAAAAACTGGTGTCCCATTTCCATGCTGTTTCTTTATTTCTTGGTTCCGATGCATTTTCCTGATGTTTTGTTGAACCTAATTCTGATAAATATTTCAAATCTATGAATTGAAAATAAATCTTCAAACTTCTTAAGTTAAGCTATAGGTGTATGATTCCAACAAACAGTACATTGATATTGTTTTATTTATTTAATATTTTGAACACAGAATGTGTGCATGTAATTTGTACACAGAATGTCGGCCCATTTGAAGCCCAATCTAGGCCCGAATCCTTAAAAACTTAGCTAAAGCTACATATTCCCCAAGAACTCTATCATCAACTCTGTGCTCCATCATCTCTGGCACGACCAACAACATAAATGTAATCACATTAAATACAAATACTAAAGGCCCAACTACTCTTTGAGGCAGTCTCAATGTAGCTTTTATTTTCTTCTCTTTTGTGCTCTCTATCACGACACAAATTCCTTGAAAAATGAAGAAAGTTGGCAAGCCCCATCCGAACCTCACACGGTCCATATAGTAAAAGACGACCTCATGCATGACGTCCGACACAATAAATGTGACCACCGAGGCTGAGATTGCAGCCCATTTTCGGCCTAATATCCGGCTCGTGCCATTCAGGAAGGGAAAAAATATAGTGGATTTTAAACAACTCGAGGCAACACGGTTCCACCTACGGCCCCAAAAGTCTTGCAGTGATGTAGATTGGTAAGGATGATCGAACGGGTGGTCGGTGTCGATCCCTATTAAAGATCGAGCAATGACCGCGAATGCCCCTAGTGTTATTTCTAATGCTAGATAAGAATAGATGCATATTAAGAATGAATTTAACATCTGAGGAATCATGTGCTTGGAATACTCCACTTTTGTTAAGAGCAAGAAAAGAAACACCTTTATAGCATAGTGTGTGAGGTCATTGGGCCGGTTGGGTTTTGTTGGGCCGGTGGGCTTTTGGTGGAGCTTAATGGGAAAACAAAAAATGGTTACAAAATGGAGGAGAGAGAGGGATGGATTGGAGAGTGGGCCAGTGTCAAAGACCAATTGTAGAAGCTTGAATGGGGTTAGCCATGTCACAAAAAATGCAATTGGAATATTGAAAATGAGAGCCTTTAAATAGAGTGGAAGAATGTAGATAAGGTATAGCACAGGTAAGAACAACAAGAATCTTACTATACCTTTTCTGACCAATTTAGTTATGACATAGCAGTAGCATGATGAAAGAACAATTGTGAACAATACCATGATTAAATTGTTTATCTCTTCCATCATATTTATCTCCATGTGTGTGTGTGTGATGGGATGTAGTATGTTTTTAAGAAGCAGAATGAAAGTAAACATGAGCTATTTGGGATCTAAAATATAAGCACATGTAAAAGAAGTCTTGCAATGTTTGAGAGCCCTAATTTTATGTATGTTGATTGGTATGCTACCTAACCATTGGGTAAATGACAAAATTAAATATTTCTATACGAATATTTTCTATTTCAGTTCTGCTTTAATATAATATTCTATTAGTTTGTGTCAAATTTATGTAGGAAAAGTTGGGGAGATGCAAAGTGTGTGATGAATGGGAATCTTCAAGAATTTAGGGGAATTCTTCGTTTTCAACTTACCCTAATCATTTCAATGTTGTGAAATAGAATATATTAATATAGAAATATTTAGAGAATAAAAACAATTGCAAACTTGCGATTCACATGATACGAGTCCCTTCATAGACACGTTATTTATGTAAATACAGTCCCAATAAAGATCAGATCGAATGTAATGATACAAATATTATCACCCAATAGTAACAGCCAAATAAAACTAGCATGTGCAATGAGCCCAACATAGAAGTAAGACTTTGCAAATTTTCAAAATGCATTATTTACAAAACATCATACATTAATTGCTCCTAACATGCCAAACCAAGCTCAAGAATTTCTCCATGATGCAGTTGTTCTATTTCTTCTCTTCATCTCATTAGTATTATATCCAACACCAAGAAAAAATTCCACTAACCATTTTGGCCTTCCATATCTTATTATTATGTAACCAATTCCAATTCCAACAACAAATCCACACCCATACCCCATCACCACACTTCTCCAACCAAATCCATCAACAAATCCATCCTCATCACCATCTTCTTCTTGAGGAAACAATGGTTTTCCGTCGCTCCCCTCACATGTTTTCGTCAATGGAAATCCACATAATCCTACATTTCCCACATATGACTCATTATCAAATGTGGAAAGTTGAGTAGAATGTGGTATTTGTCCTTCAAGATTATTCATCGAAAGGTTTAACTTCGCAATAAATGTCAATCTTGCCAATTGACTCGGAATTTCTCCATTCAGTTTGTTTGAAGACAAGTCCAATGACTCGAGCAAACTCATACCTCCAAGAGATGGCGGTATATGTCCTGTGAGGGTATTGTGGGACAAATTCAAGTATCTAAGCGAGTTTAGATTCCCAAGAGATGGTGGGATGCTCCCAGAGAATCTGTTGGAGGACAAATCGATAGTTGTAAACGTTGTCAACAATCGCTCCAATAGTTGCTCCAAGCCTTTCACTGTGAGCTTCAATTCTATAAATCTTAGAAGCCAATACGCTTCATCATCGGTCCGATTTTCCTTAGCATCTATCATACCTCGAAAATTCTTGATATATCTATCAGGCAAAGAACCAACGAATGCGTTTTGTGATAAATCCAAGACTTGCAACTTTGGAAATGATTGCCCTGTGTTTGAATCCGCCAACATCGTACCATTGAACTTATTTGACGTCAAGATGAGGGTGCGAAGTTGAGGGAGTGTTTCCATCCAAAAGGGAAATGCACCTCGTATTTCATTACCACCAATGTCGATGCCCCGCAGACCCATGCAATTGCCTAGGGTTTGGGGGAGTGTTCCTTCCAATTTGTTTCCATTCAAATTGATGGACTCTAGACTGCAACCCTTTGTGAATGTTGATGGAATGAGGCCAGTAAGTTTATTTGCATTTAAATGGAGGACTAATAGAGATGTGCTCAAGTTCCCCACACATTTTGGAATTGGCCCTTCAAAATGATTGTTTCCTAATTGTAGAACTAAAAGCGATCTCAGGTTGCAAATGGATGAAGGGATCGCTTCAGTTAATTTGTTTCGAGAGAGTACTAAATAACTCAGCTTCGACAAATTTCCAATGGTAAAAGGTAATGGACCTAAAAATTGATTTTGAACAGGGGTCAAGAATAACATATAGTAGTAGTAGATATTGAGACACAAAGAAAGTGAGAATATGATACCATTTAAATTGTTGTCGAAAAGCCACATTTGATTAAGGGCTGTCAGGTTTCCAATTTCCATGGGCAATGGTCCACTAATATCGTTGGTTGCAATATTGAGTATATCCAAGTTACTGAGACGGCCAATTTCTTTTGGAATATTACCTATAAAATTGTAACATGCCAATTTTAAAAAGGGAAACACATAAGATCAAATAAGGTAATTAATTTAACTTTGTAATGCAATAATATAGAAAGAGACGTGAAATTATACCGCTGAAATTATTGTTGTTGATCCATATATGGCGAAGGAGGGGTAAGTTTCCAATCTCTTTTGGAATAGGACCTGCATGAATATGAAATTTTGATAATCTAATTGGAATAGTGATAACACTCTAATTGAAATAATTCTTAACAAGTATTATAACGCATTTCACTCACATTTTATTATAAAATCAATATACAAAAGTAGGACCACCTTCTACTAACTTTTTTCTCCACTTTCTTTTATAAAGACGAACAATTTCTTAAAACTTGCAATGGTCAAATTGAGACATTTTTTGGCGGACGCAAAGAGTAATACTCTACTAAATTTAATAAATCTCATTCACATGTGACAATTATCTGTATATGCAGTAAAACATGTTACATGCATGCTCACGGAAAATTTTATGTCGGGTATCGGTACCCGCTACCTACGGAGATTCGGGTCAAGTAAGAAACTATCTGATACCCGTTACCTGTTTTGATACCCCTAACAGTTCTATTTTGCATGTAACAATGAAAGAGAATATCATACCGCTTAGTTCATTATTGTAAAGCAATAAGTAGGAAAGAGATGTCATGTTTCCAATTTCCTTTGGTATCGATCCAGTAATTAGAAAGTTTTCTTTCAACTGGAGCTCCCATAAATTAACAAGACGACCCAGCTCTAATGGTATAGTACCTGCAGGAAATTCAAATATTGAAAGTTCAATTTAGTTATCAACCTCTTCCAAATTCACAAGATTGAAGTATTATGCTTTTATTATATTAGTATTAGTATTAGTATTAGTATTAGTATTAGTATAGTATGTTTCCTAGATTTCATGCATGCGAAGGAAAATGTGAAACATTCATGTTGACACAAAATTAAAGTATATATTATGCATGCTTCTACTATTACTATTTATTTACTAGATTCATCCACTGATTATGTAAAGGAAAAAGAGAAGCATTCATTTTGACACAAAATTAAACGACCTAACGAGATCTAGTAGCAATAAACGCAACAAAGTGGGACGATCAACGAAGAAAGGGCTGGATCCGTACCACTTAAAGCGTTATTGCCAAGGTATATACCAATCATATTTGTCAAGTTCCCAAGTTCTCTTGGCACTAAACCTGTAATGTTGTTGCAACACATGCTCAATCGCTCGAAATCAGGAAGATCACCTATCTCTTTTGGAATTTTACCTGCAAGGAAAGGATGAAATCATAAACTTAGCTCAAGTATACATACCGTTTAATAGTTTCATATATCTAGACTATAATTGTTATAACTCATACCGGTTAGACTATTTTCTTCAAGGCCGAATCTTCGAAGGGATGTCATGTTTCTAATATCTCGTGATAACGATCCAGTCAAATTATTCCACCCGAAGTCAAAATACAACAATGAAGTCATGCTGTACAAGGTTCCGGGTATAGGGCCTGAGAACTCGTTCACTCTCAAGCTCAAACCTAGTAATTTAGTAAGATAACCGATTTCTTTTGGAATATTACCTGCAATTTGTAAAGTTGCATTAAATCAAAATGCAATCACACATATTTATTCGACTACGATTAGAAATTGAAAACTCTATTACATGAATATTAAGCATTTATCTACATTTTATTCGGTTCATATCCATTATAGACCTTATGAAAAGAGTTTCAAACATTTCTTACAATATCAACTAAAAGCCTTTAGAGAGTAATGCATAATTAGAAATCCTAAATGCAAAGAATTACTATGTATTAAACTACATTACATTAATACCACCAAAAAAATTAATGTAATGATGTTTTAGCGAGCATTAGCGGCCCTTTTTGGTGTTTAGCGAGCGCCAAAAGTGCTCTCTAAATGCTATTTTTTTGTAACGATAAATATAAATCCTAAATGCAAAGTAAGGAAATAAGAATACCTCTTAAAAATTAATGAAACGATATATAAAAAAACGTACATTTCAACAACAATTAAGCCAAAATAGCTTACCCTCTAACTCGTTGTCACCAAGGTGCAACACTTCAAGCATTGTCAAATTTCCAATTTCTCTCGGCACATGGCCATTAAAGTTGTTGAAACTCATGTTCAAATCTAGTAAATTAGTAAGAGCACCCATCTCTCTTGGAATATTACCTGTCAATTAGTAAAATTGCTTGAAATCAAAAGGCAATCATAAACTTTAATGTTACTAAAAAAAGAATTAGTGAATTGACATCAGGATAGTTTTATAACAAGCCAAAAATTCGTATAAATATGGGCGTACTAAGGATCCAATCAAATTAATTAAGATTTATTATTTAAAATAAGAGTAATTTTATTTCCAAATGTAAAGCATAGAAATGCTCTCAGAATGATCAATTATAGTAGACCAATCAAAGCTCAAAATGAAGTAGGGAAATTAGGAGTAGCGGTTAACAAAATATGAAAATTTAGAATAATTGAAAGGTCGTATATTTGGAGACGTAATTTTAAATTCATGTAAAAAACCATGGTGTAGTGAAAGTGTATAGATTTAGGCACAGTTTTGTCGGCACTAAATACATGTATGACATTGCAATCAAAGTACTAATACTCATTTAAGTAAACAAGTTGAAACTGATATAGTTGTAAACTCTCACCATTTAAGTTATTGGCACTAAGATCCAATGTTTGAAGCATTGTCATGTTCCAAATCTCTTTAGGAATATTACCTGTTTGTAAAATCAAAATTCAATTATAGTGGGTTTTGATCCATCCAAAACTCTTTTTTTAATAAAAAAACGCATAACCAAGCATATAGAAGTTATTTTTAGGTCATTATTAGTGTGTTTTTCAGTCATTAATGTAAGGCTGATCTAAAATGATCTTATCATAACCTCAATCCCGAATTTTACAATAATGACCTAAAATTTGACCCTTCGTAACCTTTTGATGCATTATTGACCATTAGATTGTCAAATCTCATGGTCTGGATTTTGTATTTAGATGCATTTTTGTATATCATTTTCCTTTTAATTATATGTATAAATATATTCAGCTATAAATTTTATACTTTAAATTGTGATTAAATAGGTTAAACTCCTTATTCTAAATTATGGTCTAAGTTAAAGGAAAAAGTTAATGTTATATTAAATGGCTAGACTAACGTAGTATGTTTGGCATAAAATTATTTTAGAAATTACTTTTAGGATATTATTTAATAACTATATCCTTAGTATGTAGTTTTAAATATTTTTCTATACTGCGATTCTAGGAAAATTATTGATAGAAATTATGATTGGTACTATTAATTAACACACTACATGATTAAAATATTGTATTTAATTGTAAAATAATTTTATAACTTAGTAATTAATATAGCTATAATTTTAAAGTAAATTTATATTTAATCAATTTAAAGTTTAATATATCTAGATTTTTTTTGTTTTTTTTATTCTCCCATAATTTCTTATTTTTTGCGATTAAATTTTTTAAAACAAATTATCATGAGGTATATATCACCAATGCAATAGCAATTTTGTCTAAATATATAAAAAAAAATTAAGCATTTTCCTTATTAAAATGTGAATTACATTACTAAAATAATACTATAGCAATAAATAATCAAACATTTATCTTTTGTGTTATTTGTCCGCAACTTCTTTCCTTTTCCATTAAATATCTATACAAATTAAATTTGTGAATATTTTTTGTTTTAATGTATATTTAGAGATGAGTATTTTTTATAATAAGAAAATATTAATCATTATATCTTCCTTAATTAACATGCATGGAGGGTGATTAAGTAAATTGTAAATTTTAATTAAATAAATAATTCCATTAAGGAAATCATAAAAATGACAAAATTGACCCAATTATATATATACAACATGCATGCAACCAAAATACTACTCATTTAAGCAAACAAGTAGAAACTGATCTAGCTGTAAAATCTCACCACTAAAGTTGTTGCCGCCAAGGTCCAATGTTTGAAGCATTGTTAAGTTCCCAATCTCCTTAGGAATATTACCTGCTTGTAATATTGAACAAAATCAAAATCCAATTATATGCATAAATATATCCTGTTATAATTGTTATACTCTCAATTGTGATAGAGAATGGGTTAAACTCCTTATTCTAAATTCTGATCCAAGTTAAAGCGAAAAGTTAATGTCATGTGACTAGCTACAGTAGTGTTTGGCTTAAACATCTTAGGTATCAATCATATGCTTGATCAATATAGGAAGATCATAAAGTTTGTAATTTAGGCACAATCGCCTCAGTACCAAACAAACTTATGCTACTGCAGCAAAAAGTTATTTCATTATATGTGAAATAAAATATTTTATTTTTATCATTTCAGTACATCCATAGTTAAAAGTCTTATTTACATTTTTTTCATTTTGGATAGGTTACCTCACATTCGACTAGTAAATAATTATACCCACATTCAAAAATAAAATCAATATATAAAAGGCGGGACCATATATAACAACTACTCCCTCCGTCCCACTTAAAATGCAACATTTGTGAATCGGCACAGGATTTTATTTAGTGTTGTTTTGTGAGTTGATGAAGAGAGAGTAAAGTAAGAGAGATGAAAAAGTAGAGATAGAGTTGTTTCCATTTTAGGAAACGTTTCATTTTTAATGGGACAACCAAAAAAGGAAAACGTTTCATTTTTAATGGGACAGAGGGAGTATTTTTTTTCACATAGTCAAACAATTTCTAAAATTCATGCCGAGTCTAAACGGAATTATAAATGGCATTCGAAGTAAGTACTCATTATCTAAAGAATCAAATTAAAACTAATCTAGATCAAGATGTAAAAAGATCTTACCACTGAACTTGTTGTCACCAAAGCTTAGAAACTGGAGTAGTGAAATATTCCCAATTTGTGCTGGCACGTGCCCACCAAAATTGTTGCCATACAAGGAAAGATACTCAAGTTTCGAACATTGCCCCAAACTCAACGGTATCTCTCCATACAACTTGTTGTAAGAGATCCGAAGCCTTTTGAGCTCCTGAAGACTCTGTTTGCATATATCATTTGGGAGACTACTTGATAAACTATTATTTCGTAATACTAAAACTTGCAAGGCTGAGATATCAAAGATGGAGGGAGGGATAGGACCATGAAATGAATTCTCGCTTATGTCTAAAGAAACAAGAAAAGAAAGATTTCCAATTTCTGGTGGGATGGTGCCCACAAGTCCCATGGACGATATATTCAACCGTGTCACCCTGTTATAATGAGAATCACAAGTAATTCCAACCCAAGTGCATACATTGGCTTCAGAGGTCCAATTTTTCATGAGTATATTTTGGGGGTTTGGGGTTATATGGGATTTCAAAGCAAGAAGAGAAGAACGGTCTGTGTTGATATTGGTATCTGCTTTGATGGAGGCTAGAGAAAGAAGTAGGAGGAGTGGAAGAAGGGTATATTGGGAAGGTTTATCCATTAGGCTTAATTGTTGTGTAAGTTCTGAACTACTAGTATATTGTAATACTTATACTCCTTATATAGTAGAACTCCCTTCATCCCATACTCCTCGTACTTTTCTTTGTAGGCATTTTCTTTGTAGGCAGTAAATTAAGGATTGAGTAATTAGTGTAATTAAATTAATAATATTTAAATATAAAAAAGGAACATTTAATTAACTTTAATATCTTAATTTTATATCTTAATTCTTACTCAATTCCACAAATAGTTTGACACGAATCTAAATAGAAAAGTGCGAGTAGCATTAGAAGAAGGTAGTAAGTACTATAAGTCTATAAGTTTCAGCTAACTCATTATACAAAACAAGCCTAATTTTCTGGCGAAAAGTAATTGTGGAATATAAATAGTTATAGTAAAATATATGCGGTTCAAATAAAATTGAAGATAAAGTTTTCTTGAAATTAAATCGCCATGGATTGCGAGTGGGGCACGACACCTATAGGCGTAGAAGATTTGGTCTTCTTGAAAAGTAGTACTCTCTTCCGTCCCGCTTTAGCAGTCTCATTGACTTTTCTGTCATCTTTTTGTAAAAATGATAAAAAATAGTTAAAGTGAAGAAATGGTAAAGTAAGAGAGACAATAATGTAGATAAGACTCTTTTCTATATTATTCTTTCTTAATTTACCATTTCTCTTTTTTAACTATTTTTTATTATTTTTACAAAAAGAGAGCAAAAAAGTCAATGGGACTGCTAAAGTGGGACGGAGGGAGTATTTGAAATAATAAATAAAAATTCAAATAATATAATGAGTTTCCTTTCAAGTTCCGAAATCGGTATACAAAAATAATTCAATTATATTTTCTCTTTGATTGGTCGAATATTCAAGCCTAACGCGCACTTAACTGTTACATATAAATTCAGGTAAAAGAAATTATTAACTTACTGTTATTATTAGTCGTCAAACTCTAGCAAAAGAAATTAACACATGGATTATATTCCTATACCACGAAATTGAGACGCCAAATTAAATTTGTAAAAATATTCTAAACACGAATTTATTATTATTACATATCCTCCATTTTTGTACGAAGACTTCGCAAGTCAAGTGGTGATTGATGTAGCATTAATTTCAAGTCGTTGTGCAGTTGATAGTTGTGGAATCATTAATTTGATCGCATGAATACAAGTGTGCATCGGCCCAGGATCATTTATGTCTTTTTAAATAAAAGAAGACTTGGTCTTTTATTTAGCTTCTGAGTTTCTACAACAAACAATTCCATTATATTTTGTTACTCCGTGGGTCCTTCGCACGGTAGATGTTACACTTCCTTTTTAGTTTGTTCCACAAAATATGTCATATTCTTTTAAAAAAATTTCTCTCACATCAGTTATAAAATTATATTTTCTCTCACAACTTAACACACAAAACAACATCTCCTAAAATCTTGTGCCATCTCCCAAGTGTGTCATCTTCTTTGGGACGGATTAATAAATAGGAGTACTATACGTTTCACGTCGTTCTAATTCAGAACTCTATCTCTTCAATTTCGATTCCAGTCTCTTGAATTCACAAATTTTGTAATCCTATTCTTTATTTATGAACTCAATTATCTAAATATGTCAGTACTATGGAGTATAAGTTATTGGGACATTTTTTATAAACATCCGTTGTATTTATGCTTTAAGTTGCTTTCGTCATTAAACATAATATGCCCTGAAAATTAGCCTTAGTTTTAGTCCCAGTCCATTTTATACTTTATTATTTTCTTTTAAATGTTAAATTATAAAATAAATTACATAGATTAATTTACCAATACAATATAAAACACTATAATTTGGGTGGTGCGCTGGGTGTCTTGGGTTAATTTGGAGTTAGATCCGGCTTCATTTTCATCTTCATCTTCAGCCAAATAGTTACTAGTTCATCGTCATCCTCGATTTCATATTATGCATGATGATACAGACATATATGAAATCAACAATAAAATAGAGATTGTAAATGACGAGAATGAATGATACTAATATTTATACATCAAATAATATAATAAAATTAAATCAAATCAAATATAATTATAAAAATTAAAATCAATGTGGCCTGTAATAGGGCCGCATTTATGCGGCCGATTGGCTATGCTCGGATTATGTCTTCTCGGTCTTCAAAGTGCACCGTGCAGGCTTACATTGGACCTCTAATATATTGAACTCGATTTGTTTTGCTCATTTCAAATGTAATCAAATAACAGAAAAATTATAATCATGTACGTAAAATATTATTATCAAAAATTGAAAAGAGTATTCATTTGTGTATTTTTATGTATAACAGTGTATAATTTTCAAAACGATGTACCATTAGTAACTCAAAAAATAAATGGTAAATATTGAGTCATCACACCATGAATAATTTGTTGGAATCAAATTAATGATTCACATAATTCATCACATAAATCACACATGTCGAATACGATTGATAAACATAAAGCGAAAGCGTACATGGATTCAGTTTCATGGTGTTGATGTTCTTGATGATACCGAAGTATGGAAATTAGTCTTCCAAGTGACAACGCTCTCTCACAAATTCTCTGTAATCTGTAGAATCTTGATACGTCTGATCAATAGGAATGTGAATCTATTGACCTATTTATAGGGTTGCACTTGGGGACCATAACCATGTATTTAGAGAATAAGTCCCTAACTTTATTATAACTTTAATTTCACCCATAACAAAATTAAAGTTATCCAAAGTAATATATGCACAATAGTCCTCATACTTTTATAGATAATCGTTTGATCCTATAAATTATACTCCATCCGTCCACGAATAGAAGTCTCGTTCACTTTTTTGCACTTGTTTTATAAAAATGATACTCCCTCCGTCCCGGCTAAGATGACACATTGCTTAGCCGACACGAGATTTTAGGAGTTATTGGTTAAAATGTTTAATTGGAGAGAGAGAAGGTGGGTGTAAGTATTAAAGTAGAGAGATAAATAAAGATAAATATTTTAATAGGAGTGAGAAAAAGTGGTTGAGTGTATTAATTAGAGAGAGAAAGTTACCATAAAAGGAAATGTGTCATCTTAGTTGGGACAAACTAAAAAGGAAAACGTGTCATCTTAAGCGGGACGGAGGGAGTAATAAATAGTTAAAGTGGAGAAATGATAAAGTAAGATAGAGAATAATGTAGACAAGACTCTTATCTACATTATTTTCTATCTTACTTTATCGTTTCTCCACTTTAACTATTTATTACTATCATTTTTACAAAATAAGTGCAAAAAAGTGGACGGGACTCCTATTCGTGGATGGAGGGAGTATAACCTTAGTAGATCATTGTAACATCCCGGAATTTAGAACCCTAATTTTAGAGCCCTAGAATTAATTGTTGATGACGTGGAATCGAGAATGCAGTTATTTCACGAGGTGATATGGTCGAATTAAGTTTAGGGTTTGTGTGAAAGTTTGAAAAGTCAAACTATTTGATTTATTGATGTGGCATGTGATTTATTTAATTGTGTGATTTATGTGATAAATTATTTGTTTAAGGGTGAGTGAGAATATTAGAGAAAAATTTCCATAAATACTTGTCACCCTAATTCTTGTAATTTTCGAACCCTAGACCCCTTTGAAGAGAAATTCTATTTCTTCCGGAATTTATTTAATCCTTGGGATAATTATCCAAATTAATTCCAAGAGCCAATTATTTCCTTGTTTAGAGATGGAAAAATCGAGCCCCCTTACTTTTCTAGTGATTTTCGAAAATCACTATATTTGGGAAGGAAAGAATTATTTTATTTTATTTGACTCCTTACTTGATTTCCTTCCATACCTAGAATTTAATTATTCTACCAAATCTTTCCATACCTCAAAAGATCTTGCCTTACCTTATTCTAGGCAATATTTGAAAATCCATGCCTTATTTAATTAGGCATAGGAGACGCCTATTTCTACTCCAAATTGAGAGAATTCTTATTTTTATTTTGCTCCGTGATATTTTATTCTACTCCGTAAAATATACCAAAAATCAAATCATGGCTATTTAAAAGCCATAGTTTTCGAAAATCTCATGATTGTGCCTTAGGGCTTATTTTGGTAATTCTTCTTCCCTACTTCACAATATTATTTTATTTTATTTAATTGGGAGAATGAGATCTTACCAAATATTCTATTCTAATTACCTAAAGATCTTGTTGAGCACTATAAATAAGAGAAACATCAACCCTAGCCCCCATAATTTTCGGCCCCCTCCATCCCATACACTCTCTCAAATTTTCTTCTTCTACTCTCCAATATTTTGCTATCTTTTGGAGAAGAATTGAAGTTTAATCCAAGAACTTTGAAGAATCAAGGCTAATACTTGTTTTCTACCGATCGTTTTTCTCAAAAAAAGGTATTTTTGTTTAAGAGTTATGCTTATTCTTCTTCTACCTCTTCTTTTTCCTCTTCTAACCGATTAATCGGTCTTCTTGAACCCTCATGCATCTTGGTTGAGTGAAAGAGGGATAAAAAGGGATGTGGGAACATGTGTATGTGTGTGTGGCATGTGTGTGTGTATGCGACGTGTGTGTGTGTGTGTGTAGTGTTTGAATGGTGTGTGTGTGATGGTTAAATAATCTTGTGTGATAAATATGGTCCTGATTAATTGGTAATGATAAGATAAATCGTTGGGAAGAGGGAAAAGTAATGAGACATGCATGAGTAAGACTAGTATTGAACCTAATATGTGATATGTGCCTATGTGATTAAAAGGTGAAACTTTGGTTGCGAAGTCGGATAACGGAAAAGCGAAACTACTTGAAAACTAAGCAATCGAGGTGGACTTTATTCTTAAACTCTTTTACTTCTTGCAAGAATATTGATTGGTGTTATAAGGGTGGTTTAACTGTTATGCCATGCCTATGTCTGTTTTATTTTGATGTTGTGTGCCTGATGCCTAGTTTGTGAGTTCGCTCCATTGGGCTATATGGCTATGGATATGTTTATACAAATTCGGGTCTGAGTATGGGCCGCAAACCCTACCAGGCTGTGTACACGAGGGGATCGGGAGCCGTCCTTGCTAGTCGGCCGGCCTCGTGGGCGAAAAGTGTGGCCACACTTTCGTCGCACCATGGAAAGATTGTGATTGTGGAATTTGATGAGAAAAGTGGGGAGTTATTTGACTGTACAGTCTATGGAAAATATATTTTGTGATACTCGTGATATTCTTTTATAACTGCTTAAAACTCGAGTTCACTTGGTAAGGGTTGTTGGGACTACCGCAGCGGAAGACACGGAAACCAAACAGGTCCTAGAACGGATCTATTTAGTTGATTATGCATTCGACTCCAATTTCATGCAATAAACATAGATCTATAGATATAACATCAAATAAACACATAATCATGCAATTTGATATAGATTCGATTGTTACCTCATAATCCATCATTGGATTTACGTTGGTAGCTGCACCACCCGGAGATCCTTGGTTTATCGACCACGAATCTTCCGTACTATTCCCTCGTCCTTGATTCTCCATCCGTGTGGGCGGATCTTAGAAAACCAATTAAATAACTTTGAATGGATCTAGGGAAACCCAATACCAACACCAAATTGTCCAGATCTAATCCTATGAATTAGGATAGATCAAGAACAATAATCAAAACCCTAATTCTCCCATGTGCTAGGCACGAAAATCGAGACCAAGTGAGAGAGAGAGAAGGCGCCGATTTTGGCGGCTAGGGTTAGGGTTTAGTGTGTCTAGGATTGTGTGCTAGGGTTTCCCTTTCATTCATTATTTATAGTGGACCTTATTGGGCTAGTAAGGGGATCCATGGAATGACTTAAGTGTTGGGCTCACCCATTAGATAAATTACTAATTAAATCAAATGACCCATGATTTAATATATTATCAATGGAATATTATTTTATTCCACTAAAGAATAATATTGCACTCCCACTTAAATCACCAAATTACAAATAACTTGGGTCCATTTTATTTTATAATATTTCCCGCGTTTAAGATTATCTTGATCCATCAATTTAATTCTCTTGTCTGCTATGTGACTAGAATTAAATAATTCTCCAAAGAGTTTTTCTAGTTTGAAACTTTATTTATTATTCGTGGAATAAATTCCAATTGCGCAGTTTTCTGAATAATAAATTCCTCTTTCAAACACCTCATTGGGGATCACCCTTTTAGGGATTTAATCATACCACACTGGGCACGCGAATTCTATGAAATAATATTCCAATACCTTCATGTTATTCAATTACTACCACCCAAGATATCATGAACTTGAGTTACGTACAAACTCTCACATATTGATAAGTCAAAGTGGCGTTTGATTGAATAAACAATATTGATATTAATATCATAGACTAGAAAATACTAAACTTTCTTGAAATATATTCTTTCAGTAGATAGCAATAAAGAATACATTTCGGATTAGATCCTTTCAGTGCTTTACCACACCGGTGTTACTAATCTCATCTTAGGTAAGAGAGAATTATCACAAACACCGCAACCGTTCCAATAGGTAGCCAAAGCCTATCTAGGTTGTGAATACGTTTTTCTTCTTACTAGATCTGGCCAAGTCCCCTACTGGAAAACTCATGAGGAGATTCATCGAATTTCCCTACTTAACCTTCTTAGTAAAAAGCCTTAGACTTGTTTATCATATTTCAATAATAAACCATTTATATTATATTATTTATTCTCATAAAAAGGTAAACAAGTGGATGTGGCGTTTCTCGTATACATGCACAAGCTGACTGTACAAAGGCATGTACGCTCGAAGCATCTTTTAGTATACAAACCCCAACAAGGGTGGCATAACCTACTCAATGTTTTGGCAATGAGCTCACTGAGTATTTCAAAATACTCAGCCCTGCATATGTTTTCCTTATGTGCAGGTTGAATGATGACGGTCGGTGGCGGATGTTGAGCAGCTTAATTAATAAATATGGATGTGTTGAACTCTAAGTGTAGTTGTGTCACCATACATAGCTATGCTTCTCTCTTGGTCGTTTTCCGCTGAATTTGTGATACTCTTTGGAATTTCTTTTGGGATATTTGCATCTTACTTTTGGTTGTGGCCTTAGCCCTTTTCTTGTGATTTTGTCTTGGATACTATGTCGTACTATTAAGGTTTTGATCCTCATTTATGATATCTATCTTCTTTTGAACATCTAGGTTAAGTTGTTGCATTAAATACTCTGATATTCCCTCCTATTCTTTCGGTCAGTACTCTTTAAATGAAACCCTAGCCTATGTTTACTTCTTTCGAGTCGAGTTTTGGGTAGCAACCGCCGCATTTATTGTACCCTAGGAGGGCGGGTTGTTACAATCATATAATCGGGTCAATCAATAAATAGCCATAGATATACAATCTTTAGACTATTATATTGGACCATATTTTTATTAAAATGTTCCAACATAATTGTCACTCATATTGTGTGCTTTGATCCACTAATATTGTTGGTTGCAATATTGAGTACATCCAAGTTAGTAGTACTAATTAAGACGGCAATTTTTTTTTAATATTACCTATAAAATAGTGACAATGCCAATTTTAAAAAGGGACACACATAAGATCACATAAGTTAATTAATGTAACTTCGTAATCCAATAATATAGAAAGAGACATGAAATTAATTATACCGCTGAAATTATTGTTGTTGAGCCATATATGGCGAAGGAGGGGCAAGTTTCCAATCTCTTTTGGAATAGGACCTGCATGAATATGAAATTTAGATAATCTAATTGGAATACTGATAGTACTGATCTAATTGAAATACTAATTCTTAACAAGTAGTATTATAAAAAATAAATAAACTGAAATAAAGTAATATTGTGTAACATCGACTATTTTACACACAGATGATCAATGTGTGTTACTAAATAATATTACTCCTCCGTTCGCTATTAAATCTCTCATTTTTTTTTTTCCGTCAATAAATATATCATTTCGTTTTTACTCTCTTTGCTAAGTGAACCTCATATTCCACTAACACATTTAATTAACATTTTATTATAAAATAAATATACAAAAGTAGGATCACCTTCTATTAACTTTTTTTCTCCACTTTCTTTGATAAAGGAACAATTTCTTATAACTCGTATTGGTCAAAATTGAGACATTTATTGGTGGACGCATGTAGTAAATACTCTACTTAATTTTATAAATCTCATATATTTACATGTGCAATTATCTGTATATGCAGTAAAACATGTTACACGCATGCTCACGGGAAAATTTATGTCGGGTATCGGGTACCCGCTACCTGCGAGTATCGGGTCTAGTCAGAAATTATCTGATACCCGCTACTTGTTCTGATACACCAAAAGTTCTATTTTGCATGTAATAATGTCATACCGCTTAGTTCATTATTGTAAAGCAATAAGTAGTAAAGAGATGTCATGTTTCCAAATTCCTTTGGTATCGATCCAGTAATTAGAAAGTTTTCTTTTAACTGGAGCTCCCATAAATTAACAAGACGACCCAGCTCTATTCGTATAGTACCTGCAAGAAATTCAAATATTGAAAGTTCAATTTAGTTATCAACCTCCAAATTCACGAAATTGAAGTATTCTGCTTTTATTATATTAGTATTAGTACTAGTAATATGTTTCCTAGATTTCATGCATGCGAAGGAAAATGTGAAACATTAATGTTGACACAAAATTAAAGTACTATATTATGCATGCTTCTACTATTGCTACGTTTTCCTAGATTTAATCCATTGATTATGTAAAGGAAAAAGTGAAGCATTCATGTTGACACAAAATTAAACGAACTAAGAGCATTTCCAACCATTCCACTAAACTCAAACCTATTTTAGTATAAATCTCACACTAAATATTAATTTTGCTCCAACCATTTACACTCAAACCCAAAAGAATATTCTTCACCCACTAACTTTTTATACTTTTCAATCATACCTATATATTTTATCTAAATTACACACTTGCCCCATGGCACTTTGTCAATATCTTAAATTAAATTAAATAATATAACATAAGATTTATTAATTAATATAACTAAGTATTAAATCTAGTATTCATTAAATAATAAATTACAAAATTTAGAAATTTTAAATACAATAAAAATACTATAAAAAAATTACAACGTACACATAAAATAACTAAAACTCAAATTAAAATTCATTTAAAAATACCACAAGTACATAAAACATACCACGATAAAATAACTAAAACTCAATGTTCGAAATTTGCATATTGTTCCCACAAATGGTCAACTAGTGCATTTCGAAGTTCAAGATGAATACTTTTATTTTATGTATTGTTTTAATTACTAATGTTTAACTATTTTTGTTATATTTGATAGCATATTTTATTTGAATATATTAATGTCCGTATAGTATGAAAATAACCCTATAGTATTTAATAACTATAAAATAATCATTTTCATACTATATGTACTATATAATAAAAATGGGTTCTGTAGAAAAAAGGGACGGCTCTTAATATAAATAATAGATTATTTTTTTCCAATATATTGAATAATATAATATTAATATGGGCCAGCCCATTTATTAACTAAATCAAATATTAATAAGATTAGATTAGGTCAATTCACAGATTCATCTTCTCCATGCCGCTTTCTACTATCTGTAAGTTTTTCTTTCTTCTGTATTTTAATTTCTCTTCCTTCTCTTCTTCTATTTCAATAAATATAAATTGATAGGTATTTTGGTATACTTTTAGTGCAAACCTAAAGATAGGTATTTTTCTTCAAAAACCTACAATGGAATTGGTTTTGCAGTACTTTTGGAGAGATTATCCTACTACATTTTAGGTTTTGCAGTACTGTTGGTGTAACGACCCGCCCTCCTAGGGTATAATAAATTCGGCGATCGTTACCTAGACGGACTTAAATGCAACAAGAACAAGGCTAGAGTTTCATTTAAAAAGGATTTAACCAAAGTAATCAATGCATAATCAAGGTATTAAAGCAACGGCTTAGCAAAGGAGATAGTATAGAAGTAAATACCACAATTTGTTCTTCAAAGAAAAATAGCAAAGGTTTGACAAAAATCCGAGATGTCTCATGTATCAAAATTCTAGTTCAACAGGGATAAGTTTCAAATCAATCAAAAATTTATGAAGTTTAAGAATTCTGCAGAAGCATCCAAGAGAAAAGTGAAGTCATGTATGAGGACACAACGACACTCAAGTTCCAAAAATCCATGTTATTATCCAATTATTATTATTGCTCAACACCTGCCAACGCTCGTCGCCGTTCAACCTGCACATAAGGAAAACACATGCAGGGCTGAGTATTTTGAAACACTCAGTGGACTCGTGCCAAAACATTTTTATAAGTTATGCCACCCTTACCATAGTGAACTCGAGTTTTTAGCAGTTATAAAAGAATATCACGAGTATCACAAAAATAATTTCTTAGACTGGCCAGTCAAACAACTTCCCCGCTTTTCTCATCAATAATCACAATCACAAAATTTCCATAGTGCGACGAAAGTGTGGCCACACTTTTCGCCCACGAGACCGGCCGACTAGCAAGGACGGCTCCCGATCCCACCATGTACACAGCCTGGTAGGGTTTTCGGACCTTACTCAGACCCGAATTTGTTTATTCATAGCCACTGTAGCCTAATGGAGCGTACTCACAAACTAGGTATCAGGCACATCATATCCCCAAAACAATCACAGGCATGGCATAACGTTTCAAACCACCCTTATAGCACCAATCAATATTTTGACAAAATAAAAGAGTTTAGTGAATAAAGCCCACCTCGACTGCCTAGATTTCAAATATGTTCTTCCCTTTTGTTATCCTGCTTTGCAACCGAGGTTTCACCTTTTTACCACATATGCACATATCATATATCAGTCTCAACATAAATTCCTAAATCATGCATGTCTCACGCTTCCCTTTTCCCATAGATTTATCTTAATATCACCAATCAAAATCAAGTCATGTTCATCATGTCAATTTCATTCGCATCTTAACTCTAGATCTATCATCAACATATGTCACACAATAGTATTTTGCCAACACACACACACACACGGCGCACACACGATTTCACACACACACATGCATCCCAATCATCAATTAATTGTTCTCCACATACGTATTCTCTTTCTATTGATAATTTAGTAATTAAATAATATTATAATTAGATGAATATGTAATTTGCTAATACGATAATTAGATGAATACGTAACTAATTAATACTATTATAAATAGATGTAAAGTTATTAACTATTACTTTTGCATCGTTCAAGTATAATGTTGCATTTGATGTTGTTGTGATTTTTGTTTTCTATGTTTTGCCGAATTTATCTCCTAATTTGCATATTGTTTTATAATTTTTCGCAATAATTTTTGAGGGTTTGTTGGAAAGATTCGTTTATCAATTAACATAGAAAAAATTGTAGTTTTTGTTTGCAAATTATATAATAATATGATTTTGTATTTTTAATACTATAACTGGTAGTATTAATATGAAGTACAGTATGTATAAATATAAATTATTGTACAAAATCATATTAATATCGCGTGTTTTTCTATTGACATTGTTGGTATGATTTATTTTTGGTATTTCTGTATATATTTTGTTTTAGAGTACTGAAGATTGTGAATAATTTAAGGTTTATATTTAATTTTCTTAGAAATAAATATTTGTCATTATTATAAAGATTGAATGTTGTATTTGTAGAGGGATTTTGTTGTTCTTATTGATTTATAAGAAAATATCTATTCATAAATATTGTATTCTCAAAAATTGTACTCTCTTTGTTTTGAATAATTTAGTACTCCCAAATTATGAATACATATTTGGACGTTATATACAAAAGATTTGGCACGGAATATTGTCAGCAGCGCAACGCGCTGGGGATTCACTAGTTTTGACAAAATAAAAGAGTTTAGTGAATAAAGCCCACCTCGACTGCTTAGATTTCAAATATGTTCTTCCCTTTTGTTATCCTGCTTTGCAACCGAGGTTTCACCTTTTTACCACATATGCACATATCATGTATCAGTCTCAACATAAATTCCTAAATCATGCATGTCTCACGCTTCCCTTTTCCCATCGATTTATCTTAATATCACCAATCAAAATCAAGTCATGTTCATCATATCAATTTCATTCGCATCTTAACTCTAGATCTATCATCAACATATGTCAGACAAGAGTATTTTGCCAACACACACACACACAACACACATACACGGCGCACACACACACGACGCGCACACACACACACACGATTTCACACACACATGCATCCCAATCATCAATTAATTTCCCTTTTCACTCGATCTATATGCATGAGGGTTCAAGAGCATCGATTAATCGGTTAGATGGAGAAGATTAATATGAGAATATCTTTTTGAGAAAAACGAACGGTAGAAACAAAGTAGAGACTTGCTTTCTTTAAAATTTCTTGAGACTCAAACTCTAATTCTTCTCAAATGATGAAGGATTATTGGAGAAAAGTAGAAGAAAATTGAGAGAGTGTGGGGAGAGAGAGAGACCGTGAGTTATGGGGTGGGGGGCGATTTTCGTGAATGCTAGGGTTAGGTTTTTGGCTTCTTATTTATAGAGTTAAATAAAATCTTTAGGTAATTAAATAGAATATTTGGGAAGATTTGATTCTACACAATTAAAAAAAATAAATATTGTGAAGTAGAGAGGAAGAATGAAAATGGCGTGAACTAGGGTTGGAGAATATGAAATTTTCAAAAATCTTGGCTATTTATTTAGCCAAGATTTTGTTTTGGTATATTTTTTTTTTCGGAGTAGAATAAAATATCACGGAGCAAAATAAAAATAAAAATCCTCCCATTAAAATAGGAAAATAGGCGTGTAGAATGGCTATTCAATAAGGAATGGATTTTGAATATTAACTAAAATAAGATATGGCAAGATCTCCTTGAGGTATGGTAAGATTTGCTAGAATATTTAATTTTAGGTATGGAAGGAAATCAATAAGGGTTCAATTAAACAAATAAAATAATTCTCCTTCCCAACATATGTGATTTTCGAAAATCACATGGAGTAGGGGGGGGGTGTCGATTTTTTTTTGAAATAAGGAATAATTGGGTTTTGGATTTAATTTGGATAAATATCCCAAGAATTAAATTAAATCCGGAAAAATATGATTTTCTCCAATAAAATGAGGGGGTTCGAAAACTTCAAAAATGAATAAAATGGTTATAGTATTTATGGAAATTTCCTAATATTCTCACTCACCCTTAAACAAATAATTCACCACATAATTCACCTTTAATTCAAATATTCATATGCCACGTCACATACTCAACGAGTTGACTATTCGACCTATTTCAACTCCAAATCGAAATTAGGTCATAAGGAACCATGCATTAAACACTCACAATTAATTCCGCATTTTCCTAGCATTTAAGGCAAAAATTTTAGGTCGCAAAAATTAGGGTTCGAAAAAGTGGGGTGTTACAGTTGGAGGTGCTCTAACAAGATCTAGTAGCAATAAACGCAAAAAAGGGGGACGATCATCGAAGAAAGGGCTGGATCTGTACCACTTAAAGCATTATTGCCAAGGTATATACCAATCATATTTGTCAAGTTCCTAAGTTCTCTTGGCACTAAACCAGTAATGTTATTGCACACATGCTCAATTGCTCGAAATTAGGAAGATCATCTATCTCTTTTGGAATTTTACCGATAGGCCAATCATAAACTTATTCACCAACAAGGATATTTATATTCTATAAGTATTTAAGTACAGTATACACACCGTTTTATGGTTTCATATATCTAGACTATAATTGTTAAAAGAATAAGTTGGGTTAACTCATACCGTTTACAAGAAGAGTACTTAAATATATAAACAATTACAATGTTTATTTACATCAATCAGTATAAAATACCTAAATTTTATGTACAATTTTTGGGTTAAATATGCTAAAGTGATCAAAACAAAACTATTACTAATTCTGTAATAGGATACTCGATTATAGCTTCGGACCATGTATTATGTTGTGAATTTCAGAATCAGGTATCTGCATGTAGTACCTAATTTGACAACCCTTAACTAGTACCCCTTTCGTTCCGCGATAGTTGAGTCATTTCATTTTCTGCATTTATTTTTAAAAAATGATAATAAATAGTTATAGTGTGAAGAAAAAATAAAGTAAGAAAGATAATGACTCTTATCTAAGGGAGTAGTACTTTTCAAGGACTTAAACTATTTTATATACAGATAAAAATTATTTAAAGCGATGAAAATAATGTGTTTCTTATTGTTTCTTTTTTCAGAATTACAATTTATATTTGACTAATATATGACTTTATGAAAATCAAATCAAATACTCTCCCTATTCTATGGGGGTGTTCGGTTTGTAAGATTGTATCCGAGATTAAATTTGTAGTGTGTTTGGTTCATGAGATTCAACCCTACAACTCAATCATAGATTAATAATCATGGGATAATTAGTCATAGCTAACCACCTATGACTAAAATAATCTCACAACTCAATCCTAGATTGTATCATGTATTATTTTATCTTGGAAACCGAACACCATCTATATGTATAAATATTCTCTCCGTACCATATTCCATATTCTAAGCTTGAAAATTCGAAATAAATATTCATATATATTTATTTGCATCTCCTTCCTTCCCTAAAACATTTTAAATCAAAATCAATATTTTCTGCAAAACCCTGAACTAACCTTCGCGCCTCCTTCCTTCCTCAATATGGTTTCTGGGGAAAAATCACAGAAAATTCCTGTGTGGGATTTGCCTGATGTTCCCAAAGGAGAGCTGCCGCCGCACATTCAATTGCAGAGGACCCGCGTCTCTTGCACTTTCGATGCCCCAACTCATGTATTCACCTACTCACCTGTTTCTTCCCTAATTTTCATATTAAATTTCTTTTCAATAGTTAATTTGATTCATGTAATTTTTTTTTGTTTTGGCGTCAAAGACCGAGAATATACAATACTCGGGTGCTTATGGGGCGATGGGAGTGGATAACAGTTTGAGACTGCCGGAGTTTCGCAACAATTTTAAGGTTGAAGTGATTAGTCTCTCGGAGGATGACATGGAGTTCGATATCATTGGTTTTGATGCTTCTATTGCGAATGCTTTTCGTAGAATCCTCATAGCTGAGGTGCGAGTTGATTATACTCTTTTCGTGATTGAGCCATTGTTTTCTTTTAATTGAACAAATTATTTGTTGCTCATTGTTTTGGCTTGTTGATATGTAGTGTAAATAATGTGTGAAAAGAGGAGTTTCTGTGATCTTTGCTTTAAAAAATCATAAGTTTTATCATTAAAAATAGTTGAATTGGTTACTGGGATTTATGCAACGTTCACCGTCCGATTTTTTGCTAGTTATCTTGTTCCTGCAGAGAAAAATACTGAATTTGAAGGTGTAATATGAGCTTACTTATCCAAGACTCGGTTTTTAAATTAAGAGTGTGAAATATGGATGGCGGTAAATTTTGTGAATATTGTTAAAATTAATTACGTTTAAAGTGCTAGATATAATTGTCTGGTTCCAAATATTTTATACGTTTTGGGTGTAAAGCTGAACGGTACTAGTTTTCTTACAACTCTTGTGATAATGCATGCTTCTGGATCATTGTTTCTTATATAAACTTCGTCCAATGGGATAAATATATACTTTTAAAAGTTTTGATTGTGCTAATGGCTGATCTCTCTCTCTGGTCTAGCTCCCAACCATGGCTATTGAAAAAGTTTTTATTGCAAACAACACCTCAGTGATTCAAGATGAGGTGCTCTCCCACAGACTGGGTCTTGTCCCACTTAAAGTTGATCCAAGACACTTCAATTATATGTCAGGTTAAAATTTCTTCTTATTCTTTAGTTGATTTCATTTGTCAGTTGGTCAGGCATGATGTCTGATGCTTTTAGGTCTTCTCCAGAAAAGGATGAACCCAATGAGAAAAATACCATTGTATTTAAACTCCATGCACGCGGTGAGAAAGGGGGGGCACGTATTAATGGTACTACTCAATGCCCAATCACTGAAAAATATTTCTCATCTTAGGTTAAACGTTTTTTCTATCTAAAATCATTTACGAGAATGCAATCTTAATGTCTTTCTTCTTGTGTACTAAAAAATACAGTGAAGTCCAATGAACTAAAGTGGTTGCCCAATGGCAGTGAGTTCAAACTAAGTACAGAGAAATCAAATCAAGATTCAACATCAAAGCCAAAAACTTACACTTCTTTCGGTTGTAGTCAGGATTCCATGCCAGAATTTGCAAACAACCCAATTGCCACCAAGCATGGGGATATAATTCTTGCTAAACTTGGACCCAAACAGGTATTGTAGTGTTGATATTTATGATCTTTTGTATTAAGCAAAGATTAAGGTGACTCTCATATTGACCCCTATGTTTGAGTAGTTGGTTAAATAGTCTAATTAGTACTACTGTAAAATCATGACAAATAACTTATCTTAGTTATTATCTGAAATAGCAACACTAAGCAGCCCACATACTCCAGTTTCTAAGAATAATATCCACATGTGCAGGAAATTGAGCTGGAAGCACATGCTGTGAAAGGAATGGGCAAGACACATGCTAAGTGGTCGCCTGTAGCCACTGCTTGGTACAGGATGCTGCCTGAGGTGTATAAGAATTTTCTATATCCCACTAGAGATACTACTTCTAAAATAATTTTAAAAAATTTAATCTCTACCATTTCTTCAAAATATCTTACTTAACAAATAAGAGTAAGAGTATAACACTTCACAAAATTTGTAAATGTGCAGATTGTTTTGTTAGAAGAAATTGTGGATGAAAAGGCTGAAGAACTTGTCAAGAAATGTCCAGTAAAAGTGTTTGACATTGAAGATATTGGTAAAGGTAATGTGACTTCTAACTTGTGAGCTGATGTTCATTATCGTTCATATTTAAATTGTTAGTGAACCGTGTTGGAACTTCTTTGCACTACTAGATTGTTCCAGATGTATGGGTCTTATCCATCAGGTAGAGTTTGTGTAAGTAGTTACTTATTGGCTTATTGTTGACTGATTAGGTCGTAAAAGAGCAACAGTGGCACGCCCTAGATCTTGTACCCTCTGCCGCGAATGCATCAGGGGAGATGATTGGGAAAAGCTTGTGGCAGTTCGGCGAGTAAAAGATCATTTCATTTGTAAGTATAAATTTGAAAATGTTAAAATCCCTCTCATATAGTGGCTGAAGTAGGAGTTTGTAAGATTGGGTTATGCACAATCTCTAATTGCATCAGATAACATCAATCTCTTACTGTAAATACAGTTATACTCTAAGGCCATGTTTGGTAGGGGTGATAACTCATCTAGGGATGGAAATTCATGAACAAAAATGACATTTTTGTTCATGAATTTCCATCCCTAGATGAGTTATCACCCCTACCAAACATACTCTAAGTGTATAAAGCTTGGATAATTTATGTGTTTAGTGTTTTTGTCTGTAGAACCTTATGATTCTTTTTATTTCCTACTTCCGCAGTTACAATTGAATCTACGGGAGCATTGCCCCCTGAAGTATTGTTCACTGAAGCTGTGAAGATTCTGGAAGACAAGTGTGAGCGAGTGATAAGTGAGCTCTCGTGAGGCAACTTGGATGGTCAAAGTATATTGTAAGCATACTCTGATCACTTTAAAGACCAAGTATGAATGGGTTTTCAATTTGAGTTATATTTTGCTATTTTGCTGGCGGATTTGAAAAACCGAGAATTCTCATACATCTATTTAGAAAGGTTTATTTCTGTTATGTAGTAATTTAAAATGTCAAACTTGGAGCAGTCTTCACTAAGAGCCAAATGTCTAACCTCTAATTTGTTTGTTATGTGACAGCCAGGAAAAGGAGTACAGTATGAACTTTAGGGGCTTGTGAATTAAAGAATGTTAAATCCTCAGAAATCACACGTGAAGATATATCCATGTAAATTGCATGAATTTGTTTGGCATTTTACCTTTTTCTCATTTCAGACTCTCTTAGCGGGTTTTGAACAGTTATGTAAATTTAAACGAAATTTGGTACTATTGATTATTCTACATGAACCCCCCTCTCTACATGCAATCCACAACACAGAAAATAGAATTGAAAAAATAATTCCTTTTTTCTGTCCCTTTAATTTCAATAATCAAAATTAGCTGTCTTCTTTTGCAGTCTCAATTCAAAGTATCATAGATTTACATTCCGTACCGATGAATGTGCCTCATCTTGGTCATATTTTTTTTGTATTTACAATAATCTATGCCCCCAAATTCTTTTTCTTGGGATGTTTGTCTAAGAATTAATTAAATAAGAAATAAATACTAGAGGACCTTGACAAATTAAGAAAATAAATACTAGAGGATCTTGACAAATTGAATGTTAAGGTCCTATCAAACTCCAAAATCATGGTGCATCTATACTAATTAAATCCTAATTTACAATTACGAGTTAATAAGCCATTCTTTGACATCCTAAAGACCTATTATTTGAGTTTTAATAAAGCACTATAGTTAATTGCGGTTTTTGCTATCAAATTACAAATGTCGATCGATCAAGTGCACGACTTTAGATTTTTGAGTGAAGATTGATATCAGGTTTGTGTTGTTGTTGATGTTTCTTTAGCTATTTGAGTATTTAGCATTTAGCCCGTTGGCTGTCTATTGGTGTTTGACTGAAATGTTGTTGTATTCATTTGTTTTCAGTTTTGGAAGCTTAACATTTGATCGCTTGTCTTGAACCTTTATTCGCTGCTTGCCGGCTCGAGCCTTTTTCAATTTATAAAATAAAACACACTACAAAAATCTGATTAAGTTCGCGGTTGAAATTAATCCTCGTGATAATTATGTAGTACTAGTACATCATTAATAGACACGTATATTTTGAACCTACACTAACGTGTCATATGCTCGGACGCTATTTTATATCTATACACGTAAATATTTGTTCACCTCGGTGCATGAAATTCGCAATTACTAATTCTAGTTACTTTATAGTGCATGTATCCATCGCAATAGAAATTCACCTATTCCAATAAAAAAAAAATTGATTCAACTACGAAATTGAAACACCCGAAGTAGGTAGTAGCGAAACATAGAATTCTAAATGCAAACGGGGTTAAGAAAGATAGCACATGATAACATTATCTGACGATAATATCATCGATTATCCCACTAATTTAGCTAATAATAAGCAGTTTATACTCCTCTAGATAGAAATCCAGAAGGCAGCAGCCAAGGCCAAACCGAAGCCGGCGTCGAGAAGGGCGGCGGCAGGCGAGGGAGGAGGCTTGTACGGCTCGTAGGGAGGCGGCGGGACCTTGTGCGGAGGAGACGGCACATCAGGCTCCCACGGCTCGTAGGGAGGGGACGGCACATCATGCTCCGATGGCTCATCGGGCTTCCACGGGTCAAAGTCGTGGTCGTGGTCGTGGGCGCGGTTGATGGTGACAGGAAGCTTGAGGCCCTTGCGGCAGCTCTCGGGGTCTCCGCTGGTGAAGTAGCGGACGCCTTCCTCCTCGAGTGCCACGTGGCTCACGGGATCCGTCAGCATTCGGATCGGGTTCGACAGGTTGCATGTCGCGAAGTCCGCGCCATCCACCTCCACCATCTTCTCGTCGCCTCCGCCGTGCTCGAACCCTGCTCCGAAACCAGTAACCACCAAATTTCTTGAGGCCAATTGTCGAAAATTATCAAGTTTGGTCAAATTTTAAAATTAGTTGACAAATTATGAAATTACAATTTGTTCTTAATTATCTAACGGCAAAAAAAAATTACAAATTTGATGAAACTTTTCATTTTTTTATGGATGAATCAAAGAGGAAACTATATTTTGTTCAACCAAATATTAGTAGTAGTACAATTTATTTTATTTATTAACATTAGTTAAATTACTGACGATAATGCCCATATATAATTTTTTCTTGCTATACATCAGATAGCATTTCATATAAATATTCCATTATAAAATAATTAAGAACAAAATCAAAACAAATACTGTGCAATTTGAGTAAATAAACAAAAAATGAATAAAGAAATGAAGAAGCATGCAAGGGGCACGTACGTAATTTGTCACCAACGGTGAAGAAGCGGCCGAGCAACCAAGCGGTGGCGTTGAAATCAGGTCCCCAGCCGCCGACGATGTGGTGCGTCTCGGCGGAGACACCGAGAGCGAGGGCAGCCAGAATCGCCAGCAAAGCCAAAGCAGCAGCCATGCGTAGTTTAGTCATGGAAGAAAAGAAACGCTAAAACAGAAGGGCTTTGCGGTTGAAAGTTGAAACTTAGGTGGTGGATTTTCTCTCGTCTCATAAATAAGGCGAGCTATCCGTATCCTCTATTTTTTTTTTCTGTTTATTTCTTTTTTAATTTTACTGATGCTAAAATGCGTGATCGTTTTTTTGACTTCACCAACATGTACCCTAGAGATATGTGAAATTTAATTTTGGTAGAAATAAGGGTGGAGATGCTTCCACCTCTCGCTCTAACGCCAAGACACGTGCCTATTTCCCACCAACTACTACGCCAATATTTATTACTGCCTTCGTTTCATGCTTAGTCCCTAGTCCCTTCCCAGTTCCCATGCTCCCAACTCTCAACTAATTTGTTACTCCCTCCTACCTCTGTAGCATAGACATTTTTTTCGATACAGATTTAAGAAATTAGGTTAAAAGTAAGTTAAGTGAAGAAAGAATAAAGTAGCAAATGAAAAAAGTAGAGAGAATAAGATAAGAGAGCGTAAAGTAAAAGAGAAGAAAAGTTGATGTTTTTTATCAAAATAGGAAATGACTCAATTACAATGGGACGACCAAAAAATAAATACGGCTCAGCTCAGAGGGAGTGCAAATTTTTTGACACGATCAAAAAATTGTATTGCATAAATTAAATAAAAGTATTAAAAAATAGAAAATAATTTTTTTTAAAAAAGTAAAGTATGTGATGAAATAAAGTAAAAGTGACGTGATGTTTTTTTTTAAATATGACTCAACTTAGTTGAAACGTCCCACAAAAAAATTACGATTCAATTCAATTGGGATGGAATGAGAGTTAATAAAGTACCGAAAAGAATAAATTATGAAAGTGAAAATATACTCCCTCTGTCCCCCAGTAATTAGTCTCATTTTGGTTCCGATATGGGTTTTAAAAAAGATATTGAAAAGTTATTAGAATATGAGTCTCATTTTTCTATATTAGTTTTACAATAAAATATGAGTGGAAACAACTAGTGGAATATAGGCATATTTATCATTTATGGTAAAAAAAAGTGAAAGTAGACAATTAATGAAGGACAGATGAAAATATCAAAAGTAGACAATTAATGAAAAACGGAGGGAGTAATAATTTTTGCCCAAAGTAAAAACATCTCAAAATACCATGAAATGTCCCAAGATGAAAATATCAAAAGTAGATAATTAATGAAAAACGAAGGAAATAATAATTTTTGCCCAAAGTAAAAACATCTCAAAATACCATGAAATGTCACAAAATGAAAATGACTCTGTTAATGCGGAATGAATGAGATTATTGTAGCGTTGTTGTCACTAGTGCGCCTAAAAACTATCCATTCTGATTGTAAAAAAAGTCGAACCGAAGGAAATCAGCAAATTTCAGTTTTACACTAAAATTGGCATCTGGTTAAAATTTTGGAAAAAAATTTGACACTTTTTTCCCGTTTTAATTTTTCGAATTTTATGATGATAGGTGACGATTTAACCAAAATTTAATGGAATGGTTTATTCTAAATGGAATAACTCTTCATCACTAAATATTATAGTGAAATTGGATCGTCTATATATGGTTCCATTCAACGTGGCAGTTCCTCATTCAACCGCCCTTGTTAGTTTACCTTTTGCCTCGTTACTCATTACCCTCCACAAAAAGAATTAGGTTCAGAACTCAAATTTATTTCGATCTCTCCCTATGACCAATTCATATATAACCAACTTTTACATCCATGAATACAATACAATAATCAGCTTCAAATATTGATGGCTCTGTAATTACATGTACTTTCCTCTCTCTCCGGCCATACTTTTTTATAATGCTAAGTTGCTAACCTCATCAACCGCTAACCCTAATTTAATCTTGTGCTATATGATAAAAAACAGTTAAGGATATTTTTTAATACAAATAAAGATACAATGCTTAAAAAATATCCCAATTCTTAGTGCGAGACATAAACAAAATCATTCTAACAAAATAAAAATTTAAGATAATCTGTTATCAACTTAGAAACATTTTCGTTTGCATTTTAAATTATAATTAATTTTTAAAAAATTTCAACACAAACAGTTGCATCTCTCTTTTTGTGTTCTTAAAAGATTAATTTTTGTATTCTACCAGTTTTATATATGTGATTATTGTATTAATATATGTTATTTTAGTATTTTCATTAAAAAATACATGTAAAATTCCACATACACTGAGACAAAAAAATATTATAATGTTGTATTTATCAACTATGATAAAATGAATATCGATGACACGTGCATGAGTGCTTAATTGCATGTTGATATTTCGTAGGTGTAAGCATCACTCTCTCTAGATACGTGTTGAGAATTTCCCAACGATAGAAGCGACACTTCTGCTTGTCTCATGGAGTACTAAAAAACATGAAATAATAATCACATACTGTATATGTTTTTCTCTTTTCTTTGATTGGGTATAGTACTACTTTAATGCAGTATTTACACACATCAACAGATATTAAGGTAAATAAATTATCTGAAAAGGAGTAATTAAGATGCAAATGAAGCAGATACATTTAGGGTTGCATTTTTTTCTCTCATTAATCTTTAATTAACTAGACTAAAATTCAACTACTCTATATATTATTCATGACTGGTCAATTAATAGCAGGCCAGAGTACATTGTACGATTGAGGGTTAAATTGAAGGATGAGTTTGTAAAGTATAAATCCATCATTAACTAACACAAAAAGAAAGGAAAAGCAACTCAAAACCATTCCTCTTTAAGTAGGATGGTTGCCTAGCAGTTAATCAGTTGTTTCAGAGAGAAGATTCAGATCAGAATCTTGAGTGGAGACGGCTCTTGATAAAAATTTTATAGTTTCCGACCATTAGTTTTCTATCCCAATATCAATCTAGAGTAAAATAAGAATATAATTATGACACTGCAACCAAATAAATTCTAGTGATTTATTTCCAAAAGTAAAGGCTTTATTTCAATTTCACACAATATTCAAGTTTTTGCTATAATGTGATGGTCACGGAGTTTTACCCTTACTCAGCTGGTTTGGTAAAGGCTTTATTTCAATTTCACACAATATTCATGAAGTTTTTGCAATAATGTGTTGCTCACGGAGTTTTACCCTTACTCAGCTGGTTTGTAAGGAAAAAATTTTGTTGATGAATATTGTTGTTATTTGTTAAGAAAAATTCTCAGTACCAAATTATTAAATGTGCTAGGAAATAGGAGTAGTAGAAAATTGTTAAAATATTGAATGTATACCATGATTATTTATATTTAATTAAATAATAATAATAATAATAATAATAATAATAATAATAATAATAATAATGATTATAAATGAAATACAACAACATAAAGTTCTATCAATAATTTTAAAAATTACATTAAGATCTGCTTGATAATTATAATTATAATAATTAAATATTTAAATATGTAAAAAAATCTTAAAACTTGACAATAAAATATCAAGAAAAACTAGAAACTAAAGATACTGAAAATTTGTACTACTACTTTCTTTATTATTATTATTATTATTATTATTATTATTATTATTATTATTGGATAAAAACTCAAACAAACAAGAAATAAAAAAATCTGATCATTTTCACACTTCAGAATCAAGCCGAACAAGTCAGCTCTTTTATTACTGTAATCAGAAAATGACGATAGAGGTGTTAAATGGGCCTATTGGGCTGGACTTTGACCATCAGCCCAGTGCGAGGAGTAGTAAAAAATTGTGATTTGTGATGCAGACTTGTAGTGGATGATTTATGTTACTACTATAAAGTTTTGTTTGGTTTATGATTTTCAACGTTTCTGGGTAAGGCAGTGTTTGGCCAGTCTTCTACTATTGACGAGATTATTAATTTACAATAATTTATCGTGCCACGAGACAGCCTAATCTGTATAAGATAGTGATAAAACGCAAACTCATATATCGTACAAACTCCAAACTTTTCAAAACACAGTATCAACACAATGTCAACACAGTGTAAAATTTCAAGATTTTGATGTCAACATAATTTCAACACGGCATCAACCATTGAAATTTTTTGTTGCTATTATTTTATCATTTGTTGATATTTACTAAAGATCCAAATCATAGTTTGGAATTCTTACAATATTTAGAGTTTGCACTTACTTGATCACATTCCAAGAAACTCAAACTTCATATATTCCATATTGTACAACGTCAAACTTCATATATTCCATATTGTAACAGCAGAGGAATGATGGAATATTCTACGAGTACTGACTGGTGAACATAACTAATTAATGAGTAACAATCTAGTGATTCTGATATTTCTGCGATTGTAATTGATTGGACATACCATGTGGCTTGTGCAGTATATCTGGACCACTAAATTTTTATTCGTGATTACTGGTTAGTAATCAAGATTCATTAATGCAATCAAAGGTGGGAGAATAGAATAAGATCATATCATCTTCCTCCGGCAACCTAAAAGTAACCTTCTTCTTACCCTTCCCACAACGCTGCGCCTCATCATCGGCCTTCGTAGACGACGAAAAACTCATCCTGGGCGTGTGAAACGAATCGGGCGACAACAAAGACGGGTAAACCCTCTTTCTCGGCTGCACCCGCGGATTCACCGCCGGTGAATTCTTGAGACACTCCTCAAGCGTCTTCTTCGTAGATTCATCCATCTTCAACAACTTTCTCTTATCCTCTCTCCGATTCTTCGACACATTTTGTTGTTTTGTTTTGGAGGGCCTAAAGCAACACAACGATTGTCCCATCTTCTAAAACAAGAGATCAATGTTGGCACAAACAAGCTTGGAATTGTTGGTGGTTATAAAGCAAAAAAATTGGACGATGGAATCCATGGAAAAACATAATACGAGTGTCATCATTTGTCTTAGTATATTCGGCTTAATAAACTAATTAATGTTGCTGTCTGCCTTGAATCTTTTATCTTTAAGCAAGACATGATTCTTTGTAACTTTCAAGTGATTAATTGTGTTTAAATTATTTAATAATAGGGTCAAGATGATGTTATGTTGTTTTCTTCTTATCATGTAGCCAATCAATAACGAAAATGAGTTGTATAAACTCAGATTTGAATCAGACAACATGAGGCGATTTTATCTGAGCGAATCATGTTGTTACCTATTTATGAGCTTTAACAATGCTGTAAGAATTGATTCAAGATTCAAGATTCTTGTTAGGTAGCTTCAAAAGAATAAAAGACATCGCTGGTTCATTCGGGTTCAAATAATGATACGTCCTTGGGCTCGGAATGTTAGGCCCAATAACAAGTTTTGGGCTTATTCGTGCCAAACTCACTACTGCTCGAGATTTAATGGGTTTGTAAATAAATAGGTCAATATGGCCCACTACACAATCACAGTTAATATTGAGAAGTACCTCCATCTCATTATGGTTAAAATATTTCTTTTAATCACAAAAATTAAGAAAAGAAGTGGGAATAAAGCAAGAGAAGAAATTATAAATAAATAAAGAGAATAAAATAAATAATTGAATATGTAATAAAGTATTCCATGAGAGATAGATTAAGTGCTATAAAAGGAAATAGCTCAACTAAAAATTGTACAAACTCTAAACTATAATTTGGACCGTTAAAAAATATCAACAAATGACAAAATAATAGCAACAGAAAATATAAACACAACATCAACACGTTGACACTGTGTTGACATTGTGTTGTAACTATGTTGATACTATGTTGAGGAGTTTGAAGTTTGTAAAATATATAGAGATTGCATTTTATCACTATCCTATATACATATACACAGCCACATACACTGATACAAACACACACAACACATACACACACAACAACATACATGCACACACAGATCACATATATACACACAATGATAATATTTAAATAGTATTTGAAATTTAAATAATAATACTTCATTAAATGCTATCCGATTCCCGATTCTTAACTGGTCCATTCCCGGTTAAGACCGGAACCGATACTTTTCAAAAAATAGGAACCGGTATCATAACCGGTTTTCCGGTTCCTAATTCCTCAATTAAGCAACCGATTCTGGTTAACTAAGAGCTGGAGAACCGGTTAAGCACCCCTACCTATACGGTTCGACTTAAACCTAATACGATCGGGAAAGAACCGTCAAGAAAAACGCAAAAGGAGATTAACAACTAGACCAAAAATATTAATCCATACATATATAAAAATCGAGTTTTGGCCTTATTTTAAAATATTTATGAGTTTTATCCTTATTTTAAAATATTTATAAGTTATGCGATCAAATAAAATATTTATGGAATAACTAATTCCTTCCAACAGCCATTAAATATAGAAGCGTATAGTTATCACTTAATATCTACGTTACAATCTTCACGTTAATCACTACGTACGGCTCTTCACAAGTATAAAACCAATAAAAATGCATGTAATCATGCAAATGTAATTTGCTCTAACAATCTAACGTAAACTTAAATACTATTAAGAAGCATTCTTATAAAACATAATCATTCTTGCAAAGTAACGTTTCTTATTCTAACGATGATTGATAATATTGTATTTCAAATCCTAACTTAAAGTTTCAAATCATCGGTTATTTTGGCAATTATTTTGTAAGATTATTAGTCTCACTCAATTTTTGGAGTAACTTTGTTGACTCACAATATTCAAATTAGTTGTTGGTATAATATTTTTCCTATCCAAATATTCAAATTAGTATTTGGTCGAAACATAATTGTTCCTTATTAATTTGTAACCGCTACCTTTATGATTCCTTTTAAATACTTTTCATCTATAACTATGTACTTTCTCCGTTTTTTCATAGTTGAGTCATTTTACCAATTTGGGAAGTTTCTTCATAGTTGAGTCGTTTCCTTATATGGTAACTTTTTCCTCTTTCTTACTTTACCCTCTCTTACTTTATTCTCTCCACTTTACTCACTTTATACTTTATTCACTCTACCTTTTCCTCTCTCTTACTTTTTTATCTATTTATTTAACACACCCAACATTCATTTCTAAAACTTCGTGCCGAAAAGTTCCGCTTCAACTATGAAGAAACGGAGGGAGTATCATTTTCAAGATTCTATTTCACTTCTTCATTGTCTTCGCTCGCTCCATTACAAATTTTTGCAAAAATAAAATTTTGTTCATATCATGGAACTCACATTTCTTAATGATATACAGCCTAGCAGTACTTTGTCAGTGTGTGGTGCGTGCGTGTTTATGAATTCATTAAATATGGATAACCCAATGTAATCTCCCTGGAATGAGTGTTCCACGATCAAATGTGCGTTCCACGATCAGAGTACTATTTTTTAGTTATTTATCTAAGACTAAAATCATTCATTGTTTATTTTTCCATGCAGGGAATAAGGATTCAAGACACGATTCCAAGGAATTTTCAGAATACTTTCAAATTTTTGCCTATATATATGTATCATTTCCTAGCTTATAATTTATCTCTCATTGTTTTGTTCCATTGCATAACGAATTCTCTGCAAAAAGAAGAATTTTTCTTGGTAGGGTTATTACTTTTTACCTATAGTAGCACATTTATGTGAGATTATTTTATTTTAGTGATGTTAGTTCATATTTAAATTTTTTGTTGATGTTAGTTTGTTAGTATTGTTTTAGTTTTTCAATCTAATCTATAATAATTCTTTTGTTTTTACAAATATAGAAATTACCTAAGCCTTTTGACTAGTGATCTATAATCACTACTAGAAAATTGGCATATCTTGATGCTTGAAATTGTAAGCAGGAAATAGTTTATATGGCATTTTCTCTATAATGACGCTTAAACCAAGTGTGAGGTTGAAAAATGTGATTAGAGATTATACAGTATCACATTTGTTTTCATGCAAAGAAAACACCTAAAGCAAGAAAATGACGAAATGAAGCAAAGAAGATAGAATATCATAAAATATCACATTAATTTTCGCGCGTATACATAAATCATTAATTTGGAGATTAAGAAGGAAAATAAGGCCGAAGAAAAAGTCAGCGGGATATTGGAGTCAATGGGGTCCATGTCCTAAAGTAGAACGATTCCAAAAGTTTTTATTTTTAAGGAACGATCCAAAATAGAAATAGTTGTTAATTATATAAAACGGATGGAGTAAGTTTTTTCATTTCTTAAAAACTACTACCTCCGTCACGTAAAAATAGAAACTAATTTTATTTTGGGTCATCCCTTAAAAGTAGAAACTTTCTAATGTTTATTTGTGTGTGTGTGTTTTTATTTGTTTTGTACATCATTTTATCTTTTATGGTGATATCATAGTTCTCGTTATGCTTTTAAGTTGTATATTATTGTTGATAGTATTTTAGTATTGAAGTATGTGTTGTAATGATGATATTTTTATTCGTAGATGTCACACCTCAACTCTTATTACTTATGCACTTAATATAAATAAATTCAAAATTTTCAAAAGCACACATATTATATAATTTCAAAAATCAACATTTATCAAGTACATATTTCAAAACATTCTGAAAAACAGTGGGGCCCTCTCACCACTCTATGTACTACACATTTATCTACATGCAAAAATGATGAGGAGGAGAAGGTTGCCAAAATGCGTCAGCCGCCGACCCTTATAATAACTGTAACTCACATCAACCCACGCATCATTGATATCTTATTCCTGAAAATTATTAGTGGTTTATATGAGCCACAACTCAATGTATATAAACCTTACCTTTAATTTCACACAGAAATATCAAACACATTCTTTCACCAACATATATCACCAGAAGTAATAAATATCATAAACAATTTTATATTCATATGCATATGCCTCTCCGTTCGTTTTATTATTCTGTGACAGATCAAGCCTGGTATCTGCCCGGGATTTCCATTGTATACGACCCGAAGGTCCCTTTTTTATCATTTGACCTTTCCACGAAGGTCCCTCTTTGCATATTTTCTTTGACTCGTAGGTCCATTATCATTGTATATGACCCGTAGGTCTATTGCCATTGATATCAGATCCAGGGCAATACTGTCACATATCCCTTTAATCACATGATTTAAATGATTCAAATATGATACATCAAACATATCCATTGCACCAATTATATATCCATATATTTCATCAATTAACTCCAATACTATAGATCAATATATCTATTGTACAAATCACATATTCACATCATTTACAACATCAATATCAATTACACATAATCATTTTAATCTCGCATCATATAATTCAAATATTCATTCCAATTTAACACATAGCAATCAATCAAATAAAATATGTAAAATTAAAAGTGTGATTTAAACACACCTGATTATAACAGATAATCTAGTGGAACACTTATTCTTGCTTCACGGTCTATGATTCTTGATGCTCTCTCCTAATCCAAGAAATTCGGAGTAATTTATTGGACTACTATTTTGCTTTTTCATTACTGTTTTAGTCCACCGTACTTGTATTTATACTTCATATTATAGAAAATGAGCACTTATTTATCTTAGCCGCCTTAATTTTCTACTACAAAACTAATGGTGAAAAGTGGCGTACTAATATCACTACACGCATACACATATATAGGAAAATATAATACGTGGCATAAAATGAGAATGTATAATTGTTGATAAATATTGTTGTTAGCTCAGCAAGACTCACACACTTAGATTATCTCACACACTCTCAGTATGAACAATCTCTGACACACACACAGAGAATACACACTAGAATCTTGATGAAATGTAGAGAGGGTTTCTTGGAGAAAAGGGATTCTCTTATTGACTGAATTCTGACTTCTACAAGATACAATAATCGAGCTATTTAAAGCTGGCATGAGAGTGGTAACTGCCACTAACTAACTGACAGAAGAAAACAAGAAACTAAGTCTCCAACGGCTATTTCCTAACAAACTAACTAACTCCAACGGCTAGTCTCTGGAACCTGTTTCTTCTCTGTTTTGCATTACCTTTTCTAAGTCTGAGACTAAGTGTGCACTCATTCTTACAATTCTCCACCTGAGTACACACTTCAGTCTTTACAGCAGATCTTGATCAAAGCCTTGCAATGATCAAACTTGTCTCTCCCTAGAGACTTTGTTAGCATATCAGCTGGATTGTGTAAAGTGTCAATCTTGACCACCTTCACTCTTCCCTTCTCTGTTTCATCTCTAATAAAATGTAGTCTCACATCTATGTGTTTGCTCCTCTCATGAAAATACTGATGTTTAGCCAAACACATAGCTGAGCTACTGTCACAATGAACAATCATGGTTCTCTGATTAAAACCAAATTCTGAGATCACACCCTGAATCAAGAAGCTTTCTTGTACTGCTGCAGTTAATGCCATATACTCTGCCTCTGTTGTTGATAGAGCAACAACACTTTGTAACCTTGACTTCCAACTGACCACAGTTCCAAACATAGTGAACAAATAGCCAGTTTGAGACTTCCTATTATCCATATTAGTAGCATAATCTGCATCATAGTAACCCACCACTACTTCCTCAACCACCTTATCACAACCATTAAACACAATAGCACAGCTACTAGTGCTTTTCAAGTACCTCAGAATCCACTTGAGGGCATTCCAGTGCTCCTTTCCTGGATCAGCCATGTATCTTCTAGTAACTGAGATAGCATGAGCCAAGTCTGGCCTAGTACAGATCATGGTGTACATAATACTTCCAACCACACTATCATAAGGAATAGACTCCATCTCCTCTGCCTCTTGCATAGATTTAGGGGCCTGCTCCTTAGATAGCTTGAAACTCTGTGACAAAGGTGTTGAAGCAGCTTTGGCATTCTCCATGTTGAATCTCTTCAGTACCTTCTCAATATAATCTGACTGAAAGAGCCATAACTTCTTACTGCTTCTGTCTCTCTGGATGTTAATACCAAGGATCTTCTTAGCCTCTCGTAGATCCTTCATCTCAAAACTAGACTTCAAATCATCTTTGACCTTTTGTATCTCAGCCAAAAAGGTCCAGCAAGGAGCATATCATCTACATATAACAACAAATAGGCTACTGGAGTGTTGCCTTTCTTCTTAATGTAGATACAGTCATCAAACTTGGATCTTAGAAACCCAATCTTCACCATCTGCTCATCAAACTTTCTATTCCACTGCCTTGGACTTTGCTTTAGTCCATACAAGCTCCTTTTAAGCAAGCAGACCTTACTCTCATTTCCAGGCTTCAGATAGCCCTCAGGCTGATCCACGAAGATTGTTTCCTCAAGATCACCATTGAGAAAAGCAGTCTTAACATCAAGCTGCTGCAATTCCCAATCTAATTGGTTCACCACAGCCAGCAAAATTCTAATAGAGGTGTGCTTCACTACAGGAGCAAACACCTCATTGAAGTCCACACCTTCTTGCTGTGTAAATCCTCTAGCCACCAAACGAGCTTTGAACTTAACTCTATCTTTATCAGTAGTTTCAATCTTTTCTTGAACACCCATTTGCAGCTTACTAACCTCCTTTCCTTCCCATTAGATTTTAGCTGAGACTTATCCACCAAAATCCAGGTTTTGTTTGGAGTAAGGACTCAATTTCTTCATTCATGGCTTCTACCCATTTATCTCTGTCCTTACTTCTCATAGCCTCCTTATAAGTGAGAGGATCTGTGAGCTCAATGTTTTCAGCAGCACACAAAGCATAGTAAACTTCATCAGAAAACTTCTGAGGAGGTCTCACATTTCTCTTGCCTTTATCTTTAGCAATCTGGTACCCTCTAGTAGTCTCTGAGGTACCTCCACCTTGACTAGAAACACCTACATCTTCAGCCTTTGTCTCACTCTCAGAATCACTAACTCCACCTACATCTTGGCCACCTGACTGCACCTTAAAGAAGTCACTATCAGACTCATCAGGAATTGAATCATTCTTCAAGTAGGGCATGTGAGTTTCAGTGAACACCACATCTCTACTGATGATCACCTTTTGCTTACCAGGCTCAATACACCAGAGCCATTAGCCTTTAACCCCCTTCTGATAGCCAAGCATAATACACTTCAGAGCCCTAGCTTCAAGCTTACTTTGTTTAGTATGTGCAAAAGCTGCACATCCAAACACCTTGTACTTTGAGTAATCACTATGAGCTTCATACTACATGTAATCTGGAGTTTCTCATTTTAGAGCTGAAGTGGGGCACTTGTTGATTAGATAGGCAGCAGTATATACTGCCTCTCCCCAGAATTTGCTGCTCAAACCAGAGCTTAGAAGTAGGCACCTCACTCTTTCCAAAATGGTCCTATTCATCCTCTCTGCAACCCCATTTTGTTGTGGGTTGCAGGGGACTGTCCTATGCCTTTTCATACCCTTCTCTTTCCACCACATGTCAAACTCAGTAGAGAGGTATTCTAAACCATTATCTGTCCTAAGGCACTTCACGCTCCTACCTTTCTCTAACTCCACCTCTTTGCACCATATTTTAAATTTCTCAAAAGTTTCTGATTTTTCTCTCAGAATATAAACCCACAGCTTCCTAGTGTAATCATCAATAATAGACAGGTAGTATCTTCCTCTATCAACAGAATTAACATGAGAAGGACCCCATAGGTCACTGTGTATGTAGTCTAGAGGAGCTTTAGATGAGTGTATACCTGTAGGATAAGGGGCTTTCTTTGCTTTCCCCAAAATGCAGTGCTCACAGGGATCCAACTTGATGTTGCTTTCTCCAGGGATTAGACCCTTTTTCACCAACTCTTTCATGCTACCCTCAGCTGGATGGCCTAATCTCATGTGCCATAGCTTCATATTCTCAGTAGATATTGAATGGCTTTCTCCATCAACAGCCTCAGCAGTTAGATAGTAAAGTGTATACTCTCTTTCAGCCACCATAACATCTTGCTTCCCTGATTGCACTAGAATCTTTCCCTGACTCATTAAGATGCTGAAACCTTTCTTCTCGAGAACTCCCAAAGAGATTAGATTCCTTTTGACTTTAGGAATAAACCTTACATCTGTCAAGATCTTGATGGAGCCATCTTGAAGCCTCAGCTTCACATTCCCAACCCCTCTGATCTTACAAATGTGATTATTTCCAAGTAAAACTGTTCCATCTGCCTCCTTGAGATCATGAAACCAGCTCTTGTTGGGGCACATGTGAAAACTGCACCCAGAATCCATAATCCACCTCTGATTCACCCCTTTATCTACTACATTCAGGAGTTGGGCAGGAGGATCTATACCCTCTACACAGTCAGAGGTGTTCTGACCCTTGCCCTCAGATGCCTGCTTCCTCTTCCAAGCAAAGCAATCTTTCTTTAAATGCCCAGGTTTCTTGCACCAGTGGCATGACCTAGTTTCTTTCTGAGTATCAGAGGTGGATCCCTTGGAATTTTCCTCATACTTCTTCTTGAACTTTGGCTTCTTGAATTTCTTGACATTGAGAGCCTCTGGAGCTTCCACATCAGTGACTTTGCTGCTAGTTTTCTGGAGTTCCTTAGCCATGAGAGCTGAATAGACCTCTGTGTAAGTGATAGGCTTATCTCTGCCATAGATAATGGCATCACTCAGTTGATCATAGGAGCTAGGAAGAGCATTGAGTGTCAAGATAGCCTTATCTTCATCTGAAATCTTCACATCCACAGAGCCAAGATCATCAATAATCTTGTTGAACTCTTCTTTAGGTAAAGTCTATTTGCTAGGGACTTAGCCAAATAGACTTCATCTAATTTTTCCAGAATCCCCACTGCAGTCTTGCATTCTTGAACATCTCTGAGCACTTTGTCTCCCAGACACAAGATTACTGCACTGTGGGCCTTAAGTTGCATCTCCTCCATCTTGGCCTGGGATTTGTCATCAAGAACTGGAGCCTTCCCTTTCTCTGCAGGTGCAAGAACCGCAGCCAACCCTTGCTGAATCAGCACAGCCTTCATTTTCATCTTCCATAGGCCATAATCATTTTTGCCCGTGAATTTCTCTGCATCTAGCCTCGCTGCCATCTTGAAAATCGCCTGGATCTTAGCTTCAAGAATTCCCACCGGACAGCGCCACTTGTTAGCTTAGCAAGACTCACACACTTAGATTATCTCACACACTCTCAGTATGAACAATCTCTGACACACACAGAGAGAACACACACTAGAATCTTGATGAAATGTAGAGAGAGTTTCTTGGAGAAAAGGGATTCTCTTATTGACTGAATTCTGACTTCTACAAGATACAATAACCGAGCTATTTAAAGCTGGCATGAGAGTGGTAACTGCCACTAACTAACTGACACAAGAAAACAAGAAACTAAGCCTCCAACGGCTATTTCCTAACAAACTAACTCACTCCAACGGCTAGTCTCTGGAAGCTGTTTCTTCTCTGTTTTGCATTACCTTTTCTAAGTCTGAGACTAAGTGTGCACTCATTCTTACAATTGTCACTTGGAACATATAAACTATATAAAAAAAATAGTTATACACTTTAATTCATTACCATTTGTATACAAATACATATAGATACTAAATATGTTTATCTAACATTACCGTGCATATATATACACATATTAACATATTCACGTGTAATATTATATTTTCATACACATATTCACATTATTACACATACACGCGTACTTATAACTTTTCAATTTTTATATATACAAATATCATATATGTCAATATGTAAAATGATGTATGTTTTAGGTTAGGGATGTTACAATTCTTTCCCTCTTTAAAAATTTTATCCGCAAAATTTATTCCTCTCTATGTTAGCATACTCAAAGAAATTGTTAACCCGTAAATAGATGTGGATAGTTCTTTCTCATCTTTTCCTCTGTTTCCCAAGTCGCTTCTTCGACTCCATGATTTTGCCAAATAACTTTTACTATTGGAAAATCTTTTCTTCGCAATTGTTTCAGTAGGCGGTCCACTATATTGACTAGTTCTTCTATATAACTCAAATTATCATAAATCCGTAGATCAAGATCTTTCAAGACATGTGAACGATCAGATCGATAAAGCCGAATCCTACTGACATAGAAAATATTATGAATCTGTGTCAACTCTGGAGGTAATGTTAACCTATACACCAATGGTCGAACTCTTTCAACAATATCTCACGGTTCAATATAATGAGGACTCAACTTACCTTTTTGCTCGAATCGCATGACTCGTTTCTGAGGTAAAACTCGCAAAAAGACTTATCAAGACTGAGATAGTAAATCGCGGATCTCTGTCAAGATATAAGATAATAGAATACCATATAAGCGTTCCTGCAAATAATGATGCCGAATCTTCAAAGCAAAATAATGTCGCTAATAACAGATTTTGAACAGAATAAGAAACTTCGTGTACTTGCGAGTGTTACGACGCATAAGCAATAAACTTGCCATTAAGTCAAAAGATAACCAAATCCATATTTCAACGCATCACTATAAATAACATAATATCTTGTCCCTGCGGAGATAACCAAAATAGATGGCATATTCAACCGATGCTTCCACTCATTAAAACTCTTTTGATATGCTTCACTCCATATAAAATAAGAATTCTGTCGTACTAACTTCATTATCAATTGAATAATAATCGAGAAACATTTCCAGTTGAAAACCAGTTCAATCTTTTGTAGATCCACTTCTATTCCAAAACCTGACACCACGTGTCCCAACAATACCATATGATCTAGCTAGACTCACGCTTACTCAATCTTGCAATAATCTGTATATCTCGCAAAACTTGTAATGATTAACAAGTCTTCGATTCTCGGTAATGAATATTTATTCTTCACTGTCACTTGATTCGACATTTAATAGTGTATATAAAGTCGCAATGTGCAGTCTTTCTTCTTCAAATATGATATTGGTGCACTCCAAGATTAAACACTGGGTCATATAAATTTCCTACCAGACAACTCTTGTAAGTGATTCTTAAATTCTTGAAACTCTAACGAAGACAGCTGATAAGTAGAAATAAAAATAAGTATAGTGCTCAATAGAGAAATATGTCTCCTGATAAGGTGATAATCCAGATAAATCTGCACTTCCAATACATCAAAAATCCGATCTAGATAATATAAGAAAACCTAGAACAATATATTGATTACCGTAAAATATCACTCGATCTCATCTCCATGAATATATTACCATTTCTTTTACTTGACAAGCTACCTTGGTTCGATGAAGTGAAAACCAATCTATACTCATAATAATATCAAATTTGTATATGAACAAGATAATCAATATCCGCTGGAAGTTCTACTAAATTAACTCGCACCATGCAGTCTAGATAAACCGAGATACTGAAATAATGTCAGCTCATAATCAACAAACATAGTTCCTTGATTAAAGACAAAACCTTCTCTGTTTCTTATCACAATACACTTCTTTGCATATATTTAGCATTGAGTTCTCTAGAAAAATCGTCTGAACTGAATACCGGAGGTTGTATCATAGCTTGTGGGACTGTTTCCCACCAAGAGTAAGTATTGCTTCAAAGAAGAGATACCCTATAATCAAAACCTTCTTCTGACATGCAACTCATCTGATTGAACACCGTTTCTATCACTTTTAACTATATCTCAGCCTCAGACAGATTAGTCCCATAAAATCAACAACTTCTACTTTTCCGAGCTCTTTAAATTTTCTACCTCTTTACCTCATCATTGGTCGATGTACCAAAAATCTCAATATGATGCAGCGTGTATATGAGATGTTTCTACAACTAGTTGATGATGCAGGGCGGCTGACCCTTCTCTCCTCGGTGACACATGTTCATAATAATACAAATGCAAATGAAACTTATGAACAAAATGTATCATACGATATGCATGAATGCTATGTCCCAGCGGGATTCTCCCCGCTCTGATACCACCTAAACTGTCACACCTCAACTCTTATTACTTATGCACTTACTATAAATAAATTCAAAATTTTCAAAAGCACACATATTATATAATTTCAAAAATCAACATTTATCAAGTACATATTTCAAAACATTCTGAAAAACAGTGGGGCCCTCTCACCACTCTATGTACTACACATTTATCTACATGCAAAAATGATGAGAAGGAGAAGGTTGCCAAAATGCGTCAGCCGCCGACCCTTATAATAAATGTAACTCACATCAACCCACACATCATTGATATCTTATTCCTGAAAAATATTAGTGGTTTATATGAGCCACAACTCAATGTATATAAACCTTACCTTTAATTTCACACAGAAATATCAAACACATTCTTTCACCAACATATATCACCAGAAGTAATAAATATCATAAACAATTTAATATTCATATGCATATGCCTCTCCGTTCTTTTTATTATTCTGTGACAGATCAAGCCTGGTATCTGCCCGGGATTTCCATTGTATACGACCCGAAGGTCCCTTTTTTTTATCATTTGTCCTTTCCACGAAGGTCCCTCTTTTATTTGACCATTCCACGAAGGCCCCTTTTTGCATTTTTGACCTTTCCACGAAGGCCCCTCTTTGCGTTTTTGACCTTTCCACGAAGGCCCCTCTTTGATTTGACCTTTCCACGAAGGTCCCTCTTTGCATATTTTCTTTGACCCGTAGGCCCATTATCATTGTATATGACCCGTAGGTCTATTGCCCTTAATATCAGATTCAGGGCAAGACTGTCACATATCCTCTTTAATCACATGATTCAAATGATTCCAATATGATATATCAAACATATCCATTGCACAAATTACATATCCATATATTTCATCAATTAACTCCAATACTATAGATAAACATATCTATTGCACAAATCACATATCCACATCGTTTACAACATCAATGTCAATTACACATAATCATTTTAATCTCGCATCATATAATTCAAATATTCATTCCAATTTAACACATAACAATCAATCACATAAAATATGTAAAATTAAAAGTGTGATTTATACACACCTTATTATAACAGATAATCTAGTGGAGCACTTATTCTTGCTTCACGGTCTATGATTCGATTCTTGATGCTCTCTCCTAATCCAAGAAGTTCGGAGTAATTTATTTGGACTACTATTTTGCTTTCTCATTACTATTTTAGTACACCGTAATTGTATTTATACTTCATATTGTAGAAAATGAGCACTTATTTATCTTAGCCGCCTTAATTTTCTGCTACAAAACCAATGGTGAAAAGTGGCGTACTGATATCACTACACGCATACACATATATAGGAAAATATAATACGTGGCATGATAATGAGAATGTATAATTGATGATAAATATTGTCACTTGGAACGTATAAACTATATAAAAAAATAGTTATACACTTTAATTCATTACCATTTGTATACAAATACATATAGATACTAAATATGTTTATCAAACATTATCGTGCATATATACACATATTAACATATTCACGTGTAATATTATATTTTCATACACATATTCACGTTATTACACATACACACGTACTTAAACCTTTTCAATATTTATATATACAAATATCATATATATAGTATTTATAATACAACTAATAATAGAAATATTCAAAGATAAATAAAAATATGTCAATATGCAAAATGATGCATCTTTTAGGTTAGGGATGTTATAGTAGAGACCTATAAGAGCATCTCCAATGACTTTAGGGCCAAAAACTCCTCCTGCCACATCATCAGCACAAGATATAGGCTAGTCATAGGCCAGCCAAATTATAAAAAATAAATAAATTATAATCACGCAAATTACGGAATTAAATTTACGACACAAATATGGAAAAATGCGATAATTTTATTTAAACTAAAAAAAAAAGTAGTAAAAGAAAATTACATAATTAATTAAAATACAAAAAGAAAATTACATAATTAATTAAAAATACAAAAAAATTACATAATTAATTAAAGTACTTAAAAAATTACATAATTAATCAAAATACCTAAAAAATATATAAAAAATGCTAGCCGGTCGCTAGCCGATTTGGAGGCTACAATGGAGGCTAGCCGGTCGTGTGAATCGGCGTGAGCTAGCCCATCGGCTAGCCAAAATCACGCTAGCTGGTCCCAATGGAAGTTAGCGGATAGGCTAGTCGATCGCGAATCGACTAGTCGATCCGCTAGCCGCCATTGGAGATGCTCTAAGTGTCGTAATGAACAAATATTTTCATTTTAGTTTAATTTAAAATTTATTTAATTATGTATTTATAATTATATAATACATATTATTAATATATAGTATTATACTTTTTTAGCCTTTAATCTTATGTAATGATGTTATTTTTTATTTTATTTAAATTATTCAAAATGTATAATTAAGAGTAAAGGCCAAATGTGGTCCCTAACATATAACCGTTTTATCAATTTGGTCCTTAACATTATCATTTTGATTATTTGGTCCCTCACAAATAAACTCGGATCCGAATCGATCCTCACTTAATAGAACCGTCAAAAAATTAGACGGTGATTGCAATTTGACTATATTAAATTACTAATGGTAATTAATTATACCTAATTATAATTCTTAATTCTTATTAAATTACAAAACATGTAGGAATTAAGAAGCCAAAAAACCCTTTACAAAGCATTCTTAATAAAACCCTTTATTATAATTCTTAATTCCTATTAAATTACAAAGCCAAAAAACCTTTGAGAATATTAAAACTAATGCATATACTTATTTTATTTATAATTTAGTTATTAATATAGTAAAATCATCATTTAAGTATCTTATCGGTTTTTAAACATGGCCGAAGAAATAGATAATAGTCGCACCTATGGTCAATCTATTGAGCCAACCTATCAGATTCACTAATCCAGGTCAGTCAGTCTACTCAAACTAATAAATTAGCCACTAAGAAAAAGAAGGTTGGGTTGTTGATTGTTACCTCAAGAGTTGTAAACCATCTATCGACGATCTTTATTAGAAGGCCTTCATTGCAGAGGTCCTCTTGCTCCTCCTTTATTGTTCTAGCTGAATCGTTCACATAATCACTACAACCTCTCACGTTAATTGACTGAAGTGTTGGTATATCTCCAATGCCTAAAGGAATCTCTCTCAACTTTTCTAGACATTCAAGATTAAGGTGTTCGAGGCGTGGAAAGTGGGTGTTGTCTGTGTTCCAACACTCGATATCACAACAATGAATCAGTAAGAAGTTGAGATTCAAGAATTGGTCTTCAGATGTTTCCCACTCAGATCCACTAAAGGAATTATTTTCCAGCTTGAGAACTTGAAGAAGCGGCAATGAACCTATTTTTGTACTCATATCCTCCCAAGGTAGCTTCGTGTTTACTAATGTCAACTTCTTGAGATAATACGGAAAGCTCACTTCTCGCACAAGATGGCTATTCTTGGCATTGTACTCAAGTCGAAGCGTTTCAAGTTTGTGGAGGCGACAAAGATTGTTGAGGTAGTAATTATCTTTTTCTCCTGACCCGTCTTCTTCTTCTGAGGATTCTTCATAACCGTAGTGTAAATATTCTAACTTCAACTTCTTGATGTTAGCAATTTTTTTAAGCACGCCTTCGCCAAACTTGAGATTGCTAATTTTTGAAAGTGTATGTAGGTTTTCCAACACCATATCATGATCTTTGCTGAGAAAATATGCACCATCAAGTGTCCCTGGAGAGGTTTTGACATGCCTTAAGTAGAGGCATCTTCCAAATCTCGAAATCAAAATCATTATAGGCCATTCCTAAAATCAATGTCTGCAAATTCCAGAGATAAGAGACCGAAGAAGGAATTCTCAAAAATGACTTATCTTCATAAACAACAAGAAGCCGCAAGTTAACTAGCCCAAGAAAATCCTCATAATTTTCATCAATATCTCTTTCGAAAGAGGATTCGTCAAACCTATATGTCCTCAACAATCTAAAATTATACGATAAATTATTTGGACAGCCCCCAAAGAAAGACCGGACAAGTGATGCAGATGCCAACGATTGAATGAGTTGAGTTGGATATTTCGACAAGGTGCTTAGAATACGGCGTTGAGAATTTATGTCTTGAGGAATGCCCTTCTCTCCCAACACACCAAAAAACCTCAATTTTTTACCTTCTCTCAAGCATAAATCCCTCAGCAGATCATGCATTTTGAGTGATTTTAGTTTCCCAAAACTGTTGTGTTTTTCAACTATAAGTAGATTTCGATCAACAAGTTCTTCTAAGTACTCTATCGCCACCTCTTCCAAGGTTTTCCCCTTAATTGGTTTTAGAAATCCCTCGGCAACCAAATATGGCATGATCATAGAGATTTTAATCTCATAATCTTCACCATACCTTCCCATATAGAGAAAACATGGTTTCAAATGAACCGGCAAATTACTATAACTCATGTATAATATTTGTAAGCAACTCTCGCTATCATCTGAATTCACAATTGAACTTAAATTTTTTTCAATAAAGCTCCAATTTTCTTTTGTTCTTTCAGACCTTGCTAAGAGTCCCCCTATCACGGCAACTGGCAATGGAAGTCCTTTACAACCTTTCACAATTTTTCTCCCGATGTCCTCCAATTCAAGAGGGCATGATTCTTCCCCGAACACAATTTTGGAGAATAGACTCCAACTCGCATACCCATCCAAAAAATTCATATCAAGACCATTCGAGTAGTTAAAGTGAGATGCCAAGTTTGATAGCCTTGTAGTCACTATTAATCTACTCCCATTTATATTATCTGGGATGAATCTCCTAATTCGATCCCATGCCTCAATATTCCACATGTCATCCATTACAATAAAATACTTCCTTTCCTATCAAATATTTGTATAAATGTTCTCCTAATTCATCTTCTCTCAGATCACCCATGCCCCCTTGGCCTACTTGGTCAAGAACTTGTCCAAGAATTTGCCATGCATTATACTCTTGAGAAATTGTTAACCACACACAAACATCAAAACTTTCCTGGACAAGTGGACTTACATAGATATTTCGAGCAAGAGTGGTCTTGCCTATCCCACCCATTCCAACGATCGGGATAATTTCGCGACCAAGTCCACCTCCAGTGATCTTGTCCAGCATTTGATAGAAGATCTCATCAAAACCAATCATGATAACATTTTGAGCAGTGGTAGTTGATCTAGCGGTGCTCAGAGGCTTCATGATGTGCAGTTGATCTTGGACTACCATTTTCTCTTTAATCTTAGTCTTGATCAAATTCATGTTTTCTAACACCTTCTCCACACCTGTTAAAAATAAAATGATCACCACAACTTGATTAGAAATTTTTGGGGAAATATCCATAAAAGTTGAAAACCAACAAACAGTTTTATTCTTTGTTGTAAAATAAGCAAGACCTTGATGGAATTGATCAGAGCTGATGTTTTCTTCATAATTTCTTGATCGAACAAGAATTTGATCGACAATATAGGACTCGATCACATCTTCAGCATGATAAGCCGCTTCTGCAATCCGACTCTCCCAATAGTCTTCTTCTTCAGTGCAGCCAACATGGGAAGAATAGCCTTCAAGAAAGTCTTGAAGGAAAGTAACTAGTTCAATTAGAGATTCAACTTGTTTTTGATGGAGGGAAATAGGAGGGTGTGGATGACTTCGAATTTGATCTATAATAAACTTAACAGAAACTAGAGCTCCATAGGCAGCCATTTTCAAACTTAATTTTCTCACTTAATCTCTATAGGTTTCCGAGAGAATATGTTTGAAAACAAAGAATCAAAAACACACTTTCACATGAATAGTACTTATTAAGTTAATATTTTTTTGTCTAACAACCCATTGACAGATTAAATAATCCCATAATTGGGGTGGCATGAAAACTTTTTCAATGGAGCCAACTAAAGCACATTTATTACTAGCCAAAGTATATAGTATTAAAGAAAAATGTGATGCCTTGTTCAAATTATAATAGGAGTATAATTTTAAGCTATAATTATTGTAGACTTGTTATCGACGCTACTTTCTTGAATGACGTTGATGCTAGCTGTAAAGTTGGTCACTAAAGTTTCCAATAACTGAAGCAAGTTGAGATTAAAATAATCTTTCACACTAAGAGTATAATTAATTAAACTTCTTCAACTGTTGTGACATCTTTCATTTTAGGTGGATGATGTGTCATTTTTGACAGATACTGATAATGAAAGCTATATGACGGGAACGAGACTCGTCTCGTTAGAGAAGAATTTTCAAAATTGACCATATTCTTGTGGAACGGATTAAAAGAGAAAAGAGCGCATATTTTTGTAGGACGAATGAAGTATATAAAAGTAGAATCCATGTAATAATCAAGATTCGTTAATGCAATCAAAGGTGGGAGAGTAGATTAAGATGAAATCATCTTCTTCCGGCAACCTAAAAGTAACCTTCTTCTTGCCCTTCCCGCATTCATCGACCTTTGATGACGACGAAAAACTCATCGTGGGCGTGTGAAACGAATCGGGCGACAACAAAGACGGGTAAACCCTCTTTCTTGGCTGCGCTCGTGGATTCACCGCCGGCGAATTCTTGAGACACTTCTCAAGCGTCTTCGTAGATTCATCCACCTTCAACAACTTTCTCTTATCCTCTCTTCGATTATTCGACACATTCTGTTGCTTTGTTTTGGAGGGCCTCAAGCAACACAGCGATTGTCCCATCTTTTAAAACAGGAAATCAGTGTTGGCACAACAAGCTTAGAGTTGTTGTTGGTTATAAAGCAAAAAATTGGACGTTGGATCCAAGACATGATTCTTAGTAGCTTTCAAGTGATTAATTATGTTTAAATTATTTAATAATAGGGTCAAGATGAAGTCAATTATGTTAGTATCTTGTTTTCTTTTATCGATTGATAACAAAAATGAGTTGCATAAACTCAGATTTGAATCAGACAACATTAGGCGATTTTATCTGAGCTCTAACTATTTTTATTTTAGGTTGTGCAATGTTGTAAAAATTGATTGAGGATTCAAGATTCAAGATTCAAGATTCTTGTTGGGTGGCATCAAAAGATAAAAGATATCGTTGATTCCTTTTGGATTAAACAATGACTCATTTGTTATGTAGTCGTCCTTGGGCTCGGGATTGGGCTTTCATTAGCCCACTAACAATTTTAGGGCTTGTTGGTGTCAAACTCACTACTGTTCGAGAGATAATGGGTTTGGAAATAAATAGTCCAATATGGCCAACTAAACAAATCACAGTTAATATTGACAAGTGCTTTCTCTTCATTCCACTATGAGGCCTTTCTTTTGAGTATAGAAATTAAGGAAAGAGCAATTAATGTGTTAACAAGAGAAAGAATAAAGTATAAAAGACCATATAAATAAATGAGGATAAGATAAAGCAGGAGAGAGAATAAAATAATTTATTGAATAAGGAGTAAAGGTGAAAGAAAAAAAAAAGGTAGAAAGATTAAGTGTGTGGTGAATTTTTGTCATAAAAGAAACAACTCAACTATAGGAAGACAATTCAAAATAAAATATGATTCAACTACAGTTGGAACTTGGAACTTGGAAGAAAGACCGGAGTAGTAATTTGCAATTTTTTTATATATTTAATGATGATGCATGTATCTTGTAAGTGATGAGATTTATGCAAGAAACGCATAAGAATGTGAATCAACTACGTGAAATAGGTTGAGTGCAAGCTAATTGGATGTATAAATAATGATTGAGATTTGTGATTGGACGATGAAAATTCAGAGCATTTTAGTCTACTTATTTTAATTTTAAATGAATATGAAATCTTAGAGCTCAAAGAAGCAAAAGTCAGTAGAAATCTATTATGGAGTAGTACATATTTTATACTCCCTCCGTCCTATAGAAATAGTGCATATTTTCTTTTTCGTCCGTCTCATACAAATAGTTACATATTCATTTATGACAATTTTTTTCTCCTTCTTTTTTACTTTTTCATTTATGGGTCCATCATCCACTACACATTTTCAACTACTTTTTCTCATTCTCTCTTACTTTATCAATTACATATTAAAACCCGTGTCAACCCCAAATGATCTATTTCTATGGACGAAGGGAGTATTTATCCTTTCAAGTTACTAGGCAATTTATCGTTTTAAGTTTAACTAATTTGGCAATGAGCTGACTAATTTTAACTCACGTCACAGAATTTTGAAAGTTAATCTATAAATAAAGAAGAATGAAAAAAATATGTATATTAACTCGGACACTAAATCTTCTATTTTGTCTTTCTCACAGTTTGGCGGCTACTACTAGAGCCATATATAGTATGGACGATTGTATGCAGACGAGAACCCGTCCACGTTCATATCCTTGCATTTACTTCTATTTCTAGATAAGAACTATTATTGCTTATGTATTACTACTAATTAACATTATAATGTATCTACCCGTAAATGGGGACTAATGCGAAACCAACCCCTATTTCTATTACTCTCGTGATCTTTTCTGGACACTTTACAAAATCATTTTCGTGATCATTTTCAGCTACTTTTCAAATCATAAAAATGACGAATAAATCATTTTCAGGTACTTTTTAAAATCAACGGACTAAAGCTTTTAATCTCTATGATCTAATAACAAAGACAAGACAAATATATCTACTATCCACAAAAATAGTTTTGATCATGGACGACACAAATTTTAATACGAAATTGGTAAAATAAGAGTGATATGGAGTATAAAATACGCGGGATTGAATTATTTTTAATAAAAAATGAGACTTATCTCATAACTTAGATAACTTTATCATAAATATATAGAGTAATTTTAATGGATAACCTTAGATAAAAAAAATATATGTATAACTGTTTGTTATGAATAAATTTACTATAGCAATATCTAAGATATCAATTAAACAATAAGTCAACTTATGATCTTGTTTATCAATCTAAGCACTTTTTTTAGGATATCTAACCATCTAAAGTAATACTACTACTACTAGTATTATTAAGTGGACATATAATTTTATTATGAATGTGATAGTTTTAAAACTTTTATGGATTAAAGTCATCCGACTCAATATATTTTGCAATACGTTGTTTGAAATTCTTAATGGTATGATTTGGGCTCATGATTGGACTATTTATTCGGCATGCAACTAAAAAGGAAAAAATTGAATAGTGGTAGACTTGTTTTTAGTGATTACTCACCACAAAAAATATACTCCATTATATTGGTACATGATGGCAAACGCTCACTGTGTTTATACTTGGGTTTTTATTACTATTTTAGTCCAATAAAAATAGACATAGTTATATATGACACAGATTTTAATTTGCAATTACTAAAATAGGAAAAATGTAAGAGATAAATAGTGTTAATAGATTGTAGGATCTATATTATTAGTACTATAGTATTTTTCTGGACTCTAGTTTGAAATTTCTATGTAGTCAAGAATCGAGGTGAAGTTTAATTTAGGACAAAAATTTGGAGCAAGAAATATGAGTTTTTGATAGGCAACGAGCTCCACGCGGCCTTGTCCAATGACCTCCACTAGGGTGGGAGAATTGATCACATTTGCAGTTGCATGAAAAGTTGAAAACCAACTTTTATGTTTTCATCATCTCTTGGTGCAATTTATATTATGTTTTGCTAGTTTTTACCATAGGGATTGAATGATGAATTTGTGTTTATGAACTAAGGATTTCTTTGGCTTCAATTATCATCTTTGATGTGTGATTCTATTTCTTATAACTGAGACGTCTTTTATATATTGTATAATTAATTCTAATTTCTAATGTATTTTTAACTTGTACTACTACTACTACTTTGGATAGAAGTTTTAGATAAGGACTTCAGAATTCTTGCTTGTGATTTGACAGCTTTGATAATAGAACTAGTTATATTGTTGCAGTAATTGTAATATTAAAAAAAAATGAAATAATCAAGAAAAATTATGAAAGTTTAAATATGACATAGGATATGATCTCATATGGCTGGCTGGGTGAGAGTTTATCGAGCCGAACCTGGTCTGATTTACGGTTGCTATTATCATAAGATCACATATGAATCTGGTCATGTTTCCCACTGCAATACATTTGCTTTTAGTCATAACCTCAATAAATGACATTCCCATTAAGATATGCATATAATCTAATCACTAAATTCAATAATTATCCTATTACTCTCCAAAGTTGCACTAGTAATTAATTAATCATTATTTAATCTATATTAGTACAAAATTTCAAGAATATTCGAGTTATTATTTATTTTATGTATTTAACTCGATTTTCTATTTTGGTTTATATTTTCGTCATATTTCCCACTCCCAATTAATCCAAATTAAATTCCTATTTTGTGGGTGTGACTCTATATTCTTATAAATTGGGTAGGTGTTAACATTATCGTAACATAATCACGACATCTTCACAATTCGCTTTAACTCCATATTTACACCTTTCTCTCTCTATAAAAGCTTCAACACTCTTCTTCTATTCCATCACTCTCTCTCTCTCTCAAAATTTCTACTAGAATCAGTAAAAAAAATTAGAGATAGAAACAATTTTGAATTCAGCGGGAAATCGGAATCGCGGAAATGGTGAATATTCCGGCGAGGTTCGGAAGGATGGCGGCGGCCTTCGACGAGATGTCGAGAGATAGGTCGTTCGAGAGCAGCGGCAGCGAGCACTCCGCCGATTTGTCCGATCTCGTCAATTCCTTCTTTGAGAGAGAAATTAGGGAGCAGAGAATCGGTGGAGATGGCGATCGAAACGGAAATAATCAAGTTGAGATCGACGACGATGAATTTGAGAGCAATTCGCAGGATTCCGGATTTCATGATTGTTTGAGTAAATTGTTCGATCGCGACGACAGTGTAGGGAGAAGCATTTCTACTGCGGTGGAGAAGGCGTTGGAATTCGTCGGCGGCGGCCAGGATTCGTCGCCGGAATTCAATCGGCGGCTAATGGCGCGATTGCGAAGTGGTGGCTTTGATGCTGGTGAGTTTTTTCATTAATCTTACTTCAAAGTTCAATCTATAAAAACTGAAAAACAATATACTAAATTTCAATTTTTCTCAATTTTTGAGTACCGCTAAACAAAATTATTCTATATAAAAAAGTGATAAAACAATATGATTCGAATTAATTTTTCAAATTAGAGTCTGAATTTCAAATTTTCTCAACAGACTTGTTTTTAATAAAATAATATAGTTTTGAGCATTACTAAAGCAATCGTTGTGTGCAAGACAATACAATTGCAAAAAGAAATCGTACTAGTAAAATGGAGTATTGTTCGTTTAAAAATTTTGTGGAACTGACGAAGATTTATGCAGGCATTTGCAAATCAAAGTGGGAGAGGAGCGGTGGGCAGCCGTCGGGGAGTTATGAATACATCGACGTGAACGCAGGCGGCGGCCGCTACATAGTCGAAGTTTCCTTGGCCGGAAAGTTCACAATCGCGCGTCCGACCGCCGCCTACGCGGCGTTGCTAAATGAATTTCCGGCAATCTTCGTGGGCAGACCGGAGGAGATGAAGGGAGTGGTGAAGCAAATATGTAAGGCGATTTGGAAGTCGATGAAGAGCGTCGGCCTAAACGTGCCGCCGTGGCGGCGCGTGAGCTACATGCAGGCCAAGTGGTTTAGCTCCTATAAACGGACGACTAATGAAATTCCGAGAGCGGAGGCGTTTACTGGTTTGGGAGGGAATAAATCAGTTGGTTTTGCAGCGGCGGCTGCAGAGAGGATTTTGCGGCCAGACACGGCGTTAGAGTTGGTAATTTGGCGGCGGCTTTCAAATGCTGATCTAGTTAGATTTGAGTCAAGAACAGTATAGCCTCCCGATTTTTGGTCCTTGCATTATGATGGAAAATATCAGATTGTATTTTTTTATTATTAAACAGATAGATAATGATTCTTCATTTTATTGTATAAGTCAAACTTTCGATTTTGATCGGACGAAAAACGTATAACCAATCAAGTTGCAGTAAATGTAAAAAAGTCAGTGGAGTACCAAATTAAAGGAATCACCCTTATTCTCGGTTTTTCATTTTTTCCTCAAAATGTGATTCGATGTATGGCCTCTTTTTCGATTTGAATTCTCCATTATGGTGCCACATTGAAACAGAGTAATATCATGACTAAAACGATTGTTTAATAGAGGAATTCTTTCAAACCGGCTTCTATAAGATTATGAAATTTGAGATAATAGTTTCTTTTGGCAAATGAAAAATAAATAAATATAACAATATTTGATATCAATTGGTATAAAAAAATTAGCTGAAATCACTATATTAACTTAATAAGTTTCTAAGTCCCTTAAACCAATTGGATTGAAGTAGATTTCTATGAAATTCTCAATTAGAACTTTCCAGTATGGTCATGAATACAGAAATGAGAACATATATTATACGAGCTCTGTGGGAAAAGGGGCCACAGCCTAAACTATAGAGAGACATTCAATGGGCCAAGCCCACATCAAAGTGGATAAAGAGTTAAACTAAACATGGGCAGATGTTGGGATATTTATGATTTTAATTTTAGGCTCTTGAAGTTTTATCCTTTCAATATATGATACACTTAACACTTTTTGACAGAGTATGAATTTTGAATACTCCTATTATGACACATTGAATTATTACCACATTTGATGACGTGATCGTCTTCGACAATATTTGAACTCAATAAAGCCAAATGCTAGGCACAACAACAAAAAGCCTAGTACTAGTATATTACTGGATTATGCGAGGAAAACGGGCTAAAGAATACATGGTTGGAATATGATATAATATAAACAATGGGCTTATTCAAAACGGAAAAAATTGAAGTAACATGGGAAGGGGCCGCGCGAACGCAGGCCCCCTCTGGCACAAATTATGACGTAGGCTCGACCACTTGGGCCGACCTTAGGCGGGCGCCCCTCCGCAGTGCAATGGAGGTCGCCAACCTAGGCCATGGGCCTTATGGATCACCCATCGACCCCGTCCAGGTAAGTATGTTTACCAGTCCCAATCCCCTCTGTTTTATATCCCCTCTTTCTCTCCTTTCTTCTTCTCTCTCCCCGATGTGGGATATTCAACATCACAATTTCCTTTTGCAAGTCACACTCTGCAGCCTACATTTAATATGATACTAACATGTAAAGATTTGATCATGAAAGATGGATATTGACAGACCACACAAACATCATCATCCTTCACATTAAGAAGATAGAACAATTTACCTGAATTTCAATGCTACAAGAGTTAGTTAGCAAACGTATATTTAAGACTCTTTACGTGGATTCAATAAGTTTCTACTGCCATCACATACCAAACCTCAAACAAAATGATCTTTCCACTGCATCTGATGGAGTATTGATCTGGATCATCTTAAATTTCATGGACCTCGTTCGAGATATGGTTCACGCATGGCCTTAATTTCTCAATGGAGATAACATGGTTTTAAAATCAAGTCTAGGTGAGAACAACATGAGCCACTTCATCTACATGTGGCACTCTTGCCAAGAACCATGTGCGGTTGGTGGGAGCAAGTTCAGGTCGACGATTGAGCTTCACGCATAGCCACATATTTCCCGGCCATCTTGTCTCGATATGGCTAGCACTCTTTTATTAAGGGATCATCTGTGAAGTTGTTCATCCGTGCTGATAACATAACAGTGGGAATTTCTCAGCTTCCGCCAATTTCAGGTCCAATTTATCCTCTTTCTGATCAAGGTGGCCATCCCACTCCAGCACAAGATCAAGGTACCGTCTCCCATCTCGTCTTGAAGGGAACACACCACCGCAGTGATGGTCTCGAAAGCAACACACCACTTACTCAAATTCTTCAAGGGTTATACACATGCTTGAGTATTTTTATCAAATCTTCAAATTCTGCTACATGTGCCAATTTCCATTCATTCTCATTTACCTTGATGATTGATTACATTGGGTAGATTTTTAACCATTCATTCTCAGTCACCTTGATGATTGATCACATTTGGTAGATTTTTAACCATTTCAACTTGTCAGTTGTGAGTAGTGAAAGAAAAATGTTCATGATCGCATCCTAAATTAGATGAAAAAGGAAGTCCCATCCCCAACCGCCCCACTCGTTACATGTCCCATTCGCATGTAGACTCTCTCCGACAACCCAAATCGAGCAACAGCAGCCGGCCCAAACTCCTCATCAACAAGATAGGATTTAGCCATGTATATAAAGTGTTACTAAAACAGTACTAAGAGAGGAACTAGACAAGAAGAAGAAGAGGATTGGACTAAATGGGTAGGGACCGCGCGAACGCAGGCCCCCTCTAACACAAATTATGACGTAGGCTCGACCTTAGGCAGGCGCCCGTTCGAAGTGCAATGAAGGACGCCGACCAAGGCCATGGATCTTATGGATCGCCCATCGACCCCGTCCAGGTAAGTATGTTTATCAGTCCCAATCGCCTCTCTTTTATATCCCAACTTTCTCTCCCTTCTCTCTCACCGATGTGGGATACTACTCAACGTCACAAATTTCTTGTGCTAATTAAATTCTGCAGCCTACAGCTTAATCTGCTACTCTTATTAAAACAAGATACATGCGAAACAAGTAAAGATTTTTATCTTGAAAAATGGATATAGACAAGACCACATAACATATGATCAGCCTTCAATCTCATTTAATAAGTTTCTACTCCCATTGCATCTGAATCTGGATTCCGGACTATCATATTCTGCTTGGACTATGTTCGAGAGAAACTGGTAAATAATATTATTAGATTGAAAAACTTGAAATCTGTTTTCATAGAGGCATGTGGCCTTACTTTCTCAACAATCTTCTCTTCCTCTATAAAAACTTATTCATCCAAGGAAGGGTCTGTTTTACTTCCTTTGACACTATGAGTATCCATTTTTCTGAATGTTAAAAATGGAGAAGCATATTGATGTAGAAGCCAAAAGAGGAAACCGTCGACTAAAGAGATGGAGAGAGGAAGTTCCTTTGATGACTACATTGTGAAAGTGTTAATTGCATATTACAAAGAAATGCCTTATACATAGGCACAAAATACAACTCGTAATAAAGTGCTAAAACATAAAAACAACTACAACTAAGTACATATTCCGTATTTATTTTCAATTTTAACACTGAATCTGTAAGGAATCCATGGAGATAACATAGCAAATGAACCCATTTGCATGTGTCAGTACTTCCATCAACGCCAGCAATGAGGAGGAAAACATATTTCAAGAATCAAACCAAGCCTTAAACATGAGGTCTACATGTAGCTCTCCTTACAAGTTCACGAATTGCCACATTTCCAGAAAACCATCTTTGCCTCAAGGTTCCTGACACTCTTTTATTACCAGATCATTTTCAGGACTTCTGCAAAATATCAAACTATACTTATTAGATTTAGAATTTGTGAATTATGGAAAATGTTTAGTTATTTCATTGTTTTGTTATTGGACTAGAAATATTATGCTTATTGCTTTCAACTGGTGGTTAATTTAATTGAATTGTCTTTTAATGTAACTTTGAACAATATAGGTTTTTTGGCTAGGGGTATTGTTTAAAGTTGGATATTATGTATATTAAAGAATTATTGACATTTCACAGCTATTATTGAACATTTAGGATATTTTGGTTATTGACATCTAGAGACGGCTCTTCCTAAGAGGCACGAGAAGTGTAGTGTATTGTGATTTGCAAATCTGAAGATCCTATCATATTGTATATGCAGGGCGAGCATATCTCGTGGTTAGTATAGGTGGGAAGAATTAAGAGTCATCCAAATATTCATTGTCTCGTGGTTAGTATAGGTGGGAAAAATTTAGAATCTGAAGATCCTATCAAATTGTAAATCCAGGGCGAGCATAAGTGGACAATTATGAAGTGTAGTTCAATCAGTAAGATATTTCTCCTTAATTCATAGGTCAAACAAGGGTAAATAGGAACCACTACGCACCAGCATGTCGTGAATACTAGAGTCTTTCTTTATTGGTTGTTTTTAGATGTTGTCAAACTTGTCAATCTTTAGAGGAGGTAAAGGTATTAATATGACATCTTAAAGTTGAGACAATTACTTCTATTATCCATCTCATCTCGACAACCGTCCACTTTTAAAATTTGATGTAATGTGGTTATCATTACTACTATTAATAAAATTAAAATTTGATGTAATAAGGTTATCATTACTACTATTAAATTGATAGAGAAGTTTAAAACGTTACTGAGTCGTGATAATACAATTTGATTACAAATTGTTTATTTGCTGCTTTTAATGAAATTGCAGATAGAGTTTGTTGATTTTTGTTAGTTATACATTAGTAGACATTGTGATTTCTATTCAGGTATTTCATAAACTTTGGTCATTTTTCCGCCGTTACAAACAGGTACTCAATTTTAATGCTTAACAGTCATGTTAAGCGATACTCTCACCTCCGTTACTTCTCACAACATTTTAATTTTGAACTATTTCTAATATAAGAATTAATAAAGTATTCTATAATTAGGTGACAACATATGATGACAGAATGATATAGAACTTCATCTTTGGTTAAGTCCTTAGGGTGTCTCCTACGGCGCCCTTCCCGTTCGCCCGTCGGGGACGGGCGACCCGACGGGCGCCATAGTGGGCGGGAAGGGCGCCCACGCCCGTCCCGAGTGCCCCTGCGATGGGCTCGCCCCTCCCGTTGACGGGCGAGTGGGACGGGCGCTACTGTGGCGAAGGTCGCCCGTCCCACTCGGACGTCCGACATTTTATTATTATTATTATTATTATTTTTTTAAACTCTATAAATAGGACTCCTCCAACGTCATTTCATTCACACCACTTGTGTTGACAAGTTTCTCTCTCTAAACCTCTTTTTTCAATTATCTGTAATGGCGAGTAGTCGTGCGGGTGGTAGTGGCGGAGGCGCTAGTGATAGTGATGGCTTTAGCGATGATGAATTGGATCTCGCTGTGCAAGCGGCGATTGATCGACGGATCCGGCAGAGGCAGCAGCAGGCGGCGGCGGCCGTGCCTCGGCCAATCCATCGCCGACGGCATGTACCCCGGGACCATATTGCTGCACATCAACGGTTGTATGAGGACTACTTTGCTCCAGAGCCGCGTTTTGGGGATGACTTATTCCGCCGGCGTTTTAGGATGCACCGTCCTCTGTTTATGCATATCGTTGGTGCGTTAGAGAGAAGGTATGAGTTTTTCAGAATCAGGGAGGATGCGGCTGGCAAACCCGGACACACACCAATACAGAAGTGTACGGCCGCAATCAGGCAACTGGCGTACGGAGGCCCGGCCGACATGTTCGACGAGTACTTCCACATTGGGGAGTCTTCAGCCATCCAGTGTCTGTTGGAGTTTTGCGCGGGCGTTAGAGCGATATTCGGGGATCAGTATCTTCGGCGTCCGAGCCCCGGAGACTGCCAGCGGCTGATTAATATGCACGGGTCAGTGCACGGGTTCCCTGGGATGTTGGGCAGCATCGATTGTATGCATTGGGAGTGGAGGAACTGCCCCGCCGCCTAGAAGGGGATACACACTTCCGGCTTCAAAGCCAAGCATCCCACGTTGATCCTTGAAGCTGTAGCTGACTACCGGCTATGGATATGGCATGCTTATTTTGGAGTGGTCGGGTCGAACAACGACATCAACGTCCTCCAGTCGTCGCCCCTGTTCAACAATCAGTGCAATGGCATTGGTCCCGCCATCAGTTTCGTCGCCAAAGACAACCAGCACAACATGGGGTACTATTTGGCGGATGGGATATACCCAAACTGGCCCGTTTTTGTGAAGACGATCAAGCATGCGGTCGAGCCGAAGAAGTCCTACTTTGCGACCCGGCAGGAGGCAGCGCGCAAGGATGTTGAGCGCGCATTTGGTGCGCTCCAGAGTCGATGGGCGATGGTGAGGGGTCCGGCACGGCAGTGGTATATTCCCAACATCGGCGACATCATGTACGCATGTATCATTTTGCACAACATGATTGTCGAGAGTGAAGGGGACGAACTGACTCAGTGGACCAGCGAAGATGACACGGGTGCCGGTCCAAGCCACGGCGTGGCCACCGCGAATGTGAACATGGGGGTACCTCATGGAGAGGTTGAGCGGTTGCGCGCATTTGCCGACATGCGACAAAAAAATGCCCATATTCGACTTCAGGAGGATATCATCGAAGAGGTTTGGACGCAGAGGGGTGGACATTGATGTAGTTATTTTTTTTTCTATCTACTATGTAATTTTTTTTTTTTCGAATGATGTATGTTTTTTTTTTATTGAAATATTCGTATTTTCCGTTCGTATTTGTGTCGAATTTTAATTCCGTGAATTAAAATTGTGAATTAATTTAATTGTGGGAAAGACTAGTGATGTGAATTAATTTAATTGTGGGAAAGACTAGTGATGTGGCAGTGGAATGGGAGGGGTTAGTGCTGACGTGGCATGGGAAGGATGAGTGGGAGGGGCGACGCCGGAGACACCCTCAGTCCATACAAGGAGAAAGCATCAAGCAAATAATCGAATACTTAGTGCTTTCACAAGTAGTTTGATTTACATGACTCGTAAATGTAATTTGCACATTTACCGTAATAACCAAATGCGCCAAGCTAATCAATCTTAATAAAAATAATAGTAATAAATAATAAAAATGGGGCAAATCATATCCCTAAGATAGGATGTTGCTGTATAACAAAAGCGAATTGTTAAAAAAAAAACTGAAAATTTAAGTAGTAGTAAATAAATTGGAGAGAAAAGAGAGAAAATGTGAGAAATTCGGTAAGCAGATATGTCGACAAAGAACAACAACCGGCCAGATAACTTCTCCGATTAATATAGCTACAGCCGAATCCGGCAAATCAAGATTTAAGGATATTGTTTCACCCTTACTTGGAGTACATGTAGCTTTCTCTCAAATTCGTTTAAAAGAAAATAATCAATAAAAAGGGGATATCAATTTACAAAACTGAAGATATAATTTGAGTAGCAGAGCGGAAGAAGAGAGGTTTTGGTTTGGATTGATGAAATGAGAAAGAGCTCCCTTCCGGTTTATATAGAACAGAAGCGGAAACCCTAGCAATTAATTAAGGCCCACCAAAGGATATTGGGTTGGGCCGGTCTGTTGCACATTGCCTTAATTTTCTTTCTGTATTCTGATTCAATTTTATGGTGTATAATCATAATTATTACTCTATTATTTATAACGTTTTAAAATAATATTCAAGTCTATTACAAGTAAATGTAACAATATAAATTTTAAGAATATTATTATAAAAATTGTAATCATAAATGTACACTATATTCTATTGAAATTGAGGTGTCCTTCGCAAGAATCGGCACTGCCCTTTGAGCAAGGATACCACCGGTGTCAAACAGGACCATAATACCTATATAGACACAAGTTGAACAGGGAAAAATCAGTTACACTTACTTGTTAAAACATAACTTACACCATTTCCATATTGGACTTGAAAAGGATAAGGTTAGACGGTTAATTCCATATTGAACTTGATAAATAATTATACTTTTAGTAATATCGCATATATAGCTACTATATCGGATGTGTATGTGTAGTCGGCGATCTTATCAAGTAGTTATATCAGTTATATCACTATATGATACTTATGTAGGGAGTATTGCATATGTAGCAACTATATCGGATATGTATGTACAATCGGCGATTTTATCAAGTAGTTATATAACCATATGATACTTATGTAAGGGGTATTCATGTATAGCAAATATATCGGATGTGTATGTGGAGTCGGCCAGTGGCGGATCCAGACCCCGGAAATGGCGGGAGCGAAATTTAATATTTTAAATATTAATAAATTTAATATTTAATATTTAAATATTAAATTTAATATTATTTTTAATAATAAAATAAATAATATTATATTAATATTTAAGTAGCACTAGCTTTGTTAATAAAATATAAACATGCCTTAGCTTGCAAATTATTATTCATTTTAAAATATAAAATTATTGTAATTATATATACATTCAAAACCATTGTAAATATTACTCGGTCCGTCCCCGAATACTTGACACAGTTCACTTTTTCTACTTTTGGTAGTGAACACCATATTCCACTAACTCATTCCTACTCACATTTATTATAAAACTAATACTTTAAAAGTAAGACTAATAAGAAAATCAATTATAAAAGTTAGAGGCATGGGTAAGGCGATCGTTGATAGATACAACGTCAAAAAAAAAAAAACAACTTTGTTGAAAAAGAGAGTTTTTTTAAAATAAATTTATTGAAGAAAAGAAAGACTTAAAGTAAATCATTAATATTAACAATGTAAAACTAAAATAAAAAATGACATAAATAAGAACACATAAAAATAAAATAGAAAAATTAATATAAGATGAAAAAAAATACAGTAATTGCTCTTACAGTGAGAATCGAACTCTCAAATGTAAATAAGGAAAATAAGCAAATTTATATGTAAGAGGAAAATAAGCGCATTTATGTGTAAGAAAAAGTAAAAAGAGAGTGATAACTCTAAATCATGATCGAACTCTCAAATGTAAATAAGGAAAATAAGCACATTTATATGTAAGAGGAAAATAAGCGCATTTATGTGTAAGAAAAAGTAAAAAGAGAGTGATAACTCTTAGAGCACTTCCAATGCACTCGGCGTTAAATCCGGCGTTTTATCGTCGATTATCGCCGAAAATTCGCCGGCAATGGGGAGGATTCGGCGATAATCCGACGTTAATTCGGTAGAATTAACGCCGAATCCCGAAAATTCGCCGACCACTGTGGACGATAATCCGGCGATAAAAATAGTTTTTTTTTTTTTTAATTTCCCTCCCTATAAATTTAAAATTTAATAATTAATTTAAAATAATTTCCCCCCTATTTTTTTTTTTAATTTTCGTCGTTGTAATTTTTTACTCGTGTTTAATACAACGAACTTTATTACTATTATTTGTCTTGTCTTATAAATTAGCTAGCTTTATTATATACAAAAATAAAACAATTAAATTAGTAATGATGTAAAAATGAAATGTTGAGTTAGGGAGAAATAATGGAGAAACCATTGGAGCAGTTGGCTAAAAGTTGGGGATAAATTTTGGTACTGATGTGGCCGGAGTTAGGGAGAAATAAAGGAGTTTTTAGGGAGAGCATTGGGAGTGCTCTTAATCATGATTAAATGTGGAGCAAAATATAGCTACAGCTGGGAGTCGAACTCTCACCAATCCCAGCGCTGAAGGCAAAGAAGGTAACCAACTGCACTACTAAGAGTATTTGTTATAAGCATTAATATATATATATAATAATTACTGAAAATTCTGGGGGTTCCATGGATCTCCCATGGCTCTTAGTAGGTCCGCCACTGGATATAAGTAGAGTAATAAATATTTAGATTTCAAAAATATTTAAAATGTTTATTTTGCTACATAGAGAGTAAGATACATGGTTCACAAATTATAAATACTTTAGGACAAAAAACACAAAATAAAAAAGGATTTTAACTAAAGAATAAATATAACAACATATTATAAGCAAATTAGTAAAAGTTTCGATTTCATAAAGTATTTAAAGGTATAATTTTGATAATAAGAAGAAATATGAATTGGTAAAATAAAAAAAGTAAAGAATGGAAAACATATGTTCCAGTTGAGAATTGAAACATAGACCTCTTAGTTAAAAACCCAAAAACCAAACCATTGGGCTACACTCCACGGAGGGGGCGGATATGCTATTTTCGGCTCGATTTTAGGGAAACTTTAGGCTCTCCGAGCGGCCAAGAGTGCGCGGTTGCCTCCCCCCTATATCCGCCATTGCAGTCGGCGATCTTATCAAGTAGTTATATCAATATATATAGCTAATCATGATGTAGATTCGATTTGATAAATTGCTATATAGATTATGGCGATTGTGCGTCATTTTTCGACACAAAACTATCTCAATTCTCAAACCAACTAAGAAATGATGTTTCTTCTCTTGTTTTTGTCTCTCCCAATAATCATCATTATCTACTTCCATGCACAAAAATTTAAGCATGCCACGAAACTCCATCAGCCAGGGCCGCTAGGGATGCTGTTTCATCGGAATTCTGCAACACTTCAACGGATGATCTCCGCACACGTACCTCCGCCGCCTCTCCAACAAGTACGGCCCCATCATGTCCATCAAGCTCGGACTCCGGCCAGTCATTGTGATTTCCTTAGTAGATGTTGTGAAAGAGATCATGAAATCACATGACGCCGTTTTCTCCAGCCACCCACTTCTTGTTTCCCTGCAGAGGCTCACGTACATGAATTTACTAATACTTGCGATTATTTTCTTGTAATACTTGTGCTCAAGTATTAGTAAATAATTATATTTACTTGTACTTGTAATTATTTTATTGTTAAAAAATTAAAATCCACTTCGTTCTTCACATTTTTGGGAGCTTCTAATCTTTTGTGTTCAAGATGATCATATTGTTACCAATGCCCATCTCAGGGGAAACACAGTCACTATTCCCAATTAAAATGACAAATGACAATGTTGACATTCTAAGCATCATATATTCAGAATAAATTTCGAAATATTCTTGTAAACATATGTTAGTATCTGGAACATATTATAATACAAGATAGGATCAGAGTCCGGAATTATTATGAAACGTAAAACGGAGGGGGTGAATTTGGCCCCAGTTGTGCTCATTCTTTGGCCGCAGCAGCTTGGTCGTCATTGAAATAATCGTGCCTGTTAGATGAAATAGCTAAGGTGGTCAATATTGGCATGTCTTGTAGTGTATGTATGCTTCAGAAACATAACAACAACATGTGTACAGACTAACTTACCGAATTTTTCGCGTTAGCTGGTAAATGCCTGTACCTGCCATTACAATGTTCACACTAAAAAGATTCCAGTTCTTCTGCAGTTGGTTCATAGGAAAAACCAATTGTTGTTAGACAATTTATCATCATGAAAGCAAGGAGCTAGACAGGTGAAAGGTCATACAAACATTAGGAGTCAGATTGTTTAGACAGATTTCTATTTACATGCCCAATCTCCACACTCATGCTATCAACCATGTGGAACTCTTGTTTTTCCCCTACATCTCTTAATACCCTTGCTTTTTCGTCTAATATCCGTAACACATTTGACATTTGGGCCAATTCAAGCAATTTTGCTTCTTAACACAGGAAATACAAAAAGATGGGCATATTGCAATTACGAACTAGTTTCACTCTTTTCTCTACCACTCATAATGATATACCTATGGAACTTTCAGCAAACAAAAATGAGAAATGATGATTGAGGTGAAAGGAAGGCAGTTACATCATCACTAAACAAAGCCAATACAAGAAAATACATAAAGATGTAATCTTCTTTAAATCTGAACTTAAGCAGCATTGCAGTCACTTGCGTTATTAGATTGGACATGGTATCATATTTGAGGTGAATTCTTGTCCAACAATGTTACTCTAGGTTTGAAGACAAACACATTTCATATAGCCATGAATTAGAAAAGAGGCAATACATCAGGGGGAACTTATTTCTAATGTTAGATTATCTACAACTATATAAGAGTAAGAAGTCGGGATAAGCCTTGCAGATAAAATTTGGCATCAAACACAAGTTATCCGAAATTAATGAACATAGTATCAACTACAATCATATTGGATTATTCAAAACATGAAGGAAAAAAGATACTCTTTTACCGACCACTACAATCATATTGGATCGACGTATCAACTTACAGGAGTGATGACAGTGCTGTAACGCGACCAAATAACTCCAGTCGCTGTGACAGCTGCAAAACAAATTTATTATGAGCAAACAACACGAAGCTCGAAGGAGAAGAGTCTATGCTGCATCACTTAAACAGAACAAACAAATCACCAGATCATCCAAAGTAACTAGGAGTTCAAAAATCACCAATCATCACTAACCAATTTGCTGGGGATACGAAACTTTCTCCGGGGGCTTACTAGAGTCGGCAAGATTGGCTATGCTAATCCCCCATTTGAAGGTCGGAGCCCAGAAATGAACTGCAGCGTAAAACATATGCAACACAAGTCTATTTATACATAGTAACATACATCAAATTCAATCTCAAGAGTCCAAATACATAGAAGGGCTTGTGAATCAAAGAACTAGGATTATCAAACATAAACATATTCGAAAATTTACAATTACAATACGAGAATTGAACGGCAGATGAGTGATGCATTGGCAGCAAACAAGATTAAAATCCCAATTTTCACAAATACACCAAACTTAATTGCAATCGCGCTCCAATTACCGAAACACGACTCACACGAAATAAAATCAATAATCCCCAAAAAAGGAAAAAAAAATTCTTTGCGAATTTCACAGCCGATTAAACGCGAAACCAGTGCTTGATTGAAGAAAGAAAGAAGAATGTAACATAAACATTCATGCGAAACGATGTGGAAAGACACAAAAAAAAGGAGATGGCAATGAGATTGGACTTACTGGTTTTAGGACCAGCTGGATGATTCCATAGGGCTTGAAATTTCGACGCCATTGGAGCGCTCTCTCTCTCTCTCTCTGCGCCGATTGGCTGGAGAAATGGAATGGGCTGTTTTGGTTCAACAAATACGGCCTTTCAATGTTTCTATATAAGGTGGGATTATTGGCCCACCATTTACGATATTATTCTCTTCGCTTTCCCTTTTATATTCAAATTATTATTATTATTTTAATAAAATCAACGTAACCACTGCAACTCCTCCTCCCCCAAATCGCGAGCCCTAATCTTTGCCACCATGGATCCACAGAGCCAGACTACTTCACTGCAGCGACTACAAAACGTCGAAAAGGTATATTCTTCCAATCTCAGTGGTAATAAATGCAAACACTTGATTTGGATAAATCGATTTTTTTGTGTGCAGAGAATAGTCAGGGTGCTAGAGCTAGCAGGCGGAATAATGGACGAAATGGCAAACCCTAGCGGTCCTAGGAAGGAGCTCGTGAACAGCCATTGCAGCGAATTCATGCAATCAGTCAAGGTATTGCCCTAATTTGGTTTAATTTGAAGTGATAGTGTCTACTTTTTAGGAATTTTTAGTTTTTGGAGGGGCTAAGAAGGATTGTTGTTGGGGTTTGTGTTTGATTGGGTTGGTAGGATATTCAGATGACGCTGCGAGAGGAAATCAAGAGCGCGTGTGAGTATCGGCCTTTTGAGAAGTGTGATTATGTTCCGAGAATATCGAACGAGATCTGTTGCAAGAAATTGGAATATCTGATTGCACAGGTAGATGAGATGAGGGAAACAATTGAGGAATTTAATGAAGCTAGAGATTGAGAACCTGGTCATTTTTTAACCTGCTTTGAAGATGGTGACTGCTGTATTGTATAGAGTTGGCTTGGCTGCTGGCTGCATTGATTTGTAAAACTATGGTGTTATCCATTTTGAGGCGTAGAGGCTTTAAGCTTACTATGTATGCATTGTCTGGAAATGTGTCAAGAATTGCTTCTAATTGTGTTGGATGATAAGTTGCTCTTAAATTTGATTTTGTCTCGTCCTCTTTCACTCTTTGAATCTCGTTTGCATTAATGAAGATACACATATGATTCAATTCCTCTTGTTAGGTTGTAAAATGAGGGAAGCTATTAAATATTATCAATGTAAATTCACCTTTGTGATGTCTTTTGTAGTTTCTTTTTTTCAACTCTGCTCTGCTGAGGATTTTTAACTGACTTTCAAGATGGTGATTGTTGTATAGAGTTGGCTGCATTGATTTCTAAAACTATTAGTTTTATGATTTTATCATTTTTGAGAGGCTTAAAGCTTACATACAGAGCTTGAATGCATTGCCTAAGGAAAATGTATCAAGAATTGTTTCTAATTATATTAGGTGATAAGTTGCTCTTAAATTTGATTTTCTCAAAGCTGTCTCCCCATCTTCCACTCTTTCAATCGCAGTTGCATTTATGGAGAATCGGAGATATGATTATGATTCATTTCCCTTGGTGGGTCGGTGTTTCAGCCTGCTGTGTAAATTCACCTTAGGTCTTTATGTTGCTGTTGCTCTCTTCCTTTGTGATGCCTTTTGTAGTTTGCAGTATTATGCTGATGATTTTTTTTTTCTGGTTTTTGTCTCTCCTATAATCCTATTCACCTTAGAAGTGTCTCTCTTATTCACCACCTTAGAAGGATGAGTCAGAGTTAAAAGGAAGTCTTTCATTCTTTTGTAGTAGGGAAATGAGCTGATTGTTGATTATAGTTGGTGAAGAATGAAATGAAAATCTTGTTCTTTAATTAAATCGTGGATACGTTTTTCTCGTTTAAACACAGATTACTTAAAATTAGTTGATTCTAGTTTAAACCCAGATTACTTAAAATTAGTTGATTCTAGTTTAAACCCAGATTTTCTCTTTTTCCTCTTTCTTCTCTTTTCTTTTGATATCTTAGTGTTAATGAGAGGCATTTAGCTTTGATGCGCCAGGGCTACAGAGGCATGCTATCCTTCCACTCTAGAGAGCGGGAAGTTAACGTTGCTCTGTGAAACCAGCCTGACGCAGTGCCCTCCTCTCTAAAGGTCGCATAGCCCATTCATTCAAATAAGCTACACAGCCCAACTCCTCTGCTTGGAACGGGCGGACCATATATAGCAGCCCATGACCCAGCCAAACAATCTCGGCCCAACCTTCAATTCCCTCATTGCCCGCCACTTGGGTCACAAGCGCACGTTACAAGGCTCGGCTTTTGATATCTTAATTCTTAAGTGTTCATTCCACAAACTATGCAGTCTTTAGTTATAAACGTAATCTTACAGTATACACTGTAAAGTCAATTAATAGTAGTACAACTGACAGAGTGCATTGAAAAATTGTAACTAAATTTACTGACAAACAAATAACCACCAATTATCAAAAGATTTCGTTGATATAGTTATAGCCCCTTAATTACGTTAATAATGTTTGATGATTTATTATAAAAACAACTAAGGGAATCAAACAAGCGACGATGTAAAAAAATTAGAGCATGTAGTGTTTGCTAACTCCGATGGACAAATTTTGAATTGTCCCATTTTATCAAAATCAAAAAAACATACTCCGTATCACGAAAGATAAAAAAATTCTCAATTTTCACACACGCTTCATTTTTAGTGAAATATGCAATGATGTGGTGTTCCGTTGGTTTTAAACTCGTGGTAGTGTTATAATTTATGACTATTTTAACTCACTTCTTTAGGGTAACACATGTTTATATGGCGAGTGTCGTGTTAAAACCAGTTGCTACATCATTGCATATGTCGCCGTAAATGAGGCTGGTCGATAAACGTGAAATTTTCATCTTTCATGAATAAATTTTCAGATTTTAAAAAGTACGAGAAAAAAACAGAATTTGACCATCTTTTATGATTTATTGCCAACTTGAACTAGCACGGAGAGTTCCATTTTTTTTTACAAATATTTACATGATTTATTTTTGATAATAATGTAATTCTTCCTTAAAACAGAAAATAAAGAAGGAAGAATTTTCAATCGAAACCTTTTTTGTTAATTTTCATTTTCTGGTAGGAGAAAACGTAGATTAGCTGCAACGTTTTTACCTGAACGCAGAAAACGGGCGCAGGCATGAGCGAGCAGAGATGAAGCCAACACTGGCCAAGTCATTTGCGCTCTTCACACTCACTTTCGGAATCACCCTTTCCTTCCTTCTTCTCAATCACCAAACCCCGCTTCCGATCAAGCCCGACCCCATGGCCCGTACCTTCATATTGTGGCTGCACGGCCTCGGCGATTCGGGCCCCGCCAACGAACCTATCAAGAACCTCTTCACTTCTCCCGTCTTCGCCAACGCCAAGTGGTCCTTCCCTTCCGCCCCAAACAATCCCGTCACCTGTAATTGTAAGTCTTATCTCATTTTGCATCGCTTTGCTGATCCGTGAATCCGGATTTTGCTCCGACATTGTGAATTTGTGTTACCTATTGATTCTTAATTTTGGGGTTTCCGAAAATTAGGGTTTTTACTGTCTTTTGGTTAGAGTGTATAATGAATTGGCTTTCATGTTGTATTATCTTCATAATCGATTAGTCTTGTGGTTATCTTTACTGAATATTCTCTTCCAACTCACTCAATTGTTTCCTTAAGATTGCTTACATAGGAGTAGCTTTCGGTAAAATATTTGCTGAATAGTAATTGCAAAGGTTTAATTTTTCAATGTTCATTGGGAAACTGGGCAGATCAATGTCTGTGATTTGAATTATATGCTTCTTGCTAGTATTATATATCTAGTTGATCTTTCAAAATTATGGGTCTTCGCCTGGTTGATTCTGAGTAAATAGGCAACTGGGAAGGGATAAAGAATTAGCTCTTTCGTTACATTTAGTTCGGGAGTGAAAACAGCATTTTTTTGCGACTCCGGATTGGGTCTTCAAGTTAATTTGGATAGCTAGCAAATCTCATACCTTCTGGCATACATTTGAGCATTTTTCTTAATCTTGTTGTCTTCAAGTTGCCGGAGGTACTATCCACTTAGGATCTTTACGTTCTAATTCGTTTCTCTAACTCTTTTAAATTTCTACTATACTAATTTTGAGGGGTGAAGTTGATTGAGAAGTATTTGTGGAAGCGAATATTGTTTAAGTGCAGATCGCTTGATTTCTGTTGTCTTATATTTCCAGAATCCAGATGCAATTGAATTACTAGTTCCTTTGATCCATATTTTACCATGTGTTAACTTAACCTTTTTCTTGTAGATGGTTCAGTGATGCCTTCATGGTTTGACATTCACGAATTACCGATGACAGCTGTGAGTTCTGCCTGCCTCTAATTATTCTGATTAATTTCAAGTTTACATATTTTTCTTCTCATTGTATATTCCATTTGTATTGTAACTGAGCTTAACGAGATGTTCTTTACACACAACAATGCAACTTTATTCAACTCTTGACCAATATAATTCCGTTTCTGTGCAACTAATGTGTAGAACTGTCTACATGAAACATTACAGTATTTCCATTGATCTGTGAGAACCTTGTTCTTATCTCAACATGGGAGTAATTGTTTCTTCTGTATACTAATGGTCGCCATTTAGTGAACTCGGCCATTGCTCTGAAATAAGATTTACACAGTACTTGTTTATAAGAGATCAGTTACCACTATTCTATATTTTACTTGATCTGATATGAGTTAGGATCGCCCAACAGGATTCTCCACAAGATGAAGCCGGCGTGCTCAAAGCAGTTCAAAATGTCCATGCAATGATAGACAGAGAGATAGCAGCAGGCACCAATCCTAGCAATGTCTTTATATGCGGGTTCAGTCAAGGAGGTGTGCCTGTCTTCTCTCTTAAAGTCGTGCATCTAATTTGTGTTTAAAGCTTGGGTAATTAAACAAATACAATCTTCTAGGTGCTTTAACGTTGGCAAGCGTTCTGCTTTACCCGAAAACTCTGGGTGGAGGTGCTGTGTTTAGTGGTTGGGTTCCATTTAACTCTTCAATTTTACAAAGGGTTGCAGAAGATGCAAAAAAGGTATGTCCACCTCTCCTCACTGTCATTTCTTTTCTCATTTGTTGAACCTCTCCGATCTGAATGCTAATGCTTTTGCTAATTCATGTTTTATGATCATTGAATACCTTGAATTCCTTTACTAATCTGAATCTTTGAAGGGATGCCAAAAGGTTGGACTTTAGAAGGTCTAAAAGTTGTTATTTTTGGTGTCTAAATGAAACTTTTGATATGTTATATGGATTGTGAAGGCTGTATTTGATTTTCAGAAGGCTTAAAACACTAGAAATTTCAGACTAACATTAACTCTACTAAACGTTAACGAAGATGTAACTCGGCATCATGCCTTGATCGATTTTTTCATGCTGAATTACGTGATCACACACACAGAGAGTTTCTTGTTACCTGCCATTTCATTTATACCTGGTATAATGTTTTTTCCATTTATTTTAAACATAGACTATATTAGAGGCCCCTTACCTAGATTGAAGTTATTTTGATATAAAGAATCATCGTCTTAAATAATGTGAAAATGCAAACAGACACCTATCCTGTGGTCCCATGGCATAGCTGATAGAACTGTACTCTTCGAAGCTGGACAAGCTGGTCCTCCATTTCTCGAAAAAGCTGGCGTAAGCTGTGAATTCAAGGTATTACCATTCTCCATTCCATATATAGTATGCTACCCAGTTGCATTATCATGATTCTTCTTGTTTTAGCATTCTGTCCTTGCTCTCTCAATCATTACTCGCATTAATTGGATAATACTATGTACTATCGCAAACGTTTGCGTGCGTAATTGGTGTTTGCTTCAGGCCTACCCCGGTCTCGGCCACTCCTTAAACAACGAGGAGTTTCGTAATCTTGAATCGTGGATCAAATCTCGTGTCCAAAGTTCGTCATGAAGTCGCTACTTTTGCCATTTAAAAGTTCCGTCACACGCCTCGTTCAACTGGTTTGCGCATGCATACTTAGATATGTCAAGATTGCAGGTGAATTTATGTGTTTATGAAGAAACAAGATTGAATCATATTGAAAAGCAATGAATGAAAGGAAACGCCAGCCTTGTGAATAAAAAAATTGGTACATTTATTGACATTTCGTAATGTACCATTGAACATAGAGTGGTCTCTTAAAAACTATACCAAAGTGGATTATGATTGCAAAATTGCGTCTGTCAAATCATAGTTTTCAAGAATCATATTTGGAATTAACTAACATTAATTTTACTACTAGTAGTTGTTATCATGGCGCAAAAGATAAAGCTTCATCAAGGGATGATGATCAATTATAACCCATGATTGCTTGACCTTATTTGAAGGAAATCTCACATGAGTTGATCATTGTATAATTTCATCACATTGCCCTTGCTTTATACTCCTAATACAATCCTAACAAAGTACTCTTTCTTCGTTCACGATTAAATGACATAACTTTAATTTTTTGTTCGTCATTTACATATTTATTAATAAATTCTATCTTCTATAACTCGCTTCACTCATATTTTATTATAAAACTAAATAAAAATATGACTCACATTCTATAAAAAATTTTCACTCACTTTCCACTATATTTCTTATAATCTAAGCGAGTGCCAATTAATCATTGACCGAAAGAGCACAAATTGGAAACCTTTAAAAGGCTCATTTGTCCTGTCAATTTATTATGTAAGAACATCAAATAAACAAACTAGTGATTAATTGATAATATACGTTAGTGAGAATGGTTACGCTTGATATTTTCACATATTTGATAAATATTAGTAGCTCTAGTTAGTTTCTAATTATATGCATTAAACAGACTTAAAGAAAGGCCGATATTGGTTTGGGTTGGGCCCAATGAGGCCCAAAATCCGAGGAGCTCCTAGAAATTTGCACAAATGTTGCGCTGAAACAGACATAGATTGATAATATGTGAATAAAGTAGACGTGACCAACAGATTCGCTGCGGGACCCCCTATCATATTTTCCCTACGACGCCACTCTAACCAATAAATCCTCACCCCTCACACCCTCCCAAACTCCCGCGCCGCACAGGATCCCTCCCCACCCCTAATAATACGTCACCAAATTCAAAGCTCAAACAACAAGACTCCATCAAATACCCCTCTCTCTCTGTAAATTGCTTACCATAATCACTCTCTCTCTCTCTCAAATCTCAATGAAGAAGCTCTACAAAAAGAGTACGGTGCATCCGACGCCGTCGGCCGTGTCAGAGCACCTCCTCTCATTTCTACCGGCGGCGATTTTAGCTCTCACCGCCGCTCTATCTCCGGCGGACAAGGAAGTCCTCGCCTACCTCATCTCCTGCTCCTCCGGCAGCCAGCGCAGGGCCACCGCCGCGCCGGCGAAAGGCGATTGCCACAATCCGTGCTTCAACTGCAGCTGCTTCCGCTGCTACACGAGCTACTGGGCAAAATGGGATGCGTCGCCCAACCGCCAGCTCATACACGAGGTCATCGACGCCTTCGAAGAAAAAGAGAGCGCGAAAGAGAAGAGCAAAAAGGAACGGCGGAAGGGCAAAATCGTCAAATCCGGTGCTTCAGTTGAGCCGAAAATTGCCGAGCCGAGTTTGACTGCCGTTGAATTTGAGTCCAACGCGGCGGCGGATGGCCGCGAGGAGGCGGAGGAGGAGGTTGTTGCCGCGGCGGAGGAATTTGGCAAGGGCTCCTCGGTGAGGAGGTTTGTGAGTTGGATATGGGGCGTTTGATGTTGAAAATTTTAATTCCAAAAAAGTAATTTAATTTTTGTAGCAATCAATTCTGTTTTAATTAATCTGCAATGTAAATTATATCCAGTAATTTACTATATGATCAATCAGCTTTATCTTAAATACTGCAAGTTATGCCTCTTTAATCAATGTTCAGATTAAGGAAATGAATTTTACGCTATTCATTGCTGAGGTGTGAATGGTTGGGTTGGAATTATGGTGGTCTGTATATTTTTTGGGGGTTGATAAAAAAAAGGGTTGGAATTATTTTCAAGTTGAGTGACATATTCTAAGTTTGTTTCTTGCTATCATCTTGTTTTCTCCCCTTCATTATTTGTTCCTTTTCAGTCACCTCTGAATATCCATTTTCTTGGTTTTTTCTCTAATCTTTTTGTTCTCCAAAATAGCCTAAAAATATTGCTTCTGCTGATAAGATTGAGTTTTTGAAAAAAAAAATGAAATAACGGACAATATGAAGAGAAATAACACAACTAGATTGAATAGTATTGTAGCTGAATTTGGGGAAAAGGGATCCTTGTTTTGTGGCAGGGTTGTCAAAATGGAAAATGCTGACAAAAATGTGCATAACTTTTACAAGAGTAATTGAATCAAAAACAGAGGGGAAAGATTAGGAAATCCACTTTGTACCATTTGTACAGGATTTGATCATGATCTCGATTATACTAATAAAAGGGTGAATTTGGTGGTGGGAAATGGGATATTTTGCTTTGTTTGTTTCGATGAAAGCAACGACAAGACATGCTTTCAACCTATTGCTAGGGCTACGCAGTAAAGCAAAAGGTTGTCTTTTCTTTTGTGTTACTAATATTTAAGATTATTTAGATAATCTATGTGATTATATTAGTGGAGTATAAAAAATTACGTGTAAACTTTCTCAAGTTATCAATTTTGACATGGGAGTAATAAGTATTCGAAAATATTTTTTGAAATTCATCATTAATGTAATCAGTAATATTGTTTGCACTATATTTTCATTGTTTTGAGTTTTTTTATGGGTAAAAATATCCTCGAGCTATGAAAGACATTTCAATTTGTTTACTTTCTCTTCTTCGTCAAAATATTTGATTTATATCTCCAATTCTTTTTTCCCTTTTCATTCTTATTTTTTCTCTCTTCTTTTCCATTTTTTCATTCTCCATTCTTCTTATCCATTATATTTTCTCCTTCCATCTTCATCTGAAGTAGAAGCAAATGAATGTGTAACTAATTTTAAACGGCTTTCTAAGATGCCTGAAATCCCTTCATGTGCTTGAGAGTATTTTCGTTCAAAAAAAATTTAAAACGGCAAAAAAGTATTTTACGTGATATTAGATCAAAATTAATGAATTTCAGAAGATATTTTCAAATGTTACGGAATAAAATTGATACCTTGACAAAGTCTATGGACTGAAAAAATGTTCCCTTTACATTATAACTAGTATAACTCCTGTGCTATGCACGGAGATTAATTACTTACTAATTTGAACTAAAAAAAGAAATAATATAAATAAATATGTATACAACAATTTAATCTTGTAAACAATAATATAATAACAAGTAAATTTGCAAATGATATATTATCAATTATTGAAAGTTTAGAATTATTATAAAAAATTTATACATATGTAAAAGTGACTTTATAAATATAACGAGAAAAAATTCTTAAATCATTAAAAGACGGTACTTTAATAACAATTAGTGGAACGAAATTACAATAAAAATAATAAATTAAACTGTTGACTTGAGGAACGTATTGTCCACATAAATAAAACTACTTTCTCATAGCATATAGAAGCATATCAAACCCGCTAGACATCAATGAAGTTGATGGAGCTCCGAGAATCAAGCATATAACTCTCCTAAAACACACTCTAAAATATAGAGAGCTTGAGTGAAAATTGAAAATGCTTTTATTGTTGTGCAATTTAATTACAGTTTCTTGCATTTTATAACAACAAAAATGAGAATGTGGGAGGTTCCCAGCTTCCCATGATCTCCTTCCACAACTCACGCCAAGCCATTATTCTCACGCCAATAGATTAAAGTAATAATTAATTAAATTTAACACCATATTCATGGATTAATTATAGGGAAACAAAATAAATTAGTTAAATTCTAACCCTATAATTATAGAATTCAAATTTGTGTTAAATTATGATTATTTAAAAATGATTACAATTATGATTCTTTAAAATAATCACAGTTTAGTTATAGGAGTATTAAAATCATATTCATGGATTAATTGTAAAGGGAAACAAAAAATGATTATTTAAAATGATTACAATTACGATTCTTTAAAAATGATTACAACTGAATTATAAATTATTTAACTACCACTTGCATTTTGGAATAGATTATAATAATTAATTAAATTTAACATCATATTCATGGATTAATTATAGAAAAACAAAATAAATTAGTTATTATAGGAAAACAAAATAAATTAGTTAATTCTATCCCTACAATTATGGAATTATTTAAAAATGATTATCATTACAATTCTTTAAAAATGATTACACTTACACATGAATTATAAATTATTTACCTAAATACCCCTAAAATTTTCCATATTTTCCTAAATACTCCCAAAACTCCCCTTTTATATATTGTATAGATACCCCTCTAATCCACCTCTGCATTTATTTCCATCACAAAGATTAAGTATATTGTTTAGAAATTAAGAAAAAAAAAAGTAAAATAAGAGGAAAAATGAAATCTTTGCTAAAGAATTAACTCAATTAATTTGGATCGGTCTAAAAAGAAATAGTATGATTATAGGTTTCATCTATCAAATTATGTAGTACTACTACATAAATCCTATTGAAGGCATAATATTCTTTAGTGCATTACTAGTATTTTTTTTAGTTTCATGTATCAAATTTTGTAGTTCTATCTAAATCCTTTTGGAAGTAATATATTTTGTAGTGCATTACTACTATATAGGAGTAATTTTTTTTATTTTGTTATGCTTACTAATTGAGATGGTACTAAAATGTCAATATACTCTCCTCTCCAAAAGATTATGGTTATTTGACTTAGATCTAATTATTATTTTCTTGATCAGAAAGTTAAGCAGTTGATTCTTTATCATCTTTTCATTGTTTTGTTTTTCATAAAGAAAGGAAACATAATCTGGTATACAATCAATCTGTTAATATACAGTATAACTAGACTCAAGTTCGAACAATTCAATTGAAGTTGCCTTCGTGTATATACTAGTTATATGCATTGCCTAATGTCAATTTTTTTAATGTTTTAAGTTTTCAAAATTAAAAAGAAGCTTTAATTTGGAGTTGATGGTTATCTAATAAGTAAATCTGAAGAGGTGCAAGTATATCTCAAATTTGAATGTTATTCGGAAATAATGTATTCTTTTTTTATTAGCGAATGCGGTTTTCAATCATATATGTTTTTCCATTTTGCACTATCTATTAAAATTAGCCTTTATTTTATGTATCTATAGTATGTTTGTTCTTTATGGGTCTCATTTCCAATAACAATATTTCAACTATTTTTTCTCTCTTTATTTTTCTTATTTTACTAATTTTTTACATTAAATTTTATGTTAATCACAGCTAATATAAGTTTGAACTTCTACAATATCTCATTGGGTCAACAACGTATAGTATTATTTAAAAAAGAACATATAGTAGTAATATTTTTCTATGATTTAGTTATTTTATGTGATTTGTAGATTATCAATTTATCATCGCTATTAAAATTTAGAATGAGACATTTACAAAAAGTTAAAATTTGATAATTTAATATTCTATTTCTAAATATTAATTACTCCATAAGACTTATTATTCCCATTATAAAACAAGAAAAAAGTTTACGCAATGCGCAACCAATCCTGAAAAAAAATGATATTTATTTCGACATTTCAAAGTAATACTTCGATTGTTTACCTAAAGAAGTACACTGTCCAAATTCGATTTGTGCTTGTTGAGTCAAATAACATTCGTCATGAAATGAATTTTTTAAAAAAATACTACTATAATAAAATACTACTAGTACTATTTCTAATTGAATTGAACTGATCAAAATGGAGTAAGGGATATAAAGTTATTATGCCACATTGCATTAAATGATTTTCATTTGAGGGATACATTAAATGATTGAAATATGCAATATCTAAATTAATGCATCGCACTTCTTTTAGTAGGTCGTATCAAGTATGTCTAGTAAAATTAGTGATTTGGCATCGATTGATAAATTTCCAAATGCTTGACTATCGAATTATTGAATTGTTTAGACTAAGTTTGCGATCATGTGAATAGTTGATCGATACTTTACTATGAAGAAAAATAGAATCTATAGAAAATAGAAATTCGCGATCCAACTAAGAGCAGGAGAAAGAATCTTGAAATAATAAAGACGTCACAAACATTTGTGTAAAAATGCTTGATAAGTTGATGAACTACTATAAACGTAAGTCAAATTTTGATAGAAAACAAAAGTGATTTAAAATTTTAAACTCAATCATCAATTTATCCAGCCTACCAGCCATTTATAAACAAATAGTAAATCATACATAAGCAAATATGTAACAATTATGGACTAACATTGCTGATTAGATGCTTAAACCAAAAGGAACAAAAAAAAAGTGTGAACATCCAGTCAAACTTCAAATTTTGTATATCTTGGTCAGAAAGTAACTATCGTGAAAAATAAAGCAACAAGACTAAAAAGTATTGGGATTAAAAGACTATGTAGTCAAAAATTCAAAGCAAAAGGTTGACTGGAAATGAAAATTTTGTCATTTGATTAATAAATATGGACCTTTTGTACTAATTCATTTTATTTTATATTGAATATATCATGTTGATTTAATGACATGTCACATGTATATATATTTGGTTGCAATTTGCAAAAGGCATGTCCATTGCTGGCAATTTAAATCATATACACAAACTTAGCAAAATCGAATAAAATGATAACTTGTGAATTGTGTGAAGCATACATTTGAAAATGGTGGAATATTTATCTCTTGTATAAAATAATTAACTATTTAGGAGTACTTGATGGGCACTTGACCTTACAAACCTAGGTGAAATGTTTAATTAACATTATAATTTTCGATGCATTTCCTTTTGGATTTTATATGTCGAGAGAATTTAGAGAAACTCGTCAAACACCCCTGAATATTCGTAAATCCGTGGGTATATACTTTCACACATATTTTTATTTACATATTTATATATTGAGGCACACATGCTTTTACTTCAAATTTGACTTCAAAACAATATTTTGTACACTAATTCATGAATAAAATTTCAATAATGGACATATTGCTATGTTATACGTCTAAATAGCGAAAATATTTTTTTTCTTAATTGTGATTGATGAAACACACTCCATGATGTTGTATCTGGATTACTAGATTTTTGCTCCTAATTCAATTTCACAAAGCTGTGCATGCCCAAATCTCACATAACCAGACTATGCGATCACTTGAGCTATCAAATTGCATCACTTTTACTTGTTTCACTCAAAATTAATGATACTCAATTAATTGACATTGCACTAAAGATTATTAATTGGGCTATTGAAAGTTAGAGGTAGGGGTGGCAAATTGTGCGTGTTGTGTCGTTATCGTGTTGACACGATAACGACACAACACGATAACGACAAACACGAACACGACCCGTTAAGAAAACTCCAAACACGAATGTAACATCTCGATTTCCCGAACCCTAATTTTAGAGCCCTAGAATTTATTTTGATGACTTGGAGACGTGAAATACTTATGAATGCATTTATTGCATGAGATGCTAAGGCCGAGTCGAGTCTAGGGTTTGCATTGGAAGTTTGAAAAGTCAAACTTGTTGATTATATGATGTGGCATGTGATTTATTAATTTATGAGATGAATTATTTGTTTAAGGGTGAGTGAGGATATTAGAGAAAATTTCCATAAATACTTGCCACCCAATTCTTGTGATTTTCGACCCCCTTGGCCTTTTGAATGAGGAATTATAATTTTTCCGGATTTAATTTAATTCTTGGGATATTTATCCAAATTAAATCCAAAACCCAATTATTCCTTATTTTTATGGAGAAAAATCGAGCCCCCTTGTGTCTTGGTGATTTTCGAAAATCACCTATTGTGGGAAGGAAAGAATTATTTTATTTTAGTTAATCCCTTATTTGATTTCCTTCCATACCTAGGATTTAAATATTCTACCAAATCTTTTCATACCTCAAGAGATTTTGCCTTATCTTATTTTAGTTAATATTCAAAATATATTCCTTATGGGAGAACCCCAAAATACACGCCTACTATACTTGGAGGATTTTATTTTATTTTGCTCCGTGATACTTTATTCTACTCCGTAAAATATTCAAAACGAAATCTTGGTTAATTAAGAGCCTAATTTTTGAAAAACATGGGATTTTGCCCTAGAGTCTATTTTGTTAATTCTTCTCCCCTACTTCACAATATTTATTTATTTAATTGTGGAGAATAAGATCTTACCAAATATTCTATTTATTTACCTAAAGATTTTATTGAACTCTATAAATAAGGAGCCAAAAACCTAACCCTAGCCATCACATAATTTTCGCCCCTACCCAAATTTTCGCCCCCCTCTCATCTCTCCACTCTCTCCCAATTTTCTTCTACTTTACTCCATTAATCCTTCATCCTTTGTGAAGAATTGAAGTTTGATCCAAGAATCTTGAAGAACCGAGTCTAATACTTAATTTCTATCGTTCGTTTTTCTCTTAAGGTATTTTTATATCCATCTTCTTCGTTTCTACTCGATTCCTCTTCTTTCTAACCGATTAATCGGTATTCTTGAACCCTCATGCATCTTGTTTGAGTGAAAGTGGGATAAAAGGGATATGTAAATATGTATGCATGTGGTGTGTGTGTGTGGCGTGTGCGTGGTGTGTGTGCGTGAGTGTGTGCGTGTCGTGTTTGAGTGGTGTGTGTATGATGGCAAAATACTCGTGTGTGACATATGTTGATGTTAGATCTAGATTTGAGATGCGAATGGAACTTATGCGATGAACGTGACCTTGATTGATTAATGATGCTAAAATAGATCGGTGGGAAAAGGGAAAAATGTTGAGACATGTATGAGTTAAGAGTTTGTATTGAATCTGATTTGTGATATGTGCCTATGTGAATAAAAAGGTGAAACCTCAGTTGCGAAGCCGGATAACAAGGGAAAGGTGAAACCTCAGTTGCGAAGCCGGATAACAAGGGAAAGAACTTACTTGAAATCTAAGCAGTCGAGGTGGGCTTTACTCTTAAACTCTTTTATGTGCAAATATATGAATGTGGAGAAATAAGGGTGGTTTAACTATTATGTCATGCCTATGTCTGTTTTGTTGTGATATTGTGCGCCTGATGCCCAGTTTGAGAGTTTGCTCCATTGGGCTATAGGGCTACGGATATGTTTAACAAATTTGGGTCTGAGTATGGGCCGCAAACCCTACCAGGTTGTGTACATGAGGGGATCGGGAGCCGTCCTTGCTAGTCGGCCGGTCTCGTGGGCGAAAAGTGTGGCCACACTTTCGTCGCACCATGGAATGATTGTGATTATTGAATTGTTGAGGAAAAATGGGGAGTTATTTTGACTGGCCAGTCTATGGAAAATATATTTTGTGATACTCGTGATATTCTCTTATAATTGCTTAAAACTCGAGTTCACTTGGTAAGCGTGGCATAACTTATAAAATATTTTGGCAATGAGCTCACTGAGTATTTCAAAATACTCAGCCCTGCATGTGTTTTCCTTATGTGCAGGTTGAACGATGACGAGCGGCGGGTGTTGAGCATGATAATTAATTAAGATGGTTGTTTTGAACTTCAAGCGTAATTGTGTCTTCATACATAGCTATTCTTTCTCTTGGTCGCTTTCCGCTGAGTTTTTGATACACTTATGTTTATTTTGAATATTTTGCACTCTCCTTTCGGTTTAGAGGCCTTAGACTATCTTGTGGTTTTTATCTTGGAAACTATGTCATACTCTTGAGATTCTTGAACGTCATTTATTATACTTTCCTTTTTCTTATTCAAGTTTCTAGGTGAAGTTGTTGTTTTAAATACTCTGATAGTTCTTTCTAATCTTTTGGTCAACACTCTTTAAATGAAACCCTAGCCTTTGTTCATTTCTTCGAGTCCGTTTGGTAGCAGTTGCCGCATTTATTGTACCCTAGGAGGACGGGCTGTTACAACGAACATGAACACGACTTGCTAGCCTCAGACACAAACATGACACAAAATAATAAATGAATGATTCAACTGCATATATATATATATATATATATATAGGAGTGATCAAGGTCTAACTAATTTTAAGTGTATAACTAGAGAATAAATCTCAGCCACACATTTTGTTACTCTAATTTAATCTTAAAGGTTAAACAAATTTTCAGATTTTTGTTAAAAATAATAGCCAAAGGGCATTTTTGGAAATGGTATATCAACATCTCAAACTCAAGCACCGATTTCTCCCAAATTCAAAGTGCAATATCTTCCAAAATTCAAGTGTAGATTCCTCCAGAATTAAAACGCCGATTTCTTCCAATCTTAACCAAATTTGTTCGCAAACTTAACGTGAATTGTGTTGCGTGATTTCTAAACCAAATTCAGCTTCCTGTCCAAATTCGTTCATGTTTGATCGCGACGTCGCTTCTCTGTCGAATCGCGACGTCTGGAGTCGGGACTAACGGCGGGCATCATCCAATGGCCGAAGCAAGAAGGACAGGATGGCGTACCAGCGACTGGCTCAAATGCCACAGGCAAGCTTCGTCTCTGATTCGCAATGAGGCAGGAGACCAACACCGTGCGCTGCCGCTCACCGACGACGGTGACGGTGTCGACTAGGCCTGCGGTGAGGTCGAGAGGGAAATAGTGACAGAGTGAGAGAGAGGGCAGTCGGGGAAAGAGGAGGGAGACGCCCGCACCGCCACACGTCGGTGACGGCGGTGGTCCTCCGTGACCAGGCGAAAGAGAAAAGAGGAGTTGCAGCGGCTGTTGTGAGAGAGAGAGATAAAAGTTTGGGCGCATTGTTCAGGGTTTAGGAATATACTTCACTATATGAGAATATACTTCACTGAAATGAAAAAAACGGTACATTATAAGGCATGTAAAATATACTTCACTATAATCATAATATACATCACTATATACACAATATACTTCACTGAAATGAAAAAAGGGTACATTATAAGGAATGCAAAATATACTTCACTATAAGCACAATATACATCAATATACTTCGCTGAAATGAAAAAATTGTACATTGTAAACTATATTCTTCGCTGAAATATCAAACATCAAATTTTTAGTTCACTTCTTACTTATTTTTAGTTCAATGTGTACATATTTTAGTCCACTAAACGTGAGTTTTATTTCATTGTCAGCTTATTTTTAATTCACTTTTTACTGGTTTTTAGTTCAATGCGTACATGTTATGTACGTGAGTTTTATTTTGTTGCAAACTTGTTTTTTGTTCACTTCTTACATATGTATAGTTCACCGCGTACTTGTTTTAGTTCACTACTATAGTTGTTCACTTCGTACCAAAACTTATCAGATTACAATTTAAGTTGTGAACTATATTTTGTTAAATAATTAACAAGTATTCATACGTGAACTAAATAGATTGGACATAAAGTGAAGTATATTGTGCATATACTGAAGTAAATTGAACATGCCTTATAGTTTACTATTTTTTCACTATAGTGAAGTATATTGTGCATATAGTGAACTATTATATGCTTATAGTGAAGTATAATAACTTTACAGTGAATTACAGTGAAGTAAATATGTTCTATAGTGAAGCAAATATGCTCTACAAGAAGTAAATAGTCTAACATAATATTGAATTTAATTGAAAATGATGAGCTTTATATTTAACTAAATGACACATATTATGAACTATATCAGTTTCATACAAATGGTCATGAACGCTTGAAATTTACAATTATTTTTTCCACATCTATCCCCATGTTGTTGCTACATTCTCGATAATGTTTTGATGTTGTCGTCAAGATATTCAATGACTCATGGTATGTTTCCAACAACATTAATGCACTGCAATTCTTTGCTCTTAGCCTTTGGAGTATTTCCTTGCTGCTTCTTTTAGGCAATACATTCCCAATCTTGTTCCCGCTCACCATAGTAACAATCATCATATACTTCACTCTAAGGTCTATTCACTTCACTGAAATAAGAACACACAAAACACTGTAAGACATACATCGTATACTTCACTCTAAGCATAAACTGAATCACTGCAAAGGTAAAACACTCCACTCTTAACATTTATTAGTTCACTTTAAGCTCTATACACTCTAATAATGAAATACTTCACTCTATGCACGTTTTACTTCACTGAGATGAAAAAATAGTGCACTATTAGCAAGGATCACAAACACTTCACTCTAAGCATGAAATACTTCATTTTATGCATGTTTCACTTCACTGAGATTAAAAAATAGTGCACAATAAGCATGGATCACAAACACTTCACTCTAACCATGGAATACTTCACTCTATGCACGTTTTACTTCACTGAGATGAAAAAATAGTGCACTATAAGCAAAGATCACAAACACTTCACTCTAACCATGAAATACTTCACTCTATGCACGTTTTACTTCACTGAGATGAAAAAATAGTTCACTATAAGCAAGGATCACAAACACTTCACTCTAACCATGAAATACTTCACTCTATGCACGTTTTACTTCACTGAGATGAAAAAATAGTGCATTATTAGCATGGATCACAAACACTTTACTCTAACACTAGAATACTTCACTCTAAGCAAGTTTTACTTCACTGAAATGGAAAAACAAAGCACTATAAGCATGGATCACAAACACTTTACTCTAACACTAGAATACTTCACTCTAAGCAAGTTTTACTTCACTAAAATGGAAAAACAAAGCACTATAAGCATGGATCACAAACACTTCACTCTAACACTAGAATACTTCACTTTAATCATGTTTTACTTCACTAAAATGGAAAAATAAAGCACTATAAGCATGGATGAAAACATTTCACTCTAACACTAGAATACTTCACTCTAAGCAAGTTTTACTTCACTGAAATGGAAAAACAAAGCACTATAACAGTAGAATACTTCACTCTAAGCAAGTTTTACTTCATTGAAATGGAAAAAAAAGCACTATAAGCATGGATCACAAACACTTCACTCTAACACTAGAATACTTCACTTTAATCATGTTTTCCTTCACTGAAATGGAAAAACAAAGCACTATAAGCATGGATGACAAACATTTCACTCTAACACTAGATACTTCACTCTAAGCATGTTTTCCTTCACTGAAATGGAAAAACAAAGCACTATAAACATGGATGACAAACACTTCATTCTAACACTAGATTACTTCACTCTAAGCATGTTTCACTGCACCGAAATGGAAAAACAAAGTACTATAAGCATGGATGACAAACACTTCACTCTAACATTAGAATACTTCACTCTAAGCATGTTTCACTTCACTGAATTGGAAAAACAAAGCACTATAAGCATGGATGACAGACAGTTCACTCTAACATTAGAATACTTCACTTTAAGCATGTTCCGATCAGAAACCCTAGATTCAACGATTCCTCATCCGATTTGCCGGTAAATAATTAAACTTAAGAATCAGAAGATGCAGTTCGATTGACGCAGACAGAAAAACCAGATGGAAAAAAGGAGAAATAGAATCAATGAAACAATAGTCGTTTAATTTAACGAAAAGCTTCGAAACTCAAAAATATCAGTGAATGCTTGTTAATCAGAGTTTTACTGTATTAAAGAAATGGATTGAAATCGGAATGAGAAATATAAATCAGTTGAAGAAACCAGTTAAACAACTCATATTTTGAAAAATAATTCTGATTTGAATCCACCTGTTTGACGACAGATTGCAGCGACGGGAAGACGACAACGATTGTAGCGACAAATTTTCGAGAATGGAGGAGAAGACGGGAAGAGGAGTGATGGTAGGAGATGAATTCTGCAAATGAGAAATTAATTCAAATGTTAACCCTATTTTTATTTGTGAAATGTCCATTATACCCCCGCCTTCTTATAGTGAAGTAAATCTGTGATAGAGTGAAGTGATTTCTCCTTCAAATTCAAAAATCACATGAGTTAATACCAGCCCTTAATTTTTTTGATCTTGTAGCTTTGATTTGTGCTCTAGTTATGTATTTAATGGGCACTTGCCCTATATCACTACTCTATATATATATATATATATATATATATATAAAAGTAAAAACTGGGATCTCATGTGTCATGCGATAGGTATCATTGTTATATTCATTAAGTGTTGAATGATTCAATTGCATATATATCAGCATGGGGTTTGACTTTAGCTTCATTACATAAGTCAAAAATTGAACCAATAACATGAAATGCAGCTAACATTTTTGGGGGTTTCAGTGGATCAGACAGTGACAAGTATGATGATAACAACCAGTGCTTATTTGACTCATTCTATTCTTAAATTTCCACATTTATCAATTATTCACTTGTTTTTCTAAAAAAACACTGAAACGTTACATTGATATATATAACAAGGCTAGAATTGGTCAAATTTAGCAATGTTTAACTTTAGACTTAAGTCATGTTATTAAATTTTGTTGGCATATTAGTAGAAAGTTGTGATAATTACTTAGGAGTTTGGTTAGGCCTCACTATGATATTTAATGATAAATAATGAGACTTTAATGTGCTTTTTTACTTTTCATAGTGTAATATATTTTGATCTTGGGAGAGATACATTTCTGAAATCAATAAGTTGTGATATAAATAGTAGTCAAACATTATATAACACATTTGGTGTATGATGATATACTCCAGAGAAATATTGTGAGTTGCAATTAACAACAATAGATGAAAATTAACATGATCTTAAAAAAAAAATAATAACATCCAATAAATTTGAGAAGGCTAAAAATATCGATCTAAGGTCATCTCCAACCATTTACGTCAAACTCAAACTCATTTTTGAGTATACGTCACACCAAAAAGTAGGTTTACTCCAACCATTTACACCATCATTAAGTTTACACCATTTTTTATTATTTGTCTAACAAAATTTTGGAGTAAACACCATATTTGGTGTTATTCCATAGAAAACCCCAAATATGGGTTTGAGTTTGGTGTACGATTGGAGAAATTATCTACACCAAAAATGAGTTTTGGTATACGATTGGAGATGGTCTAATACATCCAAAATCAATTAAGAAGCACTATTGTTAGATGAAAGTTGACTGTGATTGACTAATATTTTTTTTTTATCAATGTTTATAGCTTTATTTAAGGATATCCAAACATATTGCTTAATTAATTTAAAATTAGTAACTAGTTGAATAAGTTGATGTGTCAACAGTTGAACGAAATTCAAATGTTAGGTCGCCATTACTATGACTTGGTTTGATTTGGAAAAAAAAATTCTTAACTCATGTGAAATGTATTACTAAAACATTAGTACATTTTATAAAATAAATTCTCTGGGTGAGTGATTTTGATTATGTTTTATAGATATATAAATGGAAAATTTGTAAATTTGGGCCATAGTGCTCTTCATGCGTGGCCTCAATTAGGCCCATTAATCACCAATTGTATCTCAAATTTCAAATTTGGACTTATATTAATTCTTTTTATAATCGCAAATAAACAATTTCGAGTTGAAATTTAAAATTATTGCCAAGGTGGCAGTAAGTGGATTTGTTTGGGCTCATAAATGTTCAAAATAATAAATTCACAATGAATCGGTAAGAATATCTATAGGCTAAATTATGTTAAATGGGCTCAACCGATACCCATTGGACTCAATATATTGAGTAGAAAAAAAAACACCCCACCCCAGTTTCAAAAGAAATTGAGAAACAATAAATACCCTGAATTATGTTTTATAGTAATTGAGTAGTATGATAGCATACTTAATGTTAATGATATTATCTCACAAAAATATTACTACTAGTAATTTGCTAGTTTGATTTTTTTCTTTCGAAAATTAGACTGACATGGCTTTAGCTTTTACTAAATACTCTATTTATTACCACTATATCTTTAGGATAATGATTCCCTTACATATAAAATAATTTAAAATGGACTAAAATGTAGTTGATGTTCTTATTTTTTTGTATGAGTAGGAGTATCACTATTCAAGATAATTGAAATTCCCAAAATATTAATTAGAGAGAAAACATCTTATCAACTAATTGCATCGTTTTCAATATATGCGGAATTCTAGTTGGTTAATTTCCCACTATCGAGAGACTTGACCAACTAACTATAGTTTGATTAAATAAGGGTAAAACTGTCAAACATTTGTTTTGTATCTTAATTTTGTTGACTATAGAAAGATATGCGTCACTATCTACTGTTCTTTCTCTTGTCCATTTTGGATACGTTAGTTTGTCAAACATTTTATGCTATTGCATCATTTAGTACTATAAGGGTTCGTTTGGTAGGGATTGCGGCTTTTTCTCACGTCATTAGATTAATATTAATCTTATAGATTTACATAATTAATCCTCATTAGTAGTCAGTTTGGTACATCTAGGTTATTAGTTTTTACACCAAGTGGTAGGCGTATTAGACTATACTACTTCGTTGGATAAAGTGTTGTGCAGACACTCTTGCCCTTGCTTTTGAAAATGAAAAGACAATAGACCCCTCCGTCTTCGTTCCTCTTCTGCGCTTTGGCGCGCAAAGAGTATGGAGTTCGCGCCCTCTCCGTTTCTGCTCATCTATATAAGTAGACGACCCATCTGAGTATTGCATCATCTCCCACCTGTTAGGAACTCCCTACCCGGTGTATCATTTCGGATGGCTACGAAGGGGCATCGTAAGCTCAGTGACGACGGAAGACCCTCTGGTATAGCTGTATCTGTTTCATCAATCCTCGTTGATGGTCTTACACTGTGGTTTTATTGAACTGGTTAATATTGCAGGTGGTGGGAGTGGTGGACACGGTGACAAGGGGTAGGCTTCACCAGTAGCACGTTGTGGAGATGGATAACCGCACGCATGACCGCGTGCACGTAGTGGCTGACGGTATAGCCCGACCTAATGAACTCGAACCCAACAATTCTGTTCTTTTTGTGATGGACAAGTGTACTCAAGAACATGGCGACCTGTTCCTCAACGGTCACATATCGTTTGTCAGCCAGCCCCGACCTGTCTATGAGGATGCGACGGAGCTTACCAAAGGTGTTTCGATCCATCCTCAGGTTACTTATGAAGTCGGTGTCGGACACACCGAACCATCTGTCCATGCGCTTCATTTGGGCAGGGAGTCGTTGAGGCTGTATCCGATTGCAGCCCGACCACCCCATCCCCTATTTTTGGACGAAATCATGAGCCGGACCATGTTCAATAACGCAACCAAAGCCTGTTGCTGATTACGGACCGTCTCCTCAACCGTTATTACTACAGCCTCGCACTCCTTTCTTTTACGCTGCTTGTCGTTCACCATCTTAAAACAACAAACTTTGAGCAAATTCTAAAGACTGGAGGTAACTTATTGACCGACGCATCCAAATGATACCCTCCTAAAAAGTACACACACATCTCAGTATGAAACACGTACGAAGCAACCGTAAAATGTTTTATTGGAATCCAGCCAAAAACGAGCAGAATAGACAAAGGGTGTTCAAGAATACAGAGGCTTTAGCCGGGTGGGTGTGAATAAGCAGGAGAGTGACAAATACTAAAAAGCGACACCATTAACATGTAAACTACTCGGCAATGGCTACAGCTCAGGAAAACCCTATTACAACAACCACAAATTCTCCAATACTGAAACAAAATCTGCACTAAATATTGAAAAAAAATCGGAAAATTATTCCAGAAAAAACTGAAAATCAGTCAACGAATTCGTGGAGTTATTCCGCACAAAATTGAATACATAATTCTGAAATGGACACATAGAGCGCAGGTTGCTATTTCGTACCTGGGGAATCGGAAATGCTGCAAATTGGGTTATCGATCTACCGACCTTGATGAAGTTCCTGCGCAAATCGATTTGCCAAAGTATGGTGGTCTTCCTCAACTGCCGCTGTGTAGATGCCAAAGAAAAGTGAGAGGGCAAATTGGGTATGTAGAGGCAAAGAACGAAGACGGAGATTTTGAGAAAATATAATACCTCAAGTTCTGTGAGATAGTGCAATGCTACGATCCGCAAATCTTGTATGAAATTCCACGAGATCCGGAAAATTAGTGCCGGGTCGGCCGATTAAATCACCTTCTACCAAACTGTGGACAGTCGGAGATAACCACAGACTAAATCCCCTTTTCGAGGCTGTAAGGGTTTATACGCCCTACCAAACGAGCCCTAATTTTATATATCAGGAATATATTTTTCAAATAATTTGTGTGATCGCTTATGCTATTTCCAATTGCGTTCTCACTTTCATTCAATTCCTTATATTCAATTCTAAAAATACTCTGTTTAGATCATCTCTAAAAATTATTTTATTTAAACCATTTATCAAATCAATAGATATTAACCACAATAGAAAATCATGTGTTGCAAACTCCTTCCCTTTCTCAAAATTAAATAATGTATCCAACTAAAATACGAATACTTATGTTTGTATTTCAGTAGTTTCGTAAAGTTCCCATGTAAATTACAATTTACAAATACTAACTTGACTTTCTTAAAATAAAATAGACACGAGCCTATTTCCGAATTATTTATCTATTTATTAAATTTCAACGGGACAAATTAATCATGTCGGTATAAATTTTATGACCCCATATCCGAATCTATCATATACTATTCAAATACTAGTAAGTTTAAATACTACTACTACTACTAGCTAGTTATCTAGTATCGTTTGTTCCTCATTATAGTATTAGTATTAGTATGGGCAACCTACCCCCTTCATCATTAATTGCTAATCTTAAAATACATACTCTAGCTAGGTTTAATTTAAAAATTGGAGACAATGATTGATAAAATATTGACGTAAGCAATCTTATAAGAAGTGACTTTGTGTAACGTACCATGATTGAGTTGCCATGCATTAAGACAAAATTATGATTATTTATGAGATTAGCTTAAGAAAGCAAAAGGCCACCTACCCAAGTCACTGACTTTTTTAAAACATAATATTCCTACTATTAATTAACGGAGTAGTAATTAATTCATCTTCTTTTTTCACGAATAGAAGTATAGAACATATATACACAACATCATATAAATATATCGCGCGAACTCAATTCTTTTCCGTAATTAAGGATTCTATTTTGATGTAAGTTGTGGATATTGATGATAGAATTAATAAATTGTACCCGAGATAACAATATGTTTGATCAATAAATGCCGATTAACACATTTTCATTTTTTTATGTCAAACTTAAATCGACAAATTTTAAGAAAGAAAAAATTATTATTTTTATTTTATTCTATTTTATTTTTTTCACTCTAAAATAAATATTCTATTTAAAATGAGACAAAAGGAAGTAATATCTCTTAAAATGGATTGAGATCAAGTATTGATTTTTGGTGGTAGGGTGCAAGCAAACCTTCTTTTTGAAAACTCACTTCAAAACCTCTTAAACTCAAGTTAATGATTCTCATGCAATACAAGCCAAATATGAATGACAATGAAAGCGGAAATGTACGTTATCATGTCGTGGATTACTTGAGGAAGGTTGTCCGTCTATTGATAATATTGTTATTATCGGTCGATTGATAATATTGATACTTTCTTTCATTTGCTTGATATTCCCTTCGTTTTCTCCTCGTCACTATTTCATCCCATGAAGCGTGAATGACTTTATTATTATTACAACATGATGCTCTTAAGAGTATCTTTTTTTTAATACCATAGTATCATTTTTGTTCGTATTTAGGCAATTTATTATTTCTGACAATTTATGCTCTATCAAAACCCTACCTGCTATTATTCCCCAAACAATAAAATAGATAAAATATAACCATGGAATCAACCTATATATTACTCCTGCTATTATATATAGAGTCATTAGGTTGGACAAGTTAAATAGGTCCCTCCATAATCCCAGAAATGGAGATGGGTAGTCTATTCATGCATCTTCCAAATTAAGATAATAAATTTCAGTTATTTTCTTGGTCACAAAATCTGATGTTTCAATCAGCCAATGGAATTTCATTTTCTTGTAGGACCCACTCACACACCAATGTTTAGTGCTACCGACACTTATCAAGAAATTCATTCGCATATTAAAGTTTATTTATTCAATTATAATTCTATGCATTCTAAATAATCCAAAAATCAAGCATTCTTATTTCCTTTTTGGATAGTCAAAAAATCGATTAACAAGTCCAATCCAACACATCACAGCTTTTACTATTTTTCATTAATATCAATTCCAAATTTATATTTTATTTATAAAATATCTTCAATTTAATTAATATCAGTGTTCACTTGGTGGAGTATTAACAAAAATATCAGTAATTTGTTTCTACGTATACAAATTATGTAAATGTTTATCTTGATATGAATATCATTTATCAAGATCTCGGAGTTGTAACTATTAGATTATATTAATATTATTGCATTTAGGTGAAATTTATCGTTCAATATAGTTTCTGGCCATTTAAAAATCATGGAAATTGTTGAAATCTTTTAGCACAAACATGTTTGATATCTTATGTTCATTTATTCCTTCGAAAATCGAATGGACTGAATATATAATACACACTATATAAGCTTAATTGTGCAATTGACATAATTTGATGAATTAATATGAACACAATAAGAATGAAATTTTTAAAAATAACAAAACTTAATAAATAAACATGATAAATTTTTTTTCGCCCAAGTGGTTTATTACAGAGGCTTCAGTCATTTCCTCCTCCAACTTTTCATTTTAAAAAGTGTTAGCATTTTAAATGCAGAATTAATCGCGACGCAACTACTCTTCCATTTAATAAAGAGTTGCCGTTTTTAATATACGGAGTAGTGTAGAATAAAACACCAAATCCATAATTAGAAACTCCACAAGACAATTAACAAGTAGGAGTATTTTTTTATAGTGCTATGTCCATTGGCCATTTATCATACTACCAATTTTTCATTTTCGTCCATCTAAATTCTAAATATTTGACCTGTTTGTTTTTTAATACTCTTATAAATAATCTTATATTCCACCCCTTTATCTTATTCACATTTTAAATATCACAAATTTTAATAAATATTTGGTAAAATAAGATAAATATATATATATAAAAAAGTGATTGAAGGTTATTAATAAAGAAAGAGTCCACCACATTAAAGATAAAAAAGTTTTCAAAAAATATTTTTTAAGGATAATAAAAAATGACAAAAGTGAAGTGTATTTTTATGGGACATAATAAGTATTCTCTTGTTCTATAAAAAATGTCACATTTGTGGATGACACGTGATTCAATGAGGTTTTTGTTTTGTGTGTTAAATAAAGATGACACATTAATTTGAGAGAATTTTTTTTCTAAAAATAAAAATGTGACATCTTTAGTGAGACAGACTTAAAAGAAGATTAAGACACATTTTATGCGACGGAGAAAGTAGTACATAAAAATATGACCCATCTTCACTATCATTTAATACTTATTTTTCATTACATTTCTTAAAATATGAGACAGAATCAAACCAAGTCAATTAATTACTCCATCCGTCCGCGAATAGGAGTCCCAGTTGAGTTGGGTGCGGGTTTTAAGAAAAGTTTGAGTGTAATAATTTAAGTGTGTGATAGTGGAATGTGGGACCCATTTATATTATTTTTTGCAATCAAAGTGGATTAAAATTAATTACAGCTTCTAAATTAAGGGAAAAGTGGGGTCATTTTTTATACTCCCAAGATAAAATGTCTAACCGGGACTCCTAATGGCGGACGGATGAAAATGGCCAACCGGGACTCCTATTCGCGGACGGAGGGAGTACGAGTAAAGGCAAAAATGGTTTTTGCTCATATACTTTATCTTTTGAATTTTTGCATCCTGAACATTTCAACTCGGATCACAATTGGTCCTACACTAACAATTCCGTCAATTTTTAAACGGTTTTAACCCGATTTTGACCGATTTTTAATTGGCTTAAACCCGAATGGGACTGTTAAAACCATCAAAATCGGGTTAAAACCGTGTAAAATTTGACGGAATTGTTAGTGTAGGACCAATTGTGATCCGCGTTGAAATGTCCATAATGAAAAAATTCAAAAGATAAAGTATATGACCAAAATCGTAAAATGAGCATATGTACATGAACAATTTTGACTTTTACTCATTAATGACTAACAGATGAAGTATTGATAAACATTAATACCACACCGTCCCCAAAAATAGATATTGTTGGGACTGATATGAATTTTATTGTGCAATTGATAACTTAAGTGGACACGTAGAAAGAGAAAGTTTGAATCCATGTGGTAGAATGCACAATAGAGAATGTTGCTAGAGCATTAGGAATGGAGGGCCTTCCTCATCGGCCTTCATCGCCCCACCATATTGGAAAAGGGGCCGCCGTGCGCCCCCTCCCTCTCTCCCCCATATGGCCGATATATCGGCCCTAGCCGATGAGAAGGGCCCTCCATTGTGGAGGAAGGGCCGCCGGTCGGCCCTCTCGCCTAATTTTTTTTTATTTTGTTTTTTGTTCCATTTCTTCCATTATAAATATAACTTATCATTCTTCACTTTTCCATACCAACCTATAAATGTAGGCACTGATGCTTTATTTTTATTTTTAGTTTTATGTAAAATTTGCTTCTCGTTGTATTCTATTTTCCAATTTTGTAATACAACCAAGATTTGCGTATTAATATTTTTGGTTCTTATTTATTTAATTTGATAACATATTAAATATAGAAGTGTTAAAAAATTAAAATAAAATGGTGATGATGTGGAAATGAAATGGAATGGGAGGAACCTATGGGAGGGCCCTTCCATTGCAGGAAGATAGACTATTTGGACAAATGCTGATGTGGAATTGGAGGACTCTGTGGGAGGGCCCAACCTTTGCTAAGAGCATCCGCAGCGGTGCCCCGTCCGTCCGTGCCAGCGGCGGGGACACCGCTAGTCCGCCAATGCAGCTTGTCCGTCCTTGCCAGCGGCAGGGCGGTGCTCTTAGCTAAGAGCATGTCCGTGCCGCTGAGCAGGTCGACGTGGCGGGCTGTGATTGGCCTACGCCTTAGCCATTGAAAATTCTTTTTTTTTTAAATAGAAAATTTGAATTTAATTTAACAAATCGTTTTTAAATTAAAAAAAAAATATTTTCCCACTTCCCAATAAATTATATCCGTTTTCTACACACTTTTAACTTTTTTTTCAATTTTTTTTTCCAAAATTCACATTTTCATCTATAAATACTCCCATTTCAACATTAAAAATTGTGTAATTTTTAATTTGTAGGATTTTATTTATGTATTTTTTTATTTTCTAGTATTTTAATTATGTAATTTTTATTTTTTAGGATTTTAATTATATAATTTTTATTTTTTGATGTATTTTTATATTATAGAAATGTCTTTAGTAATTGAAATATTTAAATTGAATAATAGAATGGTGGGATCCTTGAGCTTGTCCTTGCGGAAGAGCATAGATGTGGGTGTTGTGATCTTGCCCAAGGACAATGAGTAAAAGTGGGTTCGGGTCCACCTCCATGCTCTTATTTAAGAGCACGGATGGAGATGCTCTAATGCTCTTAGTCTCTTGCATGGAGTACATAACAATATTTAATTTTTGTAATACTTATTTAATGGAGTATACAATTTATAAATAAATTATTAGGATTTACATGTAAATTCAACCACAATAGATATTCAAATTCAGAAAGAAAAACCAGTAAAATTGTTAGTACAAAATCAAACTCATTATATTAGAGATAAGATAAGTTTTTTATAGTATAATACTATATAAATTGTTATTTTAACTGATTTGATCAGAATAAAAAAAATATTTTAATGGGAAGGATGGTATAATATGTGGAAAATAAGAAATTGGAGAATCCAACACAAGTACACAAACACAGAGCATGACAGCAAATCACCAGAGCGAACTGTTCCTAAGACAGAGACAAAGGGCAAACCAGTCATTCCACGTCCACAACATACCCCTTTTGGTAATTGCACCACTGGCCTTCTCCACTACCATCTCATCACACACTCTCTCTCTCACTCCTTCCACACCTACAAAACCTTTTCCCTATCTCTCTCTCTCTCTCTCTCAACAAACCAAGGAGAAAAAAATGAGCGTCCGAAGCGGGTCGCACCAGCTCAGCAACGGCCTCATGGTCTCGGGCCGGCCCGAGCAGCAGCTCAAGGAGCGCCAGCCCACAATGGGCTCCCGCGCCGTCCCCTACACCGGCGGCGACGTCAAAAAATCCGGCGAGCTCGGCAGAATGTACGGCGTCGACCTCTCCAGCGCCGACCACCACCAGCCCGCCCCCCCGAAGCTCCCCTCGCGCCACAACAGCGGATCCGCTAGATCCGGCCCTAATTCCGGGAAGAATTCGGGCCCAATCAGCAAAAAATCATCGTCCTCTTCCTTCTCCGGCCCGATTACGCCGATTCAGCCCACTGGACTCATCACCTCGGGCCCAATGGGCTCGAATCGGAGGTCGGGGCAGCTTGATTCCGCTTCCGCGGCGGCGAGCTCGTTCAAAAAGGCTTCGTACGGCTCCGCGGTGACGAGCTTGGGCGAGGGGGTGAAATTAGGGTTTAGGGTTTCGAGGGTGGCAATGTGGATGTTTTTGGTGGTGGTGGTGATGGGGCTGGTGGTGGGGGTGTTTCTCATGGCGTCGGTGAAGAAGCCGGTGATTCTGGTGGCGGTGGTGGCCGTGGTGGTGCTGATTGTCGTGATTTTCGTGTGGAATTACGCCTATCGGAATCGCGGCGTTTTGGGGTTTTTGAAGAAGTTTCCCGATGCGGAGCTCAGGGGCGCCGTCGATGGGCAGTTCGTCAAGGTCACCGGGGTAATTACGATTTTGTTTTTATGTATGAATAATGCCAAATTGTTTGGGGAATTTTGCAGTATTTTTAAAATATTTAATTACGCCAAATCATAACCCTTTTCTTCCAAACTTCATCATCAGTTATTGCACTCGGCGGAATTCTCTCTCTATATAAATATGTAGTATAGATTATTTTAATACTATATATCTTGGGACCAGTTTGACTACTGGAGGATTGGATGTGAAACCAGCAATTAGGATTATAATAGTGGTTGAATTTGACCTGATAAAATCTTTTTAGGGTTGTAATAACTGATAAGTATGTAGAATAATAGTGATGTGGGCATGGAAGTGGAGGTTTGAGTTCTTTGGAGTCGATGGGAATGGGTATTTTTACTTGAGAGTGTAGAATAATTTGACGAGTGGACGATGAGGCAATGCTCCTCTGCACAATTTATTTGTTCAGATGTTGCAAGCAGCAATGTTACCTATATCGTAATTGAGGCGAATTTATATCACTCTCAGCTTTACAGTGATATATGTAACTATGAAGCATGTTTGGGAACAAATTCTATTGTGATCTTGCACAGGACTGCGCTACATCTTTCTATGTGCTTTTGGAGCTCAACCTCTCTCCACTTCGAGAGTGTTTTAAGGATGGAAAACTAGAGGGTTGGTGTAGATGATGAAGCCTGTTTTTTTAGTTGGTAGAGGAGTTCCCCTCCTACCAATAGATTGGGGGTTGGAGTCACCACGGGTAAATAAAGTACCATTATTGATCTTTTATAAAGAAAAAGAGGAGAATAGAGGGTTGGTGTGAATCATTCTGCTTTTTGGAAGTTTAGGATTTTAGGGATGCTAAAATGAGCATTTTTGCGCATAGTATTCCTGATTCCGGGTACGGGAAACATAGCTGAAAAGAATTGTAGAAGCCACAAGTGCCTAAGTAATCATCCACTTTCAAAATACCTGTACTTATCGCATGTTGATTGGTTTTTGGCAGGTCGTCACTTGTGGCAGCATACCCCTTGAAACTTCTTTTCAGAAGGTACAAAGATGTGTATATGCATCCTCGGAACTATATGAGTACAGAGGTTGTGGTGTAAAACCAGCTAATGCCAAACAAAGATGGTTCTCTTGGGGATGCACATACTCAGAGGTTAGTACTAACTGCTTCACTAACTCAAAAAAATCACAAGGTTCATCTTTGTTAATGAGTCACTTTGTATTCAACCCTCTTCACATGTTCAAGTTTTTGCTATGCTTGATGTCTTATCTTCTTTATTCATTCGTTATGTGAAGATTTTGACCTTTCATTGTCATCCAGTTGTTGCATAATGCATGCAATCGAGATTTATCAGTCTCTTTATGGCTTACATTGCTGTGTTTATATTGACTATACAGTTTTCCCATTTAAGTAATTTAGTGTCTTTTGCTTCTTGTGTTAACAGAGGCATGTTGCGGATTTTTATATATCGGATTTTCAGTCTGGTTTAAGAGCTCTTGTGAAAGCAGGCTATGGTGCTAAAGTTGCCCCTTTTGTTAAATCAAAAACAGTAGTTGATGTCACCAAGGACTCCAGCAAACTGTCTCCAAACTTTCTACGTTGGCTTTCTGAACGAGGCCAGTCAAGTGATGACCGTCTAATGCGGCTCAAAGAAGGGTGAGTGAGATACCTCGTTGCGTTATAATACTTCCCACGAAAATTGTATTTTGCTTTTGAAAACATGTGGAAACAAGTTCGCGTACATTTGATTCTGCAGATATATAAAAGAAGGAAGTACCGTGAGTGTTATGGGCGTGGTTCAACGACTAGACAACGTGCTCATGATCGTCCCACCTTCTGAGCCCATATCAACCGGGTGTCGCTGGCCATGCTGTCTTCTCCCCACATACATAGAAGGCCTTACTTTGACTTGTGACGAAAGTCAAAGTGCAGACGTGATCCCTGTGTAAACGAAGCATCTTTTTTGTGGTTGGGTTTTGGAACAAACGCGTTGACAGTGGAATGTGTGAGATGTAATGAAGATCCGGCAGAGACCTGTGAGTGTATAGTTTTGGTGGACGAAGAAGACAAAGACGAAGGTGTGAAATTGATAAGAAGCTCGGTAGATATACATACATTTTACACATGGTGGAGATGGGAAAAGTTCCCTCCGAGCAAGTGGGGCTTCATCGACTGTATAGAATCATCAATCAATCTGGGTTGATCTTTGCCAGCTGCATATATTCTTCATTTCTTATTTCACTCCTATTAATATCAAATGTTAATTTTGTTTGTTATCATTCTGAATTAGTAGTATTTTTTAATAAGTAGTACTAGTATTATGTTAATATCAGATTGTTGAATTCAGTCTCCTTTTCTTTTCTTCCAAATTTATGTTGCAGAACAATCATATCTTGTCATAGTCCATAGATGTTTTTCAAATTCTGGGGTTCACAATGCCAGACATTCTCTGGTAGTGGGAAATAATAAAATATACAGTAATAAAATAAAATGGTGGAAAACAAAGGAGGCAAACACATTCACACACTAGATAAAATATTATACAAATGACAACTAGTAACTAATATTCCGTGTCAACTTTGTTGCATTAATAAGAGGTGATGGGTATATGACTAAAATAGGTGAATAAATAAATTTTGATGCATTAAAGAGAAGTTATGGCCTATGGGTGTATAAGAAAAGGAAGAATAAAAAATTGGCTAGTTGGTAATTTAAATTTTGATTTTTTTCAATGCACTATGATTTTTTTCATAAAATATAATAGCTATAATCATTTTTAGAATCTCGCCTAATTCAAAATTTGCTCAAATCTAATTTCGCATCACTTTAAACACTCGGTTGCGAACATAGAATTATCTATATAGTCAAAATGATGCAATAATATGATGCTCATATAATCTCTAACCACACACTAAAACTCATATTTGGCGTAGAAAACTTCTCCAAGTATATATCAAACCCAAACTCAAACTCAAACTCAAACTCATTTGAATTTTTCTATGGTACAAAATCAAATAAGATACTACTGTATATTTTGGAGACGTATACTAAAAAATGGTAGTACTATAAAATTTGAATTTGATATAAATGGTTGGAGCAAAACTCCTTATATGACATATACTCAAAAATGAGTTTAAATTTAGTGTATATAGTTAAAGATGACCTCATAAGTCACTTGCACATTGCACATTTACTTAGCAAAAACTTTATTCTCTCTTCTACTTTATTATCTTTCATACTTTATTCTTACCCAACTTTACATTTAAACATCAGTTCTTGAATTCTCGTGCCTAAAAAAATGGTGCAAGTAGTTTGGGACGGAAGGAGTATTATACTAAAACTGAATCGAGGACTGCACATCATACATTACTTGTTTCTTCTACACTGAAAGAGGTATCAATCTCTAACAAGTAGCCTATTCTAACTGGTTTTACTGCTCTAGGATATCTCTCTGCCTCTCTTTCTCTCTCTATATAACATATCTATATATAAATGTAGCATAGTATTGTGCCTCCAACTGAATGTAAAGTAAGCAAAACTGTTTGAGACATTTTATCACCCTATGTGAAAGTTAGTTATCATATCCAGGCCAAAAATCAGGGTGTTGCATCCAGTAATGCAGACACATCAAAGTTACCGACTACTCCTTGACTCAAAAGGCGCATTGCAGCTCCTTGAGAAAATTTCCTTGCGAATAAAAAACAGGGAACAGATGTGGAATTGTTACTGCACCACTCTGTCCTGTATTCTGTTTCATAGTATACGTGGTCGATATCCTGAAAACACGCATGCCACAAAACATAAATACAGAAGAACGCCTTGTATAGGGAACACCCTGAGATGAAACAAACAAACCTTTATTTTTTTTATTTGTTCTGATCCTGCATTTGCGTAGCTAAAGGTGAAAGGATGCCAACCGCCATTATCTGTGTTTGTTGTGGATTGGTTCCATACAGTGTAGGTAACTGTTCTTCTTTCGAGTTCAGTTTCAAGATCTTTCATCTACAAACCAAAAATGGAAAGATGAGAGTATACTTTGAAGATTTGACCAGATGTGGGTGTGGTGGTGGTATATGCATTATAAAAGTTCTTTTGCATACTGCGAGTAATGTCTGCACGTAGTGTTCATCTGGTATACAGTTGTGCTGTTTCTGAAGCTTCTGCATCCAAATCAATATTAAATGGTCAACCAATATGACGCCAATGATAAAAATTGAAGATGCAGCACATACTGAAGAACAAAGTTCAAGACTACAGGCAATAATAATCCTCTATCAGAAAACAAATTTGGTATTTTCAGGGTTTATGAGTATATTCACATCGGATTGGCCAGAAAAGTAACTTACAAGATTCTTCCTGCCCTTACTTGCATCAACTGGCGGACGCCTCTGCAACAAGATGCACTTTTTAAAGTTTATCAATTTTTTAATCATCAAAGCAAACAAATATACATGCAAAATAGAAGTACCTTACAGAACTTCTTGAAGATGGGAAAAACGATTTCATCATCAACAACTTCTTCAGCATGTCTTCGGATTAACGTGACCCACTAAAGTAGATACCAATTAGATTCATATAGAGCAATATATATTGATAATTTTTTAATAAGTTTACCACCCCTTTCATAACAAAAAGCCCAATTACCAAGTAGTAGATGGATTTTGTGGATATTTTTAGGTTGGCAAAGCAATGCGTAATCATATTGCATGACACAACTGGTCCGCTATGATTCCAAAGAAGCTCACGTTGACTTACACAAGCAAGTTGGTATTAAGATCTTTAAAATTTTATTTTCTTCTATGTATGAGTGTGACATCAAAGGCATGAGGGCACCAAACGTGTCAAGGATACTTTATGATCTGATTAAGTTAAGAGCAGTCGGTTTATCTGACAATGAGAAAAGAGCAATACTACCATGAAACAAGATATTAACCTGTGATCCTTTCCGCCATTTCTGCTTTGGTATTGCTGGTGACATCTTTGGATTGTAGCGAACATCGTTTTTGTCAAGAAAGCTGTCAAAGGAAACTCAAAGTTAGCTACCCTATATATTTAATGTCTTTTAATAGCCCACTATATATATGGAGTATATTCTTAAGCAAGTAGTCAAGACAGTATGAAATTCAATGAACCCTGTTTCAACTTTATTAACCACCTGTCCACAAAACTTCTTGGAGAACCCATGAGATAGTGGTAGATATAGCTGAAGTTGTACAGAGGGACACAGCTGTTCAAATTGATACATCTAAAGTCAGAAAACTATCAATTTATAAGTAGCATCTATGCAGAAAATATTAATGGATACATATATGCATTATTCAATATGAAGAATAAATTTTGGCACAGACTGCATACAGTAATTCTGAAAATTAGGTGTTGATATCCATTTAATGACATCCAAAATTCAATATGCATGATAGGCAAAATGCAATTCTAACCCTGTTTACTGCAACCTTTTCTGAATTTTGTTGCCTATACTTTGATATGTAAAGTTCAGCCCCATGCACTTACTCTATTTCCTTTAGTCCTTGACATCTCCACTTTTATAGCCGTGGGGTGTGAGGGGGTTGATAAACAAAAGTATATTGGGATACTTAAAACAATATTTACAAAGTAAATATAGTGAAAGGACACAGAGAAATCATGCCTTTTTCTTATAGGAATTAAGGAGCTTAAGGCCCACCAAGATGCTAAACTAAAAGAAATTGATCCTAATTTTGGTTACAAATTATAAACACCAATCTTACCAAAACCTTGAGTGTAAGCAATCATATCCCATAAATGAGTTAAAGAGTTAATTCCCCTCTGTCCAATGCTGTATCATAGCATTCCTACTTGTTCTATGTTTTAGTAACCCACAAAGCTATGGATCAAATCTGATTATACTGTAAGGGCACAAATACCTCAATATAACACTCATATTCAGAACTTCAATCACACATTGGTATTTTTACCAGCTTATCCAATTAAGATTTGTTTCAACCAGGGGATATTACTGCACCATATTACGTCTAACCAAAAGAATATGCATAAAGTGAAAAAACTCTATTTGACATGAACCCTGTTCTAGGACTGTAATGAAGATGACCTGTCGGATAGAAGTATAAATCTTTGATTTGCAGGATCCTGAAGGGCTTCTTCAAAAAGTATCCTCTCAGCTTGAATCATACTTGCTTCTCCCCAGGCTACCTACACCATCACCCTTAATATCAATCTAATGTGTCTAGGAAAAAAACCATTTCAATCAGCAGCTGTAGGTTATGTTATGTCTCCTCCAGGTCACACATTCTAGAGTCATCAAGGATACTCAGACAAACTTCGAAACACAACAGACTAATTCTGCACGAAATCTATAGGATTTGAATAGTTCATAAACTTTCAATCTATATTTTAATCTTATTTCCACATACATCTCCATATCCAAACAACATAAAATGCTGATATTACCTTAATGTTTTTTCTCAGTTGCCGGCCGAAAAAGATGGCCGATCTTGTTGTAGATTCATCAAACACAAAATTTGGCTCAGAATGTATATATATTGAAAAATTTGCCCTATCAACATTCTGCAGAAAACCTCAAATCAGATGCAAATATAATCATATCTGAGAAAAATATCAGGCCACATCGACATGTTATAACGAGCAAGACCAAATCTCCTCCTAAAATCCTACTTAGATAACCGAATGAATTGAAAATTGCACCAACCTCAAAAAAGCTCTCCCAGAGGAAATCAAGGGGCAAGTTCCTCCGAACGAGAAACAGGAACGCGATCTTAGGATTGGCGCTGAAATCGAAGGCGAGAGAGCGAGATTTCCGCGGCAGAGCAGCCGTGGACTGCGAATACTGCTGGATTCTGAGATAAGCGAAGACGCAAAGCGCGACGGAGACTAGAATCACCAGCTTCCACCCGAAACACAGCACGTGGCGCATCGACAGCCCCGGCTTCATCGACGCCTGTGCCTTCTTCGTCATCGCTCACATACACAAACAAATTGCTTAATCCCAACCCTACCGCTTCCACTTCTTTCTCTTCCTGTTGTTTAAAATAGAAAAATCAGCAGCTAAATCAACAAATTAGCAGTGAATTGAATTCACGGAAGGTGAGCTGCGGAGAGGGAGAGAGAGAAGTACATGTGCATTGTAACTGGAGAGCGCGATCGATGGAGTTGAGAAAATAAATCAATTGAAGGGATTGAAAAGGAAAGAGTTTGGTTTGAAAGGGAAGGGTGATTCAGTTAGTTGGGAATGGGAGATGCTTACTTTTGTTCTTCTTTGCTAAGCGGAGGGGACAGGTCGAACGACGTCGTGCCGCCTGCGCATTTTAGCCCACTGTTAACACCTCAATTGATTTGATGTTAAAATAGAATACTGTTAATCCGATGTTGACTTTTTGGTCTGCTTGCTCAAAATATATTTTTGGTGATATACATTTATCTTTTTTGTCCATATTTATTTAATGGTTGAATATAAATTAACGGCAAATCATGTTTTAAAGTATAAAATTAGTGCATTATTATGTTTGCTCCATATATAGATCATCAATCCAGTCAAAACTCAAAACATGGTTAACTGTTACTCCCTCCGTCCACGAATAAGAGTCCCGTTTTTCCATTTTTGTCCGTCCACGAATAAGAGTCCCGGTTCATAATTATCATAAATGGTAAAGAGACCCCACATTCCACTAACTCATTCCACTCACATATCATTTAAAATTAATATATACAAGTGGGGTCCCTATTCCACTAACTTTCTTCCACCCACTTTTCTTAACATTTCTTAAAACCCGTGTCATTTAGAAATGAGACTTTTAATCGTGGACGGAGGGAGTATTTTTTAAGAAACCGTTAAATATAGACATGGTTAACTGTAGGATAAAATATGAGTTTTTTTGGAGATGTACGAGACCACTTTTTATGTTATGTAGTAAAATTTATTCAGAAGATATTATCTATTTTATGGCTAAATGGTGGATGTTGTTTCATTAGCGTTTACTCAAAAATGTCTTACAATTTAGGTAATTTTCCATTTGGTGCTCACCATTTCGATTTTTAGAAAAAATTATAGATGTGGCAACCTAAAATTATAACTAGGACATTTATTCGATTTTGTCCGTCATTCAAGAAATGTATTCAATATTAGCTTAAAACATGTTTAATTTTACACATGTGATGTAAGTTGTGAAATATGCGAACTCAATCTTATTGCAGAACACAAAACCACACTACGAAGGTCGTTTTTAGACAATACGGAGGTTACTTTTAGTCTGTTTTTAGGTCATGATAGTAAGCATGACTTAAAGTAATCTAAAATGACATCCGTATTTTTCAAATTAGGATTTTATAAAATGACCTAAAGCTAACTAACAATGATGGGTTCGACAGTTCGAAACTAGAAATTAGTTCGGCATTGACTATAACCCTATTTGATGTTGATTTAAATTATCATCAAATCAAGATATATTTGATGTTGATTTACATTATAGTGTTTCGAATTCACAAACCACTGTTTTGCAACACAAAAGGTTTCGCTGAAATTTGAATTCATAATCTATAGGCCACGAGTCCCCAACTTTGGCTAAAAGTCAATATTAATATTAGTACATGTTTGACCAAAATATTGTGTTTGAAATAGTTGATGAAAGTTGGTCAAAATCAAGGAGCTCCATGCATGTTCCAAACCTAATCTTTCTCTAACAATATATAGCCTATGGCTGGGGAAAAATACCCAAAAAATGATATATCGCTCGTATCGTATTGAAAAATATAGAAAAATTATCGAATTTTCGATATATCGTAATTTTCGATACTCGTAAGTTTTCGATAAGATATCGTAGCGTAAGTTTTCGATACGATAACAATATGAATTTCCTTATATCGCGATATATCGTTTTATATGAAAAATTTTCGATATATCGATATTTTCGCTATATATCGATATTTTATTTTCGATATATATCGAAATTTTCGATATATATCGATATTTAACGATATATCGAATTTCGTTACGATATATCGAAATATCGATACGATAACGATATGAAATTTTTTTATATCGAAATTCGATATATCGAAACTTTCGATATGATAGCGATATGAAATTCTTTCATATCGATATTTTCGATACGATACACAATACAACGTTTTCGATACGATATATCGTATCGACCCACCCCTTACAGCCACATGTTATCTCAAATCTCTATACAATAACAACACCCATTGATTCAATGACAGATAATGTCAAAAAATGGCATCAAAAGAAACAAAATTTAAAAACGAAAAGCCTTGAAAATAAGAAAACACAATAGCAAATAGCATCTGTATTATCTGAATGAATTTTGTCTGTACAGAATAATCAGCTAACCATTCAATATAAAGTCTACAAAATCATCAACTAAGAAGCCAAATTTGAAGAGGCCACCAATGCCCACTTCATTGATTTCACCATATTATTTATACACACAGACTCGAATCTGCTTGCCAAAGGAGCTATCTTTGAGCCACTTTGGCGCTCTGCGTGTCTACAATAATATTCAAAATCTTACCAGGAACAAAAATTCTCTTCTTGATTGTTTTCCCATCCAGAAACTTAGAAAGTTTGGGATCCGATGAAGCTAGTCCAAAAGCATCTTCCTCGGTGCATTGTTTCTCGACCTGAACGGTGCCCCTTGTCTTCCCATTGATTTGGACGGGTAAGACCACCGTTGACTCTTTCAAGTATTCAGGGTTCACCTGCAATAGCTAGACATCACCAACCGCCTCCACACACGCAATGTGGCTACTACTTATATAGTTGTTCAAAACCTTCGCTTTGTTTGATTAATGGATATAAAGGAATCTAAGCAATCAGCATTTTTTGCAAGTTTAATACATCTATTAATTTTCTGGGATCACAACATGACAATAAGATTTAATTAGGTTGGAAACTCATACCGTGGGGTAAGGCTCATAAGCCAGTGAAGTGGAGTGTCCAAGGCGAGACCATAGCTCCTCAGACATGTGAGGCGCATAAGGCGATAGCAATAAAACAAATTGTTCGATGACTGGTCTCGGAAGTTTGTCCCACTATAAAAACAAAGCAAAAACATAAATGAGCACTCTATTAATACATCAGCATCAGTTCTAGTTGAATAATGATGAATGATAAACCATTTATCTCCGTGAAAACATCCTATCATCATCCCATGTTCAGTCCAAAAAACACAATGTATTTAAGAAGGCATCTAACAAGTGTAGAATAGGAAGATGTGTGAGTGCTCAAACCACAAGCAAAAATAGAAGTCTTGTATGCATGCATGTGTGTGTGTGTGTGGAGAGAGAGAGATGGGAGGTTCAGTGCAGATAGGGATATGACTACCTTATATGCTGCATTAATGAATTCCATCATTGCAGAAATTCCAGTGTTAAATCTTGTTCCTTCAACTTCTTCTGTCACCTGTCATAATAAACAGTAGCTTATTACGGTGAGCTAATTGTGATGCCGGACATGTTTCATATACACGGAGAAGAGATAAGAACTACCATTTCAAGAGTTTCAAGAGTATACTCTAAAATGCAGTTGTCTTTGTAAACCAAAGATTTCAACTATTCTAACAAACTATTGTAAAAACTTCATAACCGAAAAAGAACTTAAGAGAAGAGCTACTGTGATATCACTGAAATGTACACAATTTCACCCATTATATTGCATGATTGTTGGACAAAAGGATCAAAAAGTGGCTAAGATAAACAACGTTTACAACCTAAATAGTAATTACCTTACTAATGCATCTATGAAGACAACGAAGCTGTTCGAGAGAAGGCTCTCCATCGAGATCCACTGTTCCCACATTGTATTTACCATCAAGTGATGGTGAACCAACAACCAATCTCCAAACTCTTGCTAGAAAGCGATGAACACCATCAATACCACTTGTACTCCATGTTTTTGAATCTCTATGAGTGCAATATGGAAGTAAATAAATACTAAAATAATGAAACAGATACAAGTGATATATTCTTACTGCTGAATAAATGATGACTGAAATATGATTATAACAGAGATTATAAAAATAGGAAAAGGGGAAAGAACCTGAATGGACCCATGAACATTTCATATAAACGAAGAGAATCTGCACCATATTGTGAGACGACATCATCTGGGTTAACAACATTTCCCCTACTCTTACTCATCTTGTGAGCACGGCCAATCAAGCGAATATCAGGATTGTCTTTCAGCACGAAATAATCACCAGATTTTGTTACCTATTTCAGTACATATATGACATATCATAAAATTATGGCTTTGCAAACATTTAATTTGGAAAAATATTAAAAAAATAGTAGTATAAATTACTGATATATACTAGTAGTATGTTGTAATTTGTATAATTCCAGCAGAAGTAAAGAGAGAGGTTTAAGCACACAGGTGTGACATGCCTTCCCCTCAGGTACAAGTTCTTGACTGATGTCCCCCATTTCTTCAACAGAATCAGCAGAAACTAGGTTTCCATCTGAATCCCTGAAAGCTATGTATTGAACCTGCCACACAAGCAATTATATATTGGCACAACTGTAATATTATTAAACAAGGATTAAGCAAATATATGCTTACTTCTCCAAGAATAATTCCCTGGTTTATGACACATTGAAAAGGTTCTTTCGTTGAGACGACTCCAACATCATAAAGAACCTGAACAAAGTAAAATGTCATTATTACATAAAAACCATCAATTAAAGAACTACAGAATTACTAGCTTCCAACTATTATGACTGACATTACATCTAACGAATAACGCAACTAGCAAGCAGACCATCTCATATTTTGGGTGACATAATTGTGTTAAAGCTGAAGAAGAAGGAGCATAAAACTTATTATTCCCAACTATTTCAGATTTCCGATGTTTGCTAGACTTAATCCACAAAGTTGACTCACTGACTGAAAATAAGCCCTTTTCAACCACAAGGTGATGGTACAGAATATTCCAAGTTAAGGCATTCTAAGCTTTGAAGTTACAGGCCTTAGCCTGGATACAGACAACTATAAATTCTTAGTATGGAGAACAACATTATTCACATACTATAATAGTAAGAAACCAGAGGGGAAATGATTGTTCTCGCATAAAAAAGGCAGACGCTGCAGTAGAACAAGTGTACCTTGTGCCAGAATCTAGCATACAGTAAGTGAAGAACTGCGTGTTCAGCACCGCCAACATACACATCAACAGGGCTCCAATACCTGCAAAGAAGAATAAATGTTAAGAGGGACGGAAAATATCCAAGCATGAAGTATAAAATGAACACAATTCATATTGGACTACCAATATGTGCAAGCTAAACTTACTTTTCTTTTTCCTTGTCAACCAATGCATTTGGATTTCTAGGGTCCATGAACCTCAGGTAGTACCTGGATTTTGATAAGATAACTAAATATTAATGAGCCCTTTATGAAGCATGAAAACTAATTTGGATATCATTCATTATGCTCACTTTTTTGGAAATTGCAAATGCAGTAAAAATGAGTTATGGATTGCACCAAAATGATTCATATAATGTTAATTCATGCTTCCTTCCCAAACCAGATTTAGAAAATATTTATACAAGTTAACTATAAAAATAAGTCGCACCAGCAAGAACCAGCCCACTGAGGCATAGTGTTTGTTTCCCGCTGGGCTGACTTCCCAGAGATAGGGTCAACTGTTTGCACCTGAGAAACACCATCCATCAGTATGTTTCATGAAGAAATATTACAGAAAGAAAAAGATACCAAGTTGGGGTAATGGATCCTAATGATGTGGAAATCTGACAAATTGCTATAATGCAACTCATCTAGCTATATCACATCAGAGGGACATCTCTCCATAACTTTGACCCGCTTGAACTCTTGGAAGAAAATAAACATACCCAGGAAAGGGCCTTAGCCAATGGTGGCTCTCCAGTCCCAGTTGGAGTAAAATCATCCAGCTCGGGAAGGGTAAGAGGAAGCTCAGATTCAGAAACTGGAACACATTCACCTGTACCATCTAGAAATATTACAGGGATAGGCTCTCCCCAATAACGCTGCCGAGCAAATAGCCAGTCCCTTAATTTATAGTTCACCTATAGGAAATATAAAGTTGCACAATTTGTAAACCTGTCCATTGTGAAACTCAAGTGCAAACAAAACAAAGTCCCTGACATCAAGCAATGTAGTTAAAGAGAACGTCCACATCCAGAATGCAGGAAAAGTACCTTTTTCATTCCACATCCAGTTTTCTCAACCCACTCAATGACCTTAGAAGCAGCATCTTTGTTAGGTAGATCATTAATGTCAAGTCCTGATGTTGGACTTGATGAATTTATCATCGTTCCATCCCCGGTGTAAGCCTTCTCAAGGTAACTGAAACTTCCATTTTCCGGAGTCACAACCCCACAGACTGGAATATTGTACTTCAAAGCAAACTCATGGTCTCGTGTGTCATGCGCAGGTACAGCCATGATTGCTCCTGTTCCATAGCTGTCATATGGAGTAGAATTCAAACAATCACAAAATCAACAGAAGTTCTTGTTGAACAATTGTTTTTCTTCATAGATACACCTCCTTCATAGTCAAAGGGCACTAAAGTTGTGAACTAAAAATTCTTTTCAAGGGAAATCAGAGAACAAGGAACAATCAGTTACCTTCCCAAAACATAGTCAGCTACCCAAATTGGAATAGCTAATCCATTAGCTGGATTTCTTGCATAGCTACCACTAAAGACTCCAGTTTTTTCCTTTTGGAGTTCAGTCCTCTCCAGATCACTCTTTCTGGAGGCAAGTTCCGTGTACTCTTCGACCTGCAATAAAAATTATTTCTTTCATAATGACTACTGACCTCAGATTTCATAAGTACATGACATAATGGAGACGTACAATTTCTCTTTGGGAATCAGATACAATGGCTGGCAATAGCACATGTTCAGGAGCCAGGACTAAGTAACTAACAAGTCAGAGAAAAGTAGTCAGCAACCGTAGTTGTTGCAAAAGATAACAGGAAATGAGGCATTATAAAAATAGAAGATGTACGTTGCACCAAATATCGTATCAGGCCTCGTGGTGTAAACAGTAATTTTAATGTCACTTTCCAAATCATCACTATCCATGGCACTGAATTGCAGCTCTGCCCCTTCTGATCTCCCTATCCAGTTCCTTTGCATTTCCTTAACACTTTCAGGCCAGTCGAGGCCATCTAAATCTTCAAGTAGACGGTCAGCATATGCAGTAATCTTCAGCATCCATTGCCGCATAGGCTGCTCGGTAATAAACAATGAACTGTAAAATCATAAAACCATCCAACTAATGAAAACAAGGAATGTAGCCAAAAAGTTGTGCACGAAAAATATTGCAGAAAACAATAAATTATTAGATTCTACAACGTACTTTTCGAACAACTGGATGTCCCCCACGCTCGCTAACTCCATCCACAACTTCTTCATTTGCCAAAACTGTTCCCAGAGCAGGGCACCAGTTCACAGGAACTTCAGCCTGCGTTACAAATTGCTTAGAACATCACCGTACATGCTGATGTAATGAAGTGATTGAGATTATTTTCAAGAGAACTCCATACCTGATACGCCAATCCTCTCTTTAGGAGCTGCAGAAATATCCACTGCGTCCATTTGTAATAATCGGGCTCAGTCGTAGAAATTTCACGATCCCAGTCATATGAGAAGCCCAATAATTTAAGCTGCATGCAGATACTGATGTCAGTATAACAAGAACTGAACCAACTGAATAGATCAGATCGGTAATCAACTAAATGAAGTGATTTTCACGCTAACATGTTTCAAAATCTTGATAGATTTTTTAGTCTTGAAAAAGGATTACTATATTCATAATTCATCAATCAACATTCATCTGAGAAGGATAGGTTGTTGACCTGAGAGCGGAATCGATCAATGTTTCTGAACGTTGTAATATTTGGGTGCGTCCCTGTCTGTCAACAAGAAGCTGTGAAATTGAGAGGAGAACAGGAGAGACCGCCAAGGAGGTTACTTGAAAAAAAAAATCATATCGGGAAAGGAGAAAGTACCTCGATTGCGTACTGCTCTGCAGGTAAACCAAACGCATCCCAACCCATTGGATGCAACACATTGAAACCTTGCATCCGTTTAAGTCTAGCAAGGATATCCGTAGCAGTATAACCAAGAGGATGCCCCACATGTAAACCAGCCCCGCTGAAACAACGAAATTACAAATCTACTGATTGATTTTCAAGCCAAATAAATGACTTCAAACCACAAGTGCTCAATTGCAGATTCAGCTAACACCATTGAAACTATTTCAGCATTCAAATGATCAGTTATTTTCTCAGCACGGTAGAAATGTTGCTTTGCTGTTTTGTGGTTAATTAGGCATTAGACAATGAGAAAGACAACTGAGCTGGGATCATATAACACGTCAAAAACTTAAATTCAGCCTCAACACGCAGCTGAGATGAGAGAGAAAGGGACCTGGGATAAGGAAACATGTCGAGAACGTAGAATTTGGGCTTGGAAGTATCAATTTCATCGGGCGTCCGAAAAGTCTTCTCCTCCTCCCAGTAAAGCTGCCACTTAGGCTCGATTTCGTGAAACGGATAAGCTCTCCTCACTCCATCGTCTCCACTGAGGCTGTGATTCTCACTTATTTCGCTAGAACTAGGGTTTCCGCTTTCATTTGCGAGCTTTGAGCAATTGAGAATTCGGAGGCGGGAAAAGGAAAAGCGAGGACCACGGCGATGGAGAAGGGGCTGGCGACGGGGTAGAGAATAACTCGCCGGAAACGGAGGTATTGCTGAGTGAATCCGTGGTTGAATTTGGGTGAACATCGGCGTCGCCGGAGTTTGTTACCGTTGGTGAGTGAGGATAGAGAGTGTGGTGAAGAAGAGGAGTTGGGTAGATAAAGTTTAGTTGGGCTTGGCGGCAAAGATAAGTATTGGGCTATTTTCTGTTAAGGCCCAGCCCATTACTTTTTACAGAAATTCAAAGGTGGAGCAGTTGGCCCAAACATCCAATTGTGTAGATAAAGTTTAGTTGGGCTTCAGAGTTTTAATTATTATGAATTTAATCAGATATTATTATTATTACTTCTTAAAATTTACCTAAACATTTGAAATGGATTCATACCAAAGTTAATGATAGATTCACTGACCTTTGATTAAAGATTTGCCAGTCAACGACTTAGAAGTGTATTATTTTTATTTCTTAATTTTCAAAGCGTTTCCATAATTGTTTTTATTTACCTTAGTTATCATACGATTTATTTCTGGTGAGATTCTTCCTAATAAAAAATACTAGACGTTTCATTTCAAGATCAAATTAAAAGATGTAAATCTGTAATATGTTTTAATGACATGGGGCTATGGGAGTGGGCCAAAAATTGAAGATAATGCAAACTGATTCGTGAAAATCATGTGCCCTAAAAATGTGATGGTGAATAATGATAAAAGTTAGGGTTTATGTGTATTTTAGTAGTAGTAGTAGTAATTATCTTTTCTTAATAGTTGATTTGATATCCAATATATCTCCTAATATAAAGGATAAATAGATGGTAAAGATTTGACCTGATTTTGTTTCCATGCTTTAAGCTTTTTTTTTATACTTGTATATATTTTCTAAATTTAAATTTTCCTTTGTCTATACAAAGGTCTCATCATTATGAATGAAATTGAAGATTAATTATCAATAAAAATAGTGCTTGGAGTGTTTGTTTGTATCATCCATCCTATCAAGTTTTAGTGGTGGCGTTATTGGTAGTGGTGGCAGATCCAGATCCTAAAACAGTTGAGGCGAAATAAAATTTATCGGAAGCCAACGGAGAATGGAGGGGCGACGTCGGAAGCTATTGGTAGTGGTTGCAGATCCAGATCCTAAAATGGAAGGAGCGAAATAAAATTTATCGGAAGCCAACGGAGGATGGAGGGGCGACGTCGGAAGCTATTGGGGGGCGACAGTAGAAAAATCACGTCCGGATTCATGGCAGCGGATCGCCGAGGAGGGGCGGTTACCCCCTCCTGCCCCCTGGATCCGCCACTGGTTATTGGATTGCGCATCCCATCGTCGTACTCTATCGGAGAGGATCAAATCACTGCCTCCGTCCACCAAAAAATAGTATGCCGTTCTCTTCCATCATTTTTTCTTTCTTTATATCTGGTATTTTATCAATTTTGCATCAAAACTCTTGCTATCTACAACTAAGATTATTTAGATTCATTCCACATGAGTTCTTAGTATCTATTTCTCCTGCTTTTGATGGAATACTTTGTGTTAAACTCGGATCCTCCATGAACATGAGTAGCTAAACACTTTTTTGTAGAATTCTTGGTGATGATGCACTAATTTCATAGTTTTTATTCAATCAATTTCGTTCTTACCTTACTCTTGTAGTTATTTGATTATTCTTGGGTTTATTCCTTTCAATTGCGTGATCACCACTTGATTTTGTAGGATTAATTAGATTAATCGAGAGATGAAATAATTAATCTGAAAATAAGAATAATTCACACCTTAACAATAGAACTCGGGAGAGTTGAGGTTTTGAGTGAGGTCTTTGATCTCATCGTTCTTTTGGAAGTTAGGGGTTTTAGGATTACTGGGGACTTCAATTCTAGCACCTACTCTACAAGTTTCTCACTCGGGACGAGGTTTAATCTATAATTGTGATCGACTTAATAACTCTAGGGATACAAAAAGTAACGCAAATGGATTGGATAAGAGCTTGTAATTGTGCATCGGATCCTTGAGTTCTACATTTTCTCCATATCATATTTTCACAATTTGTTCACTTGTTCTTATTTGTTTTCTTGTTATTATATGTTTTTATTAGGGTTAGAACAACCCAAACATTCCCCGTTTGTCTAGATAACAGTTAACATTTGTTCGTGGTAGTTAAGTTGGTACAAATTTGTCTTTGTGAGATACGATACTCTTGCTTGCTAATTGCTACACTAGCCCTGTACACTTGTGGATATTACTTGTGTTAAAATAAGTTGAGTCAGGATTTGATATAGTATAAAATGATAGGGTAGTGTTAAAAAAAATTACCAAATTTTAATGTACAACGAAATAACCGAACACGAAGGTCAGTACCAATTAAGTTATTTTTAGACTGATTTAGTTCATAGCACGAAGGATATTTTTGGATCATTTTAGTTTATACGATTTTGTACCCCTTGTATGAATTAAAACGATCTTAAAATAACCTAATTGGTATCTAAAATTGACATCCGTGATATTAGTTTTATCCTTCAGTTTTTTATATAATGGTTCTGGTTATAAATTACTAGTAGTTATTCATCTATCCGCCATTAACTGTCCCAATTTGCCATTTTTTTCCGATCATGAATAATTGTCTCATTTACTTTTTCTATTTTTGGTAATGTACCATATATTCCACTAACTTTATCTCACTCATATTTCATTATAAAATTAATATTCCCTCTAGCCCTCTGCAGTAGATATATTTCTTTTCGGTAAGATATTTAAAAAATTGTCTTAAAAATGAGTTAAATGAAAGGTGAATAAAGTAGAAAAGCAAAAAAGGTACAAAGAATAAATTAACATAGAATAAGATATGGTAAGTAAGAGAGAATAAATCAATTATTTTTTGCAAAAAAAAAATAATAATTCAGCTATAGTAAAACAATCCGTATAACTCAAATTGTAAAAGGGATGGATGGTGTATATTAAAGTAATTATATTTCTTAATACTCAATCCAAATTAAACTGAGACTATTATTAACATAGATGAGGAGAGAATATTTTTATCACTATCCCATTCTCCAACAAAATTGATGTCTACACTAAATTTAAATCTCACATTAATTTTTTATGAGATTTTACCAATTAAAGTTCCAACTAAAATGATGCAACTTGCATCGCAATTTGACTTCCTCACTCATTTCATATTCATGAATTTAGATAGGACCGCAAATTTAGTTATCGGGTTTCGGGTATAATTGATATCCAACATGTTTTGGGTACTTGAAACCTAAAAATATGGGTTCGAGTATGGTTTGGGTAATTGGTGTAAGGATATTTTTAAGGTTTCAAGTACCTGGACGTATACTCAGATACTCGAATAGTACCCGATAATGGATTCGTGCATTTGTGCTTATAGTTATAAAATTGTATCTAACTTCTTCATATTGAATTTAAGTATTCCCTCCATTCTGTGGTAGTGGATGAGTTTCTTTTCTTCACGCTATTTAAAAAAAATTGTGTTGACTTTTACTAAAAAGTGATTTAAATAAAGCAAGAATAAAATAGGAAATGAAAAAAATAGATAGATGAAAAAGTAAATGACTCAACTACTATGGAACGAACCAAAATGACTCCATTACCATGGAACATAGGGTGTAGTGTTTGTTGTCTATTATATGTATTAGCGTATTTAATTTTAATTACCCATATACTCATCACGATATAATTTATATAAATAGAATAAATCTGAAACATAATAATTTCGGGTTTGCGAGTATCCAATTAATCGTTTTCTGTTACCCATATCAGGTATTAGGGTTTTCGAATTCGCGTGCAGGTATTTTAGAAATTTCGGGCAGCCTAGTTACCCGAATTTGCAGGCCTAAATTTAGGCGTTAGTATATGATTAATTCCAACTGTAATTCTTTTGCATGTATTAGATTGATTTATTAATATCGGGATCATGAATTTTAGTGATCGTCACCTTTTCTTCAATCAAGTTGCCTTTTCCGTGAGAAAATGAGATAGTACATCTGAATATCTGATGCATGTATTGATCTATATTTTCTTTTAATCCTTTTTGTATCAGCTTCATAAGGAAAAAATATCTATGCAGCTGATTTGTATCTGTTTGCACAAACCTTCAAGCAATCTATACTACGATTCAGGAGGAATATATATATAGAATTCCAGTTATTTATTTCTATGATACCCAAAAAATGTTTCAACAACAAAATATAAAGGAGGAAAATTCTGCTATTGCTAAAAGCTCTCATCTTGTGCAGCCATCAGTTTCTCAAGCTCATCAACGGCATTGCTGACTGCATGAAGGATCATCTTCTTCACCTGCCCAATACAAAAATTGTTAGCCGATCGATAGCTTGTTCATCTATAAGGTACGAGGATATATCGATAGCCAACCTCTAATTTGTCTTCTTTGGCTCTGTGATCCCTTGGAAGCTTCCTGAATTCCTCAGTCAGCTTAAGGCACTCGTGCAAATTTTCTGGAGAAACGAAGTCAGCAGCGACCTTGGTACATGACTGTAAATGCATAAACAGGTCACAAATTAAAGTCATCCTTCCATCACCGTGTATGTTGAATCACGTTAGACTATTACCTTCAGATTCCTGACTTGGTGTGGGCAGCCTGCAGGGATGAAGACAGCTTCGCCGATCTTCTGTTCAAACGTCCAAGGTTCTATGCCTGAAATGCCGAGATCAGAAGCTTGCTTCAGTAAGATGATAGAACCGTGCAATGCTTACGAATACTATACTACTATGTGCATACCAAACTCTTCCTTCAGTTTGGCTTTGTGTGCTTTAGTCAAATAGAAGGTTTGATCGTGAATTGGGTGAATGACCTAGATAAAGAAAAGCAGATAAGAGACAGTCTAGCACAGAGTGAATGTAGCAAACTTCAAGCTTTTTACCATTATAAATTACCTGCTCAACTGGACAGCAGTAAGTGTGTCTAAATTCATTTGAATGCTCAGCAAGATACGCTTTCAATTTCGGAACATCTTCCCTTCTGAAAATATCCCACAGAGCGCCACCACCGTCGTCTGATTGATGAAGGTTAGGTGAAAAGCAAGTGCCTTTGTCACTGTCGGAGCAGCCAGAGCAGTCACTTGTGGTGCATGCAGTTGCATTTTTTCTTCTGGCCTTGCATTCTTCTTCATCCTGCGCTCGATGCCTTTCTTTCAACAATTCAATTGCATCGTACTGCTCCTCACTTATAGCCACATCTGCTGTGTGAGTCAAAATATTCACCTGCACCCATGAGGCTCTATTAGTGAGGCATAGTACAATGCAGATGAAATGTTAAGTAGAGGTGACATCTTGAACAATTCAAATATGGAGTGCCCGACTTCACATTTAGCATAATTTTGACATAGGAAATGACCACTAAAGAGTTTTGGAGCAAAGACTGAACCAGATTTGTTTGAATCGGATAGTTAAAAGAGTATTGTCAGGCAAAGCACAAATGATATTGTGACAACTTGTGTCATACCGCATCTGACATATCACAGTGAAGCTTAGTCACAGAATCGCCTCTTCCAAGTTCCTCAACAGTCCCGTATGCAATATATGTCTTTGGACCCATATCAGGTTTCAAGACAGTCGAAGGCAACTTTGCAGCAACATTAAGAACTCCAGCAGTTGGATCAGTGTATTCTTGGAATGGCAAGGCTCGAACGAACTCTTCGCAATGGCGTGGTAATAAATCCTCAAATTTGTCTGATGGTGGCCAGTCCTTGAGCTTAAGCATCTCCGGCCAGAAGTTTGCATATCGTCTCCCTTCCGTGTAGCCTTTGAAGAATCTGCGAGTATTGATCTCCACCTGGGAAGTAATTAAACGAAATGTCAATAGTGGCAGATGCAATTGATAACTACTGGCACCTATGGCAGACAAATTCATCCGTGCATGAATAAGCAAAAACCAATAACATGGTTGTATTCGATTTTGCAGTGAGATATTATTGAGCTGATAATGTCAATGCAATATTTTAAAGTATACTGGAACTAACCTCACAGCCAGCTAGACAATCAATAGCTCTGACTTCAGATATTTTTGAACTGATGCTGTCATCTGTATGCTCAGACAATGCACGCCACATGACCATAGGCTCCCAACTTAACCCACTTGTTTGCTCAAGTACATTTCTGACTATGACTGGTTCTCCCCTGGCCCAGTGCTGGCGGAAGTGAAGAACCCCTTCCTCATTCAGGATATCCCTCGAATCGGGGCAATACAAGTTGTTACCTTTAGAGCCTTCTCTGGAAGCTGCATTGCATGGGTCTTCAGGCTCACCTTCGAAGAATGTGGGCTGAAAAACGGTTTTCTTACATTCACTCATGACCTTCTCAGCTCTTCTTTTCAAATTTAATATCCATTTTTCTGGAAGAAGACATTTGAGTTGTAACTTGGAACCACCACACCCACCCATCTCTTTTGGGGGACAAACAATGCCCCCATCTCTGATGTCAGCCCACTCAACAGGTGTTCCAGATTCTATACCCAATGAATCTCCATGACAAGATTCTGTGAATATTCCATCACCATGCATGTAACTGGTGCCTCTGTCCACATACTGAAAGACAGTTTTGCTAATATTTCCTGGCAGCTGACCAGCACGGATCTCCTGAAAGCACCTAATACACAACTCATAAGAGCAATTTGGGCAGCTCCGGTGAAGGTCGACAATTGAAGTTGAACAGTGGTTGCTGTTCCAAAAAAAAGACCAAAAAAAAAAAAAGTTATGCATATGAGAATTATAACTGTTGAATACAAAAGTCTAGCGGATGAATAAGTTACCAATATACACGCTCATCATTATAGAAAATTGCACGTTTTACTTCAACAAAAGAAGATGGTATCCCTGCCAAATGCAAAATATCTATGATTAAAACTAGAATGGCCTCAAACATACATACCACTTCGAGTTAAAGGAAGCATACCTTTAATTGTTGACTCTACCTCAATTTCTTTGATTTGTTCTTGATGAATATGTTCAAGGTACGGATAAATTTCAGTGATTAGGTAGTGTAGATGCCGAATCTTCTCATCGTTGTTCATATCTCTTTTTGATGTCTAATGTCATTTTAACAAGATTTTAGAAGATGAAAAGCAACAAAATCATATTTTGTTTGGAAAAAAAATATACCTTCAATGTGGAAGGTGAATGCAAGCACAAGTTGCAGTTGCAAATCAATCGGCAGTATGGGCAAGCCTCTGAAACTTCCTTTTCAGATAATGATGGATACCTGGATAAAAGTTAGGAAAGTTATCATTATTATTCCACCTTATTTATAAAAGACAAGATTTATATGGATAGAGCAGAATTAGAACCATTGTTTGATACATTGGACACAATAAAAGATTCCTTCACATTTGGTGCATGGAACAACAATCCGTCGCTCTTCTCTGCCACATTGATGACACTTAATGGACTTCTTTCCATTTACCTGCTTATGATAAAGGAAAGCATCATATCAAAAAGAAATCAAATAGGCACTATGAACTACTAAAATTTGGAAAAGAAAGAATAACTTTATCTACCTTCGTATGTTCAACTGGTGACCTTTTTACTTTTTCTATATCAGTTTTCAAACTTGACAAACTAGCCGATGAGGAGGAAGAGGAGGAAGTGGAGGAGGGGGGTGATGATGATAAGCTAGATAAACATTGATTCGCAGAATCATCACATTTCTTTTTCGCACACAAACTTATTTCAGACTTTGGGCTATCATCACTACTTCGGACAGCATCAACATCACTACCTCCCATCATTGTATCTATGATTGAAGCCACATTTTCTTCTTCTTCTTCTTCTTCATCATCCACCCAATCACAAACAATGAAATCTTCTAAATACTTGTTTGAAGAAACACAACTCCTTCTCAATGTTCGATGCTTTGCTGTTTGTGTTTTTTGGCTACCAGATAGAACCACGGGTACCCTTTTTTTCGTCTTATGCTCTTCCCACTCTTCTTCACTATCACTTTCAACTTTTTTCCTCTTGAGTTTATTCCCACATATCTTTCTCTCATTTGACACCTTGCAAACTTTTCCTGAGGGTTCTTTCTCAAGAAAGCCTTTTGTTTCAGTAATAGACATTATGTGTTTCACAGTATGCTCTTTTTTTGATAACTTTCTGAGGGATCTAAAACGAACTTCATCTTCCTCGTCCAGGCTATCATACTTCAGTTCACCAAAAGAAAGAGGCTGGCACGTCTTCTTTGAACAGAGAAGTTTGTCTAAGGATGAGGTCCATGTGTCTGCATCCACAACTCTCTGAGTTCCCATTCCTTTCCTTCTGGTGCCACTTCTCTTTGCCTTTGGTACTCCTTCTATGATCGGAACCATCTGATGTGGTGTTGTTGATATCACAGAGCAAGAGGTTTTATTGCTGCTTCCAAACAATCTTTTCCTCTGATTTGACAAATCTCCGGTAGGCAATAATTCTAAGTTTCCTTCAAATTCTTCCTCATCCTCTGTATCAATGATAAATTTCCTCTTCCTTGTAGGCGAATGTCTCAGGCTTCTTGGCCTCAATTGCATATCATTGTTTGTGCACTGACTGAGCTGTTCTTGCTTTGTGAGCAATACTGCCATCATCAAACTGCCGATGAACACGATAATCAGCAGGATAAAAAAAGCAAGAGTGAAAAAAATATCATGAAGAAACTAATTAGCAGGCGCACAAACAATAGGTAGTGTTAGGAAACAGTATATATCAGGTGCACAATGTTGCTCAGCATCTGCCTGTCTTTTCTACTGCAATGTTGTTAAAGTTGCAAAATTCCACAACTCCGATAGTTAAAAGAAAACAGTTTAACAAAACCAACATAACATGACATCATTCTCACAAAAAAATTGCCTAAACCAGCTAGAGAGTGTGCATCTCATGCGCCTTAACCAAAGGTAGAAAACATCTTCTAGAAAACAGGTTTTTTTTTTGTTTCCTATCTTAAACAAATTACTACTAAATTCACTTCATCGCCGAAGGTACATTTTAAATAAACATCTCTAAATGATAAATTGATGGACTATTTGCTAACAAACATGAATCGGTATATATCAGCAATTGAAATTTGAGTTGATACCGAGTCAATGATTACCGAGTGGATGCACCTAACCTGCATCACTATTCACAAAGATGCGATATCACCTAAACTCACCACACAACTGATTCTCGCAAACGAAAATCCACGGATCAATCCAATTACATTCATCGCCTCTTCAAACAGCAACATCAAAAATAATAACTCATACAAACTCAAAAAGTAAAGCAATTCACGATCCAATTCACCTAAGAATGCAGAAAAACAAACAATCACTTACCCATTGATGAGCAATTCTGGTCAAGAAACAGAACTTTCCCTCCGCAATCCAATTAATTTAGCCGATCAACACGAAATCGAATTGCGTGAGAAAAGCTAAGTGCAACAGCGATGGGAGAATCTACGAAGATTTATTAATTTTATTTTGCCGAATTTGCATTGATATATATGAATCGCATTCAAGAGAGAAAAAGACACGTAGAGTTGAGATGGAAATAAACGGAAACGCAGAAGCTGCTTTATATTGTTATTAAATTATTATATCGAAAATCTGGGTGTGGGAATATTCAAATAAATATCATAAAATTTTTGGTAGATTTGTGTTGTCTGCTTTGGAAAGGGTAAAGTAGTCAGTTCCAGCTAGGCGAGATAAAGGTGAAGTTGTTAAGAGTAATTCTTTTTTAGTTAATTTGTCATACTAATTCTAAAAGATATGCTATAATTACGTACGGAAATTAGTGATTGCATATATTCGTATTGTTTTAGATGATGGATTTGGGAATCTTTTTGTTATCAATATGGCATGTTTTACCCTAATAATTTTAGGGATAATATTTGACTAATTTTGTGGATATCTTTTTGGTGAGGATGCGTGTAAATTAATTTACAGTTTTGGACGAAATGTGATGTGTGTGATTTTGGGGGAAGTTGAATAACATAAATATTACTCGTACCTACTTGAATTACATGATATTCATCATGTAATGGGCGAGAATGCCTATTTTGTGGACTATCAACTTTTAAATTTTATGTGACTGTTCATTAAATATTTTTTTCAATGACTATTCTGTTTGGTGCAACATATATATATATAAATGACCTTAGAATATTGCTAACTCTGTCTCATGATAAAAATCACATTTCGGTATTTCGGTTCTTCTCATGTTTCACTAACTCACTCTACCCATATTTTATTATAAAATCAATATAAAAAATGATAGTACTAATTTTTCAAACCTATGTCCACACCAAATGTACTCCTATTGTGAGATGAATGCAGTAATTTGTAATCCTTAACTAATCATGTGCTATGTGCCTACACACTTAAAAATCCTATCTCCATTTTTTAGTAGAGATATTTTTAATACTTTATTAACCATGCACTTTACACACAATGTGTCAAGTCTCAAGTGTCAACAGTCAACACTCAACAAGAAGTCAGCAGTATAAATTAGTAATAGTATGACACACGTCTCAAAGAAAGAGATGAACATGACACATAAATACAAAATGACTTGGAAAAAATATACTGATGGTATGTTGACCAATTACCATACCAAATTTACCCCTACTTCTGAATTTAAGGTTTGGAGTTGGTTAAAGTTGAACAATAAGTTGAAAGTTGAAAGTTGAAAGTTGAAACTAGTTCTTGAGCAAATGATAACAGTTGAATTTTTAATACTCTGCACACCTGAGATCACACTTATTGGGTTGGGATATTTTTTTGTATAATTAAAGTTTTCAGATACAGTACCATCGTACATACTGCACAAAAATTATTGTAGTACTTGGTAAACTAAAATTCTGACTCAATTTAGTTATTTGATCTTTTTCCTAATAATTATTGAACTAATTTATAATACAATATACTAAGTATAATTTTGAAATGTCAAATAATTACAATTTATTCATTTGACTTTAATTTTTATGTATGAGATAAATTTTAACATTTTATATAACCTTTGATATAAAATGCATGTTGCCAATTTTACGGCTAACAAAATTTTATTAAAATAAGAGAATCTAAATAAAATAAAATTTAAAAGAAAAGTACATCGTCATTAATATAATTTAAAAAGCTGTGCTTTGTGTGAAACGGTAAAGTTCATTAAATTTAAATAACGCTTTATGTGTGAAGTGGTAAAGTTCATTCAATTTGAACACTTATTTTTTTATATATGTAAAAAATGTCCGTTTTTTTTTTAATTACCAAGGGTAAATATCAAATCAATAGAAGAGAAAAATATCAAATTCAACTAATGTTAATTAATAATTTTTCATCTACTTATTTTATTTAAAAGCAAATAAATATCAAACTAACTTTAAGAATTTAGAAAAGTCTAATTGCGTAAACGTTCAACAAAATATTTTAACATAAAATTTTCTACTAGTTGAAACTATAATTGTGATATGTTAAATTCTACGCATTAGTATTAGTAAAAGATAGCAAATACTAAACCCTTAGAAGTTGCAACATATAAATGTTGCCTTAAAATTATACTACTACTACTATTAGGAATTTGATCAAATGCAAACTCTAAATATTGTACAAACTCCAAATTATAATCTGGACCGTTAAAAAATATCAACAGATGATAAAATCATAGCAACAAAAAATGTCAATACGTTGTCAATGGTTGATGTTGTGTTGACATTGTGTTGACATCAAAATCTTGAAATTTTATACTATGTTGACATTGTGTTAAAGTTGTGTTGATATTGTGTTGAAAAGTTTAGAGTTTATACAATATATGAGTTTGTATTTTATCACTACCCACTGCTACTATATATCAAACACCAAAACGAGTTCAAATTAAACACCATGATAAAATTTACAAGAGAGTATGCACATAATCAGGAAATAGGAATACGATCAAACAGGAAAGCGTCCATCTCTTTCCCACAAAATATTATAACCAATACAAGCATGCAAATTGCAAACTAAGTCTCCATGAAGATACCATTGTTTACCTCATTGCTACTGCAATCTTCTGCTGCTGATGTTAAACTCGAACAACGTGGGACGTATTTTGTTAGTTCTTATACACCCTCGCTTCGCGGAACTATAACTTCTCCTCTCATTAACAGGATCTTTATACCAAGCTCGCAGTTGGTGCTATTTAAGACAAAGAGCCTTCGTGATCGCGTTCAGGCGGCGCTGGTGAGGATCCGCGGCTAAATCTGCTGGGCAGCGCTGGGGAGGATCCACCGCTAAATTTGCCGGTCTGCGCTGGTGAGGATCCACCGCTAAATCTGCTGGGGACTGGTGTAGTTTTTCGTGACTGCTGTCTTTTTGTGGGCACTGCCGCACTGTCATCAAGTTTCATGTTGAAGCCTTCATCTTCTTCGTCCTCTTCGTCTTTGAAAATGGGGTGCATATAGGCCTGCTGGAGGTAGCCTTTCAAGTTCAGGTTAGGTTCCTTTGTTCGTTCGAGTGTGTCTTTCATCATCGCTTCCTGCAACAATGATTGTAAACTGAAATAAGAATATCTGATTTCAGAGACACTTCCATAGAGTCGAACATGCTACAAACCTGTAGAGGATATCGAACGAAAGCTGGTTGATAACGGCCTTTGCAGTAGAGATGAAAACAGATTGTCAACACCGGAAGCACAATAAGGACTGGTGGGGCCTCATATATCCCTTTCGTTCCCATTAATCCCATCAGCATTATCTGTGAGAATATCAGAGCATAGATGATACGTGCATGTACGTCTGGCCAGAATGCTGCAGCACTTTCGTATTCTTGGTTGTATACATTTATGATCTGCGCCAAGAAAAGGGAATACAGTGTAATATGTATCTGTATTGAAAAATCGTTGAAACAAGAGAGATGAGGGGAATTATTCTACCTGGTGGCGAAATACCACGTATGCCAGAGCAAAGAAGACCAGTATAAAAGGAAGGAAAACTGGAGTCACCACAGCATAGACAAGACCTAGAAGGAAATATAATTGTATTTGAGGTTCACCGGTGTTAAAACCAATGCTTCCCGGATCCATCGCCTCCACTCGGTCCTTTTCAGTCTTCACTAGGAAGAAGTTTTTCAAATGGAAGAATATAAGTGGTTTCAGTCTTAAGATCTCCCCAGCAATACCAGCCCATCCATCAACCATTACATAAGTAATAAAGAAAGTTGCCTTCATAGGAATTGCAACACCAATTGTTTCTGGGATTCTGCATTGCACAATCATGTAAGATAAATAGATGCAATACCGCTTACTGACAGAACAATAACTCAGAAAAATATAAACTTCATAAAAACACCACACAAGATGACCAAATCCAATTGACAAGTAGAGAAGACTATGAAATGGCTCTTAATTTTGTACCAAAAACCACCAAATAAAATGACCAAATTCAGTTGACACACTGATAAATTGACTACATGTGTAACAGAAAATGAATCACATTATTTCTGTTTTCACTCCAAAGTTATAAGAGAAAAAAAGTCAAGATGGTTTATGTTCCGGTAACGTACTCTTTTGGTGACTGCTTAAGAAAAGTATCAAGTTGCGAAAGTGCACTCCCTGCTATTATGCTCACAAGGAAAACATTAACAAAGTTGAATAGGTAATATCTGAAGGCAGCTCTCCTCTCCAGAGCTGATATTGATAGAAAACCCTCGAATTTGGCCATCATCATCAATATTGTCGGTAGCACTATTAGAAAAATCTTCAAAGCAAGCCCCGGTAGAACACCTTGGATGAAAGCCTTAATGAAAGGCCTGCGCCACGAATAACACATTAATATTAATGTGAAAATCAACATGTTTAGCCAAATTGATTGCTCTACATAAGCTGAAGAATAGTACTGAAAAAAAGATATGTATTGCCAAATTGATTTGTGGATAAAGAAAACAAGACTATATTATTCACATAGAACCACAGGAAGCTAAGGCTCAAAGCACAAGGATCATCGCAAATATTCAAATAGTATACTACTACTTCGTATCACGATACTGTTACAGTGTGTTGAAGCTATCCATGCTCATTTTTCATCCTCTAGTACTGAGGCTAAAGTTAGAAGAGCAAGCATAACTTTCTCTTAAACTCCTAGTCTCCTTATAATACTAACTATTTTTAGTCTCTTTTTTGTGAGCCCATACTAGAATGTCAAGTACTGAAATGGAGAGAGGTAGGAAAATCAGAAGTGCACTAAGTAACTCTAATTCCTCTGAAGTCTCACTATTCTAAGTGATTTATTTAAACCTAGTCTTCTGAACATCAATCCCTGCTTCCTACCTTTGATTAGCCTGTTCAAAGACATATGTGACGTTCAAGCATTATATAAATCACAGAAAAGAATGACGAGATTGCAGTACACTTCATCACAGTCAAATGAACCCAACAGACTTGAACTTCTTACCACAAAAAATAAGAATTTATGATTACGTAAATAACTTTAGAAGAATTACTCACTGTTCAACAACTGACGTGAGAAAAGGTAACTGCTTCTCAATACTCTCAATATTTGCAAGAGATTGCACAGCAGAAACAGGGATCATGAAGAAGAATGTAAGGAAGAAGAAAGCAACTGCAGCAATAAGCTTCCTAATAGTTATTGAAACATAAGGAATTGCAAGGTTAGCCCAGTATACATCACGTGGTTCTGCAGCCCATTCAGTCAACCACACAGTTGGGTTTCTTGACTGCTGAGTTTGTGCGCACACAGCAGCCCCCCACCTAGTTTTGAATGAGACAAAAGCTGCTGGCATGATACACTTCGGATCAGTTTTTACCCTTTTCCGCTCTTCAGCAATCTACATGTGAATAAGCAAGGCCAAGCAAGATCAATTATATAGTCAGCAGCAGAACATTCAGTAAATCCACGAAGTTACAGAAACCAGTTCTTAAATCGTTCGAAATAGGTTATACTACTATATAAAGGTTAGACATGCAATAATTACTTTCTTTGACTTAATTAAAATAATGTTGCATTTCATATGCACTAGTCATAAACTCATATAGCAAGGAAGACATATTTCTAGTTAATTTTAAGTGAAACTCTATGTACTCACTTCTTTGGTGAGTCTCTCTATTTCAGCTGTCTGATAATTAATTCCATCCACTTTATCTCCGCAAAGGCCAAGAAAACCAGTCTGCAAGTTTAAAGAAGTAAATAGCAATCCTTAACTCATGACAGAATCTTATAACAAAATGAAGATAAAGTTCTTAAGAATTGATACAAAAATGAGATGACTCAACGAACAAAGAAACAGTACCTTAGCCATAGGTCTTTTCCCTCGATTCCTTGAGTATTTTAATTGGTAATAATCAAGCCAGTTTTGCTTTTTCTTCTTCTCCTCAACCAGTTGTGCAAGTTTATTGGCATTGATTACAACCTGTAAGTAAAACAGCTTCAGGATTTAAGAAGCATGCGTGATCACATAAAGAAATGTAGAGGTTATTTGCTTTGCCTCCTGTAACCCGAGCTATGTCAACGTAAAAATGAGTCTATTTCCTACATTTATACAAAAAAATTAACTAGGTCTTATTGAAGCAATCATAGAAGAACCTCCCAGTAACTTACATTACAGGTATTCATAAATGAAAGTGACGATAGCTTAAAAGCATATATTAGAATTTACAGTAGAAGACAGAGAGGGAGTCTATAGATAATAAACTCTTTTCGAATGGACGGAAAATCATTTTCTGGCAGGCATAAACTGTTGTAAGAAAACAACTGAATCCAACAGATTCAATGGAGAGAGAACCGCAGTGGCAATGAATTTTATGGTACATGTCTGATTAAACAAGACAGTAGACAACAAAAAATTCCCCACAGATATTCTAACTATTCAGAAAATATTTATACACCTGAAAACAAAATTTGCAGTTAATCTTAGCAGAAACAAACCTGATGAGTTAGATAGTGATTTGGATGATTGACCAAAAAGAAGTGCTCGACACACTCAGTCACGGATTCATCGGGATCTGGAGGCACATTTCTGACAAGAACCTGCATGATAGTTTCACCATTCTTGAGGTTTGGAATAGAAGGGAAAAAAGCTAGCTTCAAAGAAGCTTGTAGGGAAAATAAACCAACAATGGGAACATTTGACTTCATCTATCTTCAACAAGGCCTTATTTATCCTCCATACATCTAAAATATGCTAGTTGTTGACTTCAATACTAATTTGAAAGAATCTAGGAGCTTATAAGCTCTAGAATCTACTTTTCTTTGTACAATCTTCAACCTTGTTTAAAGTTAGTTTGGCAGAATGCCTTTGGAGTTTGGACAGTAAACAAGATATTGCTTCTTACCGTGAATTGATCAGGACGGCGCTTTTCTGAAGCAAGAAAGTGTAAGCGCATTACAGCAATTTTTTCATACTCCTTCTTCAACGCATAGCACGTCCAAAGAGTAAAGACATAGGCCATTACTACATGAGTCCAAAACCTGTGATTAGACGTATAAAAAGTGTCATTCCTATTTTAACAGATGCTTTTTAAGTAAAGCAAAAATTACCCATTAACTACTGGACATGACAAAAAATAAATAAGACATTTTGGTCATGAACATTATCATGGGTGCATCCAAGAAGACTGAAAACTGGAGATGTGTATGTCCATGAAGAAATCTCATGCATGTGTAAAGGATCTCAACTGCGGTGGAATTAGTTAGATTTAGAGGGATTCAAATTTCAACTTGGAGACAATGACCTGAAAATCATCTGACATTAGCTGGAAATAAATAATGTTTTCCAGTCACAGAGTAAAAAAACTTCTCACAACAAAAATGCTCTGAGGAAAGGTAGCATACACTAGATTTGAGCCTTCTGCATCTCAATAGAAAGGTAGCATACACTAGAACAAACATGCCGAGATATAAAAAAGCAGCCTATATACAACAAATAATAAGTTGGAACAGAACATACTGCTCCTAAAATCTAAATTCACCTATATTTGTAATTTTTGTAAATAGGTCATCCTCCACAAGTTCATCCCATTGAGAATGAATTTGATGTCAGGAAGTCTGGAATAGCAAGTAACAAATTGATGATAGTTAGAACAAACTCCTAACCTGGGTGATCCGAATGGAACATTTGAAATAGAGAGCTTGTCAATTGAACTATATGTTAGCCCAGCCTCTCCTTTAGATAATTGTGCCAAGGTTTTATTTGTCCAGTTGACAGGCACTATGATGGCCCAAGCAAGCAATGTCATTGGAACAAAAATCTTAAGTCTGCATATACAAAAATCCAGAATCAGTACCCAACGATGAACTTCAAATTAAGCATATTTTATGACTCTTAATAACATACAGATGCATTCAGTACCAATAAAACAATATCTGCCATATTTAATATGATACATGGAATCATTTTTCAGTGTACAGTCCCCTTATTTTTGCAACTTTTTAGCAGATGATACAGTAAAGCATACAACACCAAGTCAAGAAAATTTAATATGCAATCATACCCAAGCAAGTATATCCGCAGATAGACAGCTGAATCCAGGCCTGCATGATCAATAAGCTCCGGCTCAGGCATCTTCAGTGCATCTGGTATCCAATTCAGAAATCTAATGTATGATCTCCAGTCTAAATTGACAAATTTATTAACAAATGAGCCCGAGTGACTGGGACTGCTTCTCAACCCCTTGAGGTACCATTTCGGAAAATACACTCTATCGTTAAATGGCTGAAGCCTTAGGAAGGCAAATGCTATCAGAAATATCAAGGAACCGAGAATATTAAATGCTGCTGCAACCCCTATATCTCCAAATGTCGCCATGTCTCACCTCTAGAGAAATACCTAACCTCCTGTTTCCACAACAGAACATGTAAATTTCAAGTAAACCATCTATATCATTGCCACACCAATGCAGTCTATTCTACAAGACAAACACATTCACACTTAGAAAATTGGAGAAAAAAATTGACAAAAATCAATTCAAAACACACTGCTACCAAAACTAATGCAAGGAAATGCTACCTAAAATGCCATATGTTGCAAATTCATCGGTACCACTTCAACACCAATATAGCCTATAGCTTCCAACAGCAATTTCCTGAATCCTCGAGATCATAACTCAGTTTTCACATCCACCAAAAAGAAAAATGCAAACAGTAGCCAAAATTCACATAATACCTAAACCTCACCACTATACCAAATCCAAAAAAACACAACATCTTCAGCCGAAATCATAACTATGTTTGGACTTCCACTGAAATGGAAAAAAAAAAACAAACAGTAGCCGCAATCATCACTATACCGAATCCAATAAACACAACATCTTCAGCCGAAATCGTCAAATCAAAATGCATCAGAAACACTATAAACAAACGAGAAAAAGCTGTTTAAACGTGAAGAAAAACATACCGTCGCGGTAATTTATAACGTCGCTGCGGCAGAGCGAAAAACAAATCACAGCTCAGAAGGTTGAGAGTTGCGGATCGGAGAGTGAATAGAATTGCTTCGGAGCGGAACAAAAGGCACACAACATTCCGCAAAAATCTCCCCCGCGAAGATATTTCAGTTAACAACAAGACAACCACCTATACATACAATACACGATACAGAATTGCAGAGAGAGAGTGAAAGATGTATACAATGTGCGTTCGAAACAGCACAGAAACGAATAGTGTCAGCGACAACGAGATGGTTCAGATTTGGAGTGGAATTTGTTTGCTGGTGCGACGTTTCTCTGTCGATCGAATTGTTGTTTTGCGTTGCTGATTGATGGTTCCGTTTTCGGTTTCCCTAAATGTGCAATTAATGAGTGAATCGTTACTTAAAACAAGTTTTAAAAGTTAAGTAAAAATCGCTGTATTTTCGCACATGCATTTTCTGTTTTAGAGTGAAATTTGGCGCGGTTTGAATTGATGACGTGGCATACAGGTATGTTGCTGAAGATTGGTGTCGGCACGCGCGGGATATTATTCAATGTAGACTTGTAGTATTAGTTGACCTAAGAAATTAGATGTAGATCTTTTGGGGTGTTTTATGTGTTAGATATGTAAATGTCATCATTTTTAGATTATAGTATATCCAAAATGTCATTGTATTGTACTCCTATTAAATAATGAAATTACTTTAATGAAAACGAAGGGACTATTATATCCTTGGAAATTGATAATTTGATTGGTATATATAAGTTGGTAATATTTGATAGGTTAGCAGCTATTCCATGGATTCAGTGGTTGTACCCACAACAAAAAAAAATGATTTTTATTATATTTAAAGACTATCCAATCGTAACATGTGCAGCTTAAATGTGCAACTTCAAAAAATAATGTCGCAATTGAATGGAACATAGTATAACTTCCTAATAACTATATATCCAATCGGACAAGGTGCTGCTCAGTTTTTAAGATAAATTAATAACAAGATGCAATCTAGGATTGAGTAGTGAAATTATTTTAGTCATAGAGGATTGTGACTAAGGGCATCCGCATCGCGTCTCGATGCGGTCCCTATCTCGTCTCGACGAGACGAGACATCATCGAGACGGCGATGCGGCATGCATCTCGTCCCGAAGCGACGAGCCGTCTCGTCGCGTGACGCGTCCCGAAGAGGCTGGCCTCGAGCTGGCGAGACACGCGCCTTGGCGACGTGGCGTGCTCCGGCTCGTGCGTGACGCCCACTCGCCGGCCCGCGAGTGGGCATCGTTTATATCCGTTTAAAATATTTTTTTTGTTTTTTTTTTAAATCAGGAAAATTCGAAAATAAAATAAATTAAAATGTTGTAATTTTTAATTTTTGTATTTTTCAATATTGTAATAAAAATTGAAAATTAAAAAATTAAAATTAAAAATACTCCATAGGATTTCAATTATGTATTTTTCGTATTTTCAGATGTTGTAATTTTTATGGTTTTTAATGATTTAATGAATTATTAGTATTAATTTAATATTTCAATGAAATATTAATTGAATTTGTTGGAAATAAAAATAAAAAAATGAAATTTAATGAATAGTTAAGGGATGAGATGATTAAGAGATGGATGGATGTAGGTGTTGTCTCTTAGTTAAGAGATGAGGTAAAAAGTACAGTGGGGCCCATGAATAGTGAAGAGATGAGACGATTAAGAGATGGATAAGAGACATGAATGCGGATGACCTAATTATCTTATGATTATTCATCTATGATTTAGTTGTGAAGTTGAATCTCATGAACCAAACACACTACACATTTAATCTCGGATACAATCTTGCAAACTGAACACCTCCCGTATAACTAAGTACTCACGTGACTTTTAAGTCAATGTTGGAGGACCAAATGAGCTTAATCAAGTTACTAGCTATCAATGTTTTTTTATTGTATATGATGCTTAAATTGAATGAAAATATAAATTTTATTGTAAATATGTAAAAATAAATTAAAGTAACAATATATAACCAAGTTTCTAGCTATCCAAAGGTTTTTGCCGTATGCATTTATTTCCAAAAGAAATTAATTGGATCAATAATTCAATTCTCAAATTAAATAAAAAAATCGAAATGAAACAAGTGTAGAAATGTAAAAATGTACGTGTAAGAGTGAGCATTTGTTGCATGAAGCTATGGACCAAGACACTTAACTTTTCTAATCTGCTTTATTTTCATTGAATTGTTTCACAGGTTTTTCTTAAAATATTCCAAATCCTCCAATCATGATTTATCCACAATTACGGAATGTTTCAAATTTTTGGGAGTATAAAATATAAAAATTTATGCACGCGTACGAAATATCAAGAATTTTTTATAGTCAAATGAATTATTAAAAGGGGTAACTGCTTTTAAAGTCACTAACTTTCCATGAATTCCTGTTTTTCCCACGAATTTTTAAAAATTTGTGTTATGTCACAAACTTTATTCTCGGTTGTCATTTTTCCATGTCAGGTTTTCCGGTCTGATTCAAACTGTTCGTTGCTTATTAAGACAATGTCCAAATTCTTTTATCTTACTATCGTTATCTTCATATTTGAAATAGTTTCGCGTGGGTACCTTGTACGCCTCAATCGGAACTCTGATGAAGAAGTTATGGTCATTTGATGAAGGTTGCAACCTTCTACTATCATAATGGCCATAACTTCTTCATCCGAGTTCCGATTGAGGCGTACAAGGTACTCACGCGAAGCTATTTCAAAGACGAAGATAATGATAGTAAGATAAAAGAATTTGGACATTGTCTTAATAGGAAACGAACAGTTTAAATCAGACCGGAAAACCTGACATGGGAAAATGGCAACCGACAATAAAATTTGTGATATTACACAAACTTTTTAAAGTTTGTGGGAAAAACCGGAATTTATAGAAAATTGGTGACTTTAAAAGCAGTTACCCCTATTATGAAATAGCTTGCATCATTCCAAGCTTCTAACAATTTATAAGGAGTAATATAATTAGATCAAGTATTCAATGCACATTCACATAAAGACCAATAGGCAATAGGGATGATCATCGTTTAACATGTCACATACATTTTGTACGAAATTTTATTTCTCAAATTGATTTCAAATTTAAATTTGCATGAGTGACTTCTTTTTAGATGAATGTCTAAATATCTATTTTGTTGAATAGTAGTAGTAGTACATTTCATCTGCATCGATGGTGGACACAAAATCGAGATTTGAAATTTTTAGTTGACACAAACTAAAAATAAAAAGTTAATATTCAATAAGATGGAGAGAGTACATTGAAATCAAATGGGAATTTATGAACTTGGGTGTGTCTTATTTTACATGAGATAATTATTAAGTTTCAATCACTCGTGACAGAGCATTTCAGCTATTCATCCCTTGAAGTGGAAAATTATACTCCTATCTAGATTCTATAGTTTATGTCAAGGCTACTTTATTCCCATTATTTAATAGGAGTACCTATTTTTGGCTGCCCATATAAATGCCATTATGCCACTATGCTATTTTTTTGTCAAGCATGCTTCTTTTGATTTTCCAGGGTATACAAATTTTCAACGAAAGAAAAATTAGTGCCTGATTGGTAGCTCTTATTAAGGCATAAAAATTCCAAAACCTTTAAAATTGCATCCCTTTTACAAACGTATCTCCTGTTTGGTAGCTCTAGGAATTGTCGGCAAATCCGGAAGAAAAACTTCAGATCTTCCACAGATTCGTACTGATTTCGGCGATTTCGCCAATTCCTTTTCTTCGAAAATCTGTGGTATTAATTTTTGCTGAATCTCCACAAAGTCAATTTTCTCTTCTTACCGATTTTGCCCTCCAACGACTCGGCGACGCAGACGTTGGTACCCAGAAAGAAGAAGCCAAGAAGGCCCAGATTCGTTGCTCTATAACCGCAAATTCCAGCCCCCGCAGGTATGTCAATGTTGATAGGTGTAATATGATATAGCCATTGTTGTCGGAGCTTGGGCTACGGACACTTTTTGTGTCACTATCACCAAGAAGGACATCTGTGGTGTCTTCACAGTTGAGGGCTTCTTCGATTTGATCTTCTGTGAAGAAATCTTCAACTGTGTACGCAGTCATATTTGGGTCGGACTCGTCGGCCACAGATGCAGCCTTATTATTCAGAATGTTATCTGCCTGAGGGCTTCTATAACCATTTCTTCTGTATGTCGAGGAAGAAGAAGGGTTGAAGGGGAGATGTCTAACACAAAGCAGGGGCCTTTTAGTGACACATGAATGTGTACTTTGCTTAGCTGGAACATGTGGGGGTACCATCCCATAGTAATAATCAATAAAAAAGAGTGAACCAAACTGCATACAAGCCAATAATTGTTTTATCAAATTTTGATAAAAACTTTATCTGTAATTTTAAGAAAATATTTTTCAAGCTACCAATCATGCCCTTAAAATACAAAATCTTCATGGATAATCATAAAACAATTGGAACATACTAGTTGACTAATTTAGCCTATTTTTATTTAAAATTAGTTATTACCAACATGTGTAATTACTATAGCTTATACTACTATCACATAAGGAGTCATTTGGTTATCAAGATGAGTTTATAATACATTCGGGCATCATCTGAGTTTATAATGAGCAGCTATCATGATTCATAATAATCTGGCTGTTTGGTTGGATATTTCAGTTAATCACATTATTCTCATCCCTTCGTTTGGTTGATTGTATTGGTATCGGTAGTTAAGTTATTAAGACTTTTTTGCCCCTAGGGTTTTCCACTTATTTCTGGATTGTAGCATATTAAAACCGCGCCTCCCTCTTGGATTTTCATCAATTGCGCGCTGAACTTTCTTGGGAGCAACTTTCTGTCCGACGGCGGCGACGGCATAAGCTCATTCACGGTTAAGAACCACCTCTCACACAGGTTAGATACTCCGAATTTGTTGTATGAGTTGTGTTCACTTTCAAAATGGCAGCACGGCGAAGGGCAATTGGGACAAAAAATGCGTTAATCGGGCACGCCGTTCAATGCCAGCAAATAATCGCAGCAATTTTGGCCGATAATTATCAGCTGAAAAGTAAATGAACAGTGTGGGCTTTGCTTTTAAAACCGGGCCAAAAGATAACATACCTACGTAACCAAAAACTAGGTACCGTGCAGATAATAATTCTAATCTGGCTGAAACTCATTAACCAAACGTCTCCTAATATGAGTCTTGTCACGAAGTATATACATTTTCCTTGGGTTCAGATGGTAGACGCACAATACAAGAAGAAAAGTTAGCAAACAAGAGTAATATGTTAAAATTGTGTCCCATAATTAATAACAGCATTATTTTATATTCACGTTCGTCTCCTTCAAGATGATTCTCTTTCATTTTTAGTTTATTTCAGTTAATACGATTAATTGCGTAAGATTGCATCAGATGAACCTAAAAATTGAAAATAAAAGGAGCTTTTAGACTCATTTTTTACCCATGAGTACATTTATATTTTAAATTAACAATAGAAGGGGAAGGAGCATTAAAAATACCCAGGCAAATATTGGATGATAAAGTTCAACTTACCAAGATATTTTTTGGGGATATGAGATTTTAGCATTAGATATTTCTCATAATAAAATCAAAAAAGAAAACATGACAAAAAAAGCTACTCCCTATTGATTGATAAATAAAAATGAACTAAAAATCAAACGAATCATTTTAAATTGATTTTTTCTCATTTTCCACACTATTTAAGTATGAGGTCAAGAAAAAGGAACTGCTTGCCGTGTCTAATCAGTAGAATTTGGCTTTGAGCGTGATTTAAATAAAATATTTTTTTTTCATACTTATAATAAAAGACAAATAGTGTTGAACAAAAATGTATGGTGATAATTAATTAATTATGTTATCTCTTAGATGTGGCAAGCATTGTTGGGCCGGGTGATATCTACAACTATTCCCCCAACTTTTGTAATTAGATTAAAGAAATGGTCTTACTTACCTACTGAAATTCCATCGAGAATGACTTTTATTGTGAATTTATATAATTATTTTATAGCAATATTTTTATGAATAATAGCATTCAAAATAATAAATTATTTTTATGAAAACAAAAATATTATTTTATGCATCTCTTCGTATTGATGGATACTAGTATCAAATTATGGGGTAAATGGGCTATTGTAGGGCTTACTTATTGCTAATGTTGGGCTTACCGAAAATCAAGTCCAAGTCCTACAGTAAGAGAGAATGTATATTTAATTCATCATTAACAAAATAAAATACTACTCCCTCCGTTTCACTATAGATGAGTCATTTTATCAATCCGGAAAATTTCTTCATAGTTGAGTCATTTCTTATATGGTACTCCCTCGTCCCATTGAAGATGACTCACTTTCCTCTTTAGTTTGTTCCAACTAAGATGACCCATTACTTAAAATGGAAACACATTTATCTCTACTTTAACTCTCTCCTCTCAACACACAAAATAAATTTGCATAAAATCCCGTGCCGCCCAAGAAAGGGGTCATCTTTCTTGGGACGGAGGGAGTAACTTTTTTTTTCTCTTTCTTACTTTACTCTCTTTTACTTTATTCTCTCTACTTTATTCACTTTATACTTTATTCTCTCTACCTTTTCATCTCTCTTACTTTTTTATCTATTTATTTAACACACGCAATATTCATTTCTAAAACTCCGTGATGAAAAGTTTCGCCTCAACTATGGTGAAACGGAGGGAGAATAACTAATACTAATCGAATACTAATATTGTCACGACCGTGCTTTGCTAAGGATAGCATTGCTCGGTAAATCATGACCAGGGGAGGGAATTAAGAAGGGGGGATAGAAAGGGGACGAAAGAATTTACAATAAGACATGCAAGTACTTCTTCATAAGATAAAAGAGGTTCACAAGACAACGAAAGATCATGAGGATTTAAAAGAGTGTTTAACATAGGTCACTCGTTACTGATCATTGTTCCTATGACCCATTAGTACAAAATACTACAACATAAGCACAGCGGAAGGAGTTGTAACCATATGGTCATGTGTATGAAGACACATGCCACGAAAATCCTACAAAAGAGATGAGACGACCACCAACTCCACTCAGCCACCAGTTCATCACTTGCTCAACCTGCACATTTAGAAATACATGCAGGGCTGAGTACGGGGTACTCAGTGAACACATTGCCGAAAGATACACATATAAGAAAAAGTTATTATCATGCCATCACAGTAACACGCGGGGGTTTTTCTTAAAGGCCCGAGCTTACTAAGTTCATTTTCATAAAGTTCGCTTGATCAAGCTAAGTTCATTCCAACAATCTGCCATATCTGATGGTTCATTGTGTGTCGGGAAGGTGGCCACCTTCCACGATCACATTGACCGGCCAACCCTTACGATGACTCACGGTCCATTCCTTTGTGTACACTAACTCGAATAGGATCTTAGTCCTATCGGAGCCGAATTCGATTCATTCATTCATTCATTTGGCATCGCCAAACAGATAGGCATCATAAATCAAACAATTTATGGCACGATAACCTTTTTAAAAAAATAAGTGCGATTTTATCAAACAAAAGTCATTTTATATATTTGATAATTTTATCCACACTTAATGTGTTGGATATAAAGCCCACCTCAAAGCTTCCAAATGAAAAGCTACAAAAGTTTGGCCTTGGAAATCAAACTCCGCGAACACGCCCTTCTTGAAATAGTATAATGATTTAAATTAGTTTTAAGAACATACATAAGGTGCATGACATGAAATGATCCTACATGGAGTATGCGTCCTATGTTCGGGGGTCGACCAAGATAACTTCATTCCATTTTTAAAAAATGGATCTCTATTTTATAAGAAACCTTAAAATAATTAAATAATTATTTGGGAGAGAGTTCATTAAGTTCATACATTCTTAACTTCAAGAAATTTAATTAATTACGAAAGATAATATTATAAGATTTATTATTTAAAAACTTCCAACAAATCAAGCAATATTAACCCAAAAATTTTAAGAGGAAATGGTTCATTTTCTCACTTAGAAGTTTCACCTTTTCTCTAACTCTTTGGCCCATACTAGAAAATTAAGAGACCATACTACTTACTAAATTATTTGGCCCAAAGAGAGGCCCAACCTCTAATTTAAAAGTGGAGCTCTATCAAAACACTCAAAATCAGATTTTTGAACAAAAGGGGGCGCCTGCTTCTTCCCCCCCACGTCTCACACCTCTCTTGTTGGCCACGGCGTCGCCGGCGAGCGACGCCGGCCGCCGTCATTCCCTCTCGGCATCACTCATTTCTAAAACTCGGTCTCACGCTCTCTCTCTCTCTCTTGGTCTCTGCCTCAACTGCTAGCGTTCAGTCGTCGTCTCTCGGCTTCCTTGGCGTCGCCGGCCAGCGACGCCGGTCGTGCTCTACCCCACGTCCTTTCTCTCTATCTATCTGGGCTTCTCTCTTTTCATCACCCCCATACACGCACACACTCTTACACACATAGGAACACACTCACATTTCTTTCTGTGGTTCAATTTCAGTCACCGAGCTCACTGAGCGAGTGGAGGAGAGTGCAGCGAGTTGTCCGGGCAGAGGGGGCAGTGTTGGGCTGCTCGGGACAACGCAGCGGTGCCCGGTCAGCGACCGCGAGGTCACGGGAGCATCGTGGACAGCAGCTGCGTGGGCAAAGGGGTGGGGTGTGCGTTGGTGTGTGTGTGTGTGTGGCTGCCGCGAGTGGCAGCAGCGGTAGCTGCCCGGCAGCCACGGTATTGGCACCGTTCGGGCAGCCCGGTGTTCTTCTAAGTTCACTAAAAGCTAAGTTTTAAATATCTCGAGCTCAACGTTATTTTCCATGTTTATCAAAATTCATAGTTCTTGATTGCTTAGGTAAAGAGAAATATATCCATGATTCTTGACTCTTTGCTCAAGGAAGTTTGTTCAAGAAATTTGTTCACAAGCATGAATATTTTTCCTACGTTCACGCCATACAAGAAGGTGGTATTTAGCATGTAAAATTCTAAGTGCACATGCTTGAATGTGGTATGAAAATGGCCATGGAAAACAAGAATTTATAAGGAGAAAAGGAAGAATACCTTAAGGAAGAGAAATGAAAAAGTGACGGTGGTGATAAGACTTTGCTTCCTTGCTTAAAAGATTTTACATTCTCATTAGAAGGAGAACTTTGATGGTAAATGTTTTGTGTGGTGAAAACAAAGGAATTATTAATGGAGTGATGGTAGTATTTATAGAGGAATTGAGAGCAAGATAATCCATGGTTAAAAAGCTTGATTCATGGGTGGAGGGGTATTGTCCAAGAGTTATGGACTTTTTGCCATAAGAGGCAAGTTGGCTAATCAATCTTTCAAATTACTATAATTGGTAAGAATATTACATCTTGTCGCTTAAAAAGACGCGAGCCGTCATTTGGAAAACGTGAGCCGCCGTTTGATTTGCGTGTTTGATGTGATTTGATTTCGTCGATCGTCTCGTCTTGATTTAACACGCTTCTTATCCATTCGTGTAGGTATCGGGATTCAAGGCGTGACTATTGCGCAAGATCCGAAGGGCATGGAGAATAGTTTATTTTTAATTAATCTTTACTTAAACATTGAACTCGTGTACGGACTTTTATTTGAAACTCGGTCTTCACAAACGGACTTTTATTAGAGCAAACTTTATATTGAAATATTACTATTTTTGTTTACTACTCAAAATATACTTCACAACGATTAATCATAACGAGAAGTAAAAGAAAATTAGACGCGAAACTTATTTATATATAGATCGATTTTTTTTTTCTTAGTCTTAGGGTAAAAAAAGTCGGGGTGTTACAAATATAATAGAAAATACTAATATAATAGAAAAGAACTGTCCTTTCTGCATACTTTCCCCGGTTCTGTTGCTATCGCGGGCTTTACGTAATCGATCGGATTAGATAGATATCCCTTCAACACAACATAGGTCATCGAAAGGATCTCGGAGACCCACCAAAGTACGAAAGCCAGGATCTTTCAGAAAACGGATTCCTATTCGAAGAGTGCATAACTGCATGGATAAACTTACACTAACCCGTCAATTTGGGATCCATCCAATTCGATATTTTATTTTCCTTGGGAGGTATCGGGAAGGAATTGGAATGGAATAAGATCGATTCATACAGAAGAAAAGGTTCTCTCTTGATTCTGTACCTATGGGATAGGGATACAGGAAGAGGAAAAACCGAAGATTTCACATAGTACTTTTGATCGAAAAATCAATCAGATTTATTTCATACCCTTCGTTCAATGGTCAAATTCTACAGGATCAAACCTACTACTTGAGATTTAACTCAACATCACAATTTTAGGTGTTCTAATTAAACTTCTAATGTGGGAATTTTAGGTGTTCTAATTAAACTTCTAATGTGGGTGACAGAATTAATTTGAAATGCATTTTGTTATCTCACAATTATTTCACGTGCATAAATTTGAAGACATTAATGAAAATGTTGCAGAAGCAATGCCCAGTATGTTATTGTTTAACTTTTAATTTTACAAAATAAAATTCATAAAAAGCAAAGTGTTCGTTTCTGTAAGATTTTATTTATTCTAAGAAACAATTATAATTGTTGATGATACTGCATATTCCATGTATAATTCCATATTTGAATTCAGTTGTGAATTTTTCCACTGTTTAATTACCTGGCTCCATAGTATGATGGAGAAGCGCGTTTCGGTCTAACTGTCTTAGACCGAAACGGGCAAGATCGACAATGGCATCCGTACAATGTGATTCAAGCTCCCCGTCATAACAATTTCGCCAAAGGCGAAATCATCGAGAGCCTGCGTCACCGCAAGTCTGATTTCCAACACTTGTGTTGCCTCAGGAGCTATGTTGAACCACGGTGGGTCCACACTCACCGTCACTCCCTTCGGTGGCACCACCGCACACACGTACGTCTCTGGCTTGCTCGCCGCATTCTTCACTATCCTGCGCGTTACTCGCGCCCCAGAAAGCGCGGTTATAGTCAACGAAGGCTGGTTTAGGTCGGACGGGTTGCTGAGAGAGCCGGGACACGTCCCTCCAGTCGCAATTCTGACTTTCTCCGGATCAGCATCCGGAAGAGAGCACAGAAAAGTGAGGTAGTCTTCAAATCCTGTTTCAAGATATATAGTCAGAATGTGGAAGCAGAGAAACAATGGCGTGGTGTAAAAAAGTGTTACAGCCAACAGAAGAACTCATCCCAAAAGACTAGCCTATTAGAAGAGATAGCCCATTTAGTCTATCTACCCAACACCAGTTGTTCTGACAACCGATGTAGGAATTGAGTCCGTAACAGAAAGATACCGGCAGCAAACACAAGTCCAGGGTCTAGGGCGCGAGGGGGGTCAACGAGGCCGGACCCGAATCCAAATGGTGCAGCAGGGTACACCGTGTTGGCAGCAAAGCCTTCCGCCATTATGGGATCACCGCGGTTGTCATGCTTGGTAGCCGTGGTGGACATGGCTGAGGCGATCATCGATGGAGTCCACGAAGGGTGGTTCTGCTTGATTAGTGCTGCTATGCCTGCTATGTGTGGCGTTGCCATGCTCGTTCCAGATATCAGCGCGAAATTGTCACCTGAAAACAATATATAAATGTTGTCCAACTCCAATTAGTTTGAGGTGTGACTGACCCGAAAATAAATCTGTGCGAGTTTGACCCAAAGCAGACAATATCGACAGTTCAAAAAAACTGATAAAAAGAACACAACAATAACTACCAGATAGGATGGGGTTCATAATACTCATGGGGCTCCAGGCAGCCCAAATTTGGTGGCCCGGGGCTAAAATATCGGGCTTAAGCACATCAGCCGGACTCCTCTTCTGGTCAGTGTAATCGGGTCCCCTGGAAGAGAAACGGCTTACAACGGGCGCCCTCTCTGTGTAAGAAGCATTTCTACCCTCGCTTATACTTGCCCTGCCATTGTATCTTATTGCCTTCCCTTGTCCATCTCTCGTCGTTTGTTGTTCGTAATATTGAGATACGATCTACGACACACAAAGAAACATCATTTCGATTCGTGTTTTTATGTTAGTATACACTGCACATACCTGTGCATCACTAGCTTTAGGGATCATGATCCCAGGAACAGAGAAGGGGATAGGCTCTGCTATAAAGTCTCCATAGCTCGGGTTGGCAACCAACACGAATCCCATGAACCCGAGAGACCTTGCAGTTGCTATAACGGCCGTGAGGTTAGACGTTCCGTTGTAGAAACCAGATGAAAATGTGCAGATAACCACACTCCCTAAGACCATAATAGGATCCAATGCTTCCGGGTATTGACACTCTTCCGTATACTGTGGAGTCATAGGAAATGCGCCGTTAGCCCTTACCGCGTCTTTAGCCAGCACCAGCCTATATTGAAGCAATCCATATCCAAAGCTAGCACCTGATCACATAGCATATTTTTATCTTAATAATTGAAGGTCAGTCTGGTAAGATAGATAACTCATCTGTTTTGGAGTTATATGACAAAAAAATAATCTAAAATGTGGTTTTGTTTATTGTGTATTGTTTATTTATCTTTCCTACGTACCTGACAATCCGATGCCACTGATTTTTTTACCGTTTCCGAGGATGAGAGTGCCGGGGTAAGTTCTGTCTGTGTTGGAGGCGGCCACACCAAAGGACCAAGGGCTGTAGGAGACGACGGAGTAAGGAGCAGGGCCTTGGTTGCCGACAGCCTGAGCCACAAAAACCCCGGCCTTGCGTGCTGATAGCATGAATATGTCAAATGCGCCTAGGAACGTAACTCTGTCGTCTGGTGGCCCGTCGGGTCCGATTGAGAGTGATAGGACATCTACTCCATCCAACACTGCCTGCACCTCATTTCAACTTGACCATTTCAGAAAAGAAAAAAAGTTCAATTTTTGAAGGAAAATGTATTTGTAGATGATAAAAAAAATAGTATTGTCACCTGGTCAATAGCAGCAAGTACATCTGCTAATGTTCCCACTGTAGGATAAATGGCCTTATACATGGCTATCCTGTGTGTTGGACACAAGAAATAAGCAGCAGCCATTGCACTTGCACTATTATAAATTTATTAGCAGCCATTACACACTATTACTTTAAATTTATAATCGGTGATTAATTGAAGTACATAGTAACATAACTACTTCAATTCTTAAATAATTTGATCAATTGAAGTTAAAACAGTGATTATTAATGAAATCATAATCAACCTAATATTTTTAATATTGCTAGACATCTTCGGGTAAGTGATACTCCATGCCTACGTTCAGCAAAAATAGTCTTGGTTGTGAACGACACGAGTTTTAATGCAAAATAAGAAGAAAGAGATTGAAAAAAAATGTGACCGAATGGTTGTTAGTTGAAAATGAGACTCGCCTCAATTGAGAGAAAAAACTTATAGTACTACTATAGATAGAAACTAATTTTGGTGGACGAACAAAATATAAAAACAATGACTATTTTTCATGAACGGAGATAGTATATTTTATCAATATATCATATCATCTAAAGCAAACGTTTACGAAATGGAATTTCGTCGAACCTGGCACGCGGTGCCATTCCAGAGGCCCGACCGTAGAAGAAGCCATCCACTACCACTGGAACTCCATGATTCCCCGCAGCCGTCGACGCCACATGACTGCACACAATGACACAAACCTTCATCATTTCCTTCCTCCTCCAACCTCATTACGCACACTGTTAGTATGTATTGAATCTGTATAGTTTGTCGCTAGCTGAACTGGGTTCTCGCTGAGCCCGTAGTCTGTGCCTCTTTACGTTTCTGTTTGTCTCGATTACACAATTGCTCTTTTCTGTCACAACACACACACACACATACCTGCCATGGCCAACCGCATCATAAGGCGACATAAGATCAACGGCAGGATTCAGCGTGGCAGCAGCCCGAGCCCCCGACGCGAAGAACCTCGCAGAAACGATCTTCCCGTTGCAAGAACTCATCGGAAACAGAGGCCCTCCGTCACACGATCCAGAAAACCTAGTGGCATTGCTGCTCCATGGATTCAAGGGATCATAGGCAAAGCTAGGGTGGATAGGGTTTATGCCGGAGTCCACAAAGCCTATCACAATCCCATCTCCTGCGTTTCCCTCTCCTCCTTGCTGGCTCCAAACCGTGTCTAACCCTAGAAAATCAGGGGTGTAGGTTGTCATGAGCTTGGCTCCCTTGTCCTTCTCCACCAGCCTCACTCCGTGGGCGCCTTTGAACTTCTCGGCTTGCGAAGGGGTCGTGTGGAGGGCAAAGCCGTTGACGATGTGTTTGTAGCTGTAGAGCTTGCTGTAGCTTCCTGCTTCCAGTTTGCTCTGCAGGAATTGGTCGTGGGACTCTACCAACAATTTTGCATGGCCCTTCGATGCTTTACTGTCAAAATTGAAACGTGACAAAATTAGTTTCATTCATTATTTGGAAGTTGTTCTCTTATAATTAGAGTGCTCATTCTCTACTAATAATACTCTCATGAATTTTTTTATCTCTCTTCTACTTTATCAATTTCGCACTAAAAATGACAAGAATTAGTCAATTTTTGTCATTTTTATGCGCCCCCAAAACAGTATTGTTTCATTTTTTTTGTTATTTTGCTCTATCTTACACTTTCTATTTATGAAAATATTTTCACTACACATTGCATTAATAATGATGTGGATCTCACTTCTAATAACACTACTTTTCCATTTTTCTCTCCTACTTTACAAATTTTACATTAAGCATGTACCGTCCCCAAATGTCTATATTTTTAGGGGACGGATAGAGTATGTATAAGTTCAATTAGAATTTCTAACTTTATGTGATTGAATTATGTACCAAAAATTGTTCATTCATCAGATTGACATACATATGGATACTAGTAACAAATAATACGAATGAACAACCATAGATTTTCTAACATTATGTGATTGAAGAAAATTGTGGATACTAGAAGTGGATTCACCTTTGTGATTCAATCAAATGCTAAGAACAAATAACACAACGAGTAAGTTTTCTAACACACAGTAATACAGTATCAATTAATGAATCTAGCTTGCTATTTACGCTTCATATCATTAGATGATAACAAGAATGATTAGTAAGTAGTTACCTGTTGAGGCGAGGCTTCTTTGCTTGTTTATGATGTGTTTTTTCATGGAAGGCAACGGGCTCGCCTTCGAGTAAAACTAGATATATGTCTCGATCTTCAGCAATGGAAGAAACGATGCAAACAGCAAAGAGAATCAAAATCGGAACTAATTTATAATTCACCATCTTGTTTAATGACTTAACATGAATTTTGAGGGTATGTTATATTGATGTTGTTTTTATGTAATTTGGTGATGAGCAAATGCTGACAGTAACGAATTTAAACGGTTTAAACACACATCATCAACGTGAGTAAAGATTGGTTGCGAGGGAAAAAGCCAAAATTTAATGGAGCAAATGTTTACTTTGTAGAATTTTGAAAATTAAGGGTGTGTTTGGTCACGCTATACAAACGAGTTAGTATAACAAAATCCATGCTTCATAGTGTAGAAATTGGTGGAATTCTCGAATCACAGCTCATTTTTTGGACAAGTGTCACCATATTCCCTTTTCTTATGCGATTTAAATGCTTTTGGTGAAAAATGAATTCTTCAATGGAACCATATCTTATTGCAAAACGCAAAACTCTCATTTTTAGATAACACGGATGTCATTTTTAATTCTTTTGTAGTTTATTTTGAAAAATTAAATTTTAAAAATTTTGAGGTCATTTTTAGGTGGCTTTAGATTATCCTTTCTAAAATGAACTAAATATTAACTAAACATGACATCCGTGTAATTTAAAATGACCTATGTGTTTGTTTTGATTTTATGTTCTGCATTAAGATTGAGTTATTCATAGATTACAATCCGATTTGTATATTCTCAAAGATAATTCGGAGAATGTATATACATCTGCTCCCCTATACTAATTGCTTCAATACAATCAGAATGTAATCCAGAAACTAGCTTCAATAGTAATAGTATAAAATTTGGAAAAGATAAAGAAAATAAAAGAAGAAAAAAAGTGGCCTCTCCTACATTACAAGAAGCCAGTATTGTCACCATGACGTGCGACCTTTAAATTTCTGTTCATTTATCAATAAAAAAAGAGGAAATATTGCACGATTTACTTTTTCTGCCGTTTGGGCCTTGCCTGCACCATAGAAAATGATTTAGATGTTGAATGCTGAAAGAAAAGAAACAACCAAGATCAATGTAATAACTAAGATAGGCTTTTGCACATAAGAAACTAATTCAACAAAAGCCAACCATGTCTCACTTATGATATTTCCAATTTAGGAAAAATAATAAGCTAGACATTGTCACCAATAATCACTAATCCCCAATGTGATTAGTCCAAACCCTAGACAAGTAGCTAAATTACACATTTTCAATTTTCACTATTCTCTTAAGCTCATAAGAAAATAAGGCAGCAGAATATGTTGCAGCAAATCAAACAAAGTAATGATCAGACCTCGCGGTTCGCCACTGCAGTGTCGAGAGGCTTCTTCAGCGTGTGTTCGGAGCAGACAAAGCGATCCAACTGCTTCACCTGCTCTATCGTCCGATTAATGCATGCCGGGTGAAACCTGCACCCTTATCCCATCCATTAGCCACTAATCTCTACCATAACTAGACTTAATCATCATAATCATATAGTACATGGAAATCCACTTACCAATCCTCACACTCCTCACATTGTATCATCAAAGCATCTGGATTATATGGCATCTAACATTTGCAATACCTTTCAATTGAACACATAACAAAATTCAGGATAAGAGAGTTATTTGACATAAAATGTGCCTTCTTATCATATTCTGTCTTATCTCATCTTCCCTATCAAACGACCATTAAACTAATAAATGAATGAGAAAGTAATTTGATGTAAAATGTGCGTTCTTATCATATTCTGTCTTATCTCATCTTCCCTATCAAATGCTAGTAAATAGTAAAGAATACTCACAATGCGACTGTATTTTGCAAGACAAGTCCGGAGGCGGCTCTGTATTGGAATCGACAATAGTAATCCTCCGCGGTAGCATCCTCGAGCTTGGTGTAATCCTCAAAGGTATGGACCGTGCATTTGGCTTCGATGGTGTTAGCACTCTGAGTGTCATAGTGATCCGACAAGAACAGCTCGTTGGCACCATGAAACTCGAGCCTCCCTCCAACAGATTCCTCCGGCCTGTAATACCAACGAACCCTAACGATCAAATTGTTGCTGCCGTCCGCCTCCATCTTCACCACGCGCGCCACATAAGGCGGCGTGTTGCTCTCGGCCGCCCGCATCAACACGCAATCCCCGGCTTCGAAATCCAATCAAAAGGCACAATAATTCTTTTCATAACTTGAATGAAAAAAAAGGTTTCAATATTATACTACAAAACATTGATCATTCTCATTACAATTCCAATGAAATTATTTAAATTGCAATTATGATCCGAATTAAACACCATCCATCAGCAAACAACATGCATATTTACATAAATTAGGAACATATATGATATATCTATCAGTTAACAATACATAAACATACACAACTATAGAATAGAAACATATGCATATAGATACATACCTTGAACCATTTTGTCTGTGCCTCTGATGTTGTAAAAATGAACATCTCTATTACCATGTTTTGTTCTCCCCATCGATCATAAAGAAGGTTATATTGCAATAAATTTCTTTCTATTTCTCTAAATATTATTAACAAGCCGTTACCTAATTGTCATTCGGTTTGTATGGAAAAGAAGTTTTACAAAACCCTGGATTTTTTGGGGTGTAATTTGCGATAAAAGAACCCTAGAATTGGAATACATTTTAGACCAGGCTTTCGATCGGTTGGAAATAAAATTATTGAAATTTAATTATTTTGTGAAATCCATTAATTGATTTAAGATTTCGACAATTTATTGCCATATATTTCTCTCGGATTAATACGTCCAAATCCAATTATTTATTGGACTAACTATAATCTATAATACTATTAGTCCAATATATAATTGGATTAGGACACCTACCATGCTATGTGTGGTGATTGTGAATTGTGATTTGAGACTCATTCACTGAAAAAAATGGTTAATGATAATCTAATTATTTAATTTATTGGACTAACCTAGATATACTATAATCTATAATATTATTAGTCCAATATATTATTGGATTAGTATATGTGCATGGTGATTGTGACTTGAGACTAGGGAGGTCAATTCAACCCATTAGTATATGTGCATGGTGATTGTGACTTGAGACTAGGGATGTCAATTCAACCCGAAATCTGTGGACCGGCCCGAACAACCCGGTAATATTAGTGGGTTAGGGTTGTAATTTTATTACCCGAATACAAAACGGGCTAAACGGGTTGGCCCGAATGGGTTGGCGGGTTAAATGGGTTAGCTCGAAGGGGTTGCGGGTCGGCCCGATGGGTTGTGAGTTTTAATTATAAAATTTAAGTTTTAGGAGTTTTTTATATTTTTGAATCCTCAAACTTCACTCTACACAATCATTAGTCTTATTCAATCTTCATTCTACACTTTTCCACTCGATCCCACAATATCAGCTTTCAAGTTCCATCTCAACTCATTATTGCACTGTCCCATCTTGCCACTATGTCTTACCACCACCAAAGCCAATCAAGACAAAATTAAAAACTAACCCATCAAAATCTTAATATATTTATCATTTTAATAATGATTCATGTAAGATATGATTTTTAATTTTCATAAAGAATTAGTTACGAAAAATGCCATAATAATGACACGAACACAAGCTTTAATTGATATTATAGTTGATCGAGATGAAAGGCTTCTTTTCAAGTATTATTGAAGAAAACTATGAAAATTTGAAGATGTTATATGATTCTAAACTAAAAAGAAAAAAGTATCTAAAATTTAAAATCATTTTAATAATTTTGATACAAGAGATTATTTTCGAAGGTTTTTAGGCTTGAATAGCCCGATGGGTTAGCCCAAAACCCAACGAGTTAGGGTTAGGGTTGAAAATTTATGACCCGAAAAATTCATAACCTGAATGGCCCGCACCCAAATAGCCCGGCGACCCGAGTGGGTTGGCCCGAACCCGAACGGGTTAGCGCAATTGACATCCCTAAGTGAGATCCATTCACTAGAAGAAACGGTTAATAATATTTTTTTATGTAATTAAGGACGTATAAATAAATATACCAACAACTTTTCAAAAAGCATTATAATTGTCAATTCCTCTTTCAACACCAATAAATGTACACTATCTTACATTGCTGAAGCTGGATTTTGAATCGCCAAGAGCCCAAGATGATATAGATGCAAGGCATGTTTCTTTTCTCATTTTTAAAGAGTATAGATAATAGTTCATTATCTACTTCTATAGTGCCATGAACCCTCAGCTTATTTGATGGGTGAAAAGTGTTTTATCAATTAGGTTGTGTTTTATCGTCACATAATTAGCAACATCATACCTCCAATTAACTTAATAAGCATTAATCAGATCGTTGCACTTGTTTGATTAGTATGACTGATCCTATTGATAGTGTAAGAAGTGAGTCCACATTCAACTCTTAAACATGAATAATTAAAGGATAAAGATGGAATCTGAATCTAGTGTATGGGCTATCAATGCTCTAGTTGGCTAGCTCCAAATCTGTTGGGAGCGGTTACTACTTGTATGAGCTGCATATATAGCTCATTTTGCTTGTATCTAGTTAGTTAGTGAGTCAATCAATAAACAAAATTCCTTTTCTCCAAGAAACTACTCTCTCTTCTTCAAGATTAGTGTGTGTTTTATGTGAATTACAGAGAGAACACCAAAAAGTGTGTGAGCCTTGTGTGCTGAGTTAACATATAGTTATGTTAATTAACCAATGGAGTACTAGCTAATATAGTAAGGCCTTAATCCTATATATATTTATTTCATATCTATACATGGACACCCAATTAAAAACATAAAGTTAATGCATAGTGATGAACAAGAGTGGCTTCATAATAATGGGAATGACGTATATATAATGATTCCACAAAAAAACCTTGAAAGACAAATGCAGTGATCAAATAGATTACAGAAAATCCTTCAATTGCTTCATAAGCCAACCTTACTTCAAACTTTAGACTTTCTTCTTTTATAGAAACAATTTTATAAGCTCGATGATACCTACGGGGCGCTCAGAGTTTCTGAACAACGACCGAGTTCAACAACCCGGCTTGTTCAATTGTCTGGGTGAGGTCAGTGAGAACCTTGGGAGGAAATCCGACTGTCTGCAGCTGATACGATCGTGTACCCCCAGGCCGAGATGCATCAATGAAAGAGCGAATATCAGCTATCGTGTGGTGGTGATTGAAGTGTGCAACCATTCGGGTTCCATCAGCAAGCCTGAGTTGAATCGAAGTTGATGGCAGTGATTTATCTACTACGAGGCCTTCTGAAGGGGTCGGGGCACTAAGGAGGGGAGCAGCAGCGGTTGTTGTCTCAGGAGCAGAGACGGTTGCAGAGCTGCTTCCTAGAGTCCTGCCAATTCCCTGAAACGGAACGCTGCGCACTTCTGGTTCCTGTCACAAGATACACGTTGGAAAAGTGTGGAAGAGACGAATATGTCTCCGTTTTAACATATCTGAGTTCGAGATTCATGTGCACTTACAGGGCGGTTTTCATCCCTCCTTATGAGATTGACATGAACAGAGGATCTCCTGTCGGCCGGCTCCAGCTCTTTCGGGCACTCGGATTTTCTGATGCTCTGCAATGAAAATCATTACCGCAAAGCACATATGGTAAGCTCATTCACACATCATGAAATCCCAAAACTCAATCTCACAATTCTACTTTGAAAATATGGAAATCAGTTCCAAAGTGGATTCATGTTGTGCATTCAATCTGAGACAGCCATTTTCAGTGAATACGAGAAACGTGCAATAACAAAAGGAGTGACACGCAATCATGAGGGCATCCTAATGACGAGTTCCAAGAGTAGCTTCGGCATATCGACTACCTAATAATAGTTAAGCCCTAACATTCAGCCCTTTCTAATGTTAGTATCAGTTTCCCACTTACCTCAAGAAAAGAAGCATTTTCAGGATCATCCAATCTCCTCAAAGGGCCATCGTTAATGGTGAAACCATTTCTCCAGAAGACAATGTTGTGCACCACCGACTCGGGCTGCTGTGGAGCAGTTGGTACAGTTTCACCAGAAAGCAGCCTTCCTGTCCCTGTGAAGCTTCTAGAGCTCGAAGATGGCTGAAGATTCTCCAAGGGGCCTTGTGTAGCCCCCAGCTGTCGAGCTTGGTCAAAAATTGCATCAACATCATTACCACCCTTGGACGGATCTTGGACAAGCATACCACTGAACATAACATAGTTAGCGAGATAAAGAGTGACCAACTATACCTAACCGAAAGGTGAAATCTTTGTTGCCAAATATTTGAATCGAAGTAGTAAAACTTGAACTTGATCACAAGCTATAAAACCAGATCATTTAACCCGCAAACTCACATAATTATATGCACTCCCACATCACATACATATCAATGTTAAAATCACATAATTAGTAAGATAAAGAGTCCCAACTATACCTAACCGAAAGGTAAAATCTTCGTTTTCGAAATCGAACAAGGCATACACCGAAGAGATACATTAGAGTCGAAGCAGTACAAACTTGAACAAGATCATTCAACCTAGAAACTCACATAATTATATGCACTCCCAACACATTCAATTGCTTCGGCTTCGCACAGGAATCAAACAACGGATCACTCAATCGAATCAATCAATTGATACCATCAAAAGCAGCATAAAATTCCAAACCACAATACCAGATCCCACCACTACCACTACCAAACATCACAAACAAGAGGGAGAGTGAAACATCCCTCAAAAAAATACGTTCTTGAAGTGTAAACACACGAATTCAAAGGAATTAAAGGCTTGAATAAAGCGCTTCAAATCCAAAATTGAATAATTGGTGATGAGAAAGCAAGCGTAAATTCAAAGCCAAGGCTAATTCACAGCTCAATTAGGAGCATTTAAAATTAGGGTAAAAATTGAAATGATGGGAATCACGAGAAGGAACCTTTTCTCCCCGCCGGTGTAGTATTCCTGGGGGCCATCGGAGTCACTGTCGGAGTCGTGAGCCGACGGGCGATTGAGGTCGGAGAGAGTCCGGATGCCGCCGGGCCGGCTGGTGGAGGGTTTTGAGGGTTTCTTGTCGCGCGAAGCCATGGCTCTAGCTTTCGATTAGTTTTTCGTTTAACGGTATTGGAATTGAATTTGATTGAGCGAGAGAGATGACAGCGAAACAAGACGAAGAGAAAAGAAGGAACTAGAATAATTTCTTTTTTATTTTATTTTTTTCTCTTAAAAAAAAATAGGTTGGCATGAAGCAGAAGAAATTATGGCCTAAGAAACCCCTAATCCATCATGCATGAACCAAATATTTATATTCTAAAAATAATCTCTTCTCTGAAATATATGTTCTCTATGCATATGTTGAACTATCATTGACACAAAATCTTGATCTGATTGTTATATTAGTTATCTTGAAACAATTCATAATCACTGCAATCCCAAAAACATTATCACTTTCTACTATCAACTTATGGACACCCTCTTTTTCTCATTCCTATTTGTAAGTAAGTGGTGATAAGATTTAATATGTCAACTCATATTTTATTGTTGTGCGGCCCCAAGCTAATCAAGACATTTATTATTTTGTATATTCTAAACAAATACGAATTGATTATCTTAGACCGGATGAAGTATCGGATATGTAACAACATCATACTCAATTTAAAAAATGGATGCAAGAAATGATCACTCGAAAGGTTGAAATTGTAGATAAAAGTTGTAATATCACATCAATAGGATTATAGAGCAAGCCATATACTCCCTCTTCGTTACATGTTAATTGAGTCATTTTTCTATTTTAGAAAGTTATCAATTATGGCAAAAAGTAATTTATCTTACTTACTTTATTATCTATTCATCTCTATTACTTTGTTCTCCATCCACTTAACATATTATTCTTAAACTCTGCGCTGATAAGAAATGATTCTATTAACGAGTAACAGAGGGAGTATTGTATACACATTTGGCCTAAGCCGAGCACGACTTTGGTGTACCAAACTTCCACCTAAAAATAACGAGTGCAACACAACTAGAAATTGTATTATTCCATTGTGTTAATTATAGAGGCTATAGCTACAGTTTTATTTCAACTATATAACGTTTATTTTATTATTTAGCCATAGTAGTTGTCGAAAAATACCAAAGGTGCCAACTCATTTCCAATGGTGTAGGCATTTGTGTTATTACCTAGCTTTGCCAACTCTCCTAAACAAAAACCAGCATGGTCCATTTAAAGCACTATTTCAACGCCTTATTTGTGCATTAAACACTGTTGAATACTTGGACAAGATTACAAGCTAAAACTCATTATTAATGGTCAATTGATCGAAATTTAAAATAATCAAATAATTTCAGTCCCATTCAGTTAAATTGGAATATTGGATTGTAGTTGGCACTATGCATTCTGAAAAGTGAAACTTTTTCTCTAATGGGTGGGCCAAAGCACTTTCCCTTTTAAAGTAGTGCCTCCAAAAATAAGCAAAATACACTTTCACCATCTCCACAATGGACTATACTTTTCAAGCAACCAAAACCAGAAATCCCCTCCGATATACTTTCGACGGCCACTTCTCACCGGATACTCCACGGGATGACTCGTCATCAGAATCCCGATGCTCAAACTCGAGCTTCCAAGTGATAGCCGACAGCATGGTCCGAATGGAGACTGCCCGGCTCGAGATGATGAAGAAGAGGGAGATGGCGAGGCTGGACGCTCAGAAGCAGCAGGCTGAGTTGGAAGTCGAGATGACTCGGATGATGTTGCAGACGCAAGTGCATATTGCTTCGACCGTTTGCCACACCAGGAAGAGGAAGAATAGCAGTGATGGAGGTCTACTTCTCACTCTGCTCCTCTCTAATATGCTTTGATGCCCTTCGACTTTTTCGGCTTAAAGCTACTGCTACTATGAAGAAATTCCACTGGAAAATGCAGATGCTTTCACTGCCTACTGTTATTATCACAATATATATGTATACAGATTCCCAAAAGGAGTAGGAGATGACTGATGCTCTATTTGCATGTATAGGGACAAATTTAATAAATATGGAAAATTGTCATCTGTGCTACATAGCCTAAGAGCTTCACATAAAGTCGAACTGAGGCTTTTTGGAAAGAGGGCTAGGATTTCCAATTTGATTAGTGACAGAGCGAATAGCAGTTCGTCGTTTTTCAGCACTTTCAATATATTCTCTAATAGGAGGAAGTGAGCTTTGTTCTTCGTTTTTCTGTACTTGTCCCCGGATAATCTATAATCAAACAAACTCATTACTTGTTGTGGAGAGAGAGAGAGAGAAGAAGAAGAAGAAGAAGTTTATCAGTTTCATGGTATACCTTGGATGCCCATTGCCTCTCAGCTTGTTGGCATACATCTCTTATGTCACGACCAGACATTCTGCATACACATACCAATCAATTAAGGACAATACTACAAAAGCACTAAAAATGAGAAACAAATTTACACAAATAATGTCATCATTAGTAGAATTATGGTTCTGTCATGCTTACTCTTCGGTAGCTCTGGCAAGTTCAGCAATTTCAGAGTGTGTCAAGTGCTTAGCATACTGAGTCACAATAGCTTCACGAGTCTGCTGATCCGGTATGGCAAAAGTGATCATGGAATCAAATCGACTGAAAGTGATCATAGGAGTGAATATAAGTCCCTGAATAATCAAAAAGTAGCTGCTGCCCCACGTTGAAATGAACAAGCAATTCTTTTACCTGAGCAAAGCCGGATCAAGGTCTTGTTTTCTATTGGTTGCGGCAATAACCACAACTTTCTTTTCCTGCTCAAATCCATCAATCTGCAAATGTATTTCATAGTGTCTTGAAAAACTGTCCATTTGCTTTTAATATTCAACCCATAAAAATTCTATCCCCCCACCAAAAAGACAAATAGAATAAAAGATACAAAAAAGAAAATAACACTGAAAATAAGTTATTTATATGCAGAGAAGAACCAACAGCAACAGCCAGAAAGACACAAATTTGTATTTGCAGTTCCTATGGCACCCAGTCATCCATCGCTCCCTGGGCTTAAGTTTATGCATTAATTAGCCAAAACTGGTTTCTGAGAAATCAAATATCAAACACTATTCTGGAAGTTAACACTTTTAAACTTCTTTCCTGACTGAGACATCAGATAAACCAGCTTACCTGTCGCAACAATACGGACAACAGCCTACGTGTGGCCTCGTGTATGTCACTATCACGGGTAGTAGCAAGTGAATCAACCTGCAATAGAGTTCCATCAAATCAATGATTGATTTGCCATCTAAAACAAGGCACAACCTTCATTACCTCATCAAGGAAAATGATAGCGCCTTCTTGGAGTTCATTAGCCAGTGAAAACACTTTCCCCAACAATCGCTCACTTTCACCATAATATTTAGACATTACAATTTCCAATGGGACGTATAACAATGGAACTTTCTGCCAAGGTAGAAAAAGCACTTAAAAATACAAAATATCACACAAGTGTAGCAAATAGAATTAGAAATATTACCTAATGAAACAAAAGTAAAAATAACATAATAATTCAAAATGAACTACGAAAAGCTAGTATGTTGACAGTAAGCTTCAAGATGCAGAAAATAATATACCGCTTGATTAGCAATTACACGAGCGCAAGATGTTTTCCCTGTACCTGTAATCAAGGAAAATCAGTAAGCATTGACTAGAATTTCTGGTGATTCGTCAAACTAATTTAATCACAGCCATACTAATTTTTCTACTCAAACGACAAAATACCTAAAGTTAGGGGTAAACCATAACAACAAAGAGTGATGAAAATTTCTTGAACATATGTTTGGCTCAAACGATATTGATAAGTGAAAAAGAAAACTTACTCCTACTCCCAACTGAAGAGTGTTACAATTTACAAACTTAATAATTAATATAAGAAGAAAATCAAGTTAGCTAGATGCACTGAATATTTGAATATCCCAGCGAGATTCAATCTAGATATTCAACTGGCTTACGAGTTCATTTAGTTTGATGCTATGCTCAAATTCATTCTCCGTTTTTCACGAGAAGTATCTTAAATAAGATGTGTTCTCAGGAAATAATGATGTGATGCATTGAGTACGTAAGAAAAACAGTTTTCGCTGTAATTCCTACTATATACAGTACATATATACTATATATATCATTCTTGACCTGGTGGGCCTTCAAAAAGCACTGCACGTGGTCTGTTGGTCTCGAACTTAGACCGAGTACCACGGGCAATGTCATCATACACTTCTGGACTCTTTAGAGCCAGTAATATAGTATCTTCTATTTCCCTGCCAGATTGAAAAAAAAAAGTTTAAACAAAAAAAGACCTTTATGTCATATCACCAAGAAAATCAAATAAGATATAAATGAGAGACTCCCATGAACGAATGCATTCTGATGATAATAGAGTCTGGAGAAGATATGGATCGTCTTCTTTGTGAGTGCAAAATCAGTAAAATATTAATTATTTTTTCATGCAAATTGGTGAAAGAAAGAAGTAAAATTTCATGCAAATTGGTGAAAGAAAGAAGAGAAGTAAAAAAGACCATAATGTCTTTTCATAAAAGGACTTTAGGATATAAAGAATTCAAGTACAAGCATGCATCTTCCAGGATGTCCAAATTACATTTTTACTCTCTTCCTTTCATTAAAGAATTTTCCTTTGCTGAAGTAACTGACGCAATAAGATGTGCAAACATCTTAAACATGTTAAAGGAAAACCTTCTCTAAAAGAAATGTACACACCAAAACCAACTCCAAAAGAATTACGCAAACAAAAAATTTAACTGGAAAAGTTTTATTTTCAAGTGACTAGAAATCTGTTAGAGTTTAGAAATCCAACTTTATCAAGAAATCAATTAAAGCACCAAAATGAATATTGCTATGGTCCATTCAATACCTTTTTTGATTATCATAGCCAGCAATGTTATCCCAAGATATATCTGCATTTGGGTCTTCCAGGTTGGGAGATTTAAGTCCATAAATTTTGACTCCCATTCCCTCTAGATTAGAGATTGTTTTGTCTACTGCTGGAACCTGTGCAGCACCTCCCTTTGGCCCTAATCCGAAGCTTCTTGGCTGTCCTGCTAGCTGTAGGACGGATGCCAAAGCATCAAGTTCCTCAGAAGTAAAACTACCCTGTTTCATGAGCTCAATTTCCTGCACATAGGCAACCACTCCGTTACCAAAACCTCAGTGCCAACAGACGTGTGACACATAACATAATTGGAAGAAAAACATTGAGGCCACACAACAGATTGACAGCTTCAAATGGATAACGAGTTTGTAGTACAGTTATAAGAACTGACAGCTTTATCAGAGCTAATGAGTGGACGAAATATGACAATGCATAAATCTTCATTGTCCGTAGACTCTACACTTTTTCCATTTGCATCACCTCGATCTCCACTTGCTCCTTTTGGAGCTGTTGGACGACTGAGCGCTAGTTGCCAGGCAACACCACTGATCAAAGGGTTCAAAATATTATCAGCATATACTAAAGTCATAGGAATTGAAAAAACAGTTTCAACAATAAATAGAACCGTTTGATTCAGGTGTTTAGTTTCAGATAGGAAAGAAGGTTGAAGTGAAATTAGAAGCCGTGCAACACACTAACCTGTCCCAAGCACGCAGTATCATATCTGATCCAACAGAATTATCCTCGGCCTTGACCCCAAGACGTGAAACAAAGTTTGCAATGAGGAAAGGGATTTCAGCTGACGGGGGAACTTGGAACTTGATTGACACCTGCCAATAAACATGATATTAGGGCAGGGAATTAATTCACAGTTCAAAGAAAGAAATCAACATCATTCAGGAAAAGGTGGACGACCACAGAGAAACAAACATTTATTGATATTCCACCACAATATACACAGCAGAAGACAAGAGCAGAATGGACACAGGGAATCTCCGATATTTTAAAAAACCACCAACCTTTGGTCCCTTAACAGAAACAGTAAAATTAGGACAAGAACCAGCTCGTCCTCCTTTGTTCTTGAGTAATTCTACAAGTCGAGCTTTGTCTTTCTTTGCAATTTCATCCAGGTTTTGCTGCCTTGCAGCAGGAGAAGATTCCAGTGATGGGGGAACTTTAGCATATTCAGGCAAAGGTGAGCTACTTTTAGGCAATGGCGAACTTTTAGCATCTTCCTGCAGTTGCCATATGATTGACAGAATCAATGAAAGTATACGGTATCACTGAACAAAGAGAAACCTTAAGAGTATGTATCATTGGTTTTCAGCGACTTTTCTTTGTTTTCTATGTGTGGGGGAGGGGGGTAAATGAGTCAAACTAAGCTTAAAGAGACAGCTAAAATAAGGCTCACCAACTAAAGTGAGAGGTTGGTAAGATGAAGAAAGAAGGGGATTGGAACCCAACTCAACTAAATGATTCGATGATTTTGAGCCTATACAGCATGGAATAAATTGATAATGGGGGGATATGCAAATAACAAAAAATTAGGGGGAAAATTCTCATGGCTAGTTGTGGAAAGATAGGGACATCCAAAAATCCCAATGAATACAAGGATATTATCATTAAGGACTAATAATGATTTTAAATTACTGCTATCAATGGCAAAGGAGACCGCAGGAAGAGGGAAATGCCTTAGTTTGACGTCATGATATCATGGAGCCAACTTCAACTGAACAGATGGGTCTCAATAAGAAGGACAACTTAAATGTAATCTCTTTGCACTTCCTATTTAGTGTAGAAGTAGATGTAACCACGAGCTTTTTTTTTGTTTGATCAAAAACATACTAACCTCATCACCATCTGCTAAGGCTACATCCAACATTCCAAATCCAAGTAATCCAGCTAAAGCACTGTGAACAAAAAAATTTGGCAGCCTTTCTGGTTTCCAACCATCTGGTCCATATGATTTTTGCTGCTCAAAACTCCCTAATTGTACAAAAAATGTAAAAACAGCTCAATTTCACATTGAGTGTAGAAAGAAAGCGATATGATGAAAACACATCAAAAGTAAATCCAGCAGTAAAATCATCATCAAATTACATGACAAATAAACTAACACCTTCCACAGAAGAAGAATGCATACAAATAAAAATGGATTGAGCAATTGAACTGCAAAATTGATGCAATGTCGGTGTAATGCTTCAACTAAAATGATGTTGTGAATCTCATATGAAGAATTAATCTGCTATACAATAATACAAACAAGTGTTTACTACTCGGAGCAGAACCTAACATGAATGTACAGAAAACTCAACTTGATATCAATTCAAAACAAACAACCATTGCGGCGATTGATTCACGTCGTTTACATAGCAAAACAAACACACACAAAAGAAACAGTAATTCTCCACTCAACCGAATCTTCAACCATTGATCAATAAAATTTCAGAGGAATTTCTCGTAGTTAATGGTGCCAATTAAGAAACGAACAAAAAGAGAAAATAAGCACAGAGATGATAACAGGAAAAAGTAAATGGAAAGAGTGGAGAGCGTACGATTGCAGAGAGGTGAGAGTGGGAGAGGAGGAATTGACGAGAGGGAAGGGCGAGGGTTTAGGGTTTTAGCAGAGGCGATGGAGCGGCGTGAGGTGAGTGCCCGAGCGAGACGCCAAACTGTGGCCATGGCGGTGGATCCGCCGCTCCTTAGCTGGTGGAGGACGGCGGGGTTTCGTGGCGCGCAAGAATCAGCGGAGGCAGCGTTGTATAAACTACTACACTTTAAATCGTTACCCAATTCCAAATTCGATTCTCACGAATTTAAGTTTGATTTTGCAGAAATTGCCAGCGTTTTCTATTTTCGTACTAGTCACATTATAGCTTGCATTTCCACTTTTTTTAGTGATAATAGCAAACCATTAATTTAGATGAAATCTGATATTTTCACATAAACTATAATTTTCGATGAAATATAATATTTTCACATAAATATTACAAACTTTAGAATATGTGCAATATTTCCTTGTAGTATGTTTATGCCAATCAAAAATATTTCATCTTAACATCTAAATGCCACGTCACCCGCCATTATTTCTCCTCCACCTTATCACCTCTTCTCCTCCACCTTATTACATTATACGCGGGAGCAGTGGCGGATCCAGAAATTTATATTCGGGGGTACGAGTAGTCGAATAGGAGTATTTGAATAGGAATAGGGGTACATTTTATTATAAAATTAAAATTTTCTATATATATACTCCCTCCGTCGGCGAATAGGAGTCCCGTTTTTCCATTTTAGTCCGTCCGCGAATAAGAGTCTCGGTTCACTAATACCATAAATGGTAATAGGGTCCCAACTTCCACTAACTCGTTCCACTCACATATCATTTAAAACTAACATATACAAGTGGGACCCCTATTCCACTAATTTTCTTCCATCCACTTTTCTTAACCTTTCTTAAAATCCGCGTCATTTAAAAATGAAACTCTTAATCGTGGACGGAGACAGTACATAATAGAGTTAAATAAAAAAAAATTGGGGGGTCATTCGAACCCCCTGGTTACCACCTCCCTCTGGCAGTGCACAGGAGAATATTCTATTGTCGTGATATACCAAGGTAATCCAATTTGGTATGTTATATCAGTACATTTTTGACATAATTATGGAAACATATTTAATTTTTTAAAAATTTATTGATAATCACGTATACACACAATGTTTATAAAAAACATTTGTCTTTTGCAAAGAGAAAAAGATGAGAATGCTTCTATCTTCTAAATACTCTAAACTCATAGATATGGAGGAGAAATATGTTTCAAGAGTTGTAGAGGAGAAAATGAGTCCTAGTGTGCAGAATACCTAAATTAACAAAAGAAATTTGTGACGTTGAGTAGTATCCCACATCGGGGAGAGAGAAGAAGAAAGGAGAGAAAGAGGGGATATAAAACAGAGGGGACTGGGACTGGTGAACATACTTACCTGGACGGGGTCGATGGGAGATCCATAAGGCCCATGGCCTAGGTTGGCGACCTCCATTGCACTACGGAGGGGCGCCCGCCTAAGGTCGGCCCAAGTGGTCGAGCCTACGTCATAATTTGTGCTAGAGGGGGCCTGCGTTCGCGCGGCCCCTATCCATTTAGTTCAATCTTCTTATTCTTATTCCTCTTGAGGTCTCTTCCTACGATGGAAATCAGTCCATATTATTTTTTTACTGACTATTTAGGATGCAGGCATGAACATTTATTCTTAACACTACTCACAATTGACAAGTTGAAATGGTTAAAAATCTAGCAATTGCAATCAATCATCAAGGTAACTGATGGCTGAAGCAATTATGAGTAAGTGGTGTTGGTGTGCAATCTTTACAGATCACTGATCTTGTGTTTGGGTGGATGGCCAACTTGATCATGGAAGAGCTATAATTTGTGAATGCTCAGAAGGTCCCACTATCAAAAACTCCTCGGATTATCCCCGCCACCTCAAGACAAGATGGTTGGGAAATATGTTTCGTAAAGCTCAATGAACTTGCTCCTGTAAAACTGTAATCTTGCATGCTTGGAAAGAGATCTACCTACATGTATAGATGAAGTGGCTCATCTTGTTGTCATTTAGTTTCAAATTGGATTATTTTTTAGAATCATGTTTCGTTGTTGCTGGTGCTGATACAAATGAGTCACAATTTGATTTTTTAGAAGATTCAGAAAGACAAAAAACAGACCCTTGGAAGGCTGGATGAATAAGTTGTGTGATGGCTCAGAAACAGATTCAAAGATCAAATCTTTAGTTGTTTCTCATCACTCTTCTCTATTTAGAGTCGTACATATGGAGGAAAATGAGAAACAGGTTTCAAGAGCTGTAGGGAGGAGAGATTGGGTGCAAGTGTAGGCTACAGAATTTAATTTGCGAAAGGAAGTTGCCCCACATCGGTGAGAGGGAAGAAGAAAGAAGAGAAAGTGAGGATATAAAATAGAGGCGATTAGGACTGAGAAACATACTTACCTGGACGGGGTGGATGGGTGATCCACAAGGCCCATGGCCTAGGTTGGCGACCTTCATTGCACTTGGAAGGGGCGCCCGCCTAAGGTCGGCCCAAGCGGTCGAGCCTACGTCATAATTTGTGCCAGAGGGGGCCTGCGTTCGCGCGGCCCCTGCCCACCAAAGTTCAACCTTTTCGTTTGGAAAAGGGCTAGAAAGCCCATTTGTTACTGACATTCCAACTATCTAGTCTTTAGCCCATTTTCCTCCTAGGCCTATATTTTTGTGTTGCATTAGGCTGCATTCAGTGTAAACATTGTCGAAGACGATCACTTATAATTCAATGTGTTATTTATAAGAATATTCAAAATTCATACCTCAAAAAAAGTGGTCAAGTGTTTCATATATTATCCATTCGTAAAAGGACAAAACCCCACGAGCCTAAAATTAAAATCATTTTCTGTGAAATAGTAAAATCTCAAAATCTGTTCAAGCGGACGATTGGTTTTTTAGGTTCAAACAAATTTGTTCTGAGTTGAACCAGTAAATGGATTCGATTTTTAAACACCAATTGTGAGAATGTCAGATCCTAAAATGCCAAACCTGGTTTAATTGGGCTTACAGGAATTTAAATATTTTTTTAAAAAATGGACGATAAAGTGCAATGTTAGTTAGTAATATATTTTTCTCTTTGTTGTATCGCACTCCCTCTGTCCCAAGATAAGTGACTTGTATTCCTTTTTGGGGTGTCCCACTATAAGTGCCTATTTTCATTTTTAGCAAAAAGTCATCTCTCTTACCTTATTCTTCACCTACTTTATTCTCTCTTCTCACCTCTACTTTTCCCTCTCTCCACTTTAACTTATTTAAATACCATTTCTTAAATCCCGTGTCCAAAAAAAGTAGGTCACTTATCTTGGACTCAACCCATTTCCTCGTTTGTCAAAAATTAACTCATTTATATCCTCTCTTATCTCTTCAATCTTATTCTTTTTCCTTTTTTATTCTTTCTCATCTCTTTCACTTTATTCCTTCTTTGTTTTATTATCTTCAGATGTAATTCACAATACTTTTTCCTTATTTTTGTGTCAAGTGAAACATGTCTCTTATTATCTTCAGATGTAATTCACAATACTTTTTCCTTATTTTTGTGTCAAGTGAAACAAGTCTCTTATGATGGAACAAAAATATTTTAAAACAATAATGTCAATATTTATTAGAGTAGAGAGAGACAGCCAAGCAATGAAATTAATCGAGCCCTCGACCCCGTCTAGACGGTCTCTTGTGGCAGCCACGCAGTAGTGAGTCCGCTTGCGCGTGTATCGCAAATGAGGTAGTCGAGCCCTCGACCCCGTCTAGACGGTTTCTTGTGGCAGCCACGCAGTAGTGAGTCCGCTTACGCGTGTATCGCAAATGAGGGCCTTAATTTGCTTGTTCATTCAACATTTGCAAAAATCTACCCCTTTAAATGACATTCAAAGTTAATTCATATTCACTTGCAAGATCTTGCTTGTGTGTATCTTGATATAAACAAAACATTTTAAGAGCATCCGCAGCGGTGGGCTGTTTGTCCGTGCCGCTGAGCACGAGCTCGTCCGTGCCTCTGCGAGCTGTCCGTCTGTGCCAGCGGCACGACGCTGCTCTTAGCTAAGAGCACGTCCGTGCCGCTGAGCAGCCCTACGTGGCGTCTTCTTATTGGCCAATGGCATAGCTGTTGGCTGATTCGAATTTTCTTTTCTTTTTTTTTTTTCAAAATTCATAAATAATTCAAAATAATACCAAAAAATTAAAAAAATATATATTTTTGGGTTCCCAAAAAATAGAGCCGTTTGTGGACGTTTTTTTTTGGATTTTTGTGATTTTTTTTATTTTTTTTTATCTCAAAATCATCTATAAATATACACATTCATCATCCACTTTTCATATCAAATTATCTCTTATTCATACTTTTTCATACTAAATCATCTACATCTTCCTCTCACCCAAACTCTCTCTAAAAAATTCAAAAATGGATTTCACCAATCTCATTGCGGAAGCGGAGCGCGAAGAACAAGAATATTATGAACAATATCGTGCCGCCTATGAAGCCTATGTCGCCGCCAATACCCCTGCCCCTCGTCCTCAACCAACTAGAGCAAAACGTCACTACATCCCTCGTGATCGAGAGGGAGCCCATGAAAGGCTCGTTGCCGACTATTTTTCCGACCAGTCGCGTTATCCAGAAGATTACTTTCGGCGCCGTTTTCGCATGTCAAAACGGTTGTTTATGCGTATTGTCAACACATTGTCCACTCGCGTTGAATACTTTCAAGAAGGTGCAGACGCAACCGGTCGGCAAAGTCTCACGGCGTTGCAAAAGTGTACTTGTGCCATCCGACAACTTGCTACTGGGCAAACGGCTGACCTCTTCGACGAGTATTTGCATGTCGGTGAGTCAACTGGAATCCTATGCCTCAAGAGTTTTTGCGACGGCGTTCGTGCTGCTTTCGGCGAGGAATTCCTTCGGGCACCCACCACCGACGATTGCCAATGGTTGCTTCATCTTTACGAAACAATCCACGGTTTTCCCGGTATGCTAGGCAGCATTGACTATATGCATTGGAAGTGGATGATTTCCCTGACTGCTTGGAAGGGGCAACACTTAAGCGGCCACAAAGGTGGCGGTCCAACGCTTATCCTTGAAGCGGTCGCCGACTACCGCCTATGGATTTGGCATGCATATTTCGGTTTTGTCGGATCCAACAACGACTTGAACGTGTTATATTCTTCACCACTCTTCGATGATGTTTTGAATGGTGTAGCACCGGCGATCGACTTCACCGTCAACGGAAATACATACCACATGGGTTACTATCTTGCCGATGGTATCTACCCAAAGTGGTCGACTTTCGTGAAGTCGTTCAACAATCCACAAGAGCAAAGACGGATTCTTTTTGCGCAGCGTCAAGAGTCTGCTCGGAAAGACGTCGAAAGAGCTTTTGGTGTCCTTCAAGGCCGATTCAACATTGTGAAGTCCCCTTCTCGGCTTTGGTACGTTAAGAATATCGCCGACATTATGTACACGTGTATTATCTTGCACAACATGATTATAGCTGACGAAGGACCGATGACGGCTAACTTTTACAACGAGGATGAAGCCGGAAGCTCAACCGCGAGGTCTCCCCCACGCCGAGGTGTGCATACGACGGTGAACTAGAGGATCGAAAGAAGACACACAATGTACGATACAAGAGCCCACACTGAGCTACAAAAATATCTAATCAATAACATTTGGGCGAAATTCGGCAACGAGTAGTGCGTCTTTTTAATTTTATTGATTTTAATTGTGTAATTTTTAATTTTTAGGATTTTAATTGTGTAATTTTTAATTTTTAGAATTTTAATTATGTAATTTTTAATTATTTTGTAATTTGTAATAGTATTTCGGGTATTTTTAATGCATTTTAATATTGTGGAAATGTTTTTATTTAAATTGAATAATAGAATGGTGGGACCCTTGAGCTTGTCCTTAGCTAAGAGCACGGATGTGGATTTTGTGCTCTTAGCTAAGGACAAGGAGTAAAAATGGGTCCGGGCCCACTTCCGTGCTCTTAGCTAAGAGCATGGATGGGGATGCTCTAAATGTGTATCTTGAGCATTCACAATGGGGAGGGGAGAGAGAGCACACTCCAATACTCCATTGCAACAGGGGGTGCGGCAAAGATGTGTTTGGAATAACCCAAAATCTGAACATATAGAGTCAAGATTGTAAATTTCTAACCAGATTATTGCACGTCCGATAAACTTGAATCAAATGGACTAGTATAATTGACGTCCTTAATTAAAATCACCAAACGACCCTTTTAATAGATACCACATTAAAGAATATAATAGCTTCAAATTAACTTTTTTTTAAAGAATAGTTAAGTACATAGAAAACTTAGAGCATCCGCAATGGTTAATAGGCCAGCCATAGGCCAGCCATTCTCTCCTCTGCCACGTCAGCAACACTAAAAAAACCACCTGTCACGTCAGATTTAGGCTAGCCATAGGCCAACCATAGGACAGCCGCAATAAAAACAATTCAAAATATACTACATTTACGGAATTAAAATTGCGATATACAGAATTAAATTTACGACACATATACGGGAAAAATAATCCATTCCATTAAAAAAAAAGTACAAAGATTTAAAAAAAAAAGTACATGATTTTTTTTTAAAAAAAAAAAGGGCTTCAACACCCGAGCCCCGCCACTCTCTACTCCTCATCGCCGTCGCCGTCGCCCTCCTCGTGGCCGTCGCCGCCGCCGCTGCCGCCACCCGTGGTATCTGAGCCCACGTCGGAACCCCCCAGCCTCCTCGTCGCGATATCTAAATCAGCACGCATGCTTTCGAGCATCTCGAAAAGAATCCTCTTCTCCGTGGGGTCAGTGGCGTTCTTCCACTCTCGGAAGACCTGTAACATCTGAGCCCGCGTTTGGTTACGCGAATGGAGAGTGTACGCGAGTGGGGCGGCTGGGAGGGCGGAGGACTGGACCTCGCGGGGCGGTAGGGGGGATCTGCCCCTCGCAGCCCGCTGCGCCCGCTTCTGTCCAACCGGGCGGGGGCGACCAGTAAATGAAGGAGGGGATGGAAACTCCTCAGCATCCGGGGGGAGGTCGTGGGATCCGCCGCTGCTGCCGCTGTAGTCGCCGCTATAGTTAAGTCGCTGCTTCTTCGGCCACCCAGCGTCGCACCCCGCCCGGAACTTCTCCGAGTCCTTCAGCAACAAGAAGCACTCCCAGAAGGTGAACTCCTTATACTTCCCCTCCAAGGGGAACTGACTCGCGGCTATCCTCCGGGCGTCGTCCTCAGTCTGCCCACTTTTGAGCTGACGGAGGGCGTTGGCGTACAAATTCGCAAAACGGCCCACTGAGGCCCTGGTGCGTTCCCACCCCTTCCGGACCTCCTCGTTGCTGAAGTCCTTCCCGTGCGGGCAGTGCCTCTTATAGGCAGCACTGATCTTCGCCCACATGTTGACGACCCGCTGGTTGTTCGCAACCAGTGGATCGTCGCACACCTCCAACCACCCCTTGGCCACCGCGGCGTACTCATCCTCCGTCCACTTCCTCCGGCCGGTGGCAGTGGGCTGCGATGACTCGCCGACCGCCTTGCCCTTCCCCTTCCCCCTCGTCTTCTTCCTCGGCGCGGCCGGCGTCGCTCGAACGGGAGTATCATCGTCCCCGAGATCGATCCCCATATCATGCAATGACAGAAGGTCATCGCCAGAGAACTGCGTCTCTACCGGGGTCGACGTGTGAGACGAAGCCGTCAAAAAATCAAGCGAGGGCCAATATACCGCGTCCCCTCCCGGTGACCCCTGCAAACCCCCCCCCCCCCGGCATCCCGGGATACATGCCGTGCAGCATCCCCCCCGGCATCCCCCCCTGCCACATCATCCCCATCATCTGCTGCAACATCATCTGCTGCTGCATCTGGGGCATACCCCCCCACCCGGGCGCTGACTGCCCGCCGCTCCCCTGCCCGCCGCCCGGCATCCCCCACGGCATACCCACCGGCATACCCCCCTGTTTCCCCCCCATCGCCCCCCCCGGCGCACCAGCCATCATCCCCATCATCTGATTCTAAGGGATGTTAAATCCCGGGCCCATCTGCCCCCATCCAGATCCCACGGGTACTGTGGGAGTCTGAGAGCCGCTCGTCGCCGGACTGGACTCGTTGTTGTGATCCATCACTCGATGATGCTCTTGAACAGAAAGTTAGAGAGAGAGAAAACTCGTTAAAACAAGTGGTGCAAATGAAAATGAAACGAAAATCGCGTTTATATATGATTTAAAAAAAAAAAAAAAACGAAAATCGGCGCTGGCCGATCGGGCCTCTGCAATGGCGGCTAGCCGATCGGCCAGCGGATCGGCTAGCGACGAGCGATCGGCCAGCCCACGCCGATGCGCTCGCCGATTTCGCGCTGGCCGATTGCAATGGTTCGGCTAGCGCGACGAATCGGCTAGCCGGTCACTAGCCGACCATTGCGGATGCTCTTAATCGCTTCAATTGTATTTTTGATAAACAATATAGGAAGTTTAGAAGTCTCTACACGACTTAGCTCACCTCATCAAAAGTGTGGACCATTTACTCCTAAAAAAGCCTTCTCTGAACCATAAGATCCTAAAGAGATTCTTTTGATTTTTGTAATTCCAATATCATTAATTTACCAAAAAGAAAATCTCCAACAACCAAATTGTGAATTTTGAAGATCAAATGTAGAATATTTCATTTAATTTTCACGAGTTCAGTTTTGCCGGAATGGTAGAATTAAAGACCCTTTTTTTCCAAGAACAGATGATTCAAACATTCAAGAAAAAGGAAATAAAACTGAGGAAATCACGCAATTTCTATATAATTAATTAATTTACAATAAATATTTATAACTGAGAGTGGAGAAAATTTTCCTAGTGCAGAAAGGGCAAAAGATTCCCACTAAGATTCAAAAACAGCAAAGCTAAATAGCTATCTGCAGTAGTTTTGAAGCATTCAATACACTTTCTTGGTAAAAATGCTTCTAATATTAAACAAATTACTTCCACTGCCACGTGTCCCTTCACCGCCGGCGACTGCACCACCGCCTCCGCCGACGGTTATCTCATCACTTTTACAGCTGAAATGCTGCCGGTAGCCCATACACACGGGGACGTTCAAACTCAGAACCCTAGCTTTCGCGCCGCCGGCGATCGGAACTCTCCGCCGATTTTCAATTCCCTCCGATCTCTTCTTCTCGCCGCCGCGGCGGACCTGCCAGACAGGGCTGCTCCTTCCTAGATGGACTCCGCCTCTCCCGGGGCTGGTAGGAGGCTTCCTCGACTTCGATTCGCCTCTCGAGTTGCTCCGGGAGCACGGCGCGCTGCTCACCTTCCGAATCGCCGCCGCGCGGGGGCGATTGCCGCCGTTGCCGGCAGATCTGCTCCTGGAGAACGGCCATATGTTGATGTTGAGCTCCGCCGCGCTCGCGCCGCCGCCTCCATTCTTCTTCTCTCTCCTCCGATTCTCCTTCTCCTTCACGCTCTGCGCCTCTTCGCCGCTCTTCTTCTCGCTCTTCCTGAAAATATCTCTCCACCGCTTTGACGAAGTCAACGCGGAGGAATTCGCCGTCAATTCAGCCGCGGAGGATTCGGATTCCGGTTCCGGCTCCGGATCTCGATCCGCGTCGGCCTCGCGCGGCGGAGCGAGGTTGAGATTGTGGAGGGGGAGGAGGACGCCGCCGGAGAAGAGCTCGTCGGCCGAGAGGAGATTCGGAGGCGGGAGAGAGGGGTTTCTGACCATCCAAAACTCGAATTCAGGCGATGAATTGGCATCGCCGCAGCTTCTTCTTCCGCTTCCGCTGCGGGAAGGCGGTAGGATTCGAGGCGGAGGGTGAGGATCCTCCATTTCTTCAAGGTGTGCCTGTGTGTGTGTGGGTTGGCTTTGTGTTTGTGAAAAGGACTAAAAAGGAATAAATAAAGGTGAGGATGGAATTATCGATTTATAGGAAAGGCGACTATTTATTGAAGAGCGTTGATGGCAGTAATTTTGGTGCAATTCTGTATTATCTGTCGCCCATTAATTTCGCCATTAAACCATATCTTTCTCTCTTTATTATACAAGCTAGTATTATTTGAAAATCATCTAATATAGTATTCAAATAGGCATTAAAAAGGTTTAAAGTTAGGTACCTTTTCCATTTTATTAATTTAATGGTCGTTTGATATTATACTCTTTCCTTGTTGTTCCTAAAAATTGTTTAAAATTTTGGAAATGTCATGAATTTTTATTATAAATATATAGATTAATTTTGTGAAAAGAATGAAAACGACAAAAGAGACAAATTTTTTAGAGACGGGAGGTGTATTATTTTCGTCCAAACGAATAGTTATGTTTTTCTGTTCAGATCATTCAAAAAAAACTAGTCATTGCACATATAGTATATTTTTGGTAACTTTTTTTTTGTTTGAGGTACTCTAAATCACTTTTTCCGACTATCTCGTATTTTGATGCTTAATTATTTCAAGTAAATTATAAAAATATCAATTTTTGAAAAAAAAAGTTAACAATGTTGATTTGAGCTAAGGCTCGGTGGCACTCCATAACGCAACGACGTCCAGAGCCAACTGCAAATAGTCCCGATGTCATATCTGTGGAGGGGCATGTGGCCCGGTGCCCCTTCCCCTCCCTCGTAAAACACATGACCGCAAATCAGTTCCACCCAAATTTGAAGCCCGATGCTCTAAAGTTATTAGTTGTGGACGAATGGAATATTACAATTCAATTCCAAATTTTCAATGATTTGCAGTTAACTCAAAATTTATTTACCTTCCAAATACAGAGAATAAAAAAAAATCAAATGGTGTTAATGTTGGCTTGTCTGTGACGGTTGGAGAGGGAACCTTTTTACTCGGACTTTTTAATTTTACCTCTTTGAATAAAGAATGTCAGCATCTCAAATAAATTGTGTGTGATCTCATGATAAAAGTCAATTTGCAGCTACCCTTAAATTAATTATCATAGAATCTCTATGAGGTCATGATATTGTCGAAGTCAACTATATAAGATAATTATTTCTCTTGAAATTGGTGATGGAGGAGTCGATGATTATTTGGTTGAAAAATTTAAGCAAATGATACATTTTCAATAATGAAATTATTAGTAGCCAAATTCCTTGTATTAAGGAATAGTACTGTAATGTCATGATTCATGAGAAGAATTCTTAAAATAATTTGATGAATGGAATTATGTAGTTGAGAAAATATGTGAGTGATGTCAATTCATTAATTTGATGGTGTAAATATGTAATGCATCGGAAAATATATTGAACAAAATGATAGTGGTGTCTATTTTTTGAATTGTAGGTCAAATAGAAAAAAATATTATCTTGAATAAAGGACATGTTGCATGTGGTATGCTCGAAGTGTATTTATTAGCTTATTTAAAATATTTTATGGAGCATTTTTTATTATTTTTTAAATTTTTTATGAAGAGCTTTATATGTAGTACTAGTAATTTATAGAATTATTAGAAATAAGCAATAAATTAATAACTAAATTGAACATTATTTTGAAATCACAAAGGCCGAAGGGAGAATTAATATTTACAGATTCGGGCCAGTTGTTGTATTCCTATAATGCTAAAAATTGCTAAGTATAACATAATTGTAACAAATTAGCAGTGTAAAGATAATTAAGCTTAATTTGGTTTTGAGATACTAATCTGTTATGTTTTCACTATTACTCATAAATATGTGCCATATTTATTCCTATTTCTTGTTCTGTAATTAATTTCTTAAAAGTTTGGCTCGTGGCAATGTATGTGGGTTGTCTTTACAATGCTAAGCGTGCACTATTTATTATGATTATACAAATCATTCATACCCTAATAATTAATTTAAATTATAGATAAAATCTATTTTGGGGAGTACTATAACTTGTTGTCTAGTGAACTGTCAATCAATGACATAGTGGTGAATTTCATCAATATTCTAAATTATTAATTTTACATTTGAACTTATACTAGTAGGTTTATTTATAATATCACCTATTAAAATTAAAATTATTTTTAATATCACCTATTTATAATTAAAATTATTAATAGTTGATGGAGATAGAGTTTAACAAGACAACTAAAATAAATACCATGTACAAATATTTAATGCTGTGATTGTGACGGCCTTTTGTGATTATTTCGTAAATAAAATAAAATTGTTATATTCAATTCAAATATTTAGTTTTTAGAATATTGTTCTCTATCCGTACCGGGTCCATCTCTACCATGAAAGCAATATTTGTAGTATATTATTAATATCACTATATATATTAATTATCTGGATAGTGATAAAATGCAAACCGTAAATATCGTACAAACTCTAAAATATGATCTGGACTGTTAAAAAATGCCAACAGATGACAAAATAAAGCAACAAGAAGTGGTAACACAGTGTCAACACAACATTCCGTTGATACTGTGTTGACATTTTCTGTTGCTATTATTTTGTCATTTGTTGACATTTTACAACGGTTCAGATCATAATTTAGAGTTTATACAATATCAAATTTCAGAGTTTACATTTAATTATATCCTTATCACATGTTAATTCTATCTTTAGTTTTAAACATTAATCAGCCAATCACTAGCCTAAACACACGAACACCAATTGTTATGCTAACTTAAAATTAAACAGCTAATCACTAGCCTAAACACTCGAACACTAAATGGCATGCTTAATCTTATCTCTTGTCCAATTTTCTTTTTCTAAAGATCTCGGCTAGTGACAATATTTTTAACTCATCCCCATACCGCAAAGATTACATTGTATTGTATGATTAGCCATTTGAATTCATCTCTATTGCTAATTTAATTCTCAATAATTTTTTTTTATTGTATCTCACTATTATCGTATCATGACAAAATAACAAAATTACTTGGGTGCACTAGACTCAGTTTAATAAAATCAGTCGCAACTTAAAAAAATAAAATAAATGTAAAATTGGAAAGAATACGAGTGATTTATCCAAATCATGATGGAAATAGTTATTTATAGACTAGTGTAGAACCAAAGCCGCGACATTATAAGATGATGAGAACATAAGAGGATAAATGAGAATGTCCAAGAAGACAGCTTGTATAATATTATTAAGTCAATATAAATATTAATGAGGTGGCGACTTTTGAGAGCGATGTTTGTCTAGTGCTATTTGTTCGAACCTTAACTTTTTATAGCTGCATAACTCTGCACCTTATAAATAAGAACCAATTTTTTCTTTGAGAGCAACTGCCACGTGCCATGTGACATGTACCTTTATTTTAGATATTATTTTAATTTTCTTTTTCATACCGAGGTGTATGATATTTTGATGATAATATGATTTTATTTCGTTCATATAAATTAAAATTGGTGATTTTATAGGGTACAAAGTCGGATAGTTTACGACAAATTTATTTTAGAGGTCATTCTGTATTTTTAAGTGTTAGTACTATATTTTTTAAGTCATATTAGGAAATTACTTTCATGATTTATATTTTTATATTCATATTATACGGAAAATTCTTTGTATATAATACTATTCTAGAATATTAATTGAATTAAACTATCGATATAGTTCAAATATATTAATCTTAATTACTTCATTAGTTTAACAGTTAATTTTGATTGGGATAATAAAAATACCCTTTTAGTAGAATTTATAGGAAAAAATGAAATAAGTCTCACAAAATTCCACGTGTATAATATGGGAGCAAGAATCTCTAATAATATATGGAAATGATTATTGTTCTGATGTTAAAATGATTTGGAAACTATGAAGATTTTGTATTCCTTTTTCTCCAAAAAAAACGTGAGCTTTAATTATGTGGTATCTATGTTATTTAGTAATTTATTTCATTTATTAATTTGTGCCTAGTTATAGTGGTCCTTATTTCCAATAATCAATTGATAGTCCGTTACAATGATTGTTCCATTATCATTTAATTAAAACCATAATAATTGAAGATGACCGCATATGGTTCATTTGGCTCTTACATTGGTCTCGTGAAATACTCCCTCCGTCCCAGTTTTATAGTCACATTTTGCCATAAAAGTCCGTCCCATATTTAAAGTCACATTTAGAATTTTCCATAGTTAGACATAAAATTTTACCCCATTATTCACTAAAATTACACTCAAATGCCATTATCTACATTAAAATAAACCAAAACAAAAATAAAAAAATCAAAAAGTCAAAAGGGACTCACCTTCAACCAACTCACTTCATTTATTACACACTCCACCATCTCACTTCACCATTTCACTTCATTTATTACACACTCCACCTCTCACTTCATTAATTACACACTCCACTAATTCCTTAAAGCCCGTGACATAACTAAATGTGACTATAAATATGGGACGGAGGGAGTACTCCTCTATTAAAGCTCCAATTTTTTTAATTTATGTTAATCCGCAGATAAGAGTCTCAATTTCTTTTTGCTGATCAATGCATTCAACTTACTTATTTCACGGACACATTATGGTATTCACATTTTATTATTTTTTCAACTCACATTTCTTAAATACTGTGTCAAATTCAATTGACACTTTTTCAATGCATAAAGATGGGGATTCAACATTGACAAATTTATAAACCTATATATATATATATATATGACGTGTAATTGTGTTTAAATTAAATGGTTGAAGAAGAGTCACAATCAGATTAACAAAAGGTGGTGGCTGGTTGAGAGTTGTGTGGAAGCCAAGAACCAGGACCACGTACAATATACTATATACATACAAACAAATTTAGTAATAGGTTGGTCCCAATTTCTTGAGCCTTCAACTGTCAAAATTTAATTTAATTTAATTTAATGGTTCCACCACCTATTTATCACTACAGACTACAGAAGAGACACACACACATGCACACACACATCTACAATAGAAAGTGAAACTCATCCCAATGAAAAGGAAATGGCAAAGTTCTATCTCCATTCTCCAATGAAATTCTATACATATACAAACACAACATTTGACTTCCTTAATATTGACCCATTAGCTAAATATTGCTTAATTAATTATGTCTACACTAATTTCTTTTAGATTTGGATAGAAATTAAGAATGCAAGAAAATGAAATAGGGATGCAGCTTTATACGTCATATAGTATAGTGTCATATAGTATAGTAGTGGGTGTAAATTTATGCCACATGGAAAAAGTACAATTTCTCAACGTCATTACATAGCTAAATCATTGGTCGACCATAATAATGCAGACTACTTTTTTCATAAATCGTCAGTATATATACGTTAGTCAAACGCTAATAGATTGCATTTTGCTTTTCAAATTACTGCGGCTGCTATGTTTTTATTTCCAATACAACCAAAACAAGATTATATTAGTAATTTTGATATTTTAATTAAATACTAAAATAATAAATATAGTTAGTTAATAAATTAAAAACACTTTATTAGTTTTTGGCCTCATTTTCAATTTTTATTTTTATATTTGAATTATTTTTCTATTATTTTTCAAATTTAAATTAAAATATGCATTAATTATATTTTATAATTCAAAAAAATTTAAAAAATTATACACAAATACCATAATATTATGAACATTCCCTATACTATATATATATCTATACTTTTTAATTAAATGCATAAATAAATTATATTTTTTCTTAAATAAATCAATTTTTGGTTGTATAAAATTTGATTGCATAACTTTATTGGGAGGAAAATGACTAGCTTTAGGAAATTTTCCATCTTGACCCAAACAATTAGTACTACCACTGTCACTACTACCTCCGTACCATATACTTACTCCTTTCGTTCCTAAAAATTTGTCATATTTCACTTTTATCATTTTTAGTAGTGGACCTCATATTCCACTAACTTATTCTCCCTCACATTTTATTATAAAACTAATATATAAAAGTAGGGTCCACATACCACCAACTTTTTCAACCCACTTTCTATTACATTTTTTAAAACCCGTGTCGGATCAAATGATAACAAATTATGGGGGACGGAGGGAATAATTGGTACTCCCTCCGTCCCAAGGTATTAGACCAACTTTCTCTTTTGGGATGTCCCAACATATTAGACTCATTTCCTTTTTTAGCAAAAAGCATCTATCTTATTTTATTCTCCACCTACTTTTTTCTCTCTTCTCTCCCCTACTTTTTCCATCTCTCATACTTTACTCTCTCCACTTTAACTATTTAAATATCAATTCCTTAAATCATGTGCCCAAAAGAAGTGAGTCTAACACTCCGGGACGGAGGGAGTATCACTTTAATCGGGCACGAGTTTTAAGAAATATAATGAAAAGTGAGTTGAAAAAGTTAGTGAATGTGGATCCTACTTTTATATACTCCTCCATCCCATATAAATATGGACAATGCATATAGCACGGAAATTAAGACAAAATTAGTAAAGTAAGAGAGAGGAGGAGAACAGTATGATAAAGTAAGAGAGAGAGAAAGAAGAATGGTAGTTAAAGTAGTGTTAGTGGATAGTGAACCTACATTGGAATGCACATAAATGGAAAGTAGTACTCCCTCCGTCCCATTGAAGATGACCCACTTTCCTTTTTGGTTTATCCCAACCAAGATGACCCATTACTTAAAATGGAAACACCTTTATCTCTACTTTATTCTCTCTCTCTTACTTTACTCTCTCCTCTTAACACACAAAAATTAACTGCATAAAATCTCGTGCCATCCAAGGAAGGGGTCATCTTCCTTGGGACGGAGAGAATATTAGTTTTATAGGAGGGAGGTAGTATTAGTTTTATACTCCCTCCTTTCTCAAAGAATATGCACTTTGGGGTCGGCACAGATTTTAATGTAGAATTAATAAAGTAAGAGAGAGGTAGAAAAAAAATAATTAAAGTTTTGTTAGTGGAGATTGAGTCTCACCTCATTAGAGATAAAAGATTCTCCAAAATTTTAAAGTGTATAATCTTGTGGAACGAACTAAAAAGAAAATAGTGCATTTTTTTTGGGACGGATGAAGTAATAAAATGTGAGTAGGAATGAGTTAGTGGAATATAGGGTCTACTACCAAAAATGGTAAAAAAGTGGAATTGAACAAATTATGTGGAACGAACCAAAATGAAAAAATGGGACAAGCAATATGGAACGAAGGGAGTAGTATTTTTCTATATCATTTTTTAAAATATTATCGATCTCGTTTTGATAGTGCAATTTTTAATAAATCTAGCGTAATAGACGTGTGTCCATGCGGAAAAATGAATCCCAGATTTAGAGTTCATGGTTTATGGAAAATGAATCTCGTAGTATTAAGAAGTGGAGTATTTATAAAGCCGATTTTGAGTTGAACACAAAAATTAAAATAACATGTTGCCCCGTGCACTCAACACCTTCCTTTGTTATTTGAGCACGTTGAATCGTGCTTTTAGGGGCAACACCGGTTAGACTATTGAATCGAAATGGGAACAAGAAAAATAGAACTCGTTAAGCATATATATAATTCTATTTGAAATATGAACAAGAAAATTACAAAATAGGAGCACGTGAATGTCGGAATCCCTCATGTGATGTCAATTTATAAAGAATATCTCATGACTTGAAGGAGATAATGAAATGGCTCCAACTCTCTTTTGATTCATTCAGAAAAAAGTCTACTTGGACTTTTGTTTTGATACAATATTTCTTCTTTAGACGATTTGTTTTGATACTTTCACCGACGTTATACAATTATTTGAATTTAATTGGGATCCATACTCTTCCTTTCTCTCTTGTAGTTATAGAGAAAATATATCAGAATACTACTCCCTTCATTCCATAATAATAGAGTCATTCTGTCATTTTAGTACGTTCCATAGTAATAGAGTCATTTCCTTTTTTAGTATAAGTCAACACATTTTTCCACATCTACTTTACTCTCTCTTACTTTTTTCTCTCTTCATCTCTCTACCTTTTTTCATTTTTCACTTTATTATCCCTTTACTTAACTCACCTAACACAATTTTTCTTAATCTCCGTGTCGAAAAGTTTTGCCGTCGTTACTATGGAATGGAGGGAGTAATATACTTCACTTATCAAATTGAAAATGTTGAAAAATATTAAAATTCTTGTATGTCATGATTTCAGTACATTATCAGGACACCGTATCAAAATATTACAATACTGTAAGTCTGTAATGATGTTCATTTCACACATACTGTGCTATACAGCGATAAAAGCAAAATTTTGGTATATACCATATACTTTGGTACATGCCTTAAGAGTACGACATATACCAATTATTTTGGTATAACTAGGTAGAGATATATACCAATATTAAACTATATACCAGATTTTCATACCATACCAAATATACATAGATACGAAACGAGATTTTGGTCGATATGCCATACTAAAATTCGGTATACTATAAGGATTCGTTCGATAAAAAAGATGGGATATGAGAAGATATGTAAAATAAGATAAGAAATACGAGTTTCATGTCAAGGTATGCAAACATATGATTTTTTTTCATTGTTGTTTGATTGAAAAGAAATAATCTAAATTTGTATAGTAGGGGAGTGTTATATTGCTAACTCAATACCTAATTGCTAACTACAACTAAATAATAACCATTAGATATTCAAATTAGGTAGAGATACATAGATACATAGTAGAGATACCTAATTGCTAACTCAATACCTAATTGCTAACTACAACTAGGTAGAGATACATAGATACGAAACGAGATTTTGGTCGATATGCCATACTAAAATTCGGTATACTATAAGGATTCGTTCGATAAAAAAGACGGGATATGAGAAGATATGTAAAATAAGATAAGAAATACGAGTTTCATGTCAAGGTATGCAAACATATGATTTTTTTTCATTGTTGTTTGATTGAAAAGAAATAATCTAAATTTGTATAGTAGGGGAGTGTTATATTGCTAACTCAATACCTAATTGCTAACTACAACTAAATAATAACCATTAGATATTCAAATTAAGGGCCTAGATCATCAACCAATAAATATCAATACGATCAACAAAAAACGTCAATAAAGCCATATGATTAATTCCATAAAATATCAATAGGGGTATTAATGTCAATTAACTACATGTTTAGTTATAACTAACTTTTAAAAGAAATCCCAAAACTTTAAATTCATATAACATATATCAAATTAAAGATAATTTTATAAGGATTCCAACGATATCATATATGCATATGTTCCGACGTCAAAATTTGAAAAAAAAATCGAATATTTTTCAATTTTTTCGTAAAGCAGAAATGTCAACATACTATATAAAATATGTCAATATAATACATGTAGAATGTCAATATAAGCAATGGGTTAACATTCTTAAAGCATCGTGTTGACATTCTCCAAGCATTGTGTTGATATTTCCGAAACACTATATTGACATTTTCATCTAAAACCCTAATTTGGCGTCTTTTTAATCTTTTTTTATTTTATTAATAAAAACGAAAATTACACGTGGCAAATTGTAGACCACACGTTTTCTAAAATCCTATGGCCTTAAATTAGTTGTAGTTAGCAATTAAATGATGAGTTAGCAATTGATCACTCCCCTTGTATAGTATATTATATAACATGGCTTAACTTGATAAATTGGTGGATTACATAAACATGGTTAAAGTTATAATATTGGTAAGATTGGATAGGGCCCTTGTCTTATATTGGACTTTGAGTTAAACTTAACTATGATATCAAACAATTAGAAATGTCTATATATAATTCTCTATCATGGTATTACTAACTTATCAAACATGCCCTTAAGAGTACAATATAGTACTCCCTCCGTCCCCGAATACTTGACACAGTTTGTCATTTCAGTCCGTCCCCGAATACTTGACACAGTTCACTTTTTCCATTTTTGGTAGTGAACCCCATATTCCACTAACTCATTCATACTCACATTTATTATAAAACTAATACTTTAAAAGTATGACCCACATCCCACCAACTTTTTCAACACACTTTCCATTACATTTGTTAAAACTCGTACCGGGTCAAACCGTGTCAAGTATTCGGGGACGGAGGGAGTACAATATTAGGTTTCAGGTACAATAACAATACTAAAAATATTTTACCCAAAATACAGCATACCAAAAAAAAATCACAAAAGTAAAGGTATGACGGTTCCAATAAGATATATTGGCCCACCACTAGTTTTTACCATCTTCAGTAAACTCATTAAAAAAGGAATATTGGTACCTAAAATCATAACTTTTGACTAAAATTTGGTATTTCACATAAATTTTAGGTAAAGTTTATGATTTTAGGGATCAATATCCTTTAAAAAAACCATCTTTTTTAAAACTCATTAAAACAACTTGTAAACTCTTCATCTCTTAGAACTTTCGCCCCCCACACCTTCTCCACTCTCTATCCTCGGACATTTTACTTGTATAAATAAAATGCAGGGGCATGCATGCCAGATAACCATTGAACCACCAAAAATATTCATAAAATTCTTTTTTCGTGCCAACCATTCTAGGACATTAAATGTCGAAGATAAATTATTCATCTACCTGTCTAAAAAAACAGTGCCAATTATAACAAAATAACCCTCTGAGGAGAAGGAAATTCAGGGAGAGCAGCAGAGGTCACACATTTATATTTGGTAACCGAGTTCCAGCAATAAGGTGTGATTCACTTTATCAGCTGTTGGCCCCACAAATTGAATTGGACCTGTGTAATTAATGGTAACAAATTAATGAAAAATGAAGGGGATTAATCTATTACTACTATGTTATTTGTCTGATTTTGGTTTTCAAGAAACTGGTGATCAGAAAACTAATTCAGACAAAACTTACCAGGATTAACGTATAGGTTTTTAAGAGCCCACTCTTCCCGCACAGACACATATTTCTTGAATGGGGCACCTGAAACAATTATACATCCACTAAATTTCAGACATGCCCAACTCATCTAAAACATTCTAGAATTCCATATACAGAATAAAAAAAAGTGTTACAGAAAGAGTAATGACCTTCCAGCTCAACCATTGCCTTCTTTATCACTGGCTTGAACTTACCTGCAACAGGAATATAGTTTTAAGATAACTTGACTTACAACTATGGTTAAATAGAAAATAAAAGGCATACCGTGTCTCCTTTCGACATCCATTAGGGAGGTCAGCGCTGTTCCACCTACAGTCCATTCAGCCACAGGGGCAGCCAAGTTTCCGACCTGTAAAGAAACGAAGAGATCAGAAACGGAAACATTGGAATCCCAATTCGACAGATTCATTGACAAGTGCAAGTAGAAGTACATACCGAGGATATCAATCCAGTTTTCCCACTATGAAGCAATACACCAGCAGCATAACCCAAGGCATTGCAGTATGTGGCATCGAAATTAGATGGTAAACCACATCTTCCTTCATATCTGGGAGGTCGGAATCAAGAAAAGAGATATAAGTATAACTGGCTCGGATATCTCATGTAACAATCTAGCCTTTTAATTCGTCATCAATAGAGAAAGATAGAGTGAGAGAAACGAGAGGTACCCGAAAAAATGTGACTGCCCTTTGAATTGACCTTTGTAAGCAGAAGCTTGCTTCCTCACCTCCAACTCAGTTTCAACCATTTGAATAAGCATTTTCTCAGTTTCAATTTTGGCGACCTGGATATGTACAAACAAAGTATAACATTAACATACATTCCCAACTACTGCTGTAATATGGTACTTTAAAGCATTATGTAAGAACTGTACCTGGACGTTTCCGTGTGGATCTCTCTCAAGCATCAATTGCTCCTGGATAGCTTGGGGTAGAAAATCAAAGAGCTCAAGAGACTGAGGAGTGAGTTTCTTTTTCCAAATACCAGCTTCATCAACTACGTCGTGGGCCAAAATCTCATTCAGTTCTGCAATGAGCTGCTGAACCTGCAAATGAGATATGAATTAGTCAAATCTACAACAAGCGAAGAGAAAGTAGATCTGATAAAAAAACAGACCCAATAGTTTATTTGTGAGAGTACAACTGTAAGGAAGCTAACTTTGAACAAATTAAAAATAATTTTACCTCTGGAATAAAATCAATAAGTCCTTCAGGGATGAGTATAACACCATAGTTATAGCCAAGTTCGGCACGTTTGCAGACCACATCCGCAATGTAGTCAGTGACATTTTTAAGGGTTTGTTTTTTAGCAGCAACCTGAAGCAAGATAGAACTTGTAAAGTGGAACTCATTTGGGTGTAATGAAAGCAATGTGAACTGTAAGATGATGAGTTGTTATGAAATGCAGTACACTTGTATCAAGCTGCAAGGCAAGTATCTCTCACTCTCTTCTTGTGTGTGTGTGTGAAGGGAAGGGTGATCATTGACCTATAGTTGTGACCACACTAAACATATAATATAATTAACCAGCGAAAGAGCGGCAAACCAATTTCATGTACAAAGATATCAAGAATCGGATTTATATATAAGGAGGCCAAGTTATATATGCAATGAAAAATGCAATGCTTTCAATTTTCACTTTGGACAAAATTCATGTTTGTCAAGTCTCATTATACAAGATAACTTCTGGTATGAGTCATATAGCATAAGCAAGACATAGTCACAGACTCACAGTAAGCCTACATTACCTCTTCACCAATTAGAGTGACATTAGGATGAGTTTGCAAGGCACACTCCAAAGTAATGTGAGATGCAGCACGCCCCATAAGTCGAACAACTGCATAGAATGAGAAACATTACTTCACAGTTCAAGAATAAGAAAAAAGAGTACAACATTATTAATTTATTATAATGTCATCGATAAGAGAACAAGGCTTCAAATGCTATCTCTAGCATTACAATCAAAACTTGCAGCCTAAGCTCCAATGACCTAATTATTCCATTGGTGTAGATACTTTAAGTCTAGTGTAGTGCAGTTAATACCTATTATTCCCTACAGTGAATATTTTTGTTAGACAACCACAGATTATTTGCTCTAATATTTAAATAAATAGCATTTCTCCAGTTTTGTGGTCAAGAGCAACATGCGAGACTTAAAGTTCATGAATGATGTTGGTTAAACAATATCAAAATGTTCTTGAAAATAAAAGATAACAAAGAAATTCTTAAGAAAATAATATGACAATGATTCATTCTCTAGAATGGGATAAAGAAAACAGAATAAGGTATTCTACACTACCATATCCAAATAGATGCCAACCCAAATACCCAATTAGGTTGGAAAGAAACATACACACTAAATTAGCTTCTGACACATTACAGATTCAATTCCTTACAGTGATAGTATTTTCCAGTTGAACGAGCATCCACCATGACATTGCCAATCATCTCAGCATAAATCTGGAAAAAGTGTAGAATGTCAGAACATTTGGGATCATTTCTGCTAACACTAAAAAGTTGTCACGAAAAAAGTGCATTGCTATTCAGAAAATTCGCTACCACATGGAACATGCGGTAGATTTACAAGAGAACATTATACATATAACCATATATGGATAGACATTAATAGATGGATGGACATAATATTATCATTTTAGGTCTTGTACAAGGATCGTCATAGCTGGAAAGGAAGAAAAATATGGAGTAATTAGCAAGACAAAACTTGGTACTAGAAGTGTGAAATGATAATCCCAAAAACCTAGTCATACATGCGAGACAATTATTGAGCACAGCTATGACAACCCGAAAAGGCTTAATAAAAATACAATCACAAAAACAAGTTCCAGTACCTTCCTGCTAGTGTCTTTTATTGGAGAAAAATAAGAAAAATAAAATACAAAGTTCAAACATAAATTACCTTGCATGCAGTATCAAAACCGAAACTTGTAGGCACCTCTTTACTTTTTAGATCACCATCTATGGTCTTCGGACATCCAATAACTCTGGTTTTCAAGTTTTTGCTCCTGAAAATTTACAATATTATGGAAGGAGGAACTCACATCAAGTTATTACTAGTAGTTAGGACTTAGGAGGAAAAATCAGACACTAAATAACTCTGATATACAGGAGTCGGGGATGTAGTGTACCTGAAATTTTCAGCCAGAAGGCAGGCATTTGTGTTTGAATCATCTCCACCAATAACTACAAGACCATCTAGATCAAGCTTAACTGCTGTATCTGCAGCTTGTTTAAACTGAAACGGAAAGATTGAGCTTCCATCAGCTTCAGCCAAAAGGCTTTCAGTTTTACAGTATGAAATTATGCATATGCATTTAATCAAACGTTACCTGTTCCGGAGTCTCAATTTTGTCTCTCCCACTGCAAATCATATCAAATCCACCCTGAATGATACAATAAAAGACTTAGATCAAGGTCTAGTGCAATTGTTTAATGCTAACCACCATATTCATGAACCCATTTATTCGAGTTCCAAGGCGCTTCACCCTATTAGCATAAAGGTGGCGTTTGAATGAAAAAATTGGTCAGTCATGAAAGCAATCTCATTCAGACGGAAACAAATGATGGAAAAACACCATTCTCACTGGAAGATGGTGCGACAAGGCACGTATATGCTAACCAATTTCGACAAATCAAATGAAGTGTAAACACAAGATGGTGTCAGTCGAGATGCAGAAGGTACCTGGTTTCTGTAAGGATAGATATACTCAGGGGTCAGCACTACATACTTGCCCTTCATAATCCCAGCTGGCCCACCGCGGAATCCATACAATGTACTCCCTTTGCAACGATCCTGCAGGTAATCTACAATCCATATGCACATATAAATTATACCAATCGAGTACTCATCTTCATATTGTATTTATCAAACAACTCAGCCACTAACCAAAAATTCCAGAAATAACATTGTGCCCTCCGGGAGCTTGTCCTCCAGATAAAACCACACCAATCTTCAATGCTTTGGGCGCCAGTTCACCGGCGGAATCTCCTGGCACCAAATTTACTGACGGTTGTCCGAAAAGACAAGGAAACAATTTCGCAATCTCATCTGCATATCAATCCACCAGCAATTAGCACAACCTACATTACCAGATTCTCTAGCTCAATCCACATTCACTCGACTTCAACTCAATAGCCTCATCGTATAATGAGCTAAATCACACTCCAAAAATCATAAACATCAGATAAATCATAAATCTCTCGCCAATCACCTAATGATACTCCAAAATTTAATAAACAAATCATAAAATTTACTAGAAATTCGGCTAAAATAAAATTAAACACACACACATACAAAAACAATTTAAAACCCAATGCAAGTTGGAAAATCAGATCTAATCGATCCAGATCACACGGATCCAGTTTCCACAATGCAGCAGAATACAACAGCAACAATAATCTTCAGATCACGTCACTAAATTCCGCTCAAACATATCGAAACAACCAACAATTCCACAATAATATTCAAAACGTCACTCCAAGCAGTTCCAGCAACCAGATCAGAAAAAATCTTCACTCAATAAATAAGCAAATTCAACACTTACATCATACGCGCAAACATTCGTATACACGAGTGTTTACCTGGATTTCCGGCGGCGGAGCTAGGAGGACCGTCGACGACTTTCAAGGAGCTTTTGAGAACGGAAGGCAGGGGGAGGGAGTGATCGAGGCGGCTGTTCTGTACTTCGCTGTAACCAGCGGCGAAGCGGCCGGTGGACGGAGTTTGAACGGCGGCGTGATTGCCGTTGGAAACAACTGCAGCAGCGGCCATGGGAAAGAGAGTGAGTGGTTCGTCTACACACTTTTACTTGGGAGTGACCAAGCTTCGGATCTTTCGGAGTAGAGAGAGCTTTTCTCTGTGAATTCTTTGTCTTTATTTGATTTCTTGAGGGGTATATGCGTCCTCGAACAGTCCGCCGGGAACGGATGGTTGTTGGGTGGAGGGTGTTTTTGGTATTTGTCGTATGCACGTGATTACGATTTGAGGATATAGAGGGATGAGCATGAGTTAATAATTTTATTTTATTTTAGGTTGAATTAGGGTTTAGTGCTTTTAATTTTACTTGCCATTATACCCTACACATATCACTGCGTATAAATTTAAGATATTTTTTTTACTTCTCTTTTCGTGTTTATCAAGATAGCTCAATTTAATTTACAAAATTTATTCTCTTAATTCGAATTTACTTCTGATAGACTGCTATAGGATTATAACATTGAATAAAATGACCTACTACCTAAATAATACTCCAGGTAAAATGAAAAAAAGAAACTGATTACTTGCTTGGTTGATTTTTAATGATTTTTCATTCAGTGTGGGACCTTTGTTGTTGTTGCGGTAGGTGGATAATGTGATAGAAAGGGTCCAAGAATAAAGTATATTCGAGTATCATATTCTTTCTTTCGTTATGAGTGTGATTTATTAAGCCCAAACCCATGGGCCATTGCTTTCGGAAAGCCCATTACATCTTTTAAACGGTATGAATTCGTGGGCCAAGCCCAAGATGAAATGCTCGTAAACATTAATGGGAGATAAATAATTTTGAGTTCTACTTGAATATTCTTTTTTTGTTTATTTTTGGAAATTTGGATATTTATTATGCTGAAATGAAAATGATAGAATATACCCAATGTATCGTTGAATAAGTACACAAACCTACATCACAAGTAAAAATTAAAAACAAATTGGTTTTGTCATTGTAGTAATTCTGGTGTGCTACACTACGAACTTCTTTTAATGTGTATATATTTACACAAAATACTCCATATTAGTAGAAAGAATGACACCTGATATCTCAATTATATTTGTTGTATATAGTTGGTTAGAGCACGACGCCACGACGAGGTGAGATATATGGTGTTCAGAGAAGGCACGACGATGGGTGATGACATGCTGGAGACACTCACTGGCTATAATGACGATGTCGAATCAAAGTAAAGTTTTATTAATGGCATGTCAATGCCTCAATGGGTGGCAACATATTGTGAAAAGGCTATGAAAGCTTATGCAAAAATTGTGTTGTAGAGTAGAAGAGGGTTACCTATATTAAATATTTTAAAATTTTAAAATACCCGTGTTTTTTCAAATTTGCCGGAGGCCCCTCTACATAAGGAATAATTGCCCAATATGTAAACAATAAATTCATTCTTTGCACCAAGACTTGTAGACTAAGTTCATTGAGTCATGTCATAATATTTTGATCAAATGTCTCCCAATACTAGGACCTATGTAATAAGCCTCCACTCAACAATATTAGAATATTTTAAAGTTCATTCCTAATTATGATCAAGAAATATTTTAAAGCCCATCCCCCAATTATGAGCCTTGATTGGTTAATTAGGCCTAATCGTTAACGCAAAACATTCTAAAGATTCTCATTCTTTCCTCTTCTTTTTCCTTCTATAATCATGCTACCCTTTTTTTAACATCACATTAACATAATAAAACATGTGTTCCTTTAAACTCGAGCCACAATTGGAAAGGCAAAGCCACCTAATACCTTACCGTAAAAGAAACTAAAGCAAGATTTATGCAAATAAACAACACGATTTGATATGACTAATCTAAAGACACAATCATGATCACCAATATCCCAATGTCTAACAACACAGATCATATCTTATTTGAGGAGGAGTTGGCATTTCCACATCAAATTAACATGTGAGAATATGCAAAGAAGCAAACACAAGAAGCATAGAGAGAAGTTCCAAAGCAAGTGCTCCAAGGCCTTCTGCGCCACTTGCAGGCTAAGCGTCTCTTCTTCTTCGTCTTCTTCTTCTCCCGACGAAGATATTGAAGCTCAGACGGTTTCTAGCATAGCGCACGCGATGGTGCAAGTGAGGCTTGACCAGATGATCAGAGAGAGGAGGAGGCGGGTGGAGAGGAAGCTCGTGGTGGTGGTGGCGATGGAGAAGTCGTCGTACGATATAAGGGAGGATTTTAGAGAGTCCATGGAGCAGATGATTGTGGCGAACTGCATTCGCGAAACGAAGGATCTGCGTAGGCTGTTGAATTATTATGTTTCCATGAATGATGAGGAGTTTAGAGGGATTATACTTGAGGTATTTCATGATGTTTGCATCGATTTGTTTGTACATTTTTAAATGTCATTTATTTTTCATGAAATGAGTGTTATTTGTTTGTTAAATTTGTTGCAGTATGTAGATCAGACATTTCTATCGTGTACATGCAAATATGTCTACAATTTGCATTTATATAAAACGAACCTCAATAGTTTTTATGAAATGGAGGTAGTAGTATTAATAGTATAACAAAATTTATTTAATATGTATGTCTAAAATTAAAGTTTAAAAACTATACAACTTGAGTAATTGATAACTATAATCAATTATTAATTTTTAAATTAAATAATGGAGTAATATTTATATATCCAAATTGGGTGTAGTCAAGTGTCAACTGTAATTAACAATTGCAAAAGACACCAAGCCTTGTTAGTTATTGGTCTTATTTATCTTGTACAGATATTATGGCAAACTTAGATTGAATTTTGGGCCCGATAAACTTTCATTTGGGCTTTCAAAGTTTGAGGATTTTGCTTTGGGCCTGGGCTCAGTCAGCTGTCGTTTTATCTAGTTCAAATATTAATTTTTTAAAATCTCTATTAATGTTCTATTAGCATAACTATTTGGGATAGTCTCTCGACTAAAATAAAATAACGTTGCTAGCTATTTTTATTTAATTGTATATATTTTCTACATTATATTCATTTTGTGTATACACTATCATTAATCACACTCTTTGTTAATGGAGATGACGAATCAAGCAAAAACTGATAGTGCAGTACTTCTTTTTGTTAAGAAAGGTAGCGTGCCATATGGAACAACAACGTGTGTTGCAAAAATAAGAATTGTATTAATATAACACAATTGAGTTTTTTTTTTATATATATCCACTATATAATTTAAATATACATGTCAATGTTGAAAATGACACAAATACTCAAACACTTGCACAATGCATATGATGACATAATAGTGTGACATGCTTTGGCGAGGTGTAGATACGATTGATAATAACGGGCCCAATATATGGAACAAATGATTCAATTATAAAATTCAATTATGTGTTGAGCATTACTCTAGCAGATTATCTAAAATTTAAAGCAAAAAAGAAGCAGAATGCATGATTGGAGAATGGATTATCCGAGATTGGTTTGAATGATATGATTATAATAATATGTGATTGTAACTTGGCACCAAATGGCCTATTCTACTATTATTGTTTGATAATTTTAAGTATGTGATATTTTCATGAATAGCAAAATGTTCAAAGTCATAGATTGACTATCAAACTATCGATAGAACATGAGAGCAATAAAAACTTGTACTCCCTCCGTTCCATAGTAATAGAGGCATTTCATTTTTTACACTCGTTTCAGAAAAATGATATTAAATAGTTAAAGTGGAGAGAGAGTAAAGTAAGAAAGAGAATAATGTAGAGAAGAGTCTTATCTATAATATTTTATCTCTTACTTTACTTTTTCTCCACTCTAACTATTTATAATTATTTTTTCAAAATGAGTGCGCAAAATAAAATGTCTCTATTACTGTGGAATGGAGGGAGTACATCTTATAAGACCAACAAACGAATCGCAAAAAAATCCAAAAAGCAAACAACTACAAAACAACCTCAAATTAATGACACTAACAGAATAGATACCAAAACCGAAAAACACCCAAACCAAACAAGTTCAATAATAACAATAAAAAGACAACAAAGAACTACTTAAAAGCCCAACCAAATCCACTAACCTCGGATCAAGAAACAAAAGCTACACAGAGATTCATCTCTCAAGATCAAATTCTAACACTATAACACCAGTATAGTTTTCAGTAATTTATGTTAATATAAAGTAGAAATACAAACACCATCCTTTAATTAATCCACATATCAAAAAATTAAAAAATTACTTTAGCTTCTTTCTCATCTCCTTGTTAGGTTGATAATATTTAAGTATGTCATTAACTAAGCTCAAGAAGCTACATACGTCAAAATCGTAGATTGTTATCATAGTTAATTGCGTTTATGAGCTCATTTAAATTGATATCAACTATTATAAAAACAATAGAATAAACCAAAACCAAAACCAAAACCAAAACCAAAACCAAAACCAAAAACGGCTACTCTATTATTCCCTTCCCCACGCCTGAAAACATTTGGTCTCAGACATCCCCAACTAAACAGAATAATCAATCAAAATTTATCAGCTTTTCATCATAGAAAAATAACATAGAATTAATATTTACATCGCCTTGAATTGTGAGTGCCACATGGGAAAAGCTTACCCTCGACGTATGTGCCTGCTTTAATTTGACTTAGTTATGGCCGGCGACATTTTCAAGAACCATTTCTCATTAAATAATCACACCAATTTATTTATTCCCAAAGCCCCTCTCTATTATATACTAGTATGAACTAATCAATGAAATTATTATCAACACTATTCTTTATCTTAATTACCCAAATTAATTCTCTCTCTCCTCTCATCTTTCTATCATTCCACTTGTTCTATTTTGTCTTTACTTAAAAAAAAATTCCCTCTCTCGCTGGCAAAAACTCACCGGCGGCGGTTGTTGTATTAATATTGAATCACAGAGGCGGTGGTGGCGGCTTTGATGGCGGCCTAAGCATTCATGTGATTCACGAGAGTGAGTGCGTTCATACTCTTCTTCTGTTTGCATTAATTCGTTGCTTCTTGATTATAAATCTCTGATTTTGTTGATTTTTTTTTGTAAAATGGGGGAAATCATGGGGTTTCAGGTGAGGACGGTGTGGGACATCCTTGGGGAGAGAATGGACGGCGTGGATCGCGCGGCGAGGAGGCCCAGTTTGAAGGAACGGCTCGGATTGAAGGGGCTGGGCTGCTGTGGGCCGAGTTGGGGCCTTGGGCCCACTTCCATGAGCGTGATTGGTGATGATGACGTGGATGGTGAGGGTGTAGGTGGACGTGAATTATCACCTGATCCGGTGCCGGTTTTGGCGCCGTGCGTGCCGCAGTCGCCGGGGATGAACCTGGCGGCGGCGCTGGCGGCGGAGAGGCAGATCAGGGCGGCGCTGGATTTGGCGGGAACGCCATCGAGGGTGTCGTTGATGACGCTGCTGGAGGAAACGGACGGCTGCGATGGGGAGGTGAGGAGGAGGGAGGAGGGGGAGGGGGATTCGGTGTGCTGCGTGTGCATGGGAAGGAGGAAGGGAGCGGCGTTCATTCCATGTGGGCATACTTTTTGTAGGGTGTGTTCCAGGGAGCTGTGGTTGAACCGAGGCTCCTGTCCCCTCTGCAACCGCTTCATTCACGAGATTCTCGACATTTACTGATTCATAGGTCGGGGGTTCGACTCATTATTCATGTAAAAATACATTCATCAGCGATATATTTGATGTCATCGTCTACTCATATTGTGCCGTCTTAATAATGTTGTTTTATAGTTTTAATTTTAAATGAGATTATTTGTGAAACTAATATTGGTGACACTAAGAATACATGTTAGAATGGAAATTAAATGAAACTTTCCCCCCATTCTAAGTTTGAATATATTGAGAAATATGTACTATTACCTTTTTTCATTTTCAGCTTTTGTACCTTTTTGAATGAAAAAAGAATCTTGGGAGAGCTACAAAACCTTCATTGAATTGTGTTCTGGCTTTTCTCTGTATGGCAACTAAGAGAGATCCCCATTTTTTTTAAAACTTTTAGTCATTTTGTCAATTTATTCTCATTAAATACAAACAATTTTTCTATGGGTTGTAAATTTGATAGACTATCTCAACCGCTCAAAATATGGAGACACCACTTTGCTTAGATGTTACCCCATCTTCCACTTAAAAGTACTAAAACTATGGGTTGAAACTTGAAACTGTGTGTGTGTGTGTGTGTGTGTGTGTGTGTGTGTGTGTGTGTGTGTGTGTGTGTGTGTGTGTGTGAGTGAGAGAGAGAGAGAGAGAGAGAGAGAGAGAGAGAGAGAGAGAGAGATTTTGCTATTAGAAAAAATAGGCCCAATTTACACATTACTAAACAGACACAAAGAAGCCCATTAGTATCGAATTTTAAGTGGGCTGAGACATAATTTTCTAAGGAAATCAGCCCAATTATTTAGCTTGCATAAAAACTTACGTGAATTGGGCTCTTAAAATTATGCTAAAAATAGCCCAACCATTGTACCAATTTCCATTTGAAAACAGAACTTGTAAACTGCAACAGTTAAATTTATTATGTTTGCACGATGATGGAGAATTTCTCATTCAATTATTGAAATTGTATCAATCTTTAATCATGTTATTGGATGACATGACAAAACAGTCAGTATAATTATTCAATCATCCCTCTAATTCATGATGAATTGATCATTATTGTTAAGGTTATTATAATCATCCGGAAAAAAACAAGAAAAACAAATTTCCAGCTATTATTATGTATGTAGCGCACAAATTCCTATACAATCATCATTTTACTTTACTTTTTCTCTTTTGTTATGTATTTGGTGAATGAAGTATACTTTTACAAATTCATTGATACAAATACATGTGCTGTGTTTATAGAGACACTCCACATGCCATTGGACCACATTATACTTTGATATTTTACATAAATGTAACGGATTTAGCATCATAACAGTTTGGAAGTGGGAAATAGATTGGTCCACAAAAATCGAGTATTGTTCTTCTCGAAATAGAAATTAATTAAGGCATAAAATAGGAGAAGAACACTTCAAGATGAGAAAGTTTGTCATGTAATAATAGTGAGAGTAGTATAGTTTGGCCATGCTAAGTTTACAAATTCATGCATCTTAGAAATGTTTAAAGTTTAGATTATAAAACTTTATTTTGAAAAATAAGTTGTTGGTGTTATTTGATAATTGGCATTCCAATTCCCAAGATGTTTCGAGAAGATTGTAACTACAAAATTTAAAATATTGGAAATTTTGTAACATCAGAAATTCGGTCTTTGTATTTAGGTAAAGTTTCACTTGAAACTACATTTGTAACAATATTAGTAGTTGCATGTATATATGTTATGTCCAAATTTGACTTTAAATTAAAAAAATATAGTACGAAGTTTGTAAATTTGACTTTAATGAAAATTTCAAAGGGTGAGGTAGATCAACTGCATTATTTAATCTCTAGAAACTACTAAAGTACCTAAAAATTGGGGAGGGATAGGTGACATTATAACTAAAAATTAGTGTGGTTGACACTCTATTCACAATTATTTTGTTCTCATTTGTCTTCAATAATTGTCAACTAATTTTTAATCACATCTTATCTTAACCTTCCTCCACCAAGTTATGCATATTGTCAATCCACCAATCATTCATTTAAAACTAGACAAGATTATTGATAGAAATTGCTTAATAGATCTATGGACCCCTCTTTATACAACATACGACATAATTTACTATTTGAGATCATATATCCAATTTTAAGTGTCTCACGTTGTATCCCACTATCAATATTTTTGGTCTTTGTAATATTTCCTCTTCAATCTCTATCATTTACTAATATTCTTGATTAATTGTGAACTTCTTCTTCTTTTTTTTACATATTAAATTTATATACTACTCCACATATTTTGCATTTAAATCTTTTTGTCACTAGTACGATACAGTCAAACTGCGTTGACCAGACTTAGATTCCGACATGGGTGGGATCAACCCAACGTTTTAGTATTTACCACATTTTAATCTCACAATTCATTTTTCTTAAATGAAATGCCGACCACATTTATATTAACATACATGAATAATTTTAAAGAATTTTGCTTAGTATTTTGGGTGGGAAGGTGAAACTTATACCTCCATCAATCTCGGGCATCTCTTTCACTTTCATGGTGTGAGCCCCCACCACATGAGACACACTGTATCCAGACACTATTTATCTCCTACAACTCATCCCTTTTGGGGAAGAACAAGTTACCAACTTGCCAAGTGGATTACTTTGATTCGACTTCGAAAACAACTCTTCAATTGAACGACCCTCACTTTGCATGATAATTGATACCTAACTTGCTAGATATAAGTTGTAACAAAATATTTTTTATACTATATCAAATTAACATTTGTCATATGCATGATTACAACGTGTATTCACACATTTGGGGTGCAAACTCATCTCACATCGTTAACAATAAAAATTGTAAGCAAATATTATAATTATTTCCTCTAATTCCATTAGACTGAGATCTTTTAAGCAAGTGGCCCAGAACAAAACTATAAGCTTTTGACTAAAATATAGAGTTTGAGAATACGTCATCAAACCCTTGTATAAGTACTGATCAATATGAAGTTTGAGTGTGCATAGTCAAATCCGCAATACCATATTAATGTGGAGTTCGGGAGTGCATTGTCAAATCCTCACATATTTGATGAGAGAAATAGATGTGAAGTTTGAGTGTGCACGCCATAAATCCTCAATACTAACGTGGAGTTCGGATATGCATCATTTGACAAGAGGAATAGACGATGAAGCATGTATTTAGTTTAAGTTCTGATGTGCATCGTCAAATACTCACATGTTTGATGAGAGAAACAAACAATGACGCATGTACTTAATAGTTTGGATGTGCATCGCCAAACCCTCACATGTTTGATAGAGAAATAGTCAGACACATGTGTTTAATTCGAAGCTCCTAGAAAAAAGGTCATGACTCAAGACTCTACACTCATAGTGGAGTGTCGTATCACTCTCTTTAACTTTGCCTCACTTTTTTTGCCGTCCAATTTGATATATGAACAGAAAATTATAAAAAAAAAACATGGAATAATGCGAAATTAAAATTTTCTTACAACACCATCATGTTTTAGGACTTCAAATGTCATAATTTATTTGATCATTGGACAAATTCCACTTATAATGTCTGTTTTGAATCGCCAAATTCTAACCGACCTTGGAGCGATTCCAATGGATGTTGTCTGCCGCAAGCAATATATATTGCTTACAGTGTTGGTCAATACATAACTGAAAAGGGAATCTGAAATTCAATCACTATATGAATGTCCAATCTTCTCATTCAAATGTGTAGTGTTGAGATCAAGACCCTAAATTAGAAGTGTTTGGTACAAATTCATCCCACATCGAATAAGTAAAATTGGAATAACTATATTAGTGTTTCTCGATGTGCAAGACTTGTGATCTTAATTAGTTTGCGAAGAAGTTTATTGACTACAAACTCATTTCATATCGATGAACAAAGTAAACTGAAAACACTACACTAGTTGGGTGAACAAGTAAAATTAGTACTATGTATTTTTGAATGATCCAAAAATAAATCCGTGAACACTTGTGAATTGTGATACATGCCTAGCCGTATCCAACTCACTCGATGCCGGGCAGTGCAACCACGATCTAAGCCTGTGCATCCCCAATGTAAAAGGTCTAAGCCCACCAGGTTTGGAGACTACGTCTCTTGATAAGAAATAATCTTCAAGATAATCTTACCTTTTTTGCAAGATATCATTTCAAGATAAGGAAAGATCTTCAAGATAATCTTACCTTATTTGTAAGTTATCACGAGGAAATATCTTCAAGATAATCTTATGGAATGACATCTATCTAGTTCGTCTAGTGCCATTAAAGAACGTAGTTACGTAACTAATTATTTTCACTATAGCCAGCTCTTGATGTCATTAAATTCATGTCATGACAATTATTTTGTAGTAAACATATTAATATATGAGGAGTTAAGATTTATCGAGTGCACATGAAATATAGTAGTTGCATGATTCTTACAACATAAAAAAATCTACATGTTTGAAATACAACAATTAATATAAAGTTTTATTTATTTATTTTGATACAAAAAGTACTAGTCCGCAAAATATAAGACCTAATATAAATTTGAATTGGAATGGGACAGCGTGAGTGAATGGTGTTATCAACTTATCAGCATGTTGCATCAAATACAAGAGAATAAAAGAAAATTCACTTTAATTTCTTGATTGGTCTGATGCTTACATGAATGGAGCCTCTACAGTTATACTTTTCAATTAAAGGGGACATTTTTAGCAAAATAGGTTCTATACCGTACAAAAATACTACTACAATGTAGAGAAGTTCAAAGAACCTAAGATCAAATCCAAATCCGACATAGCAACATGCGATTTCTTTTTCAAAACCTAAATTTTTTTTGTATATATTCAATTCATCTATCATCTTTGCTTTCAAAAAGTAGATTCAATTGCAAAGAATTGCCTAGAGTCCAAAACTATCCATGAAGTCATGATGGCACTCCAAACATGTTGAAAATAAACCAGAAAAGAGTGTTAGTGTCAGAAATGTTTTCATGAGATTTTTGAATATATTCCCCTTTTATGTGATTTAGAACTATATATTACTGTGCTCATAAAAGGAAAAAGGAAAGATAAGTGCCCACATATTAGTCAAATCCTACAATCTTAAATCTATGGTTGGTACTTGGTAAGTTAATTTGTTTAACATAAAATGGAAAAAAAGACAAATATTTGGAGAACCCAATCTAGGGGTGAAATATCTGGCCAGGATCTAGTTGGTGTCAAATGTCAACTCAATAATCAGCCATAATACTGCATTGTTCCAATTCAGTCGAGTCGTATTCCCATTTCAACAAATAAATGCAGTTAGGTTGTTTTCTATAACAAAAATCAATGTATTTAATCCTTTTTATTTTATTAATTTTCCACGCACTTAGCTCGAAACGTTTATACTTTATGGCCAAAAGAAATGCTTCAACTACAATAGAATAATATTGTTTGATCGATGTTTTCCTCAAGAAATATGATATTGTTCGATTCATGTTTTATGAGATGCATTGGGTTCGTACTCCCTAGCTAATATGATACTCCAATTAGATACTTCCTTCGGTCCCCATTTAATTGTCTCATAGTTGACCGTTGCAGGTTTTAAGAAATTGTTTAATATTATCAAGAAAAGCAGGATAAAAAAATTGATAGAATGTGAATCCTACCTTTATATATCATTCTTATAATAATTGTGAGTAAAATGAGTTAGTAAAATATGAGGTCCACCTACTGAAAATAGTAAAAGTGAAATGAGATAATTAATTTGAAGGAGTAGAGGGAGTACATATTATAAGACTAGATTAAAAAACCTACTCGCAATTGTTAGTTGAAAATAAATTAGTACAATCCAAAAATCACGAAGGATATTAAGTACTACTAATATATTTTTCTTGTTTTATTCGGGTTACATTGCTTCTTCGTACGTTCTTATTGCTTTCTTTCATGGAACTTACCTAAAAATTTATGCTAAATTCGCTTGAAATTTTCTTTTCAATAGTTTTCTTTTGTCAACTATGATGCAATGCATACTTAATTTAAGGTACCAAAGATAATGCTTTGATGCTTACAAGATAATGTAAACGTATTTTGTGGAGAGGGACACTTCATAGTTGTATAAAAAGGTAGGGAAATCATTAATGGATATAGATACTTTTTAAAGAGGTGAGAATAAACTTTCAAATTAAAAACTTAACAATGGTTCCAAAATCCTAAACTTTTAATGGGACAGCTTAATTAACTAAAACCCCTTTTTCCTGATATTGCAAAATTATTAATTTATTATTGTCAATCGGCATCAAATAGTTCGACCCACTCATACTTATTTAACATGGCTTCATGACAATCATGCAATCATATTTAGCGAGGCACTTCAAATAATTAGAGAAACGCATTTCGATCCATCTTTTTTTTACGTATTTAATTATGTTAATCAAATTATAATTGAGCAAATTACGAAATATATCATCAAATTTAAACAAATTTTGGTCTATCCCATATACTTTTAGAAATTATTACAATTAATTATTTAAAAAATTGGAAAATTCGCAACTATCGATTTTTTTAAAAAAAAAATTGGGAGAAATTGACGCTATGATTTATTGACAATTTTTCAAACTTAGGATGAAACAATTGCAAATTTACTTGGTGATTTATTTTCTATTTTTAGTTAACTTCGTGATTTATTTGATAATTTACTCATTTTCAAAAGGTTGTGGAGGTTAGTATGGTCATTTTCAAATGTGTATGTGGTGTGGCTATTCAAGTTGTGATACCAGAATCGTTGCATTGTCAAATAAATGTATCGCAATTAAGCAAACATTTAGGTAAAAGGAGCTAGCTAATACATCGACTTATATGGCAGCTCAACTTTAGACCGTTAAAAATATGAATAGCTAGATGAAGCTACGTACTAGCCCATTGCCTACTATAAGTTGTTCAATAATTTAATTTCCAAAATAAATGAATCAAAACTAAAGTTTGGGGAGTCATATATTTAAACAAACTTGTGAGCATACATTTAGTCATCGTTATCATTATTTATAATAATACTCCATTCATCCAAAAAAAAATTGCAAGGCATCATTTTAAATGTTTGGTGAGAATTTTGCGTGGATAACATTAAAAGAATAAAACAACTTTTTTAATTTATGGAGGAACCGAAATTAAAATTATAGATAAGACCTTATATATTATTCTAGGGATCATCAAATTAAAATCATCAACTTGAAAGAGAAAAGAAAAAAAAAATGAAAAATGGATAATAGATTAAATTGGGGGCTCACATTATTTTTAATTTATAAATTGATTACATTAAATTTAGGCGTAATAAGTAAAAGAAAAAGTACTTAACATCTTAATGAAATTATTGTCTTTTACTTTCTTAATCAAATGACAAAAAGCTTGATTAGAACTGAATAAGTTTGATTATAGTATTTTTTTTCAAATATATATGTTACGATTGGTTAATAAAAGCTAAAATTCGGTGGCACAGTAAAAGTTAGGCCTATTGCATGATTTATATCACTAGATTCGTTAAGAACAAAAAGAGAACCAAAAAAAAATCAATTTGCCAATATCAAAGGTCATTTTAAAAGCATGCAACAACTTAACGTAAAGTGACCAAAAGGAATAATTATAGATTTATGTTAGTGACGAAAACTATAGTATTTCTTAAAACTAATAGTCAAGTCTAAGGAGAATTTATTTTCTCAAACAGCGGTTAAAATATCCTTAAAGTGTACACTAATACTCCATTTAGAAAGGGAAAAAAAGTGGGATTAAAGTAAATTAAATAAAGAAACTTTCCCAACCAAACCGACCTGATCTTGAACTCTTTTACAAGATTTTATCCTTTTAATTATTGAAGTCTTTTTAATGGCGTAAATTAGAGAAAGATCACACTAGATTATTATGCTTCATGATTATCACGAATTAAATATGATGACCCACTTGATCTAGCTTGTCATTTTCTCACTTATTGTTCTGTTTCCTTATTCCGAAATATTTTCTTATTTTTATCTACTTTTTATATGCCAGTACAATTTGTGTGGTGAAAAATTGAGTATATGGTTTGCACTCATAATTTCTATGATGTTTCAGTTTTACTAACTTAATTAATATTCAGAATTGGGAGATGGAGAGATTGAAATTCATATCAATCACATTTATCAAAGAAAAGGAATATTATTATATTAGCTGAGTTACTATTGCCATATTCTTTCATTCTTCATGATATATGTACTTTCGTATGTTCTTTTCACGATAGTTCTCTGACATTATACATTCTTGGGGCATTATATATAGTTGGTGAGTTTTTTTATTTTTTTTATTTGAAGGATGTGATGTTTTACATCTATATATAGTTGGTGAGTTAATACTTAACAACTTCAAAATTGAAATATTATATGTTCAAATTTAAAAAATCTTTGTATGTTCTTTCCAATTTAATCATGTACGCAAATGACTGTCTAGCTAATAATACATCAAGAAATATACATAATGAAACTGCATTTTACTTCGACTATTTATGTCTCCACTACTTCTTTTTCTTTCATCACTAATAATACCCACAATTTAGAACATCGAAACTATATATACTTCACTTAATACTGTGTCTCATCTATAATTAGTTGTTAAATATACAGTGGATGTTACTTTTTTTTGTGAGTATAGATTTGGATTCGGATTTCGGAAAGGACAATTTTTTATTTATCCTACCGTAGTTAATTTTCACCAACTATGCAATTATTTTATACGTCCAATGAAGTTTTTGTTGAAATACAAGATTAAACTCAATACTATCATTTAATCTATATATCATATATATATTAGAATTTTTTAGTAAAATTCTCTAGATATAGAGTTCTCTAGAAATATATAGTACTATGTATGAAAATTAAAATATATAGAATATAAAAGAATAGAGTTGAAAATTTTAGGATATACAAAAAATGTCTATATATATGGGTGTGTTATATCATTTGCACGAGTTAAGAAGTGAAGTATTCTAAGTTTTTTTAAACCACCAAATCTAATAATAATAATAAGAAGAAGGTTTATTGCTCTAAAAAATCATCAATATTGCTCATTTTCTAGTACTACATCATTTTGAAGGCTATTAACATAATTTGAACCCTAATTTTAAAATTTAATGTATTCAACTCCTTCTAGCTAAAATTCAAGATAAATTTTGTTGTCCTTTTTCTACCCTTATAATTGGGAGTACATTCTAATGGATAGGATCTTCTGCAGCGTGGTGGAACACAACATCCTGCTATGCTAATAAAACGATGCCACTTTACTCTTTCATGCTGTATTTTTTTGTTCCTTTTTACATTTCCTTTCTATACACCGTAATTTAATATACTAATAGTTATTCTTAATAACTAGAATTAATCAAATAATTAATCAAATGCGCTGCATTCTTTATTTTATGTGTTTTTTTCCTCTTTATATTTATGTTTATTGATAATTAAAGTTGTGATGTACTATTTGTTACAGGGAAATGAAAGCTTGTTTAATAATATGTGCATAATAATATCTTCTCTCGATTATACTCCATATGTTTATAATATTTAAGTTTAATCAACCATTTTACAACATTTGTTTATAATAGAGAAATGCATGCTTGCAAAATAGTTTTTTTTTAATATATTGAAATACTAACTAGAAATTTAAATTTAATAAATTAAAACTATATTAGAAAAAGAATTGGATCCCCTAATTCCATAATTGCTTTTTAGTTTTAAATCCAGATAAGTTTTTTGGTATATTAAAAAAAAAATACTTTTATCACCGACAGCGCGGAGCTGTGGAGACCTTAAGATCACCAGTTCAAACCCACCACCCGTTAGGAGACTTTCGGCCTACCCAGTCAAGTATAATTAGTCGGATTCCGCCAAAGGCGGGTACGATACACATGTGGTTAAACCTAAAAAAACTACTCCCTCCGATATCACACTTTCCTTTTAAGTTTGTCCTACAAAATATGTCATATTTCTATTTTTGGAAAAAGTTCACTCTCACATAAATATAAAAATTATATTTACTCTCTCTATTTAACACATAAAACAAAACCTCCTAAAATCTAATGTCGTTCCATAAGTGTGACATCTTTTATGAGACAGAGTGAGTAATATCGTAGGTATTGCTACTAAACTAACTTTTGTTTTTCTTATTACAAAATATATTAAAATAACTAATTAAAATATTAATTATCAAAGAATCACTAATTAACTACTAGCAGTATAATATACTAAACTAACTTTTATTAATTCAAGTGGCCAAGAATCGCTACTAAAGTATTGTACAATATATAAAAAAGAAAAGTAAAAAGGAACAAAAAAAACAACATGAAAGTGTAAAGCGACGTCGTTTTATTAGCCGGTGTGGTGTTTCCTCCGCACTGTAGAGGATCATAATAATTATTATAATAACAACAATAATAATAATAATAATAATTATTATTATTATTAAAATCCCCGGCGGAGTGCAATTGGCCGCCACTCCGCCGCGGCTGCGCCGTGTCGACCGCTGACCCCACCCCATCCACGCCGAGTACCTAGTTCCCTCCCTACCGCCGCGTCTCCCATCCGTCCAGCAATATTGTGGACACTCTTATAAATCTACCCTAATGGAGTAAAACGTAATCATCAATATTCATATCTAATTATATCTCTGCCATCATTATTGTTATAAATTAACATAAAGATCACATTTATTTTCAAATTTTGAGACACTTATATGTCTATGTTCATTTTAAGCCGCAAAGCGGGATTGATCAACAGCCTTTTTATACTAGAAAAACAAAATTATGTTCACTTAGATCACATGTGTTCGATTCTAGAAATTATTAATTATAGTATTATGTTGTTAGACCAAATTTGTTAAAGAAATTAAAATAGAATTTGTGGGTATGAACAAGACTGTGTTAGTGTTCTATATAGTTTATGGTTGGTTAAAGAAGGTTCTACTCTTCATATTTTTATTTGAATAATATTTGGACATTTTGTTATTATTAATGCTTTATGACCTGTCGTTGAAAGGTCTAACCTGTTTTAGTAACAAGTAAGAAGATTTTAATGTTCTAAGTTCTGACGAAAACTAATGTGGTCAAATTATGAATAAGACCAGCTCGAGTGAAGCACGTTCTCATTAAATTATTTGTTGAAATATTATTTTCTAGTAATTGGATAATAATTAATTCAGCAGGGAATAACGCAACATTTGAGCATGAATGGCTAATTATCTTGTTGAAATATTATTTTATAGTAATTGAATAATAATTAATTCAACAAAGAGTAACAAACATTTGGCTTTGTGTCTACTGCTTGACCAACTCACACACAGAATTAACATATTCTATCGTATATATATGTGGGTCCTATTTATGAGAAATTAGTTTAATACTACTTTCAAATTACCTAATTAGAGAGGTAAACAAAATTAAAAAAAATTCACTACGTATAGAACAGAACAAAAGGTTAGAATAGAAAGTTAGAAACTATTAATCTTATGTTTAACTAAATAATTCAAATGGGTGTGAATCTTTCATTATATATTTATATTAATATGTGGTGCTCCACCGACATTTATTCTTTATTATAAGCAAATCGGCTAATTAGCTAATAATGTTGACGGTCCTATTTAACAATAATTAATCCTAATGATGTACGACAGGTAAGCCTAGAATCGCAGCCTGCACGTGTAGCATTCAATTATTGGGTTGCAAACTTACAATACAATGGCAAAACATAATTTGTGGGCATCGATGGCATTAGAAGACCGAGGCGTTTCGATGAATATTAGTACTAAAAATGGATGATAGACGAATAATAGAAGTGAATCATAATCCCCAAAAATTGAAACATAGTTAATGCTATTTTAAAATCGATGACAACTCTAACGTCTAAAGTCGATGAAGTTTTTCTACCCAAAGTCAGCTCACCTAAATATGCAATTATTAAGCTATAAATCAAGTTGAATGGTAACATAGTACTCTAGTATATATGAATAGAAAAAGCTAGAGGAAAATATGATGAAAATTTTATGTGTTGTCCCGCCATTACAACCTTCCTTCTATTTTCCATCCATCTTTCAAATGGATTTCTTTTCTTTTGATAGGAAAACAATGAGTAGATTCAGATGATGACGATGATGATGATGATGATAATCACAAATGGATTTCTTTTCTTTTGATATGAAAACAATGACTAGATTTAGATGATAATGATACTAATAATAATCATGGTGTAATTGGTGCGTGTGGGTTGGCCGAATGGTAGAAAGATAATATCTGAGCTTAAAAGTCTTAAATTCGATTTTTTCGTGAGAGGATAGTTTAAAATATCACAATTTTAAGGACCCAAGTTGCAATATTCATCGCCAGAAATGCGACCAATTAATGTTCGAAATCTTTCCTTCCCTTTCCATGAAAATACATGTGGGGCAAGATAGAAATTTATAATCCCACTAGACTATTATGAGCAGAAACCAAATCAACTTCACAGCTTTGAACGTTTGTACTAAGATTTCTTTTGAAATCGTTATAATACACATCAAATTGAACTTATCAAAATTTAACAAATCACCGAAATTCATAGCTTCTTAACACTAATCATAAATAAAATAGAAATAGAAAAAACAACAAAAACAAAAACAAAAAAAAAAAACATATGAATCCCTATGTTTTGATCAATTATATTATCGTAAACAAATTAGTATCCCTCAATCCCAGCCTAAGCCAGACATTTTATTTTTGTAGTATATGTTTTGGAAAAATGATTTTATTCTCTTTTATTTTACTTTCTCTTTCATTTGAACTATTACTCCTATTTTCCAAAATATGTGCAAAAGTGAAACGTCTTGGATTGAAATGGAAGGAATATATTGAAAATGAATAATAAAACATGGAAAATTCAAATTAAGTATGTCGACAGCAGTAGTGAATGCTAATGTTTATTTATCATTATTATTGAAAGCTAATGTCACCTGCAAATTGAATAAAAAGGATAAAAAAAGAATTAGGCCATGAGTAGTAGTAGTAGGGCCCAATTCACACGACATATCCACAGTGAGAGAGTCGATCCAAAGTGGTAGGGGCCATAAGATGTGATTCACATACGTGCTCCACGAACCCTGTTCCCACTCTCATTCTAACTTATATTCTTTTCTTTTTCCCATATCATTGTCTCGTCCCTCAATAATATTATTAAGTACTAACATGCTTCAACTTTCAACAATTAATTAAATCCTCTATATGCATGGGAATAATTGATTGTGAAAAAATCTTTTACATTTGAAATAAGCTCAGCTTCATATGATATGTGTAATTTTACCGACTCTATTATCTCATACTGATTATGAAGGACACCTCATATAATTTATAAATTAAAAGCGCTGTATCACTTGACAAACTAGTATTTTGGGATGAATTGTCTCGTTTGATAGACGATTTTTTATACTTTAAATGAGCCCAACTTTGTATGATCAGTGTAATTTTACCTTCTCTATCTCACATCGATTATGAAGGACAACTCGTACAGCTAGGGTTTATATACCAAACACGCTTTATAACCCGACGAACTAGTATGTTGAGATGAATTGTCCTATTTGGTAGACGAAATCTTTGTATATTTGAAGCGAGTCCAACTTCGTGTGATTCATCTAATTTTACGAACTCTAATAACTCACATCGACTATGAAGAGCAACTAGTGTGTAGTTTAGTAGGACGACCGTAGTGGGGTGTATTGTTACCGACTCTAATGTCTCTATAATTTGTCTATGTCAGTCATGTTGGATGAATGAATAATAAATTTACCTTGACTAAGTCTATCCATAAACATCATTGAGAGTCTTTCACTCCAAATAAATCTAATCCATAACCATCATTGATATTCTTTCACTTCACTTCAAACAAATCTTTGTGTAAATCTCAATGATTACTAAAGTGGAAACTATATAATTACACGAATATTGGCATCTCTTTACTCTGTGGCACCGTATGAAAGGTGCATGAATAATGAGTTTAGTACTTTAGTTTAGCTAAACGTATCCACAAAATTAGCCATAAGTTCACAAAACAAAATCTATCATTTCTTCAAAAATAAAATAAAAGAGGAATCTTGATTTCCGACTAGAATAGAAAAACAGACCAATTACTTTTTTAGATACTCCATATAACTAGATGATGATCACTTTGTGCTATAATAGTTAGGTGACTGTACAATGACTACTAGACTATTACACCCACATATAATTGGTCCATTTCGGATATTTGATTCGTACTATATTTATATAAAATTTATATTCTAGTATTCCATTAAAAATGAAGAAATAAACTTTTTTAGGCAAACTGAATTTTCAAAGTAAAAATTGGAATTCGAACACGACATGGAAAAAGAAGGTGGCGCATGGACCATATTGACTCAACGCAAGTTCTGCGAAGGCCGTTGAATGGAAAAATCGTTAAATCTTAATTAATGTGATTAGCAAAAATAATTAAGAAAATGTCGTAATCCATCTCACTTCCACGCCTATAAATACTCTTTACCTGCACACAGACTAAATCAACTCATCAAATACGACAACAAAAGAAAGAGAAAAGAAAAACGTGAAATTAAACAATGGCAAATTTCCCAGTTATCAGCTTGGAGAAGATCAATGGCGAAGAAAGAGGTCAAGTGCTGGAACAGATCAAAGACGCTTGCGAAAACTGGGGCTTCTTCGAGGTAAATTGATTCAATTTCATCATACACCATAACTCGTTTATGTGTTTAATTTTGTGTTACTTGATTAAGCATTTGCAGTTGATTCAATTTCATCATACACCATAACTCGTTTATGTGTTTAATTTTGTGTTACTTGATTAAACATTTGCAGTTGATTCAATTTCATCATACACCATACCTCGTTTATGTGTTTAATTTTGTGTTACTTGATTAAACATTTGCAGCTAGTGAATCACGGGATCGCTCCGGAGTTCATGGATAAGGTCGAGCGTCTGACGAAGGAGCACTACCGGAAATGTATGGAGCAGCGCTTCAACGAGATGGTTGCCAGCAAGGGCCTCGAGGCGGTCCAGTCCGAGATCGACGATCTCGACTGGGAGAGCACCTTCTTCCTCCGCCACCGCCCTGTCTCCAACATCTCCGAGATCCCGGAGCTCGATGAGGAGTACAGGGCCGTGATGAAGGAGTTCGCGGCCAAGCTGGAGAAGCTGGCCGAGGAATTGCTAGATCTGCTGTGTGAAAATCTAGGCCTGGAGAAGGGCTACTTAAAGAGGGCCTTCCTCGGCTCGACCGGGCCCACTTTTGGGACCAAGGTCAGCAACTACCCGCCCTGCCCGAAGCCTGACCTGATCAAAGGGCTCCGGGCCCACACTGATGCCGGTGGCATCATCTTGTTGTTCCAGGACGACAAGGTGAGTGGGCTCCAGCTCCTCAAGGACGGCGCGTGGGTGGACGTGCCGCCCATGCGCCACTCCATCGTGATCAACATCGGGGACCAGCTCGAGGTGATCACGAACGGGAAGTACAAGAGTGTGATGCACAGGGTGATCGCGCAGACGGATGGGACGCGCATGTCGCTCGCGTCCTTCTACAATCCTGGCGCTGACGCAGTGATATATCCTGCGCCAGCGCTGGTGGGGGAGGAGGACTGCGGGGAGGTGTACCCGAAGTTCGTGTTTGAGGACTACATGAAGCTTTATGCAGGCGTTAAGTTCCAGGCGAAGGAGCCGAGATTCGAAGCTTTTAAGAACGTCGACACGGCTTCTAACGTCGGAGAGATTGCTACGGCTTGAGTGAATTTTTTTTTATGGTGTTTGTGTTGTTAATTAAAGATGTTTGTGTGTGTGATTAATTAGATGATATGAGTATGTGTGCTTGCTAGATTAGTGTGTGGGAATGGGATGATTCAACTTTGGGGAGGGGGTTTCTAGTCTACTTGTGAGGAACTTCTTCATCTAATAATTAATCATTGTTACTATTACTATTAAATTCTTGTGTTGATTGGTGATTGATTATTTGTGTGTAGTGATAGCATGATGTTAACTCTGTTTTACAGAAGGAATAAAATCATGTGTGTGGAGACAAACTCCAATTATTGAAATCCAACATCCCTCAACAGGAACAGATGATGGGATGGAAGTGTTGGTATTGGTATTTTAAGATATCTAAGCCAGATTATGTTACTCACAATTATTTGCTAATTTGCAGATCTAAGACAGAATCTAGTAAAGACGTTTGAAAATAATATAAAATGAAACAAGGTAATTAGGTAAATCAGAGTAAAACATAGTAAGCGCCGCAACATTAAGTAAAAAGGTTAATATAAAATAGTACTACTACTACTTTAGAAGCTAAAGCAAAAGTTAAGACAAAGTGATCTCACTCATGCTGCATTAGTGGGTTTTGTTTCCACTTTGCCTCATTATTTGGGAACAACAAAATCACAATTGAGCAATTTAGGGCACCTGCAACCGGGCGTCGCCAGCGTAGAGGTGCACGGGGAGGGGTCTGGGTCGGTGCGGGAGGGGTGAGAAGCCGCGTAGTGGTGCGTACCGCGTTGTGAAGAACCAGAGCCAAGCCCATTTTTTTAATTGAATATTGAATTTTGAATTATTTTATTGAACAATGTACGTGGATCTAGCCTGCAATTTGGTGTAGCTGTGGTATGCAAATTTCCAATATCAGACCAAAAAAAATATTACCAAAGATCTCTGGCCAAACACTTCCTTCTTTTTGGCCCCTTTTAGTTTTAGTAGATACTACTACTATTTTAGTTTTTTTTTGTTATATTCCTCTCTTATTCATTCTCATTATTTTTCACATTTCCTTCTTTTCTTAATGCAGTATTTAATTTCTTATTCTTCTCTCTATTCATTCTCAATTCAATTTAACAATAAATACGTTAATGTGGACGCATGGACCATATTGTCTCAACGGAAGATATCTAATCTAGATTTTGTTCCTTCCACTTATTTGCTAATTAATTTGCAGATCTAAGACCGAATCTATTAAAGTTATTTGAAAATAACACTGCTTCCCTCTCATAAAAATAAGTCATTTAGTATTGACACGAGTTTTAGTACATAATTAATAAAGTAAGAAAGAATGAGAAAAAAACAATAGTTGAAATTATGTCGTGAATAGTGGAATCTATAAATAATAAATAAAAGAAAAATAAAAAACATTTGTCATAAACGGATATAAACTATTTTTATGGGATAGGCGGAAAAATATTTCCAAACATATTTTTATGATATAAAATATAATTAAGGTGAAATCGTAGTGAAGCATAGTATTTGAAGCCACGAGGGATAAGAAGCCGCAACTTTAAAGTGGAAAAGGTTAATGTAAAATAGATTAGTATGTATATAAAGCACCGCGACATTAAGTGGAAAAGGTATATATAAAATAGATTAGTATGTATCTAAAGCAAAGGTTAAGACATTTTAATCTCACTCGTGCTGAATTAACAGTGGGTTTTGTTTCCACTTTGCTTCATTATTTGGGAACAACACAATCATAATTGTGCAATTTAGGGCATCGGAGGTGTCTGGGGTCATTGGAGGGTTGGGAGGCTGCGTAGAGGCGTTTACCGCATTGCTAAACTGTCGACCGCAAGCCCTTTTTATTTTTTTAGTCGAAGATTGTTCTTTAATTGTCCAGTATGATGTCTTTACCCGCGGATATAAGGGTACACATCTGGCAATTGTGCTCGAAGCAGTTGGTGACCAATATATGTGGATCTAGTCTGCACTTTGGAGTAGTTGAGTCGAACAATAACCTCAATGTCTTAAACTGATTGCATCATATTCAACATTTGATGCAACTATATTAATTTAATTTAATGTAATCTAGACTATAGTGTTTCTCTTTTTCTTTTTAAAATAATGCATTTTATAAACTGACTCTATTGGGTTTTCACACACAATTTTTTGAAAGAAAATTAAATTGGCCAGTAGAGCTCACTCAAATCTCATAAGCTATTTAACTGAATAAATAAAATCTCATAAAACGTTCATGATAAATCATAAAATCCATAAACTTTTTATAGTTAAGTAATTGGTAACAAGACTAATAGTTTACAAATAAATTGAAGTTTTCATCTTAAATAGTCCATGTTTCTGACCTAATTCTTTGATAACCATAAGAATATATCAAAAATAGAAAGATGTAATTTGGCTATCAAAGCTGTCTAATAGATTGGGCCTTATCGCCTAAGACATAAATCACAGTATGACAGTAGTATAAATGTTCTATTGAATAATTTACTGTATTCTATTGCCTCTTTTATAAAATATTAATCAAAGTATTTTCTTATCTTTTTAGAGCCTAACTTAAAATAGTAGGTCTATTGCCTCTTTTATAAAATATTAATCAAAGTATTTTCTTATCTTTTTAGAGCCTAACTTAAAATAGTAGGAGTAGTAGTACTTGCTGCTGCTGCTGATAATAATAATAATAATAATAATAATAATAATAATAATAATAATAATAATAATAATAATAATAATAATAATAATAATAATAATAATAATAATAATAATAATAATAATAATAATAATAATAATAATAATAATAATAATAATAATAATAATAATAAATAAATAAATAAATAAATAAATAAATAACTTTCTTTCAATAGTCCTAAAATATACATTGAATTAAAGCATCCAAAATTTGACGACTTATCGGACGTACGAAAGAACCACATAATTTCTTAACAATCTCGTTCTAAAATTTAAATATACATTTTCTTTGTATATAGACCCTATGGGATGTAATCAATTGCTAACTAATTACCAATCCCAAATTGAGACCAATTTTCAACCATTAGATTAGAAGATCTTGTGGTTAATATAATGTCAAGTGTAATATATTTTAAATTTAAAAAATTATTAATTAAATAAAAAGGGTATTAATGTCAAATCCTATATGTAGTAATTAGAGCATCCGCAATGGTACTTAGGCCAGCCATAGGCCAGCCATTCTCTCCCCTGCCACGTCAGCAACACTAAAAAATCCACCTGCCACATCAGATTTAGGCCAGCCGCAATAAAAATAATTCAAAATATACTACATTTACGGAATTAAAATTACGATTAAAATACGGAATTAAATTTACGAGACATATACGGGAAAATTCAATAATTTTATTTAAACAAAAAAAAGTACATTAACTAAAAATCATAAAAATAACATAATAAAAAAAATCCGGGCTTCCACACACGAGCCACCTTGAATCTGTTATAGTTTGCCGCTAGCCGAACGGGGGTCTCGCTGCCCGGTCAGCGAGTCAGGGGGGCGACGCCCCCTTGCCATGGGGGTCCGGGGGCGCTGAGAGGCCCCCGGCCCGACGGTATGACATGTTTATGTTTTAGGTCTTAATTTTGTATTGGGCTAGTTGTTGTTGTCCATCATGTTGCTCTTGTACAGAAATTTAGAGATAGAGAAAATCGCGTTTATATAGTTTTTCAAAAATTAAAAAAAAGAATTAAATTTTTTTTTTAAAAAAGAATTAAAAAAAATTAAAAAAAAAGAATTAAAAAAAAAAAACAAAATTCGGCGTTGGCCAATCGCTGGCCGATCGGGCCGCCACAATGGCGGCCAGCGCATCGGCCAGCCCACGCCGATCGGCTCGCCGATTTCGCGCTGGACGACTCCAATGGTTCGGCTAGCCGATCGGCCAGCGCGACGAATCGGCTAGCCGATCGCTAGCCGCCCATTGCGGATGCTCTTATAACTAACTATTTTCTCTCTCCTCAAAATCATCTCTAATCTTTAAATTTACGTAACTCTCAAAATTTAAATTATTTTTTCGCAAAAAATATATCAAATTAAAGATAATTTAATAAGGATTCCAACGAGATCTCAATTGCATATGTTCCGACGATGTTCGGGTGATGAAATTTGATAAATTATATTTCAATTTTCGTACATGTTGATAAGCAGCTTTTATCAACAAATGCAACAAAAAAATCTCAATATATTGTAGGCAAAATCTCAATATTATGCATGTCCAATCTCAATAAAAATGTGTTGATATTTTCTTGTCCTTGTATTGATATTCTAATGTCATATTGTTGATATTTGTAATACACAATGTTGATATAAAAAAACACCCACGAAAATTATCATATGATAACATAATGACGATATTACCCTTTTGTTGATATTTTGTCAACTATTTATTGAGATTTGTGAGCTTTAATCTCATCCATTCATTTTAAAATCCAATGGTGGAGATTTGGTCTTGATTTTGGATTAGGGTGCTATAAGCATTAGAATAGGACCCTAGACACCTATAATAAAAATGTTTTTGTAAAACTCCCACCCGATCGTCCGCCCGCCGAGTAGGTGATGTCACAATTCTAGTACCAAAGTATGGTAATTCAAAATTTTCATTTTTCTAAATTCAAAACCAAATATTTAAATCATTAGTCAATATTTATAATTACAGCGGAAGCAACTTAGTATAATATTTAGTGCTAACATGCCACGACTAACAATTCAAAACATCTATCACTGACAGAGCTTAGTAACCCGCCAAGGATGCAGCGCTAAGTCAGACATGAAGAAAGGTCAACATGTACACTCCAATGCCGACTAACCTATAGCACACCCAACACTTCAACCAAAAATTTTCTCCAAGCAGTAACCACGCAACTTAAAATTCTTACTATCATTTCATTTACCAATTATTACCACATCTATCATATTATTATCGTCTTATTAATTTCTAACATACATTGGGCGGCATCTCCCCTATAACCAAACGCATACCCAGAATCTAGCAATAGACAATATCAATCGCAGAACATATCAACACACATAGCACATATACAGTCCAACCACATTTTCACATATTCAAACATATAGAATATCCCATTAAGTGCTCAGTGAAAGACTAGGGTACCAGATCAGAAATAGTTGTAGATGGAGATGCAGATTTTGTCCTCGAGAGGACTCCGCATAGACCACCCATTTAGGGTGCAAACAGAGAATCAGATTTCCCCTGAGGGTGCAAACAGAGAATCAGATCACCCCTGAGGGTGCAGACAGAGAATCAGACAGATCAGATATCATACGATCTTCGCTTCGGTTATCCAGAAGACGAGTGATTATAGATAATGCAGAACTGTTGTCCTATGGCATGCCAATTGTACCGAATGTAATCGACCAAGCACGAGGCATCGTGTAGGTTCTCATGCTCACTCGTCATTCCATCTCATTTCCAATTCGTTCATAAATTAAATTCTTAATAATCTATATTGACATCCATATTCATTCTAAGTCATGTTTTCTTTTTTTTTTTTTGATATAGAAGTAAAATGCTCGAACTAGCTGGGATAGTGAGCAAAACTTCAGCACAACAAAAAAACAAAGCTCCGCAACAAAACAAACACAAGCATAGGAGCTAAAGCCAACACACCTCACAAACTCCTAAAAACTTCTGATGTCGAGGGCACCCCGACACACCAAAAGCACAAAGGGAGGGGAGGAACATAAACAACACACCCAAGCGGCAGCAGAGCCAAAAAAGTCAGCAACAAAGAAAACCCCTATTCTCGCACAACCTCATGAAGAGAAAAACATACCCGTGAGGATACGCTCGCTGATCTCTACCCCGACTAAGAGTATTCTGTATAAAAATTCGACACAGATTGAGGATCCAAATTCACTCTTCTTCTTCCTTTAAAGATCTTCGGGTCTTGCCATTCTCTAATATCTTTCAAATTTTCCACCATTTGTCCCGGTGAGAAGGGAAAGTTTGGGCTCCACCCACGTACCCAAGTGCCAAGACGCCACACCAACCTTTTTTCCTAGAACTCCCAATTTGGTTTGAATCCTTGGAATGTGATTTTATTCCTGATGTCCCAAATAGACCAAGATATCACATAGAACATGGATATCCACAACCTTTTGTCGAACTTTTCAAACGGTGCTCCTAGCCATGAGAGAAAGCAATCCATTGGTTGGGCTGGCAGATAAACAGACAAGCTCCATCGGGGGCAACAAGAGTACCAAAACTTTGACGAGACCTTACAGCTGAAGAACATATGTTCTATCGATTCTGGTTCCTCTCCACACAAAGTACATTTATCATCATGCACTCCTCCAAAGCCTAATCTGAAAAGTCTTTCTTTTGTATTAAGACGTCCTTGAAAGATAAACCACACTTGAAGTTGTGCTCGAGGCGGGGCAACTTTCTTCCAAAATTCTGTAGTCATTCTCCTTTTTCATCTGTTGGGTAACCTGCAAAACAAAATTAGAAACCAAAAAGGAGGAAGACTTATCCGAATGCCAAACCCTCACATCTCTCGTGTTTGCACTCAGAGCTACATGATCCACAGCTAGAATGAGATCCCCAAGTAATTCCTCTTCCCAAGCAAAGAGTTTCCTCCTCCACTGAAAATTCCATCTCCAAGACTCCAACCATTCTCGCCCCATTTCCCCATCTTTTGGATAACATCTTCCCTTTGCATCGACACCATGAAGAGTCTAGGGAATAAATCTTTAAGACATTTATCACTCATCCAAAAATCGAGCCAAAATCTTGTTCGGGCCCCATTTCCCACCTTCATACGGATGCCTTTCATTGCCACCTCTTGAATTTCTTTATTAAAACTGCTGAAATCTGTAATTTGCCCATAAGCTGGTGTCACTCTTTTTGTTGGCCTTATGAAACTGTGCAATATGTTTTCCACCATGGATGGAGCTGACAATTTCCTTCCATAAAGGCTTATCATCACTCGAGAATATCCACCACCATTTGAAGAGTAAAGAGGCGTTCTTGATGAAGGTATCGCCAAACCCCGAGCCCGCCTTGCTCAATTGATTTTTGGATTGTTTCCCATGAGATCAAATTTCCTCCCTTTGCCCCTTCTTTCTTGCTCCAAAAAAATTGTCGTTGTATTTGGATGATTTGGGCAGCCACCTTTTTGGGCATACGAAACAAGCTGAGATAGTACATCGGCAAATTATTAAGGACTACTTTGATTAGTACTAGCCTTCCCATCCTAGACAAATTTCTTGCTTTCCATAAGGTCAACCTTTTTAACTTTATCAATAATGGGATTCCAAGTTTTGCTCTTTTTTGGATTTGCTCCAAGGGGGATGCCTAGATACGTGATAGGCAGCTTAGAAACTCCACATCCCAATAATCTCCTAGCATCGTCAATCCAATCCTCATTGCAGTTCAGAGGAATAAGGACAGATTTGTCATAGTTGATTTTAAGGCCCGACATCAAAGAGAAGCACTGAAGAAATTTCTTATAGTTGTCGAGCACCTTGGCATCAGCAGGAGCGAAAATTACCATGTCATCTGCAAACTGAAGATGGGTGATGGTAATCTGATTTGTCCCCATTGCGACACCTCTGAACTCCCCCATCTCCTTTCCATTGATGATGAGCCTGTTGAAGGTTTCCGCAACCAAAAGAAAGAGAAAAGGCGAAAGGGGATCACCTTGCCTTAGTCCCCTTTGGAGATGAAATGGCGAGGTGGGTGATCCATTGACCGGGATGGACATTGACGCCGTCTTGACACATCCCATTATCCACTTGTTCCATTTATTCCCGAAGCCCATATTGACTAACGTCTCTTCAAGGAAATCCCAACGAATTGTGTCGTAAGCTTTGTGAAAATCAAGCTTCAGCAAGATGCCCTCTTGCTTGGTTTTCTTCATCCACCAAACTACCTCATTAGCTATCAAAGCCCCATCCAGAATTTGTCGCCCCTTAACAAAAGCTGACTGTGTTTCCCCGATCAGATTTGGCAAAACTGTTGCAAGTCTTCTTGCCAAAACCTTAGCGATTAGCTTATAGAGGCTTCCAATCATACTAATCGGTCTAAAATCTTTAATCTCAACAGCCCCTTCAATTTTTGAGATTAATGTCACCCAAGTGCGAATAACTTCCCTTGGCAGCATCCCACTATCAAAGAAGTCAAAGATGAAGTCGCATACCTCTTGTCTGATGTCCTGCCACATCTCTTTCACGAACTTGAGATTGAACCCGTCATATCCAGGTGCTTTGGAACCATCGCAATCCTGGAGGGCTGAGATGATTTCCTCTCTGGATGGTCTCCTCTCAAGCATTTGAGATTGAATCTGCGAAAGTTTGGGGAGTAATCCATTCCTGATGTGGATATTTGGCATCGGTTCCTGTCTGTAGAGCTCCTTGTAGAACTTTAGTATTTCCATCTTGATTGCCCGCGGCTTCTTTAACATTCTGTTCCCACTTTTAACTTGCTCGATTCGCTTGAATCTCCTTTTTCCAATTGCCACAGCATGAAAATACTTGGTGTTCTTATCTCCAGATTTGATCCACTTGTCTCTTGCTATCTGTTGCCAATAGCTCGCTTTTCTGTCCATCCACTTGTTATGTTGAGCCTCGATTGCCATTAATTTTGCGAGGTCGCACTCATCTCCATCTCCATTATCAAGTGTGGCCTGCACCTTTAGCTGATTCTCCTCAAATTTCTTAATGTTAGCCTCAATGTTACCGAAACTAACTTTATTCCATCGTCTAATAGGTTGATGTAGCGCCATCAGTTTCCTATTGATTGGCATGTCCCCTAAGCGTTTCCATTCTTCCTTCACCATTCTAGAAAAACCGGGGTGTGAAAACCACGCATCCAAGTTTCTAAAAGATCGTCTTTCCGGGCACTGCTTCACTAATGAAAGTGAAATAGGGGAATGGTCTGAAACTGAGTTTGGTAGGGCTTTGAGGATCAAATCTGGGAATCTAAAGCTCCACTCTTGATCAATAAAGATTCTGTCGAGTCTGCTTCTGGAGGCTCCCCTTGCCCACATGAACTTTCTTCCCATCAGTGGCAAATCTTCCACCATCATCTTATCACTCCAGTCTGTGAATTCTGATATACTCCCAACACAACTCGCTCCACTGATCCGTTCATCTACATTTCTAACTTCATTGAAATCTCCCATCACCAATAAGGGAAATGATGATCCATTCCGGATGCCAAGCAACTCATCCCACATCTGTTTTCGTTCCACTCGATAATTAGGGGCATAAACTACCAAGATCTCGCACTGAAAAGATCACTCTTTGAGAACACCTTGAACGAGGACCCATCTGTCTCCCTTCAAACTCCCCACTTTCTCAAACTTATTCTTGTCCCAGCAAGTGATAACTCCTCCACTATTATCAATAGCTACTGCATGTTCCCATTCACACTCTGCATGCCCCCACCCGCTTCTAACTTTCCTCTCTAGAAGCTCCTTGTGTTTTGATTCCACCAAACCCATAAAAAAGCACTTTTGTTCAATTTCCTAATCAGAATTGCAAATTCCATCTAGGGCCAATTTTGGCATGTTACAATATCTAACTAGGGTCCTATTCTAATGCTTATAGCACCCTAATCCAAAATCAAGACCAAATCTCCACCTTTAGATTTTAAAATAAGTGGATGAGATTAAATCTTACGACCTCAATAAATAGTAGACAAAATATCAACAAAAGGGTAATATCGTCATTATGTTATCATATGATAACTTTCGTGAATGTTTTTTTTATATCAACATAGTGTATTGCAAATATCAATAATATGACATAAGAATATCAACACTAGTACAAGAAAATATCAATACATATTTGTTGAGATTTTTACATGGTTTTATTGAGATTTTTTGTTCTATTTGTTGATAAAAATCTGGTTTTCAACATTTACGAAAACTAAAATAAAAAATATCAAATTTCATCATCCAACTTCGTCGGAACATATATAATTGAGATCTCGTTGGAATCCTTATAAAATTATCTTTAATTGATATATTTTTTGCGAAAAAATAATTTAAATCGAGAGAGTTACGTAAATTTAAAGTTTTAAGATGATTTTAATGAGAGAGAACTGACATTAATACCCTCTTATTTTATTTATTAATTTTTTAATTAAAAACATAATTCATGTGGCATTATTTCAACCACTAAATCTTCTAATCTAATTGCAAAAATTTAGTCTTAGTTTGGGATTGCTTATTAGTTAGCAATTGATCACTTCTCTATCTAACTATGTGCAACTAAAATCTTATTATTATTATTATTATTATTATTATTATTATTATTATTATATACTCCATCATCTCAATTTATAAGTAACTAAAAAAAAATAACTATTCAAACTATGAATCATATTTTATATGCCATGTTATTATTATCTCAACTCTCCAGTCCTAAATACTTAACTTAAGGAATCCTATTTCATTTACTAGAAGAAAATATAGCCATATTTTCTAATTTATTATTTAATTAAAATATTAGTTAATTTACAATTAAATTCTAGTAGTAATATTCAAACACAATATAAATAACTTCTCATTACGAGTCATAATCTCAATAATTTTGAAGGCCCAAACTCTTTTGGGCCGCAGAGAGTGGGCTTGTTTGGAGGGGCATTATCGTAAATAGCAAGTTTAGGGTTCTTGCAGAATCCTCTATTTAAAACCTGCGTTCATTCTCCACCATCATCAAATCGTACTCCGTCCACTTCGTGTTCATTCAAAAGCTGTTAATTTTCGTAAATTGTTTATTTGTAATCTTTTTATTTTTTTCCGAATCTCCTCTACTTATAATTGATGAACGGGACGGTATTTTGATTCCGTCTCGTCTTTGAGGAAGAGGTATAAAGAGGCCGGCGAGATATCGTTTCATTCGTCATTTTCTCCATTGACGATTCGATTGTTGCTCGTCCACATTTTTCGAATATTTTGCACGATTTACACATTTTAATTTCGATTGATTTTTGACGAAATGGCTTCTTTCTGCCGCTTCGGAATTCCATTGCTACTTTAAATGAAACCGACAAATTATTCTTAGATCTAAAATATGTAGTCATATATTTTGATGAATTTCATTTCAGTTGTGCATACGATTTTGACTGGATATTGGGTTTGAAAGCTTATACTCCCTTTTTGTTAAACAAAATTTCTCTTTTCCTATAAAAATTTCAATTTTATTTTGACCTCTTCCTCTCGATTCAAGGTTTACCCTCCTAAGGTTAACAAAATATGATTTGATTCAATATAGATTCACTTGCAAATTTTGAACTTGTCTACACGTGTTTTGTTTTGGTGGTAATATGATATAATAACAAATGGAATATTAGTAAATTGTGTTTCTGGTTGAAAAAATTAAACCACTAATAATAATTAACTTTGTGATTGGATTTATTTTATTATTAAGTCTCAAATTAGAATCCAGTGTATAAAGTACCAACACATGGCGTTGTTTAATATACTAACAAATTTGAATCCGGTGTTAAAAAAAACCAACAAACTCGAAATTGGCGAAACAGCTTAATCGGACTTTATATCATGGATATTTTGAATTATTTAAATTGGACTTTAATTACGGATATGGAACATGAAATTTGAATATTTTGTAAATATTTAATGTTTGAGAAACATGATAAAGTCTGGGGTTTTTACTAGTGATGCTTATGTTGGAGAACAATTCATAATTTTCTGAAATTAGGGTTTAGGTATAGACTAATAAAAGAATACTAATTCTTACTAAGAGAGTAATTTTTCGGAAATTTATTCTTAAATAAAATATTAATAATTCTGATGAATGAATTAAAATAAAAAAATAAAATTACTTTTCACTGAATGAATGTTTTTCAGTCTACCATGGGATAAATTTTGAAGAATGATCGGATGTCAACAACAGTAATAGCAAGTACTATTACTGCAGTACCAGTGTACCACTACCTCTTTCTCATATTAAATGCCACATTTATTGCTAGCTGCTGCATGTTTATAAGAGATGTAAAGAAATATGGGAGAGATGTAATGAAATGTGGGTTGAATCCAAGTGTCATATTTAGTGTGCGTGGTATATGTTTTAAGAAAGGTAAAGAAAAATGGTTGAATAAGTTAGTGGATTATGAGTCTCATTTATATAATTATAATCCCTCCATCCCACGTTATTTGGTGTTTCTTTTCGGCACAGAATTAAAAAAAGGTTGTGTTTAGAGAGTTAAATAATGTAGAAGAGAGAATAAAGTAAGAGAGAGATGAGAGAGAAGGTAAAGTAAATGAAGGAATAAAGTAAGTGTCATATTTTTAGCTAAGAAGATAATTGACTCAAGTAACTTGGACAACAAAAAATGGAATACGATTCAAGTAACTTGGGAATGAGGGAGTAATTAAATGTGAGTAGAATTGGTTGGTGGAAATATGAGGTCTATTTATCATTTATGTTTAAATTAAATGTGATTCTTGTTGTAGGACGGACCTAAATGATAAGATGTGACACTTATTGTAAGACGGAGGTAGTACTATAAATCAAATGCAATATCTAATTATTCTAAATATCTTAAATTTAAATATGATAGCAAGAGAGGAAGGTAATTAAGTTGTCGCATTTGACCCTTTCTACGGATCTTATTAGAGGCACACGAGCAACGTGAGAGCGAAAGTAACCGCCAAAGTAGAAACTAGGTAGTAGTATTCAATTCTTACGATATTAGTAGTATTCAATTCTTACGATATTAGTAGTATCTCATTTTTTACTGATTCAAGTTTTAATAAATTATTTAATTTTGTAAAAAGTAGTGAGTAGAAAAATCAGTAGAATCTAAATTTTAATTTTATAGTATATTAAATTAATAATAAAATATACTCCCTCCGTCCTACATAATTTTACTTGATCCGGCACGGGTTTTAAGAAATGTAATGGAAAGTGAGTTAAAATAGTTGGTGGGATGTGGGTCCTACTTTTAAAGTATTGGTTTTATAATATAATGTGAGTAGGAATGAATTAGTGGAATATGAGATCCATTACCAAAAATGGTAAAAGTGAAATGAGTAAAATTATGTGGGACGACCCAAAATAGAATATTGGATAAAATTATGTGGGTCGGAGGGAGTAAGTAAAATGAATTGATGAAGTACACTCCTTCCATCCATTAAAATCAGTGCAATCTTTTCATTTAAGATATTCTAAAAAAATAGTTTCATCTAAAAATAAAAAATTTCTTTTAAATTAGTATAGTATATAATTCATATTTTATCTTTTTTATTTTATCTATTTTTTTCTCATACTCACACGTTAATCTTTATTCACTTTATTTTCTCATTAAAATCTGTGTGGTTTATACTTTATCCATAGATTTATTGAAAATATTTATTTCGTCTCATTACGAGTGATGAGGTTATTTTGGAATGTGATTTAAGAAGTTGATATTAAAGAATTAAGTAAGATAGATTAAATATGAGAAAGAAAAAAAAATAAAGAAGTGAAAAAAAAAAGTTTGTGAGAATAAAATAAGGAGGTAAATAAAATTTAAAAATCAAGATTTAAGAAATTAACAAGATACTCACGGAAAAAAGCAAAAGTTAATAAAAAGCCCCTGACCCTGAGGCGCAGCCGCGATTGAACATTCCGTAGTCATCTATTTTGACGATTGGATCTTCAAAGATTCCAACGAATCAAACCCTCTCTATATTTTTCCCAAATCCAAATCCTATTCCTCCTCAATTTCATTTCTCTCTCCTCATAATCTCAACGCATCTGTGATCTGTCCATCCTATTCTCCACACTCCGATCAACCGATTTTGGGCGTGCGTGACTGATATGAGCATCCACAATTGCCGCGGTCCAATGTGCCTCAAAACCATCCAACCCTCTCACGCCGCCGATATGCCGCCGGGGATATCCGCCGCCGCCGACGCCAAGGCTGAAGAGCACCTATTCGTGCCGCCGCTCAACTTTTCTATGGTGGATGACGGAATATACCGCTCCGGATTCCCCGACTCTGCTAACTTTCCGTTCCTCAAAACCCTAGGCCTCCGATCGATCATGTAAGCTCAATTATAATCCCTCTTTTATTTCCAGAATACTGCCCTACCGGCTTTGGGCACGAATTAACGCCCAATTTCGATTAAGCTAAACTTCCTAACATCTTAATTTGACCAATTAAACTTCCTAACATCTTAATTCGACAATAATATGTTCATCCGAATTGAACCGATTGTGTTTTTTTTCTTAAATTTTATAGTACTAATAAAGAAAAATAAAGCATGGAAGCAATGATCTTAATATTATAAAGTTTTATGGAACTCTTATTGTTTAACTGTGCTAATTTACAACCTGGTATACAGATATACATGTTGTTCTTATGTTACATTTGTTTATGTTGGATGTATATACAAAAATTGTAGATTATAAAATTTGTTCACTGTTACGTAATCAAGCTTATCTAATTATATCTAAGGGAGAAAGTATATGTGGAAGTTTAACTTAATTGATAACGTAGTTGCTCAGGTAGATTGATTCTCCTACGAGGTTTCGTTACCTCGGTGGGAGGTATGTTAATTCGTGCCTATGGTATGGTGGGTAAATGAGCAGTTCTGCTTTCTTTTATAACTGTTATTTATAGATATTGATGTAAAACTTTTGTGATATTGAAGATACTTGTGTCCGGAGCCTTATCCTGAAGATAATATGCAGTTTCTCAATGCGAACGGAATTCGTCTTTTTCAGTTCGGCCTTGAAGGATCTAAGGTAGTTTTTATTCAAATTGCACATAATTTATGTCTGCAGGGCGTCGTTGGGGTGGATAATTTGGTTTGAAGATAGAAATACAGAAAAATATGTGTGAATTCGTTTCTTTTCCGAAGGAGTGCTATAGTGAATGTTATTTGATATGTTCAAAATGTCTTCTGTACTGTCTGATGAAATAAGGTGTGATGGTGCAGGTTCTGATCTTCTAAGTTTTTGTATGTTGGCTATCAGTCTATCCCCATTTGTGTTTAGCTGTTCTCATTTGCGAAATCCAACTATATAGCTTTCTTGGTTATTTAGAACCCTTTGACACAAGGATCAAGTGGTTATATACTGAAGGAAGATTGTTTTCAATTCAAAATGTTTTTGACTTGTACGAGTACGAACTAGACATTGTCTCTAAGATTCACAAGTAGCCTAAATAGCACGTATCATTTGCCTTGAGTAATTATTTGTTCTTACATACAACTATTATATGCAGGAGCTATTCATAAACATTCCAGAGGATTTAATTCTTTCTGCACTGAGAGTGCTAGTAGGTATGTCTACTTCTGAATCTAGATGTATATTTACAATGATTTGAATTCTCTTTAATCAATCAAACATCCTCTGCAGATGAAAGAAACTACCCGCTCCTAATTCACTGCAAGCGAGGAAAGGTACTTGTATATTATAGCTCTCTTACTAACTATTCATGATGTATTGGTTTCTCAATGTATCTGCCTTCGTTGAATGCAGCACCGGACTGGTTGCCTCGTGGGATGTCTTAGGAAGTGCCAAAATTGGTGCCTGGCTTCAATTTTTGACGAGTATCAGAGGTTTGCTGCTGATAAGGCTAGAGTTACAGATCAGAGATTCATTGAGTTGTTCGACATTTCCAGAATAAAGAAGCTGGCGACCTCGCCTCCATACATATAACGTTACCCAAGACCGTGATTCATCCTGATGCGAGAGATCAATGCACTTTCTTTAAAACACCCCACTCTTCTGGGATAATCCATTTTAGAGGAGAGATATACTACTTTTCGTATTTTTTTCTTCTCCATTTTTCGGGAGTTATAGGCTATATAGCTCATTACTATCAAAATGAATCCATTGATCCCGTTCGTCATTGTTGGCCACATTTTTTCAGCTGTGCTGCAATGATTAAGAATGTTCTGTTATTAATCCAAATCGCAGCATGTGACAATGTACATATATTTCATTCATATTGTGTACAAAAACAGACTCAATGAATTTGAATCAACCTCAATGAAGAAATTTTAGGTAGTTGATTTAGATAAGTTCAAATAATATGGTTCTTTTTTTGTGAAATCTTACATGTGACCGACTCAAGATCCAGAAAAGAAAAAAAAGAGATACCCAACAATCCTAATTTGACAAGAATAGTATCTTGAATCTGTTACACATACATCATGAACTAATTTCCAGTTCAAAACATGCAAATATATTATACTACCTGTCTTTGTCAAAAACCTAATTCAAATATTGTTCAACATTTTCGTGGGGTATCTGGTCAAAGTTCTAACAGAAAGTGTTTGTCCAATTCCATTCAACCTATGCTTTTTGGATAGTAACTCTTATCCAACTTTTTTGGTTTTATGAACAAGGCATTGTCAATGGTTGAATACCTACTAATAAATCACATTCCTCAAGTTAACTTTATCCAGCTTTTTAACAGATGGCTTCCTATCTCTAAATCACATCCGTGAGTTAACTTTATCTGAATTTCTATCCCATGAATCAACTTTATTATGATAATCAGTCTTATTCAAAATATCCACTATTTTGGATGGAGTGTTAATTACATAGTTGGTTACCGAACTATGGTATTTGTATCAAATTTGTTACTATATTAGGTACTCCCTCCGCCCCAAATCACTACCTCCGTCCCAACTCAAGTGATTGACTTGTTTTCAGCACATATAGAAAGTAAAGTGAGAAAAATAATAATGTATAAACTACACTTTTAACTATTTATTAGTATTATTTTCTCAAAACACGTGCTAGAAACAAGTCAATAATGAGCTACAACGGAGAGAGTATGTTTTGTTTCAAAATGAGTAGGGAACGTAATATTTATGGTTTAATTTCAATTTATTTAATTATATACTCCATTTTATTTCATATTATATGTTTCAGATGTTTTTATCCACGTGAAAAAAAAATTGTTTTGGATATCTCTGAGCTTTGAGTTGCTCTTAAAACTTGAATTCCTAAATTCGTGATACTTTCTCAAATTAAATTTAGTTTAGTGCAGTCTGAGTAGTAGTATCTTTTTCAGAAAATAGTTTGTTATATGTCGTATTTAATTGTGCATTTACTGATTATAGTGATAATTTAGCATAGAATTAGATAGTCGATGGGTCACAATCACATAGTTAAAGCATCCGTGAGAGCAATAATGCGCACCATCGAATGCATAGATTTGTACAGCACAAGTTTTAACATAAAATTAATGAAGTATTAAATATATATATATATAGGGGTGCACTAGGGTGCCACCATAGATAGGATAACATCATACCACCAATATAGTCCGTTAGATCTCATCTATAGACGCCTAGGATTAAGTTTCGTGAAAAAACACGGATTTGCAGTCTACTGTATTAGATATTGCAGTCGTGGTAAACTGCAATATTGTTGTAGTAAGATTGCAATATTCAATGAACAACACTGCAATCTGGTAACGTAAAATTAAAAATTTCCTATTTTACCCCTCCGTATTTTTACACGTGGCAGCATGACAAGCACACGATTTTTAGATCCAATGGCCTAAAATGGTGATATGGTGTTACAATAAAGAGGATTGTCATCTTAGTATATCCCTATATATATATATATATATATATATATATATATATATATATATATAAAATTAGGTTATTATTAGATGAGTGGTTTTCAATAAAGTATTCCTATTAGAAAAAAAAAATTAAGGCTATTATGAGATGAATGGACAGATTGGAGACAAATTAGTGGATCATGTTACTAAAACTGAAAATAAACTAATACTTTAATGAACCAAAATGAAAAGGAGAGACCAAACATTAGTTATGGACAGAACCTGCAACTTTTCACAAAATTCTAAAATAAACACTCATTATTAGACAAATTTTTTTTGCTCAGATAAGACTCAGAGAGCATGAATAATGTGAGAGAAGAGTTTTGCAGCAGAGACGGAACAGTGAATTGGTTTTCTTCTATAATGAAAGGATAGATGAACATAAGTACATATCATTTTCTATGAAGATTTACTTATTTGTATCCTAATAATCCGATTTTCCGGGTTAGCAGGTCATATTTTGGTGGCAGGTGGTGGTTCCGTAATAGATTTCTTTATACAATCGGCAAGGCCTGCGCAGTCGGCTTCAGGCAGAATACAGCCTGTGTCATCTTCCAAAGCATCACCGGTGCAAGAGTGAGGTGATTGGAGATTACCATGGGTTTGGCATGCCTTCATCGTCTTGCAATGTTCCGCTTCATCTTCTCTTATGTTGCAAAATACATCATACAGATTGTCTGGAATCAAGAAACAAGATAGCTTCTTTATATACGTATACAATTTCAGTGAAAATAGCATAAAACGTGTATTACTATCCTCACCTATCTTTGGTCGCCGAGTATTGGGAGGTCTTGAGGTTTGGAATTCATCTGACAAAGTGACGCAACACTTTCAAAATGGTGAAACTTAATGAGTGCAGCTTGCGAAGGAGGGATATCCGAAAGTATACTTACCAAACAAGTACATGTCATCTCCGGTGTAGTATCTCACTGCAACTTCAGGTGCAGGCAGTCTCTTCAACTCGTCTACAGATGGACGTATATGACAATAAACGTCAGTTGTATGACTGTATTGCAAATTACTCAACAATTATGGGGAGCATAAAGCAGAGGTAAGAAGACTATCTTGTTATGACTGCATACCTCCTTGGCTCTTGATAAACTTGTCGTAAGTTTCAAAAGCATGACTCTCCACGCATTCTGAGAAGTGATCTGCAGACATTAACCGATGTTAGTAAAACTTAACCAAGAAGCCTTTTCAATGAAGAAGATGTCATATATATGAGGGTATAGATATGAGAGTCGAGAGTAAGTGAAAGGTTGTGAGACTTTATAAATCGTTTAAGATCATCTGGTCTGAGCTCTAGGGGAACCCGCTAAACTAAAACATGTTTTCAGAGATCATATGGAAGTTCAAGTGCTCGCACATTAAAGTTAGACATGAAGCTAATTCATGGCCAGGTATAAACAAATTGTTAGCATCAAACACTTACATGCCATTCTTGGACTCAATATGTATATAAACACAGTCATAAAATAGTAAAAGGCCGCAATGTGTTGAGCAAGGAACCTATCAACCCACCAAGAATTCCCCCCTAATTCCTGCGAAGAGAAACAAAGAAAATTTTAACTCAGTTAAGGAGGCTTAAGAGATTAAACCAATTACTCTGTCCAATTGACCTTACCAAAAGGCTCAAGCAAACAAAGAAAATGATAATAGTGAACAGAAAAATGAAGGTAAGAAATAGACAAGCTGTAATAAATGAGAGACTAGGTTGATAGCGTACTCAAATAAATAGACAAGCTGTACATAAAAATTATGTGAACTACAAACAAGTGCATTTTCTCAACATCACTTAGGACATATCAATGGATGCATCTTATTAAGACGAACAAATACACAGTAAGACCAAATGGCAAATAACAAATAAAGAAAGCAAGTAGAGGAATATTACTTCCATAATAAGCAAATGATGCATCTCATTCCAACTCTCAGCAAAGTGAACTTTCAAGTAGTCAGCTCGTCGCCACCATCCAAAACTCTCGTACATGTGCAACACTGACACGAAAGCTGCCATAACAGAAGATCCCCAACTTCTCATTAGGCAAAGAAAAATGAATGAAATTAAATATTCACAATCTGCAAACTGCTTTTTGTAATGTAAGTTGTCAAGAGTGCCATCTCTAACACATCACTGATGAAATTGCATATTCAGTACTCTGCTCTTTAGCTGAACATAATAAAATAGATATATTATCTTCATTCAAGCATCTGAATCCCGACACATTTTAAGTAGTGTCAAACACAAGTAAGGAGACACTAACAACCAAAATCGTGAAGTTTTAATCGTTTTGAGAATTGAACCAAAGAGTTCAATCTACAAAATCAACACCTATGAAGTGCACAGAGTCATTACCAAAATAAGGAACCCTTGCAATGGTTTCAAGAACATAAAACCTTGCATAATCACGATCATGGTACAAAGTGTCGAGGATCTTTATCACCGATTCCTGAAATTGTAAACGAACGTAATCATAACCTGAACACAGAAAACAATGCCATAAATAGTACTCCGCACAAGACTTGAGTTAGATGACGCTCAAAAGAATAATTCAACTATCATACTCAATTACACATATCTTCGATTATTCAGATCAACAGCATAAACATTAGTAAATGTATATCAATATATACTCACTGTGAGAAGAATATTGATAGACTGCTCCAATTTTATAGTCCACTTCTCCAAACCACTGGAGGGCGGGGCACCATCACTCGGCGACGCGCCAAATGTCCCTTCCTTTTCCTTCTCCGGGAAACCTTTCGGATTAAATGATTCCTCCACTACCACTTTCTCTTCATCCTCTTGCAATATTGTAGCTACAACTCTAACCAACCTTCTACTTTCAAATAAAGAAGGACACAGTCAACACACAGTTCACATAGTGCCAATCAGTGATACTGTCACAAAATTGAATTATACTACATCAGATGATAAAGATTCATTTCCCCTTTCTATATACAAATCAAGCTTCCTTGTTTAATATAACTGGAAATCGAGCTACAAATCAGTCAACTAAGAATTTCAATCAGCAACCCCCAAAACCCCAACTAGAGCAAATCAATTACACAACCAAAAAATGAAATGAAGGAAGCTAAAATTCCATACCCGGAGGGGCGTGGTTGCGAGGCAGAGCGAAGATTGAAATTGGAAGGCAGGCGAAGAGGGTTTACGGAAACAGAAGAGAATCCGAAAGCGTTGGATTTGCGGAGAAAGGGCGGCGAAATCGGAATTGGTGAAACGTGGAGGGGAGAAATGGAATTCGCCATTCCTTGCTTCTTGCCTCTAGAGTCTATCCTAGCTTGCTCATCTAAAGTGGGTCACCTATATATTCAAGCGAGGTGCGAATCAGATATCAATTCTGCTTCTGCTACCAAAATTGAAAAAAGCTCAATCAATGTCACACAAATGAAGTACGAATATTGGGGGTGACACCTCGGAATATATTATACTTTTGTCTTTTTATATCCAGATATTTGATCGCCGCCAAAGCCCCAATTCAGGCTTCACTTATGGGCTTTTCTGGTTATTATTGGCCTATGATCTGGAAATTACTGGGCCTTATGTTTTAACACTAATGTTCATATAACTATGATTTCTTAATTTATTAATTGTACGAAGATAAGAGTTGCATGGAAATAAAAATATGATTATTTACAAATTACTGAAAAAATTACTAATTTGGAAATTAACCGGTTATATTATGACTTGTACATTTTTTTCGCAATTGTCTAAATGACAAAATGTTCTGATCAATGTGACTGAGTAGATGGAATAATTGCAAAAATACAATATGTTACTCCCTTCGTCTCATAATAATTGTCACTTTTTTTCCATTTTGATCCATCCCATAATAATTGTCATACTTCATATTTACTATAATTGATAAGTAGATCTCACATTCCACTAATTCATTTAACTCACATTTTATTACAAAATTAATATTACATCCGTCCCACATTTGTAGTAACATTTAGTAATGGTACGGGTTTTAATGAATTGGTAAAGTGTGTAATTAATGAAATGAGAGGTGGAGTGTGTAATAAATGAAATGAGATGGTGGAGTGAGATGATGGAGTGTGTAATAAAATGAAGTGAGTTGGTTGAAGGTGAGTCCCTCTTTGACTTTTTGGTTTTTTATTTTTGTTTTGATTTATTTTAATATAAATAATGATATTTGAGTGTAATTTTAGTGAATAATGGGGTAAAATTTTATGTGCAAATATGGTAAAGTCTAAATGTTACTCCAATGTGGGATGGAATTTTATGGCAAAAAATGAATCTCATATTACACTAACTTCTCATACCAACTTTTATTTAAATTTCTTAAAATTCGTGTCCACATTAAGAGTGACGATTATCGTGGAATATGAGAGTATAATACTATTGAATCATTTTCAACTTTATAGTAAATGCCACCTTAAATTGACCAAATCTTGCAATTTTTTGGGCAAAATATTTAAAAACAAAAGTATGTTGCAATTATAATGAACATGATTACATGATATGATACTTATGTGATATCAGGCACCTGGATATTTATACTCGTGGATCATATTTCATATATACAGCGACCATACACTTGTTTAAGTTAACAGTAGTCATTGTCGGAAAATCAACCTTAAATAATTGAGCACGTGTCATCATCCAACTAACCATTGTTACCCCAACGCCACTCTCATCTTTGTCACCATGCAATCCGTGAATTATAGTACTAGTGCTTTCTCCTCTTGGTTTTAGACAAACTGAACATCATTTTCATGTCATCTTTGAAAATAATTAAATTAGCTTTCAAATAATCCCCAAACGCAATAAATTACTCCTAACATTTACTCCAATCAACTCGACAAACTCTCAACTCAATTCGCCACCTCGATTTCTCTTTACTCTCTCATTCGTCGATCAAAACAAACCTTGATTAGCATAATGCTTTAAATAACAATAATTTAGAATCCATTAAAAAAATACAAATATTTCCATAGTTGGGGAAGATGGAGGATGAAGTAGTAGAGATTCTACTGCCGAATAACAAACCAAAACCGAATCTCTCGCGGCGAGATTCCTGGAACGAAGCGAATATCGAGACGAAGAGCTACGGATCGGGTCTGAAATGGGTGTTTCTAGATTATTCTAGTCTGTGGCGAGCTTGGCTGTCGTGGTCCGTGTTTTTCGTCCTCAACATCGGCTTCCCCCTCGTATCCCACTTGGTATTCTCCTGCTCCGACTGCGATCCCAGCCACCAGAGGCCCTTCAATGCCATCACTCAGCTCTCCCTCTCCCTCTTCGCCACCATCTCCTTCCTCAGCATCTCTTCCTTCGCACGAAAATACGGCCTCCGCAGGTTCCTGTTCCTCACTAGGTTGTCTGAAGAATCTGAAAAGGTCCGCCACGGCTATGCTCACCAGCTTCATGTAAGTCTCACCAGAACTCCACATCAGTATGACTGTCAACTAAAGTCTTTGATTTTGAGAATTTGACTGTCAAATACAGTTCAACTGTATTTATTACTAGTTGAGACAGTAATTATATACTACTGTCAGCTTTACTTATTTCCTGATATGGGACGTGGTTTTCACCAGACATCGATGAAGCTTTTATCGGTGTTCGTGCTCCCTTGTTTCATGGCGGATACCGCATACAAAATATGGTGGTTCAGCACAGGAGGAAACCAGATTCCATATCTGTACAACATCTACTTGAGCAAGTTTATCATCTGCATCCTCCTCATGTGCTCGTGGCTATACCGCGTCTCAATCTGCTTCCTCGTCTGCGTCCTCTTCCGCCTCACCTGCTATCTCCAGCTCCTCAGGCTCGACGAGTTCGCTCAGCTCTTCGAAACAGAGTCCGACGTGGCAGCCATCTTGGTTGAGCATCTCAGCATCAGAAGAAACCTCCGCATCATAAGCCACCGTTTTCGCCTCTTCATCCTATCCACTTTGATCCTCGTCACCATAAGCCAGTTCGCTTCGTTGCTTGTTATCACAGAGCCTAAATCCAACGTTAACATCGCCACAGCAGGGGAACTCTCGGTAACTCTACGTCTTCTTCTCTTTAGTACTTTGTCTGTCCGCAAATAAGAGGCTCACTTTGAACTTGCTCGGGTTTTAAGAATTGTGATCGAAAATCAGGTGTAAAAAGTTAGTGGAACATGGGTCCAACTTTTATATATTAGCTTTATATATATAATAAAATGTGAGTGAGATAAAGTTAGGAATGTGACGTATATTACCAAAAGTAGTAAAAGAAGAAATTGGACAATTATTCAGGGACGGGAGAAAATGACAAATCTAATAGTAGCAGATTTGATTGTTGCAGCTGTGTTCGATCACGTTGGTGACGGGGCTCTTCATCTGCCTTCGAAGTGCTGCGAAGATCACGCACAAGGCGCAATCAGTTACGTCTCTAGCGGCAAAATGGCATGCCTGCGCCACGATAAGCTCGTTCGATGAAGTGGACGATGTGACTCCTCCTGGTCAGATTGCTCCGGCCGCGGCAGATTGGGATACGGATAATGAAGAGGGAGATGGGGATGATGTGTTGGATAACACCAACTTGGTTCCAATTTATGTCAATACTATTTCTTACCAGAGGAGGCAAGCTCTAGGTATGTTTGTAGTACAATATTTAATTATACATGTGTGTTTTGATTCTTTTGAATTTGATGATGTTGATGCAGTGACATATTTTGAGCACAATAAAGCTGGAATCACAGTGTATGGATTTATGCTGGATAGAACTTGGCTGCACACAATATTTGCCATACAGCTTTCTCTCACACTTTGGATCTTGAACAAGACTATTGGGATTTCATAATTTTAATTAGGAGTTACTATTTCAAATGGTGAGGTTCAGTTTTTGTGAAATTACTGCTTTATTTCTCAAGGGTACTTAGTGTTAGAAGAAGTGTTGTGAGGCTTTGATTTTGTTTGTAGTGAAATAACATGGTATATTTAACTTTCTCTAAAGATGATAATTGTATTACATGGTTGTATTACTTTTTGTGTGATATGTGATACACTATTGTCCAATATATTGTACATATATTTAGACCACATAGTACTCAAATATTGGTTATTTATAATAAAATTACATGCATATGATTGTGGGGTGCTCGTAATTCTCAGATGATATTTGATTTTTCTATATTGCATTACTATTAATTTGGAGAAGAATATATAAAGTGAAACTATTTGGTTACTTACCAATTACCATACATGCATAATTATAGAGGTGTACTTTAGTATTTATTTAAATACAGAGAAATCTTGTTCTTTTAATCTGTAATTAAATGCCGCTATTACTTCTTTTTTTTTCGGACAAAACCTTAAAACATCCAGCCAACGCCTGCAAACTACGGGTTTTTTCTTTCTTTTGTTTCGTCTTTTCTCTCTATCGATTAGTGTTAATTGTGTCTAGACTCAAACTCAGAAACAAGAGGCAAATTAGCAATCATTAGTTAAGGATCCATGGCTGTAAGTGTTTCCCTTTGTACCTTCTCTACAACATAAAACCCAATTTAAACATTTATTTAGGGTTTGTTTGGCAGAGCAGTATTGATCTAACAAATTAATAAGATAAGACAAAATAATAAAAATACACATTTTAGATTCGATAACTCTTATAGAAGTGTTGATCTAACAAAATTAAATTATTGCATTAGTCTCACGAATCAGCGACTGCTGCGAAATTCCGGCAATGGGAAGAAAATGCTCTGAGATCAGGAGAAGGATTTACGGTGAAATTCAACAAAGTGAATGAGGAAAAAGTACACTCAGCCCCGGTCAAGTTTTCCTTTGTGCAAGTGCCACTACAATTTACCACCAATCACCAAGCTAGCCAGGGAAATAAGATGAGAACGGTATGCTTTCTTTGCATATTTACCGAAAAAGAAATCGATTAAACTATGTTTCTGTGATGAGAAGACAAATATAATAGAGTATTAGATCTTCTTGTTTCTATTTGTACCTTCTCTACAACATAAACACAAATTAAATACATTTATTTAGGATTCGTTTGGCAGAGAAGTGTTGATCTAACAAATTAATAAGATAAGACAAAATAATAAAAGCACACATTTTAGGTCTGATAACTCTTATAGCAAGTGTTGATCTAACAAAGTTAAATTATTGCGTCAGTCTCACGAATCAACGTTTGTTCCGAAATTCGGGCAATGAGATGAAAATGCTCTGGGATCAGGCGAAATATTTACGGGGAAATTCAAGAGAGTGGAGGAGGAAAAATTACACACAGCCCCAGTCAAGTTTCCCTTTGTGCAAGTGCTACTACAATCTACCACCAATCACCAAGCTAGCCAGGGAAAGAAGACGAGAAGGGTATTGCTTTCTTTGCATGTTTACCACAAAAGAAATCGATTCAACTATATATCTGTGATGAGAAGACAAATATATATAAGTATTGGAATTATTTTTTTTTTTGTAATGTGCAGAAATGTTTGCTGGCTGTTTTGAGAAGCAAATGTTGGTGTTGTAATGCAACAAATGTTGAGGGAAAGTTTCAAATTTGAGGGACTATTGCAGAAACGGTTCAAATTTGAAATTTTCTTTTAGAAACTGTATTTGATCAAAGTCCAATTTACGTGGGTCATAGCTGTCTGATTTTTTTTCAGCTTATTAAACTGGTTTTAAGCATACAATTATTTTAGACCTTTTTTAATCTCAAACAGTGACCATACTAATTATTACCATTTAATTAATTCTATCCTTCTATCTCTCTCTTTGTTTTAATAAAATGATTGATGACACATTTTATTATTCCAATCATCCAACCAAAACATTATACTATGTCATTTTTTTAATTGTTTTAAGCAACGTATGATGATTATAATTTTTAAAAAAATGATAATCATATAAATATTATACACAAATTGAAAAATAGAAAATATAACAAAATGTGTATTGGGATTCATAAAAGTGTGAGATGTAAATAAAAATTGAAATTTCTACAAATAGACTAAAATTGGTATAGTATCTATTTGTAGAAAATTAAAAAACATACAAAAAAATACTTATTAAACACTTATCGTAATACCAAAATAAAAAATTGACAAACCAATCATCAATGACAAGAGACAATTCGCATCAAAATCTTAACTCTGGTGGAAAACTAACGGTATCCAAATTTAAATGTTTGTTTATCAACATTCAAATGATACTATAAAAAAAAGTCAAAATGGCATGCCAAAAAGATTACTCCAAATACGTAAGATATATAGTAGTAAATTTTAAAATCTTAATTGTGGGGGGAATCGCAATCTTTAGATTTTTCAAATATTCCAAGTAATTAAAAGTTTATCTCATGCTATACACGACAAAATTCTATATATAATATATGTAATTGCGTTACTACGCATGATATTACTTTAATACGTAGATATTTTAACATGTGTTATACAGATTTTCTTTGAGGTGAATTTACATAGGAACATTTACATTAGGATAAGATTCCAACATACATTATATAAGAGCTTGTTTGTTTGTACAGAAAGTAATATTGATGAAGGAAAGTTATTTGAATTTTGAACACATATTAATCAATTAAATTTAATTAACTAAATGACACAATGATTGAAGTTTATTAATTAAAATAACAATAAGATTTATTTAATACTAAGTTATTAATCGAGAATATAATTATTAATTTATTATTATGATTCGTAATTGAAATAATTATATTAAGGTTTTCATAATAAAAGCACGATTACAAATAATTATTAATTTATTATTATAATCATAACAATTCAAAATTTTAGTTATTTGAGTTTTATGTAATCATAGCTAGCAACACGAGTTTTGTTTAAACTGTATAAAATTGGACTAATCGAACTACAGGGAAGAGAGAGAGGATGGTCCATAATATTGGTTACTGAATTCCCTCTTTCACGGTTTTCAAATTCACAAATTTTATCACCAGCAAGCAATTCAAATTCTCGCCGGAGAAATGGAAATCGATTCAGGCTCGATAAACTTGTATTCCAAAGAGCAACACAAAATGTATCAAACTTGGTTTAACTTTGCCGATTCAGGTTCTGCTTCTTTCCTTTTCTAAAATTTGTTTTATTTCCTAGTTGCAATGTTTCCGTTTATGGAATATTAGCCGTGTAATTCAGTTTTTTTGTGTTTACAGATCGAGACGGCCGGTTAACTGGAAATGATGCGACGAGTTTCTTTGCCATGTCGGGTTTAGCGAAACCTGAGCTCAAGCAGGTTTAGTATACTGATACGAGCTCCTCATTTTTTTTCAATTTTCTCCGTTTTGTTTGATTTATTGTGAATAATGATTATGCTTATTGAGGTGTGAGTATCGATTTTAGGTATTATTAATATTTTAGGTGGATGAAGCGCTAGAGTTTGTGATTTTCGATTTTAGTTGCTGGATGTAGCGCAAGAGTTTTGTGATTTTCTAGAAACTATTGAACGAACTTCACAAAAAAAGCATTAGTTCTCATATCTATCTTGTGCAGATTGAAAGAGCTTCTACTTTCACCATTTACAGAAAATTCCGTTTGTTTGTCTAGTCTTCAATTTATTAGAGATGAAAATTGGTATAGTATTTATATGCATACTCTAGATATCAGTAAGGAATACGGAATGTGTAGAGCTCTTTTCTTCTTTCTGAAATGATCATGTAAGTTTCCCCACTTATCTTATATAAATGAAAGAAAACATTATCCGCTTTCTTTTGAATTTTTTTGACCAGCCGGCAGCCTGTATCTGAGAGATCAGCTATTGCTCATTTCTCATCAGTCTTTTGTAGTATTACTGTGTTTCTACCCTGCAGTTTTCCTCTTTGTATCATCATTATTTTGCATTGTTGTAATTTTAGGTCTGGGCAATTGCTGATTCCAAGCGACAAGGATATCTAGGTCCGAAGGAATTCATCACTGCAATGCAGGTTCTAGTCAATTAAGAAAAACACTTTGAGATTAAAAAAGTTATGCATGATTCCTGATAACTCATATTCTGTTATTTTGTTAAATGATTCCTTTGCCAGCTCATATCCTTTGCACAAGAAGGAAATGAACTAAACTCAGATATCCTTAAAAGAACAGGCAAGTGGAGAAACATGTTACCTTTCATCAAAGTAATATAGTTAGTACTACTGGAACAATTAAGCCAGCATTATGTTATTCGTTATATTCATTTTATTTGTATTTATTCTTTCTTCTTTCTGCTGAGAACTGCATTTTAATAGATGCAGCAGTCTGAATTTTGGTTATATAATTGCTAAGTGATGATTGATGATAAGAGATATCTTCCATGAAAACTTCTTTTCTTTTTCTCATTTTCATTATTCCAAGATTTCTTACCTACAGCTCTTGCAGGCTATTTGGAGACACTGGATCCTCCACAGATGGCAGGTTTGAATGCCTTTATGGAAGTAAGTACACTAAACTTCTTGCTTTCGTGATAGAAAGTAGTATGCTCCAATAACATTTATTTTACATCTCTTACCCAGAACAAGACTTATCAAGCATCAAACAAAAATTCTGAAACCAATGGTCAGTGACGGCTTTAAATTCAGTTTGTCAATATGATACTACTAGCATTCTTCCGAAAAATATCGCTAACACTATATTGCAGGTAACATCCATCAAGCTCCACCAAAACCAATGAGTTCGTTTGGCACAAAGTCTAGTAAGAAGGTAACTGCATTTGGAGTAACCTTGTTGTGTTTATCATTCTCCCTCCTGCATCAAAACTGGTGAATAACCATATATGTGATGGCACTATGCTAAACAATTTTAGCTACAGGCAATTTGAAATAGTTAACGATTTTGATTTCTCAAGTCATAGTGGATTTGTGAATGGAATATTAACTTAAAGTGTGTATAGAGTTTCTATCATGTTGCGTGTCTTGCTTGTGCACATATGCCCATTCAACCTTGAAGAGTAGGCTGACTTGTTGCTTTTATTAAGTTACAGAACCATACTTCCCTCAATTCAGTCACTTCAGTGGTTGATGGCTTGAAGATGTTGTACAATGAGAAGCTGAAGCCACTGGAAGCTATGTACCGTTTTAATGATTTTGCATCCCCATTTTTGGTGAGTCATTTATACAACAAAGATACACATTGTTATTTCTTTTCTTGTATGCAAGTTTTTTATTCATTATTTTATGAGAGACATTGGCTGACCATGCTTGTACTATCTCTACTTTCAAGACTACTAGTGATTTTGATGCAAAACCGATGGTCATGCTTTTGGGTCAGTATTCAACTGGGAAAACAACATTCATAAAGCACCTGCTCCAATCCAGCTACCCAGGTTAAATACGCTTATTTTATGTTACAGTAAATGATACTAATAAAATTTATAATTGCTCCTGTATTTTTATTCATTTATGCTTAAACATGCTTTCTATTTCTACTAAACATGTTTTATTCTTTCTTTATAGGGGCTCATATTGGACCTGAACCGACTACTGACCGATTTATTGTTGTCATGGTACACGAAAATCATGATCTGTTTCTATATATAATTTTTTATGTCTTCCTTGATTGAATCTAAAACTGGTGTAAGATGTGATTTTATGCATGCTAAGAAACAGTAGAATTGAAATTCATGGTCATCTTCTTCAAAAGTAGAATTGTGCTTGTTTCTCTATTTGTAATCTTAAAATGTACTGTTTCTCATTTTTTATGCATATTTGTTATGGCAGCTAGAAACATGATCCTAATAGAGTATGTTCACATTTTCAAATTGATTGATTTTTTTTGGCTAGATTTTTGTTAATCAATTAAAGTTTAGGTGCAGTATGTTGTTTGTGTTGTTAAGTTGCTTTTTTCTATTCAATTTGTGTTATGTTTGACACACTTCTTGTTGATGTCTTCAGTCTGGGCCGGATGAGAGGAGCATCCCGGGAAACACTATTGCTGTTCATGCTGACTTGCCATTTACTGGTTTGACTACTTTCGGTGGATCATTTTTGTCCAAGTTTGAGTGTTCCCAAATGCCACATCCAGTAAGTTTTTTCTGTCATGCTAATGTGTATCATTATATCAAATCAAGCTTTCCTCAATTTATTTGATGCAACTTTATTTGGTTGTAGCTGCTTCAACATATAACATTTGTGGATACTCCTGGGGTTTTATCTGGAGAAAAGCAACGGACACAGAGAAGCTATGATTTCACAGGTGTCATATCATGGTTTGCCGCAAAATGTGACTTAATACTCCTCCTCTTCGATCCCCATAAGCTTGACATCAGTGATGAGTTCAAACGTGTAATTTCATCCCTTCATGGTCACGATGATAAGATACGTGTTGTTCTGAACAAAGCAGATCAAGTTGACACACAACAGGCAAGTTCTTACTAATCAGAGTTGATTATTTTCTACAAGTTTCACTATGACTATATATGTTTTTCTCATTTAGTTTAACCGAAGAACCTTTTGATTCACTTGCAGTTAATGCGAGTCTACGGTGCTTTGATGTGGTCACTTGGAAAAGTTCTGAATACTCCAGAAGTATCCCGGGTCTATATTGGGTAGGGTCATCTATTGAACTTTTTTTTTGGCTAATTTGACACTCTCTTATTGAATTCCAATCTTATTTCAAAAACATGATACGATTAAATGATCAATGGTTGGACTCGCAGCAAACTAATATTATGTGGTCTGTGCTCTCTAAAAAACTACATTTTGGTCCATCTGTGGTATATGCTTCCATTGACATTAGTCTTCTTCTTTCCAAAGGTCTTTCTTTTTTCTACTCATTGACTTATAAGTCTTCGTCTTCTACATCTTGGATTAGGTCTATAACCAAAATGTCACTTTTTCAGTTCTTGATTGATCTTTTATACATGATTCTACCAGATCGTTTAATGACAAGCCTGTGAACGAAGCAGCTACTGGCCCTGTAGGAAAGGAACTGTTTGAGAAAGAGCAAGATGACCTCCTTGTAGACTTGATCGATATACCCAAAAAGGCTTGTGATCGCCGGGTAAGTAGATCTTTAAATACCTCAATTCATTTCTCTTTTTGGTTTGGTAATGTAATCTAATACCACTAGTTGTTTTTCTTTTAAAAATATGTTGCCAGATTAACGAGTTTGTGAAACGCGCTAGAGCGGCCAAGATCCATGCTTATATCATTAGCCATCTCAAGAAAGAGATGCCTGCGTTAATGGGCAAATCTAAGGCTCAACGACGACTAATGGATAATCTTGAGGGTGAATTCGAAAAGGTACGTCTAATCCATTTTTCCCTCTCTGCTTCCCACCAAAATGCACTTGAATTCTTTGTGACACAAATCTTGTGTGTAGATTCAAAGAGAACACCATCTCCCAGCCGGAGACTTTCCAAACGTGGAACAATTTAGGGAGGTCTTGAGTCGCTACAACATCGACGACTTTGAAAAGTTGAAGCCAAAGATGATTCAAGCTGTGGACGACATGCTCGGCTATGATATTCCGGAGCTATTGAAAAACTTCAGGAACATATACGACTAGGGCCGGTAGGAAATCTTCAAGAAGGCTTGAAGTTGTAACTCGGAGATGTATTACGCAGCTCAAGACATAATATCTCTTTCTATGTTGTTGGTTTTTTATAAACATAAGACAAATCACTATGAGGATGAAAAGATTGACAGAATATATGTTTCATTTCTTCCGTGCTTATGTGAAAAGTTACCTGATAAAAGTGTTGAGTTTCTATATTAGGAGGTTGTAGGAAAAGAGAGATGCTGAAGATTGGAATAAAATCAGACAGCATTATGATCTAAATGATTGGCTGACAAACATTTTCCCTCTCAAACAAGTAAAGGATATCACACTATTTTTATTACAAAAGCATAAGAGATGGCTCTACTGTACACAGCAGTAGCTGTCAATACATAGTTGTGTTCAACTTCAAAGTTTACAGAAAGGCAACAACAGAGTAAATCATATTAGCATGAATTTCCCTTGTATCTTACTACTACTTTCCACAATGTGTGCTGAGGCTCTACCTTCACTTCACCACAACCACCAAGAGCAACTCAAGAACAACGCATCTCTGGAGAATCGAAGCAACGGGATCACTGGAGCCTGGCCATCGAAGCAGCACCAGTACTACAAGCATCGCGCCTTGAGAAGAGTAAGCTACTTTTGATTGATAAAAACATCTATCAAACCCCTCCAATCTGATCACATCAATCAATGACAGATCCATGGAGCTGTAAACATCATGGGGTGGGGAGTCCTCTTGCCGATAGGCGCAATCATTGCACGATACTTTAAAGAATCAAGCAACGATTGGTACAATCTTCACATCATGTCCCAGTTCTCAGGGTTCATTCTTGGCACGCTCGGATGGGGTATCGGAATAACCATCAAGAATGAACATCACCATATGAGCAGCCATGGGATTCTTGGAACTTTAATATTTGCACTGGCTACTCTTCAGGTAAAAAACATGAACATTAGTTAGTCTTGTATTCAGAGACATTTGTTCACATTGGATCAGTTGTTAGGCATGTGTTTGCAGCCGGATGAGGAACACGAAGGCCGGAGATATTGGATCATCTATCATAACGTACTCGGCTATGCCCTCATTGTTCTCATCATTGTAAATATATTTCAAGGTATTGGCAATCAGAAGACGCCCAAGACATGGGATTTTGTTTATGGTGCTGTTTTGGGAGTTTTGGGTGTGATTGCTCTAGCTCTTGAGATTCTCAGATGGATATATGTATAGATTCTTCACACCTTGCTATTTGATAGCATGAAAGTGTATTTTTTTATTTAAGGAGAGTAGAAAACGGTGATGTTTCAGTTTTATTCTATGCATCTTCATTCAATTCAACAAAATTTGCAATGTATTCATGAACTTTATCTAGTTATTAGTATGGAATTTTACAAGTAAAGGAACTTGAGATTTATATGATGAACCACTGCGTAGTAGTATGATTAGTATCACCACTCTCTTAAGCTTAATTGCAACATTTAATTATGAATGTAATTGCATCAAAATTCAAAACCACATTTGGCAAAAAATAAAAAAAACAAAGGAAAAATGGTGAAGCAAACTCTTTAAATAATTCTTAGATAGTACTCCTAGTAATAAAGGATGAAGTAAATCGGTTAAAACAATTTACATTATTTTTATTAATAAATCGAATTAACGATTTGAAGGTCAAAACCCCAATTTCGGTCTTTCCCTTAAACCCTTTCTCCGCTACTCCACCGGAGAATGCAAATCGGCGGCATAGTTTCAAGATCTAGGGCGCGATGTATCGCCGCCGCATACCTCTTTTCCAACCGCTCCTTATTCTCGAAATCCCTGCGCAGCTCCATTACGGCTCCTCTATTTTCTCCACCCCCAACACAATCAACCATCAGTGATGCTTTCGGGCCGAAATTGGGCTGCGGCCGGGCCTACCACGACGGAAGGCCTAGAGGCCCGCTGTGGAGAGGGAAGAAGCTCATCGGGAAGGAGGCGCTCTTCGTCATATTAGGCATGAAACGATTCAAAGACGAAAACGAAAAGCTTGATAAATTCATCAAGACGCACGTGCTCAGGCTTCTGAAAATGGATATGGTCGCCGTTCTTACTGAGCTCGAGCGCCAGGGGGAGGTGTCTCTCGCCGTCAAGGTGAATTGAATTTTGATTTTGGTTGTACCTCGTGCATTGCTGGTTGTACATTGTAGTGTCACTGTTTCCTTGTGCTCATACGTCGAGTTTCCTAGCGAAAGTGGTTGTCTATTTGCATTGTGATGTGCAATTCACATGTTATTGTATTGGTTGTGTTCGTGCTTGCTTAATTTGGTTTTGCAATTGGCTTGCATTTGTTGTATCTCTGACCTGACATATATCTATTGATTTTGAAGCTATTTAGTTTATTGAAGTTAATATCTTTACTGATTGCTTAAATATGCATTGGAATCATGATTTCTGAGGCATCGGTTAGGTAAGTTTATATAGTTATGTTCAAAGGCAAAAACTGCAAAAACTTGTGTTCATTCGCCCGAATCAGGATTTATGAATCCTCAATTAGGATTAAGGTAGGGTGGATGCACCAGAATGTGCCCCGTGTTTGAATAGTGAGGAAACAGAGAATAGGAAATCAAAACAGAATAGAAAATGACATTTCGTATGTGTGTTTTTGTGTTTATGGTCAACTAGTGATGAAACGGAGAATATCGTTATGTAAGTTTATATCGTTATGTTCAAAGGCAAAAACTTCTGTTCATCCACCAGAATCAGGATTTATGAATCCTCAATTAGGTTTTAAGTAGGGTGGATGCATCAGAGTGTGCCTCATGTTCAAATAGTGAGGAAACAGAGAGTAGGAATTTGAACAGAATAGAAATTGTCATTGCTTATGTGAGTTTATGTGTCCTACTGATCAAGTTCATGGACTCTATTCGAATTTCATGTGCTGCTTTGGTAACTCATATACATTACATATTGGCATCTGCTTCTGCCTTTTTGTCTGACCACTCTGAAATTTGTGGTATTTTCAGATGTTTAAGGTGATTAAGAAACAAGACTGGTACAAACCTGATGTTTACCTTTATAAGGATTTGATTGTTGCATTGGCTAGACGGAAAAAGATGGAGGATGCGATGGATTTGTGGCAAAGTATGAGACAGGAAGATCTGTTTCCTGACTCCCAGACTTATACAGAAGTTATTCGTGGTTTCTTACAGTATGGTTCTCCTGCCGACGCCATGAATGTCTACGAGGATATGAAAAAGTCTCCAGATCTTCCTGAGCAGTTGCCATTTAGGATATTACTGAAGGGGCTACTTCCGCATCCCTTGTTGAGGAACAAGGTCAAGCAAGATTTTGAGGAAATATTTCCTGATCAACGTGTTTATGATCCTCCTGAAGAGATTTTTGGATTACGATGAGGTTTGTGCGTTGTCGCTGTAGTGGTACACTATGTTTATTTATTCTTTAGCTTTTGGTGAGTGGATGCTGCTTTGTTTTTGCAGTAAACCCTGATTGAGTAGGACGTTATCAGAAAAACTTTGCTAAGAGTCTTTTGACACCTGGTTTTCTGTTTATAAAAAAGTTTCTTGTTTGCTGTATATGTTCAGAGTAGTCTCTTACAACTATCTGGTCACTTTGTATTAAGTTTTTTCTGTTTTGAAGATAATGGAGTATATGATAGCATCCTTTAATAGACCAAGATTTGATTATGCAAAGACCTAAAAATAATAGCATAAATTTGGACAAGGTTGCAAACTCAAATTAATTGGTAGGTTGCTGCCTTCTTTTCTTTACCCCAGGTACTAGATCTCCCATCCTTTTCTCATTTATATGCATCAAACATTTCTATTATTTGGTTTGTTTCTTGTTTTCATACAAGAGATATAATCCCAGCTCAAACTGGATATAAATAATTCCAAAGGAAAGTAAAAATTATATACAAACAGCGCAAGTAGTATATGATACATGAACAGAGTAATCCGTTTTCTGATTATGTATGATTTGCTTGTGGTTTCTGTTTGAGTTACTGACTGTATTTTGGTTCAGGAATTTGGCGTGCTCTGTTCTGCTTGAACCTGCTCCAACTCCGCTACATTATGCAAACAAGAGAAGAACTTTTGCTCATCGAATGAACAAGTGGATCCAGGTTTTGCCTTTACTATATCTTAGCATGTGTATGTAATTAGGCAACATTGTGAACTGTCAACTTCTTTAGGGGGCGAGCCCAAAAATAGCAGTAGCTGATTTCTAATGCGCCATTTACAACGATGTCTGGTGTATGTTTCCTTGTTGTAATCCTATATTCACCAAAATTGAAAATGCAAAGCCCAAACATTGAATAAAGAAGAAAAAAAGCATCCTTTCCTTAGTCAAAATGAGCTTATATACATGTGAATAAAAGGAAGGCTTAGGAATGGCAATGAGGCAGAGTAGAACTAGGGTGGCGCAGCAGGCGCGATCTGCACAAGGGGCAGGTGAATTGACACGTCTCGAGCCATTTCTCCATGCACTCCACGTGAAACGTGTGCCCACACCTCACTAACTTGTTAACCAAATCTTTCTTCTCGAACTCCACCAAGCAAATTGAACACATTTCTTCCTCCTCCACCTCCTCCTCATTGTCCACATCGCGAAAATGTGAAACTGGGAGATCGAGATTGCAGGAAGGAGTCTCGTCCGGGAGTTGATGGTGGGGGTTGACGAGGAAGGCCAGGATTTTGGCGAGCAATTGAGTCGTACGGTGGAGTGGGATCCATATGCAGGTACATAGGATGAAGGTGAATGTGCATAAATGGGAGTCTGCATACATACAAATCATCTGGTTATCTTGTGCTTTCTGCAACTGGAGAGTTGGGTTTGAAGTGTAAGTTGTTTTGATGAGGAAGATAGGAAAATGGGTTTGAGTGATTGCCTTTATATACAGCAGAAGGGGCAATCATGCTACCTAAGTCAACTGTTATTTCTTGGGTTATTGAAATATGATCTTTATGGATTTCCCAACACTACTACTGATCTTACTAGTTATAGCTTTTTTGACTTTTGGTGCTCATCAGATTTTTTATTTCACTTAATTCTACATCTGATTTTCTATATTCTCACCCACTTAGAAAAAAGATATATTTTCACATTTATAAATTTATTTTTAATGTAAATATGTATGTACATTTATCAGGGTCCGTTCACTTAATCCTATGTGAATTATGTGCAATCAAAATCAAGATTAGTCTAAAAACAAATTATTTTATAATTAGATTCACATGATATGAGACACACTTGAAGAAAGTTTGAAATATTCTTCTCCTATAGTGTTGGAAGGAAGGAAGCGTAATGGAATTTCAGAAGTGAATATAGAAAATTGAGTCAAAATTATACAGACCAAATCACTGAGATTACATGAATCAAAATAGAGGATAGTGCCAACTATGCATGATTTGGATTTGTATTTGCAAGTTGCAAATACAAATATTTGCTTCGTATTTCGATAAAAACATTGAACAAACCACGTGCCATTTCGATACGATGAATTCATTTTGATACGATGAGATTCATTTTCAGGCTGATTTTATTCTGTTTTAAACAATTATTAAGAATATTATTTTTTTAAAAATTTTTTGGTAATTAGAGATATTGTTATGAAGTGGCAATCTAGTTAGGTTAGTGGCCGCGATTTCCGGTGCTATAATAGAGGCGTGTTGTGTTCTCTATGTCTGCCATCGCTTTTTATTTATTAAATTAGGATTTTCCGGTGTAAATATTTTAAATTATTGTATGATTTGGTTGTGATTTTCCTATGTGGATTACTTTAATCACTCGGATTGTTCGTGCATTAGCCGTACACCTTATATAAACTTGTCTAATTTAATTAAGTAAATATTTACGAACTTTTGATATTATTTCTGATTTTTTTAGTATATATTTAAATACTACTACTTACTTACTATATAAATTTAGATTCTTAATTTTTTTTACAATTAGTTTCAATCAAAGTAAAATAATCTGAACTATACAATTTACAAACTTCGGATAATAACTTGTTTTCGTATAAAATATAAGATCAATAAGATTGAAACGGAAGTAGTGATAAATTCTTTCTAGATCCAAGAAAATGAAATTGGTCTAATTAAATTAAGAGTATTAAAATAGTGGGTATGATTAATAATTCAAATGGGTCTGTTCCACTTACCTTTTTTTTTTATCAATGCTATAATTATCTAACATATAATGATATAATTTGATTAACTTATTTGTTTGGCCCACTAAACAGTTTTAAAAATGAAACTATTTAGCATATGATGATATGAATCAACATATTTCATTTCTATCGAATTTAATAAAATAGCGAGCACGATTATGATTCAAGGGTCCACTTACTTTTTTTTTTTAATCAATGCTATAATTACCTTACATATAATTCGATTAATTAATTTATTTGGCCCACTAAACAGTTCTAAAATTGAAACTGTTTAGCATATGAATCAGCATATTTCATTTCTATCCAAGTTTAATACTTATTAAAATAGTGGATATGATTATAAATCAATGCGTCTGTTCTACTTACCTTTTTTTTATAATGCTATATAATAACCTTACATAATCAAATTTATTTGGCCCACTAAACAGTTTTAAAGCCGAAACTATTTAGCATATGAATCAGCAAATTTCATTTCTATCGAAATTTAACACTATTAAAATAGCGGATGTGATTATAATTCAATGGGTCTGTTTCACTTACTTCTTTTTTGTTGATCATTGCTATGATTACCTTATAGTAGTATATAATTTCATTAATTAATTTATTTGGCCCACTAAACAGTTTAATAAACGAAACTATTTAGCATATGGATCAGTAAATAATCACTTTACAGGTTACACAGCATTCGATAGCCGGTGCCATTTTCTAAGTTGTCTTTTGTTTGCTATTGCCTAGCTATTGAAGATTAACAAAATCCTAATGAGTGGATAATGACATTTAATTCTTTTTAAAACATTAATTATACAGACATTACGAAAATAATTATGAAAAATAAACACACCACTTCGATAAACTATCCGAAACGGAACTATTAATAAAAAAAGTAGTACTAAAATAGAAAAGTATATACCTTATGAAAAGGGATGATACAAAATATATCCTTGGATGAAACAAAATATATCCTTATCTTATATTTCACTCGTCTATTTAAAATAGTCTTATTTGTAGACGATATGAATTTTAGTACGATGAAGTGGATAGAGAGACTAGTGATACAATTTTCTATCAATAAAAAACATACTACTAATTTTGATGAACCAATCAAAATAATAAAGTTGAATTATTGTTTCTATATGGACGCAATATACTTTCATACATGTGTGAGAACAATAATTTTTGCATGATGTTTCATTATACAATTTTTTCTGTGAAATGGTATTTATATTCTTTAACGCAACAAGGAAATAAATGTAATTTGGTCAATTAATTAGTTGTCCAATTTTAATATCACTCGAAATGTAGCACTAGTTATATTTGATCATATTTAAATAATTACATAAAATTCTTTAAACCATACATTCGCCCTAAGAGCATCTCCAATGGTCGGCTAGCGACCGGCTAGCCGAACCATTGGAGGCGGCCAGCGGGAAATCGGCTAAAATTTCGGCGTGGGCTGGCCGATCGTGACGCGCTGGCCGATGCGCAGGCCGGCATTGTGGCGTGCTGGTTCGGCCAGCGATCGGCCAGTGCTATTTTTTAAATTTTTTTTAATTCGTTTTTTTATTTTTTTTAATTCTTTTTTTAAATGTTTTTTTTAATTCTTTTTTTTAATTTTTGAAAAACTATATAAACGCGATTTTCTCTATCTCTAAATTTTTGTACAAGAGCAACATCTAGCGATGGACAACAACAACTAGCCCAATACAAAATTTAGACCTAAAACAGAAACATGTCATACCGTCGGGTGGCTAGCGGCAAACTATAACAGATTCAAGGCATACTAACATTTTTTAATGTATTTTTTTAATAAATTAGTGAGGAGTAGAGTGGGGCGGTGGCTCGTGTGTGGAAGCCTGGATTTTTTTTATTATGTAATTTTTTTGATTTTTAGTTAATGTACTTTTTTTTATTTAAATAAAATTAATGAATTTTTCCGTATATGTCTCGTAAATTTAATTCGGTAATTTAATCGTAATTTTAATTCCGTAAATGTAGTATATTTTTAATTATTTTTATTGCGGCTGGCCTATGGCTAGCCTATGGCTGGCCTAAATCTGATGTGGCAGGTGAATTTTTAATGCTGCTGACGTGGCAGGGAGAGAGAGTGGCTGACCTATGGCTAGCCTATTTGCATTGGAGATGCTTTAATAATATACTTTGATATTCGAGGTATTATTTGCCAAATTTCCCTCTTTTGCATTTTATTTTTTATTACTTCCCATAGATATGTGGATGTTTGAATACTACTACACGACTAATTATAATCGCATTACACATGAAATCAGAATCTCAAACGATTTCGTTCGTGGGGGTGATTCCACCATGATTGGTGATATCATATAGTACTATAGTATTATTTTTTTGTAGCATAATAAAATGGATTTCATGAGAATGTGAAATAGGGAACAGCCAGAGACACATAATATTACATACTCCCATAATTCCGACATTTTGTCTCAGCCCATCATTTAAGAGGCCTTATTTAAATTATTATTGGGCTGTTTTTGCTGAGATGATGATTTGATATTCTAGACTTGCATGTTAATGAAACATACTTAGTAGTATTTGATTGTTATCTTCACTACAAATTTATAGTATGAAAAAGTGAATATTTTGTGGTTAGTATTGGTGTATTAAGACTTCCCTCATACCAATATATCGAAGGCTTTCATAAAAAGATTAGTGCTTATGTGTGACTAAAAATATACTAATATATTTAAGTGAGGAAAAACATTGGTAGAAGAGAGAATTTTCTAATTTCTAATTTGGCTTTAAGAAGTTGATTTTACTTTGAAGGATCGAAGTTATAAGATAGTCTAATTTCTAAGACCTTGATAACTCCTATCATTTGATCTATTTTTACTTGATCCATACCCCTTTGAGTGATAGAAAGCGTAGATAAAATACTACTACTATAGTTTTGGCTAATCCATCACTTTCTTTACTATATTAATATATCTTTTACATTTATTTTAGCAATCCTTAAAACACTATATCTATCTCGTGTTTTATCAATTTGTATTGTTACTAAAAGTAAATGCACCCTAAATTCATAAATCAATCCGATGAAAGAAAAATCATACTTTTCATGGACAAATAAAAGTTACCAAAAATATATAAAATCGTAGTCTTCATGGAAGAACGATGTACGACAAAGAAAAATAAAAATATCCACATAATAAAAGTCCAAACAAAGAAAAATATACATTATGCTGTTGACATATATATGGACCACAAACTTAATTATCAAGAGTAGATTAATAAGAAATGTACTCAATTATTATTCCTTTTTCCACAACTGCCTGGAAGCACCCCAAATATTTCCAGAAACCACTAGTTTTATAGTATTTTTCTACATTAAAAGAAAAAAGAAAAAAACTCTTTTCTTCTAAAGAAAATAGCATTTCATACTTTTCAAGTGTTGGCAAGTTGAAGCTAGTCTTGTTTGACCATTGAATTAGATGGGCCCTAGGCCCATTAAACCCGTGACTTTTTTCCTCTCCAAAGAAATCTCCAATTTAGTCCTTTTTGAATCATATAATATGCTCTCTCCACCTAAAAAATAATACTACGCTCTCTTTTTATATAAGGATAATTATAAGTCAATTTAAATCTTTACCACTGTATTCATCAATATTTCCGTTATAATTAATGTCAAAGATCCCAATTAAGAATTATAATCCGTGTCGAACTAATTTCTAGCGAACAGTCGAGCCCTTCATTTTTAGTTCATTTTGGAACAATTTTAATTCAGTTTTAATCCATTTTAGTTTATTTTATACGGAATTCATTTTAATAAATGAACTATTTGTTAATTCAACAGTTTTGACACTATTAGTTTTTGCATATATTACAGTCCCATTGAATTGAACTACAATTGATATATTTTCCAGTTATTAGCCATTTATTAATTTGTGATATTCGATATAAGAAGTGGTGATTGTTATTATAAGGTAATGAATATTATTAATTCAAGATTTCACACGATTCATAGGATTCAACTATTCAATAAATGTGAGAGGGCCGAAGGCAATTAATTTTATACTAATTCTTATCGTTGATTTTTTTTTTCTTTCTATTTTATTGAAATAAATCGTTGATCTTTTTAAACTTGAATACCGTGACAAAATAACGTACAAATTTTCTTGTGAGTCAAAATCTTGGGGTACGTTGTCAATTTAGTGATGGTAACATGCATGGAATTATATTACCAATTCTATGTACAAAATTGACCTCAAGCAAGAAAATTGCTCAACTTCAATAACGATCATTTTCATTATCTAACACTTACTTAAAATTGTCTTTGATGGGCACTCATGTTGAATTTTTAACCCTACATGATATTCTTTCACTTTCAAATTTACAATCAATTTCTTCAAAACCATAATTTTTCACCATTCCATACTAAACTCTGAAAATATAAAAAATTACTATTTCTAAATGTGGGTTGTAAAAATCTGGCTTAACAAAGTAAGTTTATTAGGCAGGTTCTCATTTATTAATTGAAAATGGTAGAGGTGGCATATTGTGTGGGTTGGATTGCTGTCGGTTCAATCTGATGGCGATCTAACAAAATAAGACCTAACACGAACTCGATTTATTAATAAAATTTTCAACCCTGACACGAACTAGACTTGCTACCTTTAAACCCAAATACGATCCGTTAACGACACGATATAATATGAGTTGACACGCCACAATGATACCAAGATAGCGTCCAGAATATGATATACACCATTAAAATATGATATTACACAATTAAATCTCATTCACACGGTTTAAATCTGAATTACACGAACAATAGAGAATAACTAAAGTATAATTTTTTTAAAAAAGAAATAATAATAATAATAATAATAATAATAATAATAATAATAATAATAATAATAATAATAATAATAATAATAATAATATATTATATTTCGTGGGTGACTCAAATACAACCTGAAATTATCGAGTATCTAATGTACTGTATCAATCAATGAGGATAAGAATTTAATAAGACTTGACTCAAACTCAAACTCAAACTCATTACTGTAGTTGGACATATAAAGTTGAAAATTGTCACTAGAAAATGGTTATTCATATATACTAATATAAGATGGGAGTAGTAATTTGACAGCACGTAGAAATTTATGATGAGACAACAGGCCCATCACGGACTATATATGTCGAGGTCATTACATTTGTCTATATAGAACAAGAAATTACTTTGTTTAGTGGTAATCAAATAATTAATATGTACATTTTGTACTATTGTGTAAAATAACTTGCCTATGTACTAGTAGTTTTTTAACCACACGAAGACTTCCCCCATCAATCCTCAGGGGGTCTAGTTTTATTTTTCTTTAATCTAGACTTTGCCAATTAATTAACTAGAACTCTAGAAGCTAATAAACATAGTACAATAATTTATTTACATTGTAACTTCTAGCAATATGGAGTATTATATACCTATGCATAATTCTTTAATATCTTTACTATTTTAAATTACATTAAATATAAATACAATTACTAAAAGAAAACTTTAACTTCATAATTCATACTAATACTTTGTTTTCTCATCAATAAAAATAATATCAGTAACTGCCTATGCTATTTATTATGATGATTTAATTAAGTAATTGTGTAGTATTGATTGGGCCGTTTATGAAAGCTGACTTTAGATACATGAGAGGTCATGGTGAAGATAAATCCAATCAAGAATTTAATAATTTGATCCCAAGTTTAGGTGGCAGATGTATGCAATTAATAAATTTCAACGTCGTCTTCAAATATAAACGCATTTACTATTTTGAGCAGTTGTATTTATTTCAGCACCAAATTGTAAATTAAATTAGTCCTTCACTGATCACTATAGATCTAAATCTAAATATCTCATAGTTTACTAACCTACTACTAGACTACTACGTTTGTACATGATTTATTAGCGCAGCTTCAAATATCTGCAAATTTTTTTTTATTGAATAATTTTGGGTTTATATTTGGCACATGTACAATCAAGAAGTGCACGATTTCCAAATAATTCCGAATAAAAAAGTATACATTTCAATGGATATTGTTGATACATTTATCATCCTAATTTATTTAATTTATCCAGTTACATAAAGTCATTTTTTAAATATGAGAGGTTAGGTGCAGGAAAGTAACTCCCTAGTCAATGGCTTCATCAATTTGGACTCCTCTTCACATGGACCACGGGAGTTGCTTTAACAAAGACTTTCTCTCTACCGATTTTATGTATTCATATAGACAAATGGATAGATCCATCATCCATAGATAGTTGTATTCTCATGAAAATCAATTTATTTTATTGACTTGGATCCAATAAGATAGTATTCTCTCTGGTCAGTGATGAATCTGGGAAAAGGAATATGTGTGGATACAGTGAAGAATATTGATGTCATGATTCGATTTCAGTGTCGTCCTCTTTGTTGCTTGCGGTTTTAGATTTTTGTGTAATAAAGTACTAGCAATGTTTATTTACCTTTACTGTTGGGTGCAAATTCATCCCACATTAAAAATAAAATAGGTTGAAAATATTGCACGATTCTGATTAATTTAAGACCTTTTAAAAGTGATCTGAAACAAATACGTGCATACTTGGTTAAAATTGGACAATATCAAACCAAATATGCAACTAAATGCATGGGGATCATGTTTCAACTAGCTAATTACATTGTTTTCATGAGACGCCCTAGGATACAAGTAATTGAACGTGTCGGATTAAATATATATACAAAGACACAATTAAAGTTCCCAATTATAAAATCTAAAATTTTAACATTTTACATATTAGGGTACATGCTACTACAATTAATTCTTTCCCTTTGTTTAGCACTGAAGTCTAGTACTTACTATATTATAGAAACAAATTCATGCTACAATGTATATATACACATTGTATAGCAGCAATACATAACGTACCATTATTCATCATAATTAATTAATAGGTTGGAAATTGAAAACGAAAATGATTGATTGAACCTTTTTATATTTTTCTAAGTACTTCCAAATTGCATGGGCCAATAAAATGCTAGTAAAATAATGATCCTCTCAAAGAAAAGTTAAAATCAACGAAATCGATTTTAGGTCTTGTAGGGATTTGAAATAGGGAGAAATGATATAGAAGTTTGTGGAATTATTTGGCAAGTCATATATAGAGGAAGTTATTCAAGGTAGCGACCTTTCTTTTTATTTCTTTGATAAAACTAAATTTGAAACGGACTGGTCCAATCAAACTTGAGACTAGGTCGGGTTTGATCCGCGAACAACTCAGGTCTTGTAGGGTTCGAAATAGAGAGAAATGATATCGAAGTTTGTGGAATTATTCAAGCTTGGCCTATGATTTTATATTTTTAATAAAAATAAATTCGGATCGGGTTAGTCCAGTCAAACTTTTAGACCAAGTCGGGTTTGATCCGCACACACTTAAATAGTACTTTGCCAACATAATGTTATGGCTTTAATTAAAAAAAAGCGCCACTTGAAATTAGTTTCCCATTCATTCATGACTCCAAAATAATTTCTCGATCATTCATAGCATAGTCATTAATTAATACTAGTAATTACGATTTAGATTATATCGCCAAGCTTTTTTTGACGTTATGTAATCTTATGATTAACAATAAAATATATCGTGTTTTCAAAATAAAGATAATAAAGTATCTAATGGTCCATCATCATGTTCTTATCTAATGATAATAACATATTTTGGCTGTTTTTTTTTAACTTTTTGCTCGTTTCTCCATGTTGGCTTCAAGCATTTTATTTTTAATTTAAAAAAACGTAGAAATGATTATAAGATATAAATTTCCTTTTTCCCCCTTGACACATGTCTTAGCTAGCCTCACGCGTTTTAACATTAATTATGTCTTGTACTTTAAAATGAAGGTCTTACTAGAAGGTTTTAATCACGTACTTCCTCTAGCCCTAATAGTTCTATATTGTTATTCCCATCGGTTCTATAATAAGAATTTTATTTTATTTTTATTATAAATAGTAAGTAGAGTTTATATTCCATCAATTTATTCTACTCACATTTTAAAACTATAAAACTACTATATATAAGTGGGATCGGTCATTTCCATCAAATTATTCAACCCACTTTTTCTTTACATTTTTTAAAACTCGTGTTCAAATCAAATAGGAGGAACGGAGGGAGTTAAAACTATCAATACACTAAAACTCTTCTCTGAAACTTGTGTTAAATATTAAAGGGCTCCGTTTGGTATCATGGAATTAAGTTTTCGGAATTAGAATTTGAGACTTCGATTTTAAATCCAATTATTGGTACCACAAAATATTTGGATTTGGAATTGAATCATAATTCCAAGTTCACGATTTGAATTCCATATCAAAAATAGATGATTGAAAATCTGAATATTTATAATATTGGACATCTTGAAACACTACACACACCATACAATAAACACACATACACAGAACACACACACACACTACACATGTACATTGACACACATATTCCTTCGTCCCTTAAAAATAGAAACATTTTGAAACGATATGAGTTTTAATACAAATTTAATAAATTAAGAAAGAAATAGAAAGAAAAGTGTGTTATTGAAAATGAGTCGTATCTTAATATAGAGAAAGAAATTTTTAAAAATATAAATTTCTATTTTAAAAGACAGAAAAAAAGAAAAAAATTTCTATTTTAAAATCTAATTCTACCTAAGTCCAAACCAATCCAACGCCCAAATTTTCTACGTCATGGGTAATCCACATGGGCGCTTGGTTATGGTCAAACCAAAATCTCAGTCAACTCTCCTTTTGTCTCAAACGAGAGATTTTCTTTGTAATCCACTTGTTTCTTTATTTTGATTTGACATTAACGCCGTTTTGCTGAAATTATCATTTGATTTGTTGTTACAGATCCCTATGTAGTCGTTATAATAACCATTATTATCGTCTTATCCAACACTCCACCACATATTTTTAACCAAAACTCCACAATTTCAATTCTTCATTCTTATTCATCCCAAATAGAGTATTTGTTTAAGAACAAAAAACAACCAAATTTTGTACAACCAAAATAAAGTTATATTAATAATTTGATGTATTAGTTATATATTAAAATTATAAATATAGTAAGTGGATAAGTTAAAAAGACTTATTAGCCTTTAACCTCATTTTTTATATTTATATTTGAATTTTCTTTCTATTATTTTTAAAATTTGAATTAAAGTAGGCACTAGTTACATATATATAATTCTAAAAAAATAAAAAAATTATAAAAAATCATAAATATATAACTACAATATCATGCACTTTCCATGTACTATATATGTATCTAATATTTTAATTAAATTCATAAATAAACCTATTTTTTTGTCAAATAAACAAGAATTTGGTTGTACAAAATTTGGTCACATAGATTTATTGTTTGTTTAAATTATACTCCTACTTCATATTTGTAAATTTAAAAAGAACTCAAAGTGCTTAATTTTTTCAATTCCTGAAATTACATAATTAAAATATAAAAATGAAATAATTTCAAATTTCAAATTTACTTGATAAAATATAAAACAATACATTAACTCATTAATTAACTATAGTTTATGTCTAAGTAGCTAGATTATGGCTTCATGTTAATTCCTATTGGTCATTTGTTTAAAATTGATTTTTGAATTATTTTTAAGAAAAAGATAACATGACCAACCCTTCTTAGATAACATGACCAACCCTTCTTCCAAATCCGTCCCTACCAATGGTCGCGCCACCCATCTCAGCTGTAGTAATTGCCAAGGGTGTCGCACGTCACCCCTCTCCAACCCCACCGGATGCTGCTATGCAGGCTCCGTTGCAGATGTTCTAAGAGGGGCAATTACTAGAATATACTCCACCCATCCCATAAAAATAGGCTTTTGGGATAACACGAGTTTTAGTTCACAATTTGTAAAGTAAAAGAAAGATAATAAAAAAAATTAATTAAAACATCACTAGTGGAGAATGAGACTCGCCTCATTATAGAAAAAGAAATTATCAAAAATAGAAGTGAACTATTTTAATGGGACAAATTAAAATAAAAAGAGTGTTTATTTTTTTGGATGGGAGAATATTTAATATGATACGATTATATGTGCTAATTCTGTTTAAAAGTGATACGAATGTAACAATTCAAATTGCTATTCTTGCAATATTCTCTTTGAATAAATTCATTTCATATGTACAGTATGAGAACTAGATTTACTCCAAGTCCAATTAGTGAAAAGGGATGACCATTGATGAAACTTTTCCATGATTCAGATATCGTGTGACTATTATAATATTTTAGGGATTTTAATAATGTTTATAGCAGCATTAATAGACAGCAAAACAATGTGTGAACAATAAAACAAGAATATGATGAGAACAAAAAAAAAAGAAGAGAAAAAGGTAAGGATTGCTTTTGTAGGGAAAATGGGGGATGATGAGGTCATCTTGTTGGTCAATCAAGGTACCCTCTCTTTTAAATTGGAACCACCTTTTGTAACCTTTATTCTCTTTTCACTAATTAAATCGATACATCTAATTAATTAGTTAAGATTAGGAATATATTCATGCTACGGATGGCATCATTTCCATTCTAAAACGATGATAGTAGTTAGAATTTTATTAATTAGTCAAGAAATTTAACTAAACAATGAAGTTCGCATATCTTTATTAGAAAAAACAGTGTTTACTTAGATGGTTTTTGAATTGATTCCGCCGACACCGGAAAAAAACTTGTGTGTGTGTTTTGAAAGTTGAATAATAGTGGAAACGAATACTAAAAGTTAACAGCCGCCCCATAATTTTCTCCGAAAATAAAGCTCATTTTGTTGAATTATAGTAGTAGTTAATAAGAGGTTCTATGTGGCCATTGCTCATCAATTTTCTCTTCTCCATGTAATACCAATATTTTAAAAATCGAACTGGGGAAACAAATGTTGCTTAAGGGACGAGATGTTGGACCACCACATCAACCATGATTATTAATGTATACTCCCTCCGTCCGTCGGGAGTCCCGGTCATTTTTGTGCACTCGTTTTATAAAAATGATACTCCCTCCGTCCCAAGATATTAGACTCATTTACCACTTTGGAATGTCCCAACATATTTGACTCATTTCTTATGGTAAAATTTTACTTTACTACCAACTCCACTTACACCGCTAAACAACATCTCCTAAATTCCTGTGCCCAAAAAGAAGTGGGTCTAATATCTTGAGACGGAGGAAGTAATAAATAGTTAAAGCGGAGAAATAGTAAAGTAAGAGAGATAATACTGTTGAGAAGAGACTCCTAATATGGAGAGATGACAAATAAGTTAAAAATAAATTTTAATAACATTTCAAAGAATGTAACTCATATAATTATGTTTGTTGAAAGTTTGAATGATTTCATTCAAAGAATGATTAATGGACTTACATATATATATGTATAGGGTTATGTAGAAGTAGATCCATTTACACAACAATCAACCATGATCATCCAAATAAAAAATGTTATGTGAATATAACAGAAATCAGTCTGAAAGATTTAAATATGAGATCAATGTGGATTTAAATTAATGCTCAATAAAATAAATTAATAATATATTTTATAAAATTGTCTTTAAATGTTTAAGTAGATATGTAGAATTTTTTCAAGAATGATTGATTTTTGGTTTCATTAATTTTTTTAAGTTTTAAAAAAACAGTTAAAATGTTCTAAGTTGGAGAAAAATCTTCGTTGTGCAATATTCTATGAATGAAATATTGCTTTAATTATAAAGCACCAAAAGTCAAAAGTAAAGTGGGAACAAAGGTTTTTCAAAACTTTTGATCAATTATAACATGTTTAATCAAACATGCACGAGCACGTGCACTCAACAATAATTTGCATGGTGTAAGCTGTATTTAGCAGTGCTACTCGTTTAATTTATGGATTAAATCATCTAATTACTAGTACTATCTATATTGTACAAATCCCCCACAATTTAAATGGTATAGATGCAGTGACCCCAAAAAGATGTGTTGATCTTGTAACATACTACTATATGATTTAATATCTATCTGAATCATGAAATTGTGGTTCTTTAACTGTTTAACATATAGTTCGATCATACAACATACCGAAAGTTTATAAATCATGAAATAGAAAGAAAAGAGTAGGCTAGGGGTGGAGGCGGGAGAACCATGGGATGGAAGGATGATTAACGAAACTTATGGATCGGCGGTAGGGTTGATCCCGAAAACTGTCCGTATGTGATTATATGAGTAGTATTTAGAGGTTTGTTGGCTAAGCATATTTAAGACCATTTATAAACTTCAACAGCGAATTACTGTATGAGATGTTTCAAGTGTTTATAAAATGGAGTAAGTTTCAACATCAGTTTCAACCTAATGATAATACTAGTCCAGCTATTCTACCATTTTTCAAAAATAAAATTAAATAAATCAATTATCAAACCTTCATTTTCTTACTTGGTCACTGAATGTAATTTAATTTAGTTGAATGATTTGGTCATATAATAAATTAAACTACCTATGCTATGTGGCACCCTCGGGCAAAAGTTCAAACTATGGCTTATGGAATTTGAATATAAACAAATCTCAGTTTCTTTTAATTTGAATTTATAAACAAATCTTAGTTGAAGAAGATAGATTAACTAATTTATATAGACTTCTCATTTTTTTTTTGTTAATACCTTTTATTAGTATTAATAGAAAATATCCTAGAAAAACTTAGGTATGCATATGTTTGGTGGTGGCGAGACGGCGTTGGCTAGTGTCTATCAATATTAATAAATTAAATGTAGAAATATAATTAAGCAGAATGGGACGCCGATGCATTCAATAAAATTTGAATTTCGTTATTAGAAGTTGAAGATTAAAAAATAAATTAGATGGAAGTTAACTTAAACAATTTGTGACAACGATGTAAGTTATTTATTAAGATCATAAAAATAGGGACAAGTCTAAGTTCACCCTCATAACCCAACTGCTCAAGTCATTGACCAATTTACCAATTCACATAATAAATAGAATTAATGTTTACATTGCACTTTGTAACAAAACAGATCTACATTATTAAACGTGATGCACAATTAATGTTATATGTTATAAAGAGATGGTTGGTGCTTGCACGATTGCAGAAAGGGTGAAGAAATTCATGAAGACCATGGAAATATTTCACTACAAAAAAATAGCGATTTAGTGGCGGAATATTCCGTTGGTAAAGTTTATATTTCCGCTGGTAAAACGATTTACCGGCAGATCAGCGGCGGAATGAAGTTGCCTCTATTTTTGCGTTGCTAAACAATTTGCTGCAGAATATTTTCTGCCGCTAATTGTTAACGGCAAATTAGCGGCCAGTAATTATCGCCGGTAAAATTCTGCCGGTAAATGTTTGACTTTAGCGGCGGTTTAATGGCATAATTTGTCGCCGCTAATACCAGCGGATAGTTTTCCGTCACTGAAAAACTGGACCGATGAGTTTAGATTTAGCGGCGGAATATAATCCGCCATTAATATTTTCGAGGGTAATTCGCTGCTAATTATTTCTTCATATTATGATTTTAATTATTTGTTTGTTTACCTAGTTACAACTACCTTTTACTCCGATTACCTGTTTCCAATAAACCAACAAATTAACAACCTTTAACGCAAAAACAAAATGGATAAACCAATAATGAATTTTTCAAGTAACATAAATGTTTGATAATATTATGCGAATTTTGAAACTAATACTTAGTTAATATAAAAATAAGGGATGCATCAAGTCTATCTTTTTTAGAGTCATAGTTAGGTCGAGCAATAGATAAACTCGTCTGGTGGGACTAACGTTGGCTCCTGAGTTCCTCCACTATCATTTGCATGCTCTTGAAATCCTCTTCTAGCTTCATTCTTTTCTCGCGCTCAGCTTCCAACTCAATCTTCCACTCAACATCAGCTTGACTGCTGGTCGAACCCGTGGTCTTTGTAGCGAAACTCTCCAAGAGGGTTGGTCCAAGGATACCAGTTCCAAGCATCCTCTTCTTCTTGTCCATGTCTTTCATAACCTCTTGCAAGAAGATCTCATTTAAATTTGCTCCCTCGCCTTGTTCAGCAACAATCCCTCTCACTTTTTCCTAATAAATATAAATGATACCAATGTTAAATGATAAATCAATTGAATATATGTATAACATAGTATATAAACTTACATCCAAGTCAGCAGCCTTCTTGTAGGTATATTCTCCATTCTTGTGGTGTAGTATCAGGAATGCTTCATGCATACACTCATCAATGGGAATATTCCTTTCTTTCGCCTATTAATCAAAAGACAATAAAACAAACATTAGTATATACCATAAGTTTGATAGATGTATATATGACACTTACAATCTTTTGAGCTATTACAGCCACAGACACTGATCCTCCATAATGTCTGACATATCCAGTACCAGGTCCATTAGGCTCTGCAAATCTGGCCCTTCGTGCAGCCTCCGACTTAGCTTTAACTGTGGGTTTATTCCAGTGTTCAACTAACCCATTCCACATTTCTTCTGGAACATAACTCGGCCTCCCCACATTGTTATTTTTCATCTTCTTTAGAGCTGAAATGAAAGAATCTTTTTGCTGCCCTATTTTTCCAAAGTTTATAAACATCGTGCTCCCAGGAGTTAGGCCAGGAATAAGCTTTCTGTAGAAAATTAAAAACTCGTTAAAATCAAATCCTTTGACAAAACAAAGTATATTGCACACGCATTTTTTAATAATGCAACAAATAACACTTTTAAAAATTATACTTGAAATTCTTGATAATAATCATCCTTAATCTCCTTTGGTGTCAACTTCCAAGTAAAGCCAGTGATATGTCGAATGCGCTTAAATGTTGTGGTTATCTCCCTCGACATCGAAGGATGTATCATTAATGCCCTATAACATTCAAATAATATTGACTAATTAATAAATAAAGCCCCATTAATAATAAATAATCAATTACAAACCCGGTATATGGATGCCTCTGAAACTGTTTCCTCCCATCAGGCAGTAAGGGTCCATCATCACCATCAGGTCCATCCTCATCGAGATCCACATCATCAGAAGATTGTTCATGCACATTTTCTCGAACTGGTTCTGCACGAGGGGACGAGCTAGGTTGGCTGCAACCACCACGACGACGATGATACATATTGAATAGTACACTGCACACATTGAAAGTCAGAATCTAAACATTAAGTGCACATGTATAAAGTCAGTTGTTAATTACATGTTTAGAATGATCACCACTAATCACTACTTAATTCAAAAAAATCATTATAAAACCAATAATTCCAAAAACAATGAATATATAATAATAATAATAATAATAATAATAATAATAAAATTTAAAAAAAAAAAAGTGGTACAGTATATTTATTTGGAATAATCTAGTAATACGATGAATTGCATACTTGAATGGTAGGCTAAATATAATAATAGTAAAAATTAGTAATGATTATATGATTTAATAATAGTAAAAATTAGAGAGAAACGTTAACATGCCCTGACACACGTTTTTTATGTAGTTCTAGTAATGATTTACTTTTTGTCTTTAAGCCCTAAATCCTAGTTGTTCTTCTTCCTCAAGTATACGTCTTTTTCAAAAAATTCAATATGAAACAAAAGTGAGTACAACAAAAGTGAGGGCACGCTTTGTTAATGATTTTAAAGTTTATATACAATATCAAATTCAGCCACTACCTAGAATACGAAACAAAAGTGAGTACAACAAAAAGTTAATCGGCAATATAGATTATAAAGGAAAAAAAACTTACAAAGTTGGTGGAACGGGGAAGCAAGGTGCGCCGGCGTCGGGATAGGAGGCGGGGCCGACAGTGGAGGAGGAGACGACAGAAGCGGCGGAAGGTGGGCTAGCGGCGACAGGAGTGAAAGTGAGAGAGTAGAGACGGTAAAATTGTGAAATGGTGAAATATTATTCAAGTTAGGGTTTAGGGTCCATTTTAAGAAAATTTAATTAGTTTTTAAGAAATATTTGTCGGTCCATTTTTCAGCTGGTATTATGCCACTATTTTAATTTTTTATTATTTTAATAATGTGAAAAATATTCAACTGCGGAATATATTCCGCCGCCATTACTGGCGGACAAAACAACCGCAAGTAAATATGACGGTAATGTTACCGCGCAAAATTGCCTCCGAAATTCGCCGTAAATCCGCAGGTGATCCGTAGGTAATTTTACTAGAGGAATTTTTGCCGGCAATCTGCCGCAAATACCGGCATATATTTTCCGCTGGTGAATTCCGCAGCTAATTAGCACTTTTTTTGTAGTGTTTATAAAATCGAATATTCAATTATTTCATTAATTACTAATTAAGTTTATTTGCTAGGGAGTCTAATTTAGTGTGTTGAGTGATAGTTTCCCCTATATATATAGTTTATATAGGCTGTAGTACTAGGTCAGTTTGGCAAAATTCTTAGATAGCAAAAATTCAAAAAAAAAAAAAGATGTCATGTCTCTTAAACATTTCCTAGCTTTTTCTCATTTTCTTTATGAAAGTAACTCAATGGAACTTTTAAAAACTATTTAAATGCATGTTCTCTTCGAATGAGAAATCAAATTGTTTTATTTTCAAATTTCTTCATATAATTGTGTTGATTAAAAAAAACAAAAAGATCTTTACTTGGTAAATCAAGACATGAGTTGAATAATTAATGTAATAAATATTAAATATATAGGTTTAATTTGAGGTCTAGGTAAGGAGGTGGACCAGTGGCTACATTACTAATTGCCCGCAAACTACCTACGCTTTGCACACTACTACCTATCACTAAAGACTTAATAATATCAATTAATTTCAACACACGCAATTTTTCATTTTTTATTTAAATTAAAGTTGTAATGATTTTCCAACTATATTAAACAATGTCATAGATAATATGTATTGAAATTCGGGATATGTATGTGTATCTCATTGACGCAAGAAATTAGACTTTTATGTTGAAGTGTGTGGAAGTTGTTACGACATTCGAATTTATCTATAATGAGAATTATTTTACGAAATTAGACTTTTTGTGTTGAAGTGTGTGGAAGTTGTTACGACATTCTAATTTATCCAAAGTGGGAATTATAAAAAAACAAAAAAACAAAAAAAAAATCCGCCTTGTCCGAATTGATCGTGTGGTGCACTAGAGTTAGGCGTGTGAATTTGTTTAGATTCAATAGCTTATGTTTGGAAGAAAGAAAACAATTCACATTAGCCAAAACCCAAAACTATAACATTTAATTAGGTCATTTCCGTATTAATCACTACCTCAATTTTCATGATCTTGATACACTGAAAAATAATCCGATTCCTAATTTTGAATTCATGTGTTTGTTTGTTTATTAATTTTTTTTGTCTAACAATGAATGTAGTAAGAATTGAAAAAAAGGAAATAGTTTAACTTTTCTTAAATATTTTTTATAGTTTCAAGATTAATACATATTATAATGATCATATTATTAATATTATTTTAGCTATTGTATTACATTATTATTATTATTATTATTAATCAATAAGTTATCAAGAAAATATTAATATATTTTGTTTTAAGTTATAAATCATGCTTAATAATAACTACTATTATTATTATTAAAAATTTACCAAATAAATTTAATCTAATTTTATAGTTATGAAACACTTTATGTTGTATTATTATTTTCTCCATTGAAAATTTAATTAGAAATTCTTATTAGTTAATTAAATTTAATCAATTAATATTCTAACTACCACAATGTAAGTGATTAATATTCTTTGTTGAAACGTTTGATACATTTCGTATTTTGCCAAAAATTTTCCCTTTTATTCTCTTCATCTATTTTATTACTCCTATTTCTTTAGATAATTGACATAAAGAGAGAGCAAAGTGAGCTAGGTAGTACTACTCGTGAGTCACCGGCGATGGGTGAGTTGGTCAAATCGGTTGACTTTGTCTCTCTCTCATTTCATTATCATCACGTGTAAAGTGCCGCATCGGTCGGGCCGGTGGATTCTTATTACTGCCATTTTAGTCTTCACCACATTTCTATTATTTAGTTAGCTTTAATTGGAATGAGTCAAACTTGGTCTTGACGAAATTTGGACGAAACCTCTCGCCAAGTCTTCCCCCGTGGGCCCCACTGACGCACCACCTTACGTTTATTACCCTTTCCCACTCTCACTTCACAATTCACATTCATTTCAATCTTCCAAAATCAAACCATACCAATAAAATTTCTAGTCCAACGTAATAACACCTTCATATTTTCAACTTTCCCAGCTGCCCCCAATCCTTTTATATAGACTCGTGCATCGCACTCATTTGAAAGACTTCTCTAGCTAATTTCCTCACATATATTTCTCTCATTTTATATTTATGGACAGAGGATGGGGCCTCACCCTTGAGAATTCCGAGTTTTTTGCAAACAAGCCCGTTTTCGATCATCGTCATAGGAGCGGATTGGTTATGTTTCCGAGCCGCAGAGAAGAGTCGCCCGACCACCGGGAAGTGGACTTCTTCGCTGAGAAAACGAAGAAGCCGCTTGTCAAGAACGAAGACTCGAACCCTGAACCGTCGGCCGCTAGAGATTTCGACGTTAACGTAAGTACTATATTAGATAACTCCAAGATAAGGGACACAAAAAAATGGTTTTTATCATTTTTTTTTAATTTTATCTTTATCTTCTCTACCAAACAGCCCCTAATCTGTCTAAGCGTTTGTGTAGATTGGTTTGCAACTTGTGACTGCTAATACCGGAAGCGACCAGTCCACGGTGGACGATGGCGAGGGTGAAGATAAGCGAGCCAAGAGTGAGGTAATTCGATCTATATGACTTGATTTTGTTAGAATCGTCAATTCCACATTAGTTTGATATTCTGAACGGATTTGTTTTTGGATAACACGTATATATTGCATCCAACTTCACTAAATTGGTTTTGACAAGAGAATTTCCTTTTTTGGTATGTGTTTTTTCAGCTAGCACAGCTTCAAGCTGAATTGGAGAGGATGAATGTGGAGAATCAGAGGTTGAGAGGGATGCTTAGTCAGGTCAGCAGCAACCACGCATCGTTGAAGATGCATCTCATGACGATGATGCAACAAAAGGCTAGCACCCAAGAACAAGAGGTGATCATCATCATCATTCATCAAATAAAATTGATTGTTATAGATTGATGATGGCAGCCATGCTAATTATAGTAAATATGCTTCTCTCCCAGATCACCGAAGAGAAGAAGGAGAATGGCGGCGGCGCAAGACAGTTCCTAGAGCTAGCTCCCGAGCAATCGAATTCCGTGTCGGAAGAAAGAACGGTGTCGGGATCGCCTCAGAATAATATCGACGCGACGAGGAGTAAGAGATCCGGCCGGGAGGAGAGCCCCGAATCCGAAAGCTGGGCCCCGGGAGCGAAGAGATTGAATCCGACCAACGCCAATCAACAATCCATCGAGGCCACCATGAGGAAGGCCCGTGTCTCAGTCCGAGCTCGTTCAGAAGCCCCCATGGTATAATATTCATCTTTCCTTTTTAATTTATCTCAAAACGTTCTATTTCATATTTAGTTAAAAGTTTCCATCTCTAAATAAATTTTTTAATGTATTAAATAATTTTTCTTAAAATCTCGTGCCATTCAGATATCTGATGGATGTCAGTGGAGAAAATACGGCCAAAAAATGGCGAAAGGGAATCCGTGCCCCCGAGCCTACTACCGTTGCACGATGGCGGTCGGGTGTCCGGTCCGCAAACAAGTGCAAAGGTGCGCCGAGGATCGGACAATTTTAATCACAACGTACGAGGGAACGCACAACCACCCGTTGCCACCGGCCGCCATGGCCATGGCGTCCACCACATCCGCAGCCGCGAGCATGCTCCTCTCCGGCTCGATGCCGAGCGCCGACGGGCTAATGAACCCCAACTTTCTCGCCCGAACCATCCTCCCTTGCTCCTCAAACATGGCCACAATCTCCGCATCAGCCCCTTTCCCCACCGTCACTCTCGACCTCACCCAATCGCCCAACGCTCTACAATACCAACGGCCGCCGCCGCACTTCCAAGTCCCGTTCCCCGTCTCCGCGCCTCCGGTTTTCGCCCAACCCCTGTACAACCAGTCCAAGTTTTCCGGCCTCCAAATGCCCAAATCCGCCAACGAAGCGCCGCAGCTGCCGGCGCCGGCTCAGCCGTCCTTCACCGACACAGTTAGCGCGGCGACGGCCGCGATCACGGCCGATCCCAACTTCACGGCCGCCCTCGCCGCCGCGATCTCCTCCATCATGGCGAATAACGGAAACCACACTCCCAGCAGCAACAACGACAACAACAACAACAACAATAGCTAACCCTAACGTAAATACATAATTAGAAAGTTTTTTCGACAAGGTGTTAGTTAATCGAAGTGTTCGAGTTCTTCATTTGTTGTTACACAGTCATAATTTCGTCCGAGTTCGTGTCAGATAGTTTTTCCTTTTTTTGTTTCGGGTATAGAATTCTGGGCGTAGATACACTGGAATTAACATGTCCATATTAGTTTTGTCATTGTAATGTTTAGGACACAAAAATACATTCTTTTCCTTATTATTTCGTTTTTATCTCTAAATATTATGGGTTTCAAACTTTCGGACTGTAATTAACGTAATAATTCAATACACGGAACAAATTGTCACATAATATGTTTAATCAATCATAATTACAAAATATATGATTGGTTGAACAAATACACACCACGCGGTAATACGTGCGACCCACCAGAGATCGAAATTATACAAAACAACAAAGCATTCAAATGTTTGTTTTGGATTACTTGTGGAATTTTGTTTGCATCGAATGGAATAGAGTCAAAATTCCCGGCCACATAACTTTGACACGTAAACGATGTCATTGAAAAAAAAAATTGGATAGACTTCAAAACAACAAGACTTTTTATGGAGAATTTTCAAGGTAGCTTCTTCTGATTTAATTTTTCCAATCCAATAATGTCAGAGAGAATCTCGTGCTTTGGACTAAAATTTAGTTTAATTTGTGTTGGCGTGAGCATTCCTGCCTCTGTTGACACTTCGCTCCGAAGCTAGCGGCTAACCTTATTGTTAGGAAATAAAATAATCATGGATCACTTGAAAATTGAAATGGATTGTGATAAACTAATTGATTCAATATTATACATGTGATTAGGTAATTAAATAAATGGCGATTTGATAGCTGGTGAAAGATGTACTAAGAGGCAATAATTAAGTCGAGGAGTTCGGCGGATCGGTGGAAAGGTTGTGGTGTCAATTAGAAGCGTAGGGTATGATCTATTAACTATTAGAGATAGTTTTTAAAATCGCAAAATTTAATTAAATTCGGGTCTATATCGTAACTTGAATATAAATTACAAATAATATGAAGTTTGGATTTATTTTTAAAATTTTTCTATTATATGAAAGTCGACAAATCAATGTGGACGTCACCAACAACTAATTAAGCAATACTTATTCTCTTGGTCTATCTTTCTCCGTAATAAGGTGGACCTCATTTTCCATTAGTATACTCCAGTAGCTTTTCTTTCTACCTCTTTGTATTTACCAATTACTTCTTCATCCCCATTAAATTAAGTCATATTTTTTTTAGAGACGTCTCAACTAAGCTGGATAATTCATTTTTTAACAAAAAAAAAATTCATTTACTTTTACTTTATTCCATTACACCTACTTTACTCTCTATTCATTTTTTCTACTTTATTTTTAACTCTTACTTTTCAACATAATTTTATAATCTTAATGTCCAAATATTTTGATTTAATTTAATTGGAATGGAGGAAGTATTTCAAAAGAGGAAAAGAAAAAGAGTTGCATCTTGTTGAAAAAGTGGAGGGAGAGGTGGAGCCGTGGAGGTGGTTGAAGAATGCACTTTTCAAAGTTTGAATAATACTACCGTACTTTTTCAACCGTACAAGGAGTATCTTTTACCACTTACCTACACATTAATATTCCCACGTGCTCGCCGCCTCTCCATTTTTCTGTGTTCTTTAATTGCAATTTTGCACTTCCCCATTTTTGATTCAATGGCAACGAAACTAACTTAGTGCAATAATCACGTTTGGGAGTCCAACAGAAATCCATCAACCTTAATCATATTTGTTTGATTCTGAAATGCATTTTTATGAAGTTTTGCTATGCTTGTTAACTCAATTGAGTTACGTTAATTGTTGTTGAGTATTCAAATTTATGCCAATAAATCGTATATTCATTGGAATTTCGGTGGTTTGAACTTTTCATATAAAGGGGAAGACTCAATTGCAGAATCTAGGTAAACGAATCTACTTGTGCCACTTCAGACAAAGTAATAATAAAAATATGATACCGAGAACTTCATCGAAAAGAATTGGAAGCATCTTGATACAACAACAAAGAATAGCGGATACTTTGAAGAATAAGAAGTCATCAAAGTAGGGCAGAGAAAAGTGAAAACGTACTAGTTTAAACTAAAAAGTACTGTAGAACATATGTAGTAGGAGAGAATACTACTTGCTTTCTATTATGGTGCTCATCACCCTAGTATTTGTTGAAATATTTCAGGCTCTTCAAGTATACTAGCAAATGAGAAATTGGATGAGTTTTATAAAATCCTAAATGATTTTGAAGACATCATCACTCTAGTAGAAGTTATAAATGTGGTTAAACCAAATGACAAGTTTTTAATTTGATAAAAATCAAAGGATTTACAAAAAATTGCAAAATTTTAAAAGTTCATGCTAGTAAGAGTCCAAATGGTGAAGACGGCAGACCCGAATAAGGCTCAAATGGGCTGTACTGAAATATCAGCACGAGATTAAAGTAAAAGAACAAGCAACGATTGAAACTGCAAATCTATATCTGAGGCCCAAGTTATATTAAATTAACTATGTGAATTAGCCCAAATATTGCTGTGTATTCGCACTAACAGAGCCCAACTAGATTTAATCTTCTAAGATTAACAACCGATGGGGGGAAAATATATTTAAGAATGTTTAAATGGAGAGGCATCGCACATTTAATCATTAACCCCATCTTCTACTATATGATGATGCAATCCATGAATTTACATCTTAATAAGAGTCTAAATCATCGACTCCTGATAAGAGTCTAAATTAGTAATGATTATCATTGATAATAAACTTGAAATGATTTTCATTGATAAGGATAAGAGTTTAATTTAGTAATGATTGTCATTGACAAGAAATACTAAAAAGTAATAATTTTTATTGATAAAAGCTTAAATTATTAGCGAAGACATCTAGTATAAAATGTCAATATAATACATTCAAGTGAAACTTTCTTTACACGAGTATTAAATATAGTACTATATAAATTCAAAATTAAATCACACTATCATAAAATGTACTCATACAAGTTTAAATTCAAATCAAGACTTCTTGATGTAAATAGTAGGGTATAAAATATCTAAGCCTAACGATTAAAGTCCAAAACTCAACTTGAAGTAATATTCGACTAAGATACAAGGCAAAGATCCTTAACATTAATGTTACAAAGCCCAACGCTTAAGTTAAAATCAATATTCAATACGAACACACTTTTTCAACAACATTATAAACTACAATGATCAACTTGATTAGAAGAATCAAAAGATCAAAATAGCGAGATAATGAGCCATGCGTATAAAAATATAGGAATTATATGCAATTCTGAATATTTATCAGATTAACTACAATATGGTTGAGTTTAAAAATAATAAATATTAACTAAAGATGTACATTTTTAATTAATGATATAAAGATTGTATTTCGGGTCGTCTATTTTAAAGAGATGGGTGGCATTTTGTTTCACTATCATTGATGGAGTATAATATATTGGCATGATCTTCTCTCTTAAAGAAAAAATATTCATTCTTAATATTCACTGTAAACAAAATTTAAATCGTCAATATTAATTCGTCAGTGTAACTTGAAAAGAAAAACTGATAATCAATTTTAATAAAATTGAATCTTTATACTAAATGAAATTATTTCTTGCTTTTATCTATATGCAAAATACTACTCCTCCCTCCTATAAAAGATTTCACACTTTCCTTTTTAGTTTGTCCTACAAAAGACATAACATTTTCCTTTTAGAAAAAAATTATCTCTCACATGAATTTAAAAATTATATTTTCTCTCTCCATTTAACACACTAAACAAAATGTCCTAAAATCTTGTACTGTCCCACAAGTGTGACATCTTTTATGGGACGGAGGGAGTAATGATATTCCCAATCCCCACGACCCCACCTAAATAGAAAGTGAAAACTAAAACGATAAACAAAGATGAATCCCCAAACCCAAACTTAGACGATACCCCAATTAACAAAGTAAAAAAAAATTAAATTATTATCAAAAATGAAAAATCATTCTTAATTAGAGAATAAACCAAAATCCAAAACCAAGTGTCGCGTGTTACGCTTCGTAGCATGCTTTGGTGACACGTAACCCCCACTAATGCGACGTCGTCCTCTCTCACGTTATTCCATCCTTTTCACCGGCCTACCTGGCCCTCCCGTGCCATGCCCACTTCCCACCGTCCGATCAAATCTGACGCCTCTGATCGCGCTGCGCATCATAATCTTCATGCGCCGCGACACACGCGAGCTTACTATAACAATCCAACGGCTGTGGAAAAGTACGAGGCCTTCTCTTAACGGCTGCGATTTTCGAGAAACTGTAACTGTTTCTCCAAATATATTTTGGTTACTTCCTCTTTATTCGCCACCCTCCCCATTCATCCATTTCGTCACTGCTAGATTGCTTTTGCATCTCGTCTGTCTTCAACCTCTCGGTGAGTGTGTGTGTTCATGTATTTCGTATGCCTTCTTTCTGTTAAGAATTCTTCATTTTATCTTTTCTATTTTGCTCAATACGCGAGGTACATTTTGTTACTGTTTCGAAAATGAGAAGAAATACAGATGTGATCCAAGGGTTTTTGTTAGGTTTTAATCATCCATTTTCGATTTGTGATCATTTCAGCCTTCTGATTTTGGATTTTCCTTATTCAAACGACGCATGCACTACGAATATTGATTATAGATTATTTGGACTGATGGATTATACAGATTTTATGGACTGATGGATTATTCATTTTTTTTGAGTGATGGATTATGATTTTTTGTCCTTGAATGTTCTGTTCGTCGTAGTGTTTATTTTTTTCATTTCACCCTTTCTAAATTTAGCTTATGTTGGAGTAGTAGTTTGTTACTCTTTCTTATTTGATGCGTTTATGTATGCTGGTGAAAGGGGAAACTGACTAAATTCATAAAATTGACAAATTCTTTGATTGAATGGTGAGTAAAGTAGGTTGGAATGGTTGATTTGATAGTTGTCTCATGGAAATGTGGAATCTAAGATAAGTGCTTATCAAGTTGATAAAACTAGCCTAAACTGTAAGGGAGTATGCACTATACACACAGTCGTCATATAGCATGCTGCAGCTTGCTTGGGCCTTTTTTCGATCGTCTAGTGGTTACATAACTGTCGTCTTAGCAGAGCAATAGATAACTTGTTAATCCGTGTTACAGGTAAAATGGGGACCCGATATAAAGCTGTTGCTTTCACCTTTTTCCTTTCAAGCCTGTTCTTTTCTCTTGCATTTTCTGCATCGGATGATGGATTGCTAAGAATAGGACTTAAAAAGATGAAGTTTGATCAAAACAATCGACTTGCTGCTCGTCTTGAGTCGAAGGATGCAGACAAATTGAGAGCCACAATTAGGAAGTACAATTTCCGGGGTAAATATGGTGAGTCTGCAGATACTGACATTGTTGCGCTGAAGAACTATATGGATGCCCAGTATTTTGGAGAGATTGGTATTGGTACTCCCCCACAGAAATTCACTGTGATCTTTGACACGGGTAGCTCCAATCTGTGGGTTCCCTCTGCCAAATGTTACTTTTCTGTAAGTCTTTACTATTGAAAATTTTGAAGTGGTTTTTGTAGAAGGGAAAACACGCCCCTATATAAAAAGGGTTTTGCTACTTGGTGTAGGTTCCTTGTTTTTTCCACTCCAAGTACAAGTCCAGCCAGTCAAGTACTTACAAGAAGAATGGTGTGTTATCCCCTGCTTTTTCATTCTCATATTATCATGTTGCGTATTTCTCCTGTGCTTTTAAGCCAAAGATTCATATGATATTGGATACTTTAAGAAGTTAATTTGTTCTGATGCATTGCTAATTTTCGGACTAAAACATGGTGCTGTTGATACTTGATAAATTTTCTTTGGATGTAACTACATATGGCATGTACTTATTTCTGGAGAATCCTTCATTCCTTTGTACTTGGTAATCTGTTTTTATTTGCATTGTACCATTGCTATTTCCCTTCGACCTATTAACAAGTTCCATGGATTTGTATCAGTTAATAGGATTTTATCATGATATTGGTATGCATTAGTCTGCAATGTGACATAATGTAGGTTATGCACAGAGATAAAATAAAAATCTTCTGTATTGTTTTTGGTCTACAGGAAAATCCGCTGCTATCCAATATGGGACTGGGGCTATCTCTGGATTCTTCAGTGAGGACAACGTCAAAGTCGGCCACCTAGTTGTGAAGAACCAGGTCCTCCCTACTCTTTTAGTTTATGTTGTAGAGGGTAGTAGGATTCGGTTACTTACAGTGGTGTCCTTGACTTATTCCAGGAGTTTATTGAGGCAACGAAAGAACCTGGTGTTACATTTTTGGTGGCCAAGTTTGATGGCATCCTGGGACTTGGTTTCAAAGAGATCTCAGTTGGAAATTCAACTCCAGTGTGGTATGATATTTTGCTGTTTACTCTTATTTGAGTTTGCTTGGGGTTGCATTATGGTGATTGAACGGGTTGTTTCAAGAGCCAGGATTTCCTTGTTACTATGTCATTCAGCTCCCATTGATAAGGTTTTGATAGTTGGCATCTATGCAATGTCACGTTCATTTAAGGGATGCTAAAGTTAACTATTTCTATCTCTTCCAGGTACAACATGGTCAAGCAAGGTCTCGTTAGAGAGCCAGTCTTCTCATTTTGGCTCAACCGAGATTTGAAGGAGGAGGAGGGTGGTCAACTAGTTTTTGGTGGAGTTGATCAACACCATTATATTGGTAAACATACATATGTTCCCGTGTCTCAGAAAGGGTACTGGCAGGTTGGTTTATTCACGAAGTTTTGTTATTTAAAGCTTAATTAGGATATTGCATACGTTTTTCACTCTGGATTGTCCTGTCTACAGTTTGACATGGGTGATGTGCTAATTGATGGAAAAGAAAGTGGTATGTACTGTTTCAGTGGTCCCTTACAGCATTAGCCATTTTGGTAGAAAGAATATGATACAGATATTATGCAGCCATTTCCAGGCATAATCTCATATTGTGTGTTTGTCCAATGAATAATTCTTTTAGCTTATTATTGTGTGTCATAGGGTACTGTAATGGTGGATGTTCTGCAATTGCGGACTCTGGAACTTCTCTCTTTGCTGGTCCAACGGTATGCTTGTTTCAAACAATTTATTTTGATCTTTTTGTTTGTCTTCCATTATAAATTGCACTTCTTGCAATATTGGATGATTGGATCTATTTAGATGCACTACCTTTACATTCTGATTGTGCTTCTAAATGTGATGTATATTTCGTTTGAGTGAAAACTGATGTGTTCTATGGCTATGTTACTCTTCTGCTTCTGTTTGTCCTTGATATCCAGTGATCCACTTGGTGGTGATGTGTGAGCTGCAAGATTACTAGTTTTCTTCACCAGTTTTTAATACCAGCATCGAGAGATAAATTTTTATTTGTGCTTGGCTAGTACACTGCAGCCCATAGACTTAGTATTTTAGGTTTACTCTCTCTAATGTACGAGAGAAAGATGAATTTGGTTTAACGGTTTGAAGCTTGTTGGACTTTTTCATGTGATTGCTTCTGTTCTCTGAGATGTTTGTAGACTGTGGTGGCAATGATTAACCATGCCATTGGGGCTGCTGGAGTTGTTAGCCAGGAGTGCAAGGCTGTTGTTGGACAATATGGTCAAATGATCATAGAACTTCTTATGGCAGAGGTAAGGAACAAGTATCTAGTTTCACATGGCAATTTCTCTAGTCTCACTCTCACATAGTGTTAAAGTTCCTAAGGGGCCTTATATCTTCCTCACATGTACTTTGCTCAATTTGACAGACTGAACCAAAGAAGGTATGCTCCCAAGTGGGTCTATGCACATTTGATGGAACCCGTGGTGTGAGGTGAATCATTTTAATTTTGTGCTTAGCATCTTACCCCATCCCCGTCTGAGCATTCTTGTGTTGGACCAGTATATTGACTCTAAATGTGAACTACTGGTCTGGAAAGTGCTTTTGAGTGTGTTAGGTCTTTGTGTCTTACTCAAGTTCTTGACACTTGTCTGTATAGTGCTGGAATTGAGAGTGTGGTGGATGAAAAAGATGGCAAATCATCTGGTTTGAATGATGCAATGTGCTCTGTCTGTGAAATGACTGTTGTTTGGATTCAAAATCAACTCAGACAAAACCAAACTCAAGAGCGCATCTTGAACTATGTCAATGAGGTACGCCTGTGTATTCGTTGACTTTGTTGTTTAATTTTTACTCTCATCTAATGTTAACTTGTGTCATGATAACACCATAGCTTTGCGAGCGACTCCCAAGTCCCATGGGAGAGTCAGCTGTTGACTGTGCAACCATTCCCTCCATGCCAACTATCTCCTTCACAATTGGTGGCAAAGTTTTTGATCTCTCTCCAGCAGAGGTATGTATACATCTGCTTAAGTTGCTTCTCAAATATAGCACTCTCTGTGTTTAGTTAAATATGATGATTGCTTGTTATGTTTCTTCATCCTTGATCAGTAATTACCACACAATGTCAAGTATTGGCCTTTTTTGCTAGTGTAACAGTCTAGCAGTTTCTCTCTACACTTGGAATAATTGTTGCTAACTATTGGTATTTTTATGGTGGTATAATCAGTACATACTCAAGGTAGGCGAGGGGGATGAAGCTCAGTGCATAAGTGGTTTTACCGGTATCGACATTCCTCCTCCACGTGGACCTCTTTGGTACGTTTCCTCCCAACCAATTGATTAACGTTCTTTGTGATTTGTTGATTCAAGATGGTGACTTTTGTGGTATGAAACTGATGTGCAGGATCTTGGGAGATATGTTTATGGGGCGTTACCACACCGTGTTCGACTTTGGGAAACAGAGAGTTGGATTTGCTGAAGCTGCTTAGAGCAGCCATGCATCATCATCTCTTTAATGTTAATATGGTCGACTTTGGGAAACAGAGAGTTGGATTTGCTGAAGCTGCTTAGAGCAGCCATGCATCATCATCTCTTTAATGTTAATATGGACATATGGTTTGTTTTTTTACATCCAAGAGCGGACATCGCATAGATTGACTGGTGAACAGAATATGTAAAAAAAAAATGCATGCTCTCTGCTTAAAACCTTGTATGGAAGATCTTCTGTTTCCGTATATTACTGTTACGTTTGTTGGTCATTTTCTGTTTCTCGCAATGGCCTTCACTTGAATTCTCCATAATTTTGTCGATACATCCGCCTAGGGGTAGATAAACCATCGTGTGTCTGTTGTGCTACTGGAAGCTAATGAAAAGTCGGAATAGGGGAGCATTCATAGTTGTGCTATTGGAAGCTAACGGAAAGTCGGAATAAGAGAGCACTCATAGTTACTATTGTTATCATGGTGATAATTACTTGTAAAACCTCTATATTCGATGTTGAACTCAAACCTGACAGCGGCTCGTAATCAAGCTACACGATTGATAGTGTTGAACAGCCATGGTTTATCCGAGAAATAGCATATACAGAGGCATGAAAACGTCAAGCACCAGTGGTCTAGTGGTAGAATAGTACCCTGCCACGGTACAGACCCGGGTTCGATTCCCGGCTGGTGCAAAAGTACTATGATGATTGTTTCAAGTGGTTGGGTTAACCGCTAATTTCTGATATATGTGTTGAAATTATAATGTGTCTGAGTACTTCATTTTTTCCATATCTACATTTTACAATAAAATGAAATTCCTATGATGATTAAGTGGTTTTTATGTTAACCACTAATTTCTAGTAATATTGTGAAGAACATTTAATGTGCGAGTGCTTTTATTTTTTTCATTCCAAATGGAAATAAACTGAACTATGACGCACTATTTTAAGCACAATAGAATTATTAGATGGTAGGAGTAATAATCAAAAGCACATCTTATCAATTCACGCAGCCTAATTATTTTAACTAAATAATCTTAATTCCATTTGGATATAATTTCCCTATATCGTTGCAAGGTAAATTTAAATCCAAAAAATTGAAATTGACGGAAAAAAACTAAACAAATATAGTAATAGTGGTATGCGAGACACAAAAAATCGATTAATTTATCCTAATAAGTGGATAAGCATATGCATGACCAAATCAGGAAAGTCTAACATCCATTATATCCATTTCCATTTTGGTGGAAAAACATTATTTCCTAATCATGCTGATAATGTGGATATTCAGGTAAAGTAAAAAAGCTAGGTTGGTAATGGCGACATTAGTGGCTTATCTCCTATCACACCTTTAATTAACTTTATTAATTAGGCAACGAAGAAACTGTACCAATATCAAAACACACTATCTTAGTGGATTCTCCCATGAGTTAATCGCATACGTAATACATTTCGTTCAATTAAATTAAACCTAACATTGCTATAAATTCCCAATTAGGGCAACAACACTAACACTAATCGAGCTCCAATGCCGAACTCCATCGACATTGTTGTCGAAAATCGCAAAGGCGACGAAGCCGAAGCAGCAGCTGCTTCGGCTTCGTCAGTTCTAACAAGAGTCAATGCAGGCTACTTCACAATCTCCCTTTCCCTCGGCGCCCAAGCCGTGCTTCTCAACACCTTAATCGACGATCATGCCACGACGAAATTAAAATCAAATTTTAATTTTAATTTCGTCGTGGCGGATCGCATCCTTGGCCCATGGGCCGTGCTGATGACTTGGCTCTCTCTATGCACCCTCACCCTAATTTCAACCCTCTACATTTTGAGGTGTGTGTTCCATCTGTGGCTCGTGAAGGCCGAGTACTCGGACCGCGTGGCGGTCAACTTCCTCTTCGTCCCGTGGATCTCGTGGCTCCTCCTCCTCCGCGCCACGCCACAGCGGGTCCTGGTGCGCCTCCCGCACGAGGCCCTGCTGTGGGCGCTCGTGGCGCCCATCGTGGCGCTTGACATCAAGCTGTACGGGCAGTGGTTCACGAGCGAGAAGCGGCCGCTGTCGGCCGTGGCGAACCCCACCAGCCACCTGCCGATGGTGGGGAACTTCGTGGGCGCGTGGGCCGCGGCCGCGGCCGGGTGGAGGGAGACCGCGCTCTGCCTCTTTGCGGTCGGGTTGGTGCATTATGTGGTCGTGTTTATAACGCTGTATCAGCGTTTGACCGGGTTTCGGGCCGCGCTGAGGCCCGTTTCCTTTTTGTTTTTTGGCACGCCGAGCGCGGCGTGCCTGGCGTGGAGCGCGATTTCGGGGGGGTTTGGGGTGGCATGCAAAATGCTCTTCTTCCTCTCGCTCTTCCTTCTCGCGTCGTTGGTGAGTGTCGCATTCGCATGAAAAAATATTTGTCGCAACTCCATTCTCTGGGGAAAATTGTCGGAAAAACCATCAAATTTGAAAAATTTTCAAATCAATCCTCCCATTTTTGAAAAATAATCAATTACTACATATCATAACTTTGAAAATTTTCTCAATTATTCCATGACGAAAATCGAAAATCCGGCGCCATGCAAATTTATGATCGAGAAAATTTTCAAATAATGATATTATTGGCTACCTCCTCCCACTTTTCAAATAGGAGTCCATTTTTCTATTTCGGTCCGTCCACGAATAGGAATCTCTGTTCATTTTTACAATGCTACTATGCCCCACATTCTACTAAATTATTCCATTCATATTTCGAAACCCGTGATGGAAATAAATGAGACTCTTATTCGCAGACGGATGGAGTATTTTTTAAAGTTGCGAATAAACAAACTTGAGGGTTTTCCGACAATTTGCCAATATTTTTTTCTGCGTCTATTCTTTTCCTTCATCAGACAAACTCATATAACAATGAAGTTTCTTTATTTTTTCTTTCCCCGTGCAATTTCAGTACTTTTTAATCCTATAACCTCTAGCAATTTGGTCTTCAGTTACGTCAATTTAGTAAGGACTGAATATAAAAATTTACCAAATTTGATAGTAGAAAATATAAAGAAAGATGAAGCCCATCCTCGTGACCTCGTATGTACAATGTGTCCATTCGTGCTCATAACATATCATATCATAGACTGAGAGACGAGACTGATTGCTAATTCGTACGTATATGTGTGATCTGAGAACAGATGTGTCGGCCGGCGTATTTCAAGAAATCGATAAAGAAGTTCAGCGTGGCATGGTGGGCGTACTCGTTTCCCATTAGCTTCGTGGCGGTGGCATCAACGCAGTACGCGGAAGAAGTGACGGGTGTGGCGGCGGGTGGGCTTATGCTACTACTTTCTTCACTCTCTTTGTTGGTTTTTGTGGCAATGCTCATACTCACAGCTCTAAATACTGATAGGCTTCTCAGACAAAATGATTCTTCTCTCAGTTTCACTTGAACATCAACATGTACTTTGATTAGCCCTACCTCTTTGACTATCTAAATTTTGTTAATTAATAAGAAATTAAGTGTAATGTCATCACCACTTACTTTCCACCAGTAACACACTTTCATGTTCACACTTGGAGAATCACCTTTTCATGCAGAATCACCTCTTCATGCCTCCAAAGACCAACTACAAAAATCTGTACATAAATCAAAGAGACATGTTATTATTTTCTACTCCTATAAAAAGAATGAAAGGGTTTTATTTCATACATTGGATATTTCAACAAGAATTGCATTATTTGATATTCTTAGGCCATAAACATGTTAACAGCTCTGAAATTCCAGCTCATATCACAATAATCACACAAGGCAAATAACACATCCGTATGCTATTCACTCAACACAATCAATAATATAGTAGTATTATACTATATTTGTGTCATTCAAATCCAACCATCATCTTGAATATGTACAAAATCAAATATAGCAAAACTTGCTATTGATGATCAAGCAACGGCAAAAGAACAAGAGAAATCTACTACACTAATGAGCTTAAGAATGTAGAAATTAAAAATTACAAAGTTAAACTATCTCCAACCATACACCAAAACTCATTTTTGGTATAGAAAATTTCTCCAACCATACACCAAATCCAAACCCATTTTGGATTTTTTATAGAACAACACCAAATATGGTGGTGCTAATGCATACTAAAAAATGATGTAAAATTTGAATTTAGTGTAAATGCTTGGAGTAAAACCACTTTTTAATGTGACATGTACTAAAAATTAGTTTGAGTTTGGTGTAAAATGGTTGGAGATAACCTACTACTCATCCACAATGTGCATCCCTTACTCGCCACTTCCCTTAATTGATCATGGCCTTTTCATTACGTCCCCACGGAACTGGCTGGCCCTATGCCGTTGCATATGCACTTATAGAAATATACTAATACAAAATAAAATTGTTTGATTGTAAAGATATCTCATAAAAAGACTTTTAACATTTTTGGGTATCTGTATTTGTTCATTGTAGAAATGACTAAAACAAGAAAAGGTAAACAAAAAATGGAGCCTCTTCTACTGGAGACTCTTTCTTGGAAGGTGGAGGGAAACTGCTGCTATAGTATAACACAAGTGCGTGCCAAAAACCCAAAAAAAAGAAAGCCACAATATCTAGAACGATGCCTCACATCACTTTTTTGCTATCAGAAAAGGAAAAATGTCGATCGAGAGACTGAAGCTGGCTTCGAAGGTTTTGGTTTTCTTCAAGCAAGCGGTCGTATTCAAGAAGAAAGCCTTCCGATTGCTTCTTCAAGGCCACCGCATTGGCTTCTGCACTGCTTGCCTCTTTACTCTTTTCAGCAAGATGTTTCTCCAGCCTACTTATCATCCCACGCAGTTTACTCATCTCGTCTTCCAGTACTTTGATTTCCTCGGGTGCTGGAGACCTGTTATCATCAAACACTCGATTTTGTTTCTTAACAGCTTCCGCGCTCTTCCTCCTTATACGCAGTTCCCGGATGTAGTGATGCAGCCTGTCGACCATCAGGGCGAGGAATAGGGAGAATCCTGCACCAGAATTGATGTATATTAAATTCTTGGGAAAGTAAATAAATTCCAGAATATGGAATGAATTTTTAACCAGGTAATAGCATGTGTTAAGACAGTTAAGAGAGCATGCTTAAAGTGAAAAGTATAGAAACCCTTCCACAATAACATGGAGAATGTGTTGATGTTAGCTTTCAAGTGAAAGAGAATTGAAATGGCAGGTTGGTAGGCCTAAAGGAAGGTAAAGTTCACCATTTTTTATAATGGTGGTCCCAGAACATGGATTAGCCAAGAACCTTCAGAACATTTAAAAATTTAAGAACATCAAAATTATACACTTCCACGAATTATGAGGCAATATTTATTGCTACCAAACTAACGAATACCAATAAAACAGTGAGTTTCATTTTCAGAATATCAATTTTATATCGTCAGTATTTGGGTCCTAAAGTAAAGATGAGCATACCAAATACAAGGTCCATTCTCAGGTCCTTAAGATTAACTAAATATGAGCATAGTGATACGATTATGCCCGGCTTAAAACATTCAGTTTCAAGATCAGAATACAAGTCAAGGTACCTCAAATTGAAAACAAGCCATTCATGACGCCTATTGGATTACTGTTAACTGCATACTGCAAACTAACCAATAAATTAAGCACCTACATCTTCACATCACTCTGTTTCCACTTTCCAGTATGCACCAAAAGATTATTTTGATCTTATGCTAATATCAACTTCCAGTGAATAAAAATAAGCAGGCTGGTTACTTAAACTTATTGCCAAAGATCCCATCAAGGAAAATCGATGACCCTAACCAGATTAAGTTTTTATTCAACTCAACATCATTAGCCATATAGCATTGCACCTAGTCCCCCCAATCCATGCACATAATTCATGGATAAGAAACATTCATGCTAGCCATCTGCCATTGCTCTAATGAACTAGATTACAATATGCTAATGAAACAATGCACGTCGTATACCAATTCAGATCACATGCCAGTTTAAGTTGAACTGTCATTGCATGACATTTTCCATAAAAGTCCAACTAAGGCATTTCCTATTACCGAAAGGCCGGATGCTATACAAATTCACACCCGCACACTGTCTTAATCGAACAAAGAAAACCTCCACTCATACGAGACCTCTAAAATCCACAATCTTACACTCTAGTTCAAAATCAAAACCTTAAAAAGGAAATTCGAAGGATGCACCATGAAACCATTGCTATACCTAAAACATCATAGACCATCACAACCAATTCCGAAAAATGAGTTATTTCACGGCATACAAAGACACAATATATGTTGATGAACAGGAAATCCGGTTCACAAAGTGTGCATACAGAAAAGAACAATTGAATATAAACATCAATAAGTTATGCTCTTTGTTTTTCCTCAGCGTAGCCATTCCCAGAAATTGATCCTCCGAGAAATCGTACAAAGTTACGAAATCCAAATCAGAAAATAAAGCGTTCGTAGTTGGGAATTTTAGAGAAAACATAAGAAGGATCCAATTAGAGGAAATTCTCACCCATGAGAGAAGCTTCGAGAAGGCGCGTGGCGAGGATGACCTGATCGGTAGGATTAACTTCAGCCTCATCCTGGATCCAACGCCTCTGAATCGCAACCGCATTGTAGACGGTGGCCACCATGAGAACGAAGACAGTGGCGGCGACGGTCTTGACGACGATCGGTCCGCGGCCGCGCTTGAGGCGGTCCAGCCCCATCACGACCAGCTTCCTCAGCGGAGTCTTAAACACGAACGCCACGATCAGCGCCATCTCCGCAAATATAAGGCCGAAAAGCAACTGGATCATCTTTTTCTTGTGCAATTTCTTCAATTTTCACACGAATTTCAGCAAAGTCATATTGAGAGGAGAATCGGAGAAAGGGAAATGGGGTTTTGATTAGACGGATCCATGTTTCAAAATTGAAATTATTAATGTTTTTGCCCTCTTTATGCTATTTGGGAATTGGGGCTTTCTTTCTTCTTATTTGCAAATTCATCCCCGTATTAATAATTTTTTATGATTCTAGTATTTCCCTCTTTTGTTGTTTATATTTTAATTAGTCTACTAAAATTGGATTTCGGTCATTCAGAACTTCACCATTATTCTTTTACTAATTACTATTCAATTTAAAATAAAATACTATTTTTGTGATCAAGTCATCATAATCCTATTTTTTTCGACGAGTATTTACTCTACTCATAATTTGAATACTACTACAATATACTCTGCATTTCAATATGTAATTATTCTTTATCCAATAAAAGTCATGTCAAATTTTGAAAAAAACAACAACTACGTGCATAGTTTAATTTAATGTCATAAAATCACAACCTAAATACAAATACAAACAATTTGCATATAGTATATAATAAGGTTGCGATTTTGAGAGATTATTAATATTTTTTTCCATAAGATGTGTTGTTCTTGCTTCAAGAATATTGCAATTTTCATAGTCGATCGATTCAACATAATATAGGAATAATTTTAATTAGTTTTAAAACACCATGGCTCAAACAATACATATTATAGTTTTCAGTGCAGAAATAATAGACTACGCTAAACAAGGTGACAATTTCCAAACCAAACAACATACTTCCTCATCTCCTCAAGGTTTAGCAATTGCAAGAGACTTGGCTCTTAGATTCAGAAATATTCCCCTGTAAATCATACAACAAAATGAGAATAAGAAACATTGATGGAAACACATCCCTCTCCGGGATCGGACGAGCAAATATACCGTACCAGAAACAAGCAACGACACTTTGGAGAATAACACGGAACTGCAGTGGCACATACTGATGATTCACCCATCCAACCACAGGCCAGAACTGCATAAATCAAATATTTAAGCCTTTCTCAATGAATTAACAGCATAACATTAAAACCAAAACGTTTAACTTCAAACTTCACTTACTGTCCACGAAGTATACTGGACAGTCGGATATTCTTTCTTGATTTTAGATTTTGTCTGGAACCAGGACCTCCCTGTGCAAATTATAAATACAAGTTAATCAAATCGTACACGGAATACAAATTATATGCGTTCTCGTTCACCATTTTGTGAGATTCGTATGTTCCTACCATCTAACTTGATTCTTGTGCCATTCGACAGCATTTCACTAAGGAGCCATAACAACGGAGAATTGTACTACTTAAAAGTGAGAGAAGCTGTGGTGTAGACTCACCCTCGATAACTAAGCCGTAGTAGATCATAAACATCAGGTTGTTCCAAGGTGATATTGTAAGTTGCTCCAGCACCACCTGAAAGGATTCAATTCTGTCATTTTTAGTTTCGTTGTTTATGAGGAAGAATCATCGAGGCATCAGAAATGCTGATAGAAGTATTTCTTACTAACACAAGAATCGGGAGTACCTTCTTAGCTACAGTTTTGGTGTCCTTGTTCCCTTTGAAAATTTTATCCAGCAATATGTGGAAATAATGCCCTAATGGCCCCAAATAAGCTGACCCGAATATCTGCATTTTATGGATTTAAATCATAACGAGTAACTGCAGAAATATGGCGGTATTGGAACAACTTGAACTCGTCACTATTGTCATCTAATGCAAATGTCTGAAAACTATGAAAACCTGTCAATAAGTGCATCCACAAATGTTCAATGTATTTGCTTGTAAGAGTGTCTAAAACATTCTTAGCATCAGTCTTTAGGACCAGCAGAGCTTCTAGATACGGAACGAGTTGCTTGTATCATCAGAATAGATACTAAGAATGTTTCATATAATAGCCTATTAGAAACGACTCAACGACCTTCAATTTTCGAAATAAGTAGGGAATATTAGGCAAACACACGATATTGAAGAAGAAACGGGAGGGACGGTTCAAGATCAGTACCAAACCAGCAATAAATCTGTGGCGACCCCCATAGGCTAAACATAATAGGGCGGCCATCTATTACCTCATCTGCCTAACAAATCAGTAAAAGGGAACTACCAGAATCATCACACTGGATTTTCTGGCTATTTCTTAGATATCTCAATAATCCATCACATCAAAAAAGCATCACTCAAGAATAAGCTAGTATTTGAAAAGTTGAAGAATCATATAAGTATTCCACAGTTTGGTTGTTGAATGATAAAATTTGAGGAATCAAACATTACCACTTTAAGAAGAAGTCGGTTGAGCTGAAGCTTGGGAATGCCAGAGAGTTTCTGGGCCACAATATCACTAGTCGCCGACAGCAGTCCCGCGGTTATCATCTGCAAAACTCAATTCAAAATCACATCTTTTTACAATCAACCCTAGAATCGGAGGGGGAAACAATACAGATTATACAATACAAGACAATCCAATCAAATACTCAAGGAAAGGGGAAGTGAAGGAGAGGTGAGGTGACCTTGGTTCGGAGAGGGTGTTGCTGGAGCTGCGCCAGATACTGCTTGGCCACTGACGCCATCTTTCTTTCTCAATTCTCACTCCACAGTTGCAGCTAGAGAGTGTGAATCTTGAATTGAATGTGGTGAGATGAGATAAATCATAGGACTGTGAGTAAATAGAGGTGAGGCCCGGTGGGGAAGGGCGGGTGCTACGAAAATCTGCTCCTCAACTGTCAACGGTTTATAGAATATTCCCCTCTTTTACTTCACAAATATCCCCTTTTATTTCCGCCTTCATTTATACTGCCGCCACCCACAATTCACTTATTTTCTCTTTCAATACTCAACTACTTTTACGTGTAAAAGATTTCGCACCTTCAAATCAATTTCTCTGTATCTTCGCAACAGCTTCCGAAATTTTTATTCGTTCATCTTAAAAGTTTACATATTTTCATACTACTATTTTAAATCTATTGAATCCTCCTCCATTGGAAGCTAAAATATTGGGTTGTTGGAAATGCAGGTAGAATTGTTATGAAACTACTTATGCATCATGTATTACTTATAAATAATCTTTGGTTGGTTTATTATATCAAAATCTCCCCAATCTTTATTTAGCAATAAAATACGTAATTTAAACAAGAAAAATGCATCGTAATTAAAAAGAAAAAAATATGTCATTCATTCATAGAGGGAACCAAAGCACATCCCGAGTTCTTCAATTAAATCGTGTTGGAGTTGGTTCTGGTTTGTGATTGACCACAAATGATAAAGCTGATAATCTCGGAATGTTTGAGCTTGAATGCACACTCGAGATGGGTTTCCACTTGCGATCCAAGAGCTTGACGCACTGCATGTGTGTTCGTCTTCTAAATAGGGGTTTTAGCTCCTTCAGTATCGATTACCATGTTATGCAATAGTTATTGATTATCGTTTTGTGCAATATAATGCATACATACAAGATATTGATGAGTACATCCTTGTACCAAATATGCATCGGACCTTTCACGATCATGAACTGTGCTTGCGAACACTGAACGCTTATTTCATGTCCATTATGAGCACTTTTCCCTTTAGGATAAGTTGGACACGAAATGGGCTTGGCCAACGTATGGTCATTTTGGATAGATGTCGTCGGCGAGATAATAACTCATTTGGGTATGCCAAAAGTTTTATTTGGGTGGTAACATTTCTTAACCAAGCAAACCTATATTTCACAAACATCATCAAATTGCAGAGGCACTTTATCAACTTCAAACTCCTACAAAAATATCAATCCAACCGCAAAACAAAAGGAAAAGAGTTATAAAAAAATTCCATGACATGAAATTTGATAGTTGATTTGCACCATTTTTGAGTTCACCAGAAAAAGTAGTACCTCAGAAGCAACAGTTATTGGACAAATAAGAAGAAATCAAGGTGACTTGTAATACTTGGTAGGAACAAAAGGCATTTTAGTGATGGATCCGTCGTAGACCTTCCCTCGTACGACGATCTTCAGTTTGGTGCCATTCTTGTGGTGTCCAGATTTCACATACCCCATGGCTATGTTCTTCTTTAGACAAGGGCTGAATCCTCCACTCGTGACTTCGCCTATGTTCTGGCCCTTCTCGTCTTGAATCTCGCAGTGACTCCTGGCAGGCGGGCCAGCAGAGAAGAGCCCGACTCTCCTGATAGATGGCCCTTGCTCAATCTGCTTCAGTATCACATCTGCGCCCAAGAATCCGCCTTCTGCCCTTCTCCGCTTCCCTATGGCCCATGTGAGTCCTGCTTCGACAGGGGTTGTGTGTTGCTCCATGTCGTTTCCGTACAAGCATAAGCCAGCCTCTAGACGAAGACTGTCCCGAGCACCTAGCCCTGTCAGCCTCACTTTGCCTTCGGATTTCTCTAGAATGGCTTTTGCCAGATCGACTGCATTCTCAGACGGGACTGATATTTCAAAACCATCTTCACCGGTGTACCTGAGAGTTTACCAACTTAACCAACTGTTGCAGAGAACTGCGTATCGACTATGCAAAAATTCTAATAGTTCGAGCCATCACTTAAAGACCGATTACTCAGTAAACATTTATGAAGACGAGCCAAATAAAGCAACGTACCCTGTTCTTGTGAGATAGCAAAGTGACCCGTTGATATCCAACACCTGGAACTCACCGAAGTACAGTTTGCTCAAATCTTCTTTCGTCAAGTGCTGCAAAACCGGGGCAGAAAGGGGTCCCTGCACCGAGATATTAAGAGAAATGAGGCACGTGAGTACAGCAATCACCAGGTAATTAGTACTACTAAGTTGAATCGACATAATGTTTTCAATCGTTCTGATTTGTTAGAAACCTAATACATGTACTAATGTTATTGGAGTCGCTCCTTCGACTTATCATGAGACGCTGCTCAAAAGAACAACATCTCGAAGAATATCGAAAGCCTAAAATGTAAAGACTGACCTGGAGGGCCAAAAGAGATCGTTCATCGTGGATATGCCAAGAAACATCCCCACCTTTCGATGTGAACGCTTTCATGTGTTCCTCGATATGGGCAAGATCTTTGTCTCTGCATCCAGCATTCACAACCAAGTAAATGTGCTCATTAGTCACCTTAGTGATAACTGAATCATCGATCGCACCACCTTTCTCATTAGTGAAAACAGTCAAAGTCCCTGTTCCGGGTGCAAGGCCAGCGACATCAGCAATCACGAGCTTCTCAAGAAAGGGGATGCAGTCTTTTCCTTTGAGACTCAGACCACACATATGTGCAACATCAAAGAGGCTGCCGTTCTCCCTACAGTTGAGCGTGGAGTCCATGATCGAGTCCTTGTACTGAATCGGCATGCTCCAGCCTGCAAAAGGGACCATCTTCCCACCATGGGCGACATGGAAGTCGTACAGAGCTGTCTTCTTGAGGTCCGCCTCTGATGCAAAGCATCGACGAGCAACTGTTTTCTTATCCGACTGAGCCAAGCGACGGGTAATTGATTGACCAAGCTGCCACAATCCCCCTCCCCTCATATTTATAAGCACCTAATTGCAGAAAATGATGAAATTCACTAAAGGTGGGCTAATTCAAACGATAACTCATCAAGAAAAGACAGAGGCAAACAAGTTAAAGCTCGGCGAGGCTTTTTATCATACAGTTTGTAAGCAACGCAACTAACACAAAATTGAACCTACAGAATAACTGCAAAATCCAACATTTCCATCAATAGCACAATCGGCAACCAAGCAATATAAAACATTTGTAACATAATCTCATCGAATGTAGTAAAACAGAGAAAAATTGGAATTAATGAAACCAGATCGGATTAGCGTAATAAAGAAGATTATCTCACCAACCAACCTAGAGTTAGAAAAAGAAACAAAATCGACATACTAATGCGAATTAGCAAGAAGAAAAAAACACGATCTTGAGCAAACCCATTGCGAAATGCAATGCGTAATGCATTGAGTATCAACAGAGAAAGAAATCCAGTACCTCAACAACTGATGAAGGATTCTTTTTTCTTGTCAAGTATCTATACGATGCATATATATTCGATTTGCGGTATAATTTACGTTATTTGATTGAAATTGGGTAAAATGGGTAAAAGAAATAAAGGATTTAGTGGGTGGAGGAGGCTCTCTCAGCAAGATCAAGACCAATCTTGAGTGAGTGGTGATAGATATTCAATTACCCTTTCCCCCTTTGTCTGCTTCTAGTGTAAATTGCACCACTATTTTATGTTTATGAAAAGATTGAATCTGATCCACCAACCAAAAAAGAAATCATTTTTTATAATTGGATTTCACTTTTATAGTCCAACCACACTATTTTGTGTTAGGTAAGGTGATTATACAGCAAAGTTCATGGCCATGGTAATACTGAAACATCTACCAATTGACAGACACTGGCTGACTACTGAAAATAGTAACACAAATAAAGAAAGAGGGCTAATTCATCAAAAATAACAAATTTCGGGGACTGAAATGGGATTATTCAAAAGCATAAGGACCACTGGGATTAGTTCCACCAAACGACGTCGGATGAATCTGTTTTTGGAAGCTCCAAAACGCCCGCAGCCAGAAAAATCGAGTGCGTGTGATTTTCAAATTTCTGGGGATTCATAATTCGTTGTTGCGTAATCTCCACAGCCATTCACTAAATTCGTGGCCCCCATCGAAATTATTTCAGATTCTTCTCATATCTCTTCTATATCCACTTTCGTATTTATCTCCTAAGAATTGATCCTGTGAAGTTCAATTTCCTTTTCTGATAAAGCAGTCAATTTCTTGTGTTGCTGATGAAAGTGTCTAGACCCTTTTAAGGTTATTTTAAGTTCTCCTCAAAGTTCGTATTTTTATTTTTTTTGTTTCTTTGTTGGGTGGGATGATGCCAATCATGTGATCATAAGTTAATTTTTAGTTTTTATTGGGTTATAATCCTACTAAAACATGCTAGTAGTTATTCAATTAAAGCTCTAGTTAGTTGGGTTGTGGTTTCCTTTCATATGCTGTTTTTTACATAGGAAGATTCAATGGTTATTTGTGGGTATATCTTTAAACAAGTTTGCTGATTATGTGATACTGAGTTGCACTAAGCATGCTGATTTTGTTCTTGGTTTGTTGCCTAATTCAGTGATTCTTGAGCTAAAATGTTGAAGCAAAACTCCATTTGTTGTTTCAGGTTGAAGCTCTTGATTCAACTATGTTGACAGTTACCTTTAACATTTGCCAAACACCTATGGACTTGAATGTGCTTCAAGAGACTACCAACTCCAAATCCATACATATAATAAAGCCCTTGTTTCATACTTGCAATTCCAAGTTTCACCGGTCGAACTGGTCTTGTCCTCAAAATTTCAGTAATCAACTCAAACTACACGGTTTCTCCCACCAAATCACTTCAAGAAGGTGGCTGGTGAGTTTTTTTTCTTGCCATTATTCAGCAACAAAGCACACACATCTAGTCTTGATGAATAAGTAGATATATTTGATTGTGATTGACTTATTATGCGGTGTTTCTGTCTACTTCTAGTGCCGTTCTCAAGATTCTATTTCTCCAGAAAATGAGTACCGGTCATCACGTAATATAGCAATCAGTTTGTTGAGGCGGTACAGGAATTATGTAGAGCGTGGAGGAGGTGACAACTTGAAAGTATATTCTATAGTTAGCTTTTGGCCCCTTGTTAGCTTATTTCATTAGTGAAGGAGATGCTGATGGTATGATTCGTAGGAGTTCATCAGCGCTGGTGTAAACGCATACGAATTGGGATGCACGGACGAGGGCTTGAGGAAAGAGCTGACTGATATGAAGGAATCTGGTGTTGAGATTGAGGCAATGCAAACTTATGGTGGAAATACTGGTCTAAGGTCCAGCATTATCTCCCAGGAAGTGAGCCCCTACATAGCTTCATTGCTTTTCATCGACATATGCTGATTCGTTTTCTTGTTTGAATACTCTTATGTCATTTCCATGGCCGAGGGTGGCAACAAAACCTGTTTCTCCGGCACTATGTGTTATGACCAATGCCACTTGCTTCAGGTGGATGAATGTATAATGTGGCTGAGCATTGTGTTCATAACTATTCTTTGCACACCACAACCAACCGTAGTCAGATGGTCATCCAGTCCTCCGGTGTCGGAAGAAATGCTGATCTCTTGGAAGGGCTTCTGTGCAATTATAGCAAATGCCTACTACATGAGAGGAATGGCCTGGTAAGTGGTGATGATGTCAACTTTTTATGTCTTCATGTTGATGACATCGCGCGTTTCTGCAATCCGAATATGTTATGTACCCCTTTGTATAGCTTCCGCTGATTAATTATCACTAAGAATGGTGTGCTTCTCCGTGCATATACGACTGGAATCAAGGCTCCCGGTGAAAACTCTCCAGTTGGAGCAAATGGCAGTGATGGGCTGCGCGGAAGAGCCATCGCTCGTAGCCAGCAGAATGAGACTTGTATTTAGCACACTTGAGGTGGGCGGCCATCTCTAGAGAATTGTTCTACTTCTAGCTTATAACAAATCAGCCTAAACTGATTTTACTGTGATATAAATGTTGCCTTAGTCTATTCAGCTCTTGTTATTGCAGGTTGTGAGTCCACAGTGGCCAAGAGTGTGAAGAGAGTTATCAAAAATATTATGTATAATATTGCCAACAGGTAGCTATTGAGACATTTTAGCAACAATAATACAAGCTTAGAAAATGCATCTTACATCATTTTATCTCAATACTACCTTATTCTACAATATTACAGCTACTTATCTTGTATTCAAAGTGAAGTAAGATTGTCCGGTGAAGATACACAAGAATAAATGTGATGAAATGATTGTGTTTACTCAAATCCTTGCCTCCAAAAAAATGAAAACAAAATTGAATTACAGCTTTAGCTCTTTGTTTCCTTATATATTGCAATACAACAATCAAAATGAAACGCAAACAACTAGCTCAAAGCTAACGATTTAAGATATACATAAGTCGTCATGATTTTGTAGATAAGAGCTGGGCAGCATTGTTTTTTAGGGTTTTTCTAGCACGCCAATGAACACCTGCAGCAGTTTCTGAAGTTCCCATCTGGTAAATGAAGAGTAGAATTATATTAAAACCATGTCCACAAGAGCACCAAATAGGAGCATTAAACAAATGAAAAGGTTGATAAAAGTTAGCAATTTAACACCTATTTTTCATTTTTTACTGCATATGGTGTTTGTGTATTGACTATTGAGATAAGAGACTCAGGATTTACCTTTATCTCCAAGCAGTGATAGTCACGCCATAGGCTTGCATCTTGGTCATAAGTTGTAAGCGCAGATTCATATAGCTTCCGGGCATTGGTCAGACCAGTCTTATCACCAGCAGATGCAAGGTTCGACTCTAGCTCGATACAATCTCTGTATAGTTTAAGTCCAGGATGTGGTAAAGCAAGAAATCTGCAGTTGAGAAAAAGGATACAATATCAGCGTCATACTATGAAATACTATGTCATTACATATACAAATAGTAGTACTAAAAAGAATCAAAGATAATACTACATGAGAAACCACCTCTTATACATCTCTCTTGCACTTTTAACTCCATCCCTTTGAAGTACATAATTTACAATAGTTGATGAGAGTGAAAAACCGCTATCATTTCCACCATCTTTGGCCAATAATAGAACTGACATCTCAACAAGCTCGTCAAAATGACGTCTCTGATTTGCAAAATATTTCAGCCCCTACAGCAACAATCATAAGTAAAGTCCACCAAGTTATGTTGAGAACTAGAAAAGCTAAAAAGTAAGGAAAAAAAATAATGACTTGATGTAATAAAACCCCTCTGGATGAATAACAGGAACGGTGGCATTAACATTTTTAAAGTAGGAGTAGTATTTATTTTGGGAAAACTACATAAATAAAGCATTAGAAAATTTAAGCATACCATAATCCACAAACTCTCTGCTTCTGAAACGCTAAGTTTCTTCAGAATATTTCTCAGCAATTCGAAGATATAGAGCAGATCAGCCTTGCTCGGTGTGAGAGATTTATTCTGAATACACTTCATTTCTATGGTGAGTCGTAAAGTCCATAAATTCACTGCATTTGGAAACTTTCCAGAGCAGAGTTTTTCTGCGAGCATCTTGGCTTCAACCAATTTACTTAAGTGTAAAAGATATGAAACATGTTGGCAAGCAAGATCTTCATTAATGCAGCCAAGGCTCTCAGCCTTCTCAAATACTTCCAAAATATGTGAAACAATCTCAATGGCAGGAGCATGAGTGTCGAATTGAATGACACCTTCTCCATCCCTATCAACTGCTTCCATGAGGAACTTTAAATAAAGTCCAGCCATGATAGGTGATGGCGTAGACTTTAAACCCTCCTCATAAACCTAGGAAGAGGCATATGTACAAGGTGAGTATTGATTAAAACTGGAGATAAAGGGGGTGTTTACTTTGAGTGATAGACTGATAGTACAGACTAGTATAATATAGGACTGAGTATTTCAAGATAAGATGGTGAAACAAGTTTAAAATTAATCAATCCATCTAAGTAAATGATGGATTAATTTGGATTATTTTTATCTATCTACATCATATTACTCAAAGTAAACGCCCTCTAAGAGTATAAAAGAGTATCAGAAAAAAAAGCATATGCGATTACATACTTCAACATTTCTAGCAATAATAAAGAATCAGGACCAGCAACCACGCATAAGCTTCAAAATTTTGCAAATCCAAAATATTGCTAAAAGTTAATACCTGAACTGCTCTGCCTAACTGCACAGAATTTACTCCTTTGGTATCAGCTATTTCAACTCTAGCAAGCCAGTCCCAGTACTGAGGATCCTTTGAAAAATCCCTTTTCATGTCATGGTGTATCTTTGTTCGCATTTCTTCTGAATTAACCAACTCTGTTGCTTCAAGTATATTCAGAAACCGAGTTCTTAGACCGAAGGAAGTTGGTAAGGCTTCAATCGCACCACTATAGACAGTATCAAGGAGGGTCAAGCCATGCTCCCTGAACACATCCGGTTTTTCTTGAGAGCTAGATATCTTATCCACATTCTCATCCAAAGACATGAACAAGTCCTGGTTCTCCTCTCTCCACTGTTGCTCATCAGCATTCTTCTTGCCACTAGCTTTACCCTCACCTAAGGCAATCTTTCGAGCTTTCAACTTGTTAAGGTACGTGAGTTCCATGCGAAGATACTCCACCCATAGATCCTCAGAAGCTGGACAGGACCTCAAACCATTTTGCATCAGAGCACGGGCAGCAGCAACATTCAGATTGTTGTCGAACTCCCAAGCCGCAGCATATATCCACACACCAGGTACTTTTGGATGAAATCTGACTAATTGAGCCAATGCCTAACATAATCACACCACGATAAGATATCCAATAACTGAAAACCCTATCATTCAAATTCAAATAGGATTATGCATAAATGTAAACAGAAATAAAATTTAAACTATTGAAAATCTGTTCCTAAACACCTATAATACTAAGTAAAAGCAATAATTTGAAGCAAATGCAGCAGATTACTTTTTTCATCCTGCCGTGACCTCGCGCCCTGCAAAATTCGAGGTACTGAAACCATAGCTCGATATCTCCCTTAAACCGATTCGTGGCGAGCCGGTAAATGAGGAGAATCCTGGCAACGCCGGCGTAATCCGAGATCGTCTTTTTCGATTTATCGCCGCCGGATTTCCTCTCGAGAGATTTTTTACGGAGGGCGCGGAGGGCGTCGAGCTGCTTTTCGTAGTCTATGTAGGTCAAAAAGTCTTCCTTCAGGGGACTAGGACGCTTGAGGCGGTACTCGAATTTGCGGCGCATTTTGACAATCTCGGCAATCTCGCGGCGGCTGAACAAACCGCGGCGCTCTAGGTCGTCTAGCTCGTCGAGCATGCGCTCGAGCTTGAATTGAACGACGTCCGCCATCGCTTCCGAGCTCCGTGAAAGAGTGCGTTAGTGAATTTGTCGACGGCGGCGGCGGATTGTGTGTCTGCGCGACGAAGAAGAAGAAGAGAAGCAGCGTTGAGGGAGAAGGAGGGCTTAACTAGGGTTTAGTGATCCAATACCAGTGTGGGCTCCATAATTGGGCTATTTTACGAAATACTATTCTTTCATTTCAAAAATTAATCTATTTAGTATTTTAGTTCGTCTATCAAATTAGATTTTTTTTTACTTTTAAATATTTTTCTCCACACCCTGTATTACTACAGTGTTAATCTATATTTTTAGGGGAAGAAAGGGATATTATGACAAAGGATGATTCTATTTAAGGTTGAGTACTTGATTGTTCGATTATTCGACTATTGATTACCTAATGGTCAAAACAAATAAGGTTGATCCGCAATGAGAATTTTCAATGTCGATTCGGCTCGTATTAGTGTTTAAAGAAATTTTAGCTATCGATATAAATGATAATTATCGATTGTAAATGAAGTGTTGAAAATTTGATTTGGATAATAAATGCTTATAACAATATTATTGCTTTATCAAATGTGCAAATCTACCTAATGGACAAAGCATGTTCTTCTAACCTCAAATTCAAACTTAGGAGAAGAAAGGCCAATGACGAATAGAGTGTTAATAAATGTAAGGTAAGTGTATAGATAAAGGACAAAAATATTCATATCTGAATAATGTCCATTCAATTCATTAATATTGGTCTATTGGAAAATGTTCCTTTTATGGATAGTTTCATTAGAACTGATCATTTCTTGTTAGGTAAAAAGTAAGAGGATCATCTTTGATTTGATCTTTTATATAAATAAACTGATATATAGCAAAAATAAAATATTAAAAAAATTAGTGTCCTAAGTTGAAAGTTTACATTTTTAAGTAGTGCCAAAATGAGCACAAAAAATACACAACTATGTGTTCGTGTTTATCTTTAATACTCACTCTATCCCACTTAATTAACACTTATTTGGTTGTGAAAAGCAAAAATTTCTTATGTGTATCTACTCTAATAAATCATTAATAGGCCTTCAATTTCTTTTCAAAATAGTTGGCCTCCTAAAATTTATCAGTGACACAACACTAACAATAAATTAAAACCTCGGACTATATTGTTTGGGGACGTCCTTAAAAAAGGAAGACCCCTCCAAAAATTGGCGTATGCCGCTTATAAGCGACGAGAACACGGTATCTATACGTATATAAAAGGCGAGTTTTGGCCTTAATTTGAATATTTACAAAGTTTAGGTATGAACTTTAATATTTATAAATTTAAGGTACTAAGATTTGAAATATTTGTGAATACAATGCGGTGTAGAATGAGAATGGACGCCTACTAGGAAAAATAAAAATAAAGGCAAATATTAATGAGAATTTATTTGACGTAAATTATGTAATCATTGATTCCAGGTCGTTAAATTTAAAACAGTTTTCCACTAATGAAATGAGCGTTAATTTCACAGCCATTTTATTCCACTAATTAAATGAGAGTGTTAGTAGGCAGCCATTTTTTACTAATTGGTCGACCATTTTATGTATTTTTATTAATTTAGACTAATTAAATTTGATATTCAATTTTGGAAAGATTCCAAAGCCAATTAACGTTTTATTTGAAACGCTCTTGGCTAATTAATGAAAACCGTTGCACCATTTAACATCATTACTAATAGAGAATTAATGTATACAATTTAAATCCGCAGATATAACCTCTATAAATACCAATGAAAAATCCAATCAAACAAACAAGACACGAACGCCACCAAGTTTTGTTTTGAAATTGGCGAGTATTTTCTAGAATTTAAGAAACTTCCTACGGCCATGAGATAGTAGTATGGAGTATTTGTATTCATCTATTTACCTTATTATTTTTTTTGTATGTTTTGCTAATGTTGTAATTTTGCCAGAAGAAAAATGACGTTATAGAATTCATCTACCTCAATGATCTACAATCTAACATAACTTAACTTCATCAATTATCAAAGTTCGGTGTATGTGTTTTTGTAAAGACCAAACCTGGACAACAAATCAAATGTTGTGAGTTTGGAATGTGTTTTCCATGATTTTATGGTATGTGTTTTAGCATTTTTATCTTATTAGTATATTTTTTAACTATTTATCTAAAATCATTAATTAATATTTTTTTTATCTTGCAGAGCCTTATGATTCAAGGAACATTTTCCAAATTCATTACAAAATTAGTTTCGTGCTCAAATTATGAAGGAGAAATTCTTTCTATTTGCTATTTGGACGGTTGAGATTTGTTATTGGGTTTTTGTTGAGCATTAGGATTCAAGGAATATTTCCCAAAATCATTACAAATTAGTTTCGTGATCAAATTATGGAAGGAGCAATTCTTTCTATTTGTTATTTGGAGGGTTGAGATTTGTTGTTGGGGTTTTGCTAGGGTGGGTTTTTTTTTTCTTCTTCTTTCTATTATTGTCTTTTTCTCTTTTTATTTTACTTTAAAAATAATGGGAATTGGAGCAAAAATTATACCAGTAAAAGAATTTCTATTTCTATCCAAAATTTTATAATTGAATTTTTTACCTTTTGATATCTTATTCAGGCAAATTATCAACAAGGGACTAAAAATATACAAATAGCAAACATTTGGTGTTGGGTGTTAATTAACTTCATCATATATGTATTAAATATAAACAGATAAAATTTGGAATATCAAAATAGGTAAATTATTGATTCTATCGCTTTCATTTTATCATTTTATTTGAAAATTACTCATCATATTATGATCATCAAAAATGTTTTACTCAATCTGTTGTGAATTAAAAATGTTGTACTACAATTTTGAATATCTTTTTTTTTTGTTAGAACTTAAAAAATGACGGGATATAATTGTGCATGGAGATAAAGCCGAGACAGTTTTTTACAAATATAACATGATATGATAATTTTGAATAAAATGTTGAAATGATAGTGCACATACTCAAATGCTAATTTAATGAATCCAACCAAGCATTAAAACACTTCTTTATTTATGTATTGTTAAAAGTGAGGAACTATAGTATCAGTATCAAAATGTATTGTTAAAAGTGAGGAGTTCAGGGGTTAGACCGTTGCAACAACTATCTCAATAAACCAACGATGGATTTGCTAACGTTCGAGGTGATAAGTAATATTGAATTGTCATAACTAATTGGTGAATTTTATTAAATTTGTTTTGAACCACTCAAACTATATTATTAAATCATATTTATATTTAGTACCAACAAATTTATATATTTAAAATATAGATTTTTTTTAATAATAAATTTATTAAATAAATTGAAACATGTAATTTAAGATATTTTAACTTTGAGCCACAACATATATAGAGGTTGAATTAGCATTTGTTTTTTATGCAACTATTAGTTTCTAAACTTATTTGATTATATGAGTTTTTATTAGTTTAATAAATTATTAATATAATTTATGAGTTTAGAATTTGATATAATTATATTATTTCTCATTTCATAAAAGTATATCCACATTTTTGAAATAGTGCAGGTAGAAAATTGATTTAGTCGTTTTAATATTTATAAATTTTAGGCTAGATTTTAAATATTTATTAGTTATGAATCTTTTCAATATTTGTAAATAATAATTGTGTATATAATTGATAGTAACATTTTTAGTTATAAGTAACGGTCATTTGATTTGACTAAATTTACTAACTCAGATATGTAAATTTTTAAAAAAGTGTTATTGATACTTTTCGTTCTTTATAATCTTATTGTTATAGTACATACTTATTTTTTAAAATTGTAGTTATATGTGCGCTTTTTATTTGTTTGTAGTTCATCATTTTATTTTTTTTCGAGACAATGTTGTTGTTCCCTAACATTTTATTAGCTTTTTATACTCTAGATATATAAGTCTAATAAAATAATATTGTCACTTATCTAATGGTATTTTTTCCTAAATATCTTTAATCTTATATATGCAATGATATTGTCACTTATTTTATTTGATCTATTCATAGTATTTTTTTCCAAGTCGCGCATAGCGCGTGGGTTAACACTAGTTCTTTAGTAAAAGGCGAAAGAATAGTTCGCTATGGGCTCGACGCACGGCTGCGTGATTTTAGAAGGCCATTCGCCTCCTCATTTTATAGTGGCACTTGGCTAGTATTGTGTCTCTCACTCCGATGTGGGACATTTCTCTCTACAAACCAAATCACAACTATACACTCACGAAATTTTTAGAATTTTTGAGCCATTGAAATCATGGTAATATAATGTGAGTATAATTATAATTGAATAGCTTCGAGTTTGGTTACATATTACTTCGACAAACAATAAAATGATAAGATAGATTTGTGTTATCAACGGAATACGACTCAATCATCTTGCATTCATGGGGACGATCCATCATCAGAATAGTCACCAGGTGCACCAATATCGTCACCGCCACTGCTGCCAGCGTGGCTCTTGCCACCACCGCGCTTGCTGCTTCCAATCCCACCAGCTCCCCTCCCGGCCCCGCCATTCGACCCGTCCCACCCACCGAATCCTCCACCGACTCCGCCATTCCCAAATCCTCCGCCAACTCCTCCTTTTCCAAAGCCTCCACCAAATCCACCGCCTTTGCCAAATCCTCCGAAGCCCCCAGCACCGCCTCTATATCCACCGAGGAAGCCTGGATACGGCTTGAAGTGGGGGCGGAAATGCTCCGCCTCCATGTCAGCCCCGCTCTCGTGAACCGCCATGGTCCTCCCGTTGATCACGCTCACAAATGCCGCTGCAGCCAATAGGAACACAATTATCTTCATTGCCATTTTTCCTTTTGAATGTTGAATGTATGATGATTCTGGATGAAGAAGAGAGGAAAGAGGACTGCTTTATATAGGCTACTAAAACTCATCTTGTTCATCTACTTTTTACTTGTTTACTCATCATCAAATTCTTGCACCACTGTAAAATTTGGTGAATATTTGTTGGGAACATGAAAAACACACATCAAGATTCTGAGAAGGCAGTAGTGATGATTCCCATTCCATTAGAATAAATGTGGTACAAAATCAATTCTGATAAACTAGTCAAGAATCAAACTGAGAGCTCAAATTCAGCTGCTACGGTAAGCTCAGTCACCCTCTCGTGACCATGAGTGTGCCGCGTCTTCTACAAAGGTCTGGTGCGATGCCCCTTCGCTCGCCCACACAGCAGAGCGTTTTTGGGTATCGGAAGCTCATCTCTATACGATGTCGATGAGGTGTACACCTTGAGATACAGCTGCTGCCCCAGATACTGCCTCGCCCATTCCTCGGATCTTATGTTCCACATTCCCACGTTGTCCAACGATACATAAATGGCAGTCCAAGAACTCGGATACACCTGCGATTATCATTGAATCAGATGATTAGAGTTCAATGTAAGATCAAAAAAACAGTCTTTTTCGTATGGTTTAGGCTCTCACCTGAGTGGTGCAGCGCGCGACTGTGTCCCTCAAGTTGTAGCGCGATCTGCTTGCTTCGGTCCACTGGCCTCCGTCCATTCTATTCCATTCACACAGTTAGAGGAAGAGATATATGTAAAATCTAACAGTGTTGATGAACTCAAAACTCACCCTACAACAAAGAAGGAATATCCATCCATGTGCCATGATTGCACAGTCTTCTCCCAGTTCTGAAACACGATCTCTACATAAGCCCGGTAGTTAGCTTGGATGACGGAGGTGGCAAGATAGGCGTTTCCCCAGTTAGGTCTGTCGGAGATGCTTCCAGTGCTATACACACCTCCGATGTTGAAGTAGTCTGCCAGCTTCAAAGGGGTGTCGGGGGAGATATACGACACACCATTCACAGCATATCTTTGCTTTCCATTGATAACCGGAGCAGAGTTGGCAAGGATGATGGTCCTAACCGGCTTCACCAGCCCATAATGGTACGAGCCCTGTGGATTGGGTCGTGGCCCACTTGCTGTCAGGTTCCGACTGTTCCATCAACATCCAAGCATCAGAATCTCACTCTCAAAAGATCAAATTTTTACTAAAACAGTTACACAACAAGGTAAGAGCTTCGTTACCGGATGGATCTTGCCTGGTTGAGAGACCATTCAACCTCGGTGGTAGGTCCACCGGGTGGAGGACCGTAGACTTTTGTGAATGAGTTACGGTAATGGAGGACAGCAGTAGCGGTGAGCACTTTGGAAGTGAAACGAGACGAGGCCACAACGTAGTAGTCCTTTGGTGGCTGGTTAGCTGTGACCAAGACTGAGTAAGACTGGCCGAGATGGACATCCAGAGAGGAGTAAGTGTTCTGGACTGTGTGAGATCCTTCTACTTCAATCAGCTTCATCAAGTGTCCTTGAATCCTGAAGTTGAAGGATGTAGCAGTCCCGACATTCGATATCCTGAACCTGTATGTTTTGCCTGCAGAAAAGAAACTTCGAATTCACAAACAGGAAAGGCATGCTAGAGATATGAAGCTGCTACTACTTTTAAGTTTAGTTAGTTCATTGAGAAGCCGATTAACCTTGTTCAACGGTGAACGTGTAACCATTCCAACCACGGCCGTTGATGATGAGGCCATCAGGGAATGGGAGATTATGACCACCATCCACGAAATATCTCAGTTGCTGCAAGAACACCATTTGTGAGAAAAAATATGCAGTGAATCTATCAATTCCCACACGAATTGTCAAAAGATTGGCTTACTCTTTGACTTCTCTTGAACCAATCCCCAGCAAGTACGACGTAATCCCCAGCAGGCGGGGGGAAAGGTACAGGAATTTGAGGACGGCTGTAGACTTTGATGCTTCCGTATCCCCCAGCAGCCTTATGGAGTCCAAGTGATGGGAAGTAGAAATAAGTGCCAATCTGATCTTTTGCTTGGAGGGCATAAGTGAAGTTTCTACGAGGCATGATCGGACAGTTTGTTCCAGACACTCCATCCTGCCAGGAATTCCTTCGTTGCTGCAACCCGTTCCTGTCAAAGATGGTCGAAACCAATCGGGATACACACAAGAGCTGCTCAATTACTCGAAACAAAGCCCTTTCGACTAAAGATTTAACATTTTGTTCACCAAACTCATTCAACTACTCATTAATTCATAGATGATCTGTAAGGGAAAGCTACAATACATTGCAACAGTGACATTACATTCCTATAACCAAGAAACATCAGTCCATTACACCATGGTTAAGTTAGCCCAAAAACACACTACATTAATTTGAGGGTCCATTATTCCAAGAATGGATCAAGGAACAGATATTAGTACATTGGCCCTACACAGCATACCACTTACACTTGTGTCTCGTGGATACCTACTCATTCACATACAAATATTTATTTATATACAAACAGCAAAAGATAAGAGATGTCATAAATGTCAGAGATCCATAGATCTAGCACGTGGGAAGTGGCGACAAGGGTCTAATTATTTTTCTTCGCCCAAAAAAACCCATTGAGCCCTTGCTCCAAAAGAGAGTGCTAATCACAAACAAGTAACAACAGAGAATCTTTCATAAACCAAGAAATGATAACTCTATTAAGTTTTAACCAATCAAAAGTGTATGATTCACACCCAAACCCAAAATCTAGGCCAAAGACAGCTCCTTTAATCCCAAATTCAGAAGCAATTAAACAACTAGGAGGCCTAGCGCCAAGATTTGGGAAATGGGACAGCATTTAATGCGACAATAATGAAACAGAAGGTCGCAATTGGTGAAGAGGAAGGAATGAAGAATGCAGCTACCATGAAAGGAGGAATGGCTCGTTGAGGTAGTTGTAGACGCTGATAATCAAGTTGTCGTTGGTGACGCAGTCGATCGTCGGCCCCGGGAACTGCCCGTTTATCAGAATCCCCTGCAACAGACACATTCTTCAAGAAAAATCCAAGAAAGGTGAGAGCTTGGGAAGAAGAGGAAGAAGATGAGAGAGGGACCTGCTGTTTGACGCCGAGGGGGTAAATGTCGCCGTAGGTGATTTTCCAGGTGTAGTAGCGGTAGGGGTTGTCGCCGTTGGCGGAATGTAGGGCGAGGAGGAGTGAGAGGGCGGCGAGGAGAGAGCACGCGCCGCCGTGGGCTCCTCTCATGGTGAAAGAGTTTTTTGCTTTGTGTTTTTGGAATATGGGGGAAAATGGAGTTGCGTTTTTCTTCCTTTCTTGAAAAATGGGAGGGAAAGGAGGGGAGAAAACAAATGCAAAGTGGAAGGGAAAGGAAGGGGAGGGACGTATATATATATATATATACTTATATGAGTATGATTTTGTGAATTTGAATATACAGTGTGACTGCAACTAATTGAGCTGAGAGAGATGACCACCTTCTTTATTGTACTGAAATGACGGTTTTGCCCCTCTCACCTGCTGCTGCTAACATAATAATTATCATTTATGTTAACTTATTTATTTATATACACTATAATTTACTCCCTCCGTCCCCTATTAAAAGTCACACTTTTCCATTTCGGTCCGTCTTCAATTAAGAGTCACACTTCATTTTTACCATAAATGGTAGTAGGTCCCACATTCCACTAACTCACTTCACTCACGTTTTATTATAAAACTAATATAAAAAAGTGGGTCCCACATTCCACTAACTTTTTCAACCAACTTTTCTTTACATTTCTTAAAACCCGTGCCCGGTCAAACTGTGACTGCTAATGGGGGACGGAGGGAGTATTTTGGAACCTAGACTAGGACGACATATAATCATGAATTCATGTTGGCAATCAAATTAATATGACTTCTCAGTAGCTTTAATAAGTGAATGAAATTTAATGTCATTGCAATGGAACTATTGGAAAGTATAGACTCGGGTTAGATTTAAAAACCAAAATACATTTATTGGATAATGAATTGCTATAAGTTTTGGCGATGCTGGACTTTGCATATGAAATATGGGATTGTAGAAAATTGTACATAGCTTCCTAGATTTTCATGTCTAAGGAGTTGGGATGAGTAGTAAGTAGGGAGTACATAATTTATAAACAATGTGATTAACCAAAAACTATGACGAGAAATTTTATACTACAACCAAAGGGGAGTCTTTACAACACAAACACTAGTATTTTGGAATTTGGATACAAATCAATGGGGGACCCAGTTGGGTGCAGGTCGACCGACCTCACTATCGGTCCATGAGAGCAGGAAAACTTCATTAAATTTAGATTTTGTTTGTCCTTCATTAGGTTGCACCGCTTCTGTCTTCCGATATACTGGCAACAACCTTCTTCACTGTGCCCGACCCTAGTGCTTTTAACGCCCAATTTGATAGAAACAAAAACAGAACGGTCCATCAATCTTCATGTGTGAATATCTAAGGAGATGGGGACGACATTGCACGTTGACTAAAATAAAGAAGAATTGCAATTTGGCCACATGAAGTGCTACATTCTACATGCATTAAAATTAGACTTATTAAAGCACCTTCAAACATAAATGGTGGAGAATTTACAAAACGCGGTTGACGGAGTTCAGCCTTGATTAGAGGTAGAGTGGTGAAAAAGCATGTGATTGCAATTATTGTCGATTTTTTCTTCTTCTTTCTACTAATTAAATAATACTACTATGAGACGAGGTTACATTGATGACTGATTTAGAACATGTTTGTAATTATTAAGGCGACGGTTGGCTGTCATCCCCCATATTTTGTGGAGAGACCGCCAAACCGCGTTAATTAGTTATAATTTCTTACCCAAGTCAAAAAATGTTATAATTAACTATATTCTTTCGAAACATTGGTACATTAAATTTGAACTTTGGCTAGATTATGACATTTTTCTACTAACTTTAAAATTGGTCTAAATTACTCAAATTTTACATTTAGTAGTATATTATTTCCCAACTAGATTACAAATAATATATTTTCAGCAAAAATTTATTGTACGTGGATAATCATCAAATATTTATGATATTTTAAACCAATTTTTAAGTTTGTGTCAAGTAGGATAAAAAAAAGGCATATACAACAATTGAAAATGGTGATTGACCTACCATTAAAAATAACACACGAAATTTAAAATTTCTGATATTTGAGACCAATTTTAAAATTCATAGAAATTACTTGAATTAGACTGAATTTCATAGTTTTAGGGAGCAATATCCCTATGTTTTATTCATTTATTTATATCGTACTAATAATTAATAATCAAAACATAATGCAATCACCATATTCATTATTTCTATCCACATTTTGCCTAAATTGCTCACTGCTTGGATTATGGAATACTAATTTCTTTTATGTTTGGGTCTTCAAGAACGATGAAGCATGATTCAGTTGGTAAGACTACTCAATCAAACTCCGAGGAGTGGAGTAATGCAGTATAAATTATCTCAGTTTAGGGTTTATCCAATCTGAGAATGGGTGATATTTGGCAGTATTTGATCATGGGTAGGCACCTCTGTCTCTTCTCGTGAGGCGCCATAACTGAAGCTCTGAAGTTTATTCCCTCCCAAAATTTAATTTAATAAATTAAAATAAATAAGTTCATGTGATAACAGCTGTGGTTGCCTCTGTAAATGTGGGTCAACTCAACATCACAAAAACAATTTAGCAGAGATTTCAGCCTACTTCTGAAAACTAAAGCTTTTCTCGTCTTCTTTCCTAATTGACAATCATATAAATCCAAATTGGCCTTATTTTACTGTTTACTCCACCTTATTACTATAATAATATTGTAACCCTTTATCTTCAAAACATGCAATACTCATAAAGAAAACCAGCTGTTTTAAGGCATCTCACCAATTTGTGAGATGTTCTTCTTCAGCTGTTTAGACACTTCTTGAAAATGAACAGATTGAGATATGTCATGTAATGGCATAAAATGAAAATTGATTACTACTCCACAATCAAGTTGAGATATAAACAGTGAAGGCAAAATATTTGAGGCCCTTCATCTCAAGATTATGGGAAAAGACAAAAATGATGGAAGTGCATTTGTGCTAAGAGGTAGAGATTGTTAAGAGCAAACCATAGTGATCACTAGGCAGAACTGGAAGAGACAACTCCTTCACCTGCCCTTTCACTTTCTTCTCTTTGATATACGATACACCAGCAATCGCATCCCTACCGATCATCTCAATATTCCTTATCTTCAAGTCCTTCAGCTTGCAGATGAATCTATCCAGTCGTTTCTGCAGACTCCGGTTACCAGACAGCATCTTGTTCGACTTTGTGTCGTATGTCCATCCGTCTTCTCTGGGTTTCAGCTCTGTCCACGCATCCACCCATCCACCTGCTAGGGGAAAAGCCCCATCCAGTTTATCATCCCAGTTCATGTCCCCGCAGAATATCACATTCTCGTGCTTCGCCAGCGACCTCACGGCCTCGTTAGCCTGCACAACGCGTTCTTTGCTGAACATCTGGTTCCAAGTCGGAGGGGCTGGGCAGGGGCTTTCGAGGTGGCTTGTGGCAATGACCATTGTCGTTCCTGGCAGCACGTCTACTTCTGCGAGACAGAGTTCTCGCCCCATGACGGAATTGTGGAAGGGCTTGGTGCTATAGGATTTAACCGGCAATTTGGATAGCTGCAAGACGTTCCAATACTATGAAGGCCGTAACGATGTAGAATTTTTTTTTTAAAACAACAACCAAAAATAATACTCTTTTCTTGCATTGTTTATTGTTGCATCACATATGATTATTGTTGCATTACAATAATCATATCACTATTAAGTCCTAGATAAGTTCAATTCTGTAACTATAAATTTCTTAAAGCCAATACCAAAATAAAAGTTTCAGCTAACAGTATCACATCACCTGCATGCAGAAGTATGGTGCTGTGATTGAATTCTCATCTGGAATCGAGCATCGGTACCCCTTCCACCAGCCTGATTTCTGGAAGATGTCATACAAATTGGGAGTAACCTCCTACATCATTGCATCAGCATAAGAACTCTCAACTTCATCGAATCAAGAATGAAAACAAGATCAAAAACCACCTGAAAGCACATAACATCCGGTGCGTGCAACTCGATAAGGTCCCCAATTGCTCTCATCCTCTTGTGCATCTCAACATCTTCACGAAACCAAACGTTGTAGCTCAGAAGCTTCCATGTTTTGGATTCAGAGCTCACATCAGTTTCACAAGGTGCTGTACAATGGAAATTTCAACCAAAACTGAATTAGCAGAAACAATGCCACCATAAATCTTAAGTGTTGAGCAAATTCAACGCGATAAATAAGCTAGCAATCCATCAATTCATAGAAGATCACAACAACAAAGCCTCTTTAACAATTCCACCCCAATCAACTGAAACCAAAACAATACAATGATCTCGTTGCCCCTGCCTCCCAATTTTGATCAGTAGCATAGTATATAATCGACATTTACAAATTACAATTACCATAAGAACTTTGGGTGAAATTTTGAAATGGTAGAACATCAAGGATCATACCTAGAGGTTTAGCTTGAATAGCCATAGTTGAATCCCTAATTGAAGAGCCACCTGCATCATCATTTTCCTCCCTAACTTTTCTCTTATTACTGCAAACCCTCAATCCAGCAGAAAAACCTAATTTCCCTCCATCAACACGACCACCATTACCAACAATCAACTCAGCAGAACAACCATCGGCGCGAGTAGTGTCTTCCTTGGCACTGCTACAAGCCTTGAGCGGCATGAAAACGCTGCCGACGGAGAAATCGAGATCATCGTCGTCGATTTCGATAGTCGAGGTGGCCCTAGTGCCGCATATTTGGCAATTTGCGCTGGAATACGGGTTCAGCAACGTGCAAGCGGCGCATGACCACATGGATTCGGGCGGCGGCGATGGTGATACAGGCGGCTGAGGCGGCGCGGAGAGGCAGATTTCGCAGCGCGATTTCTGGGCGGAGGGATTGATGAACGTGCACTTGGAGCATGTCCAAGATGACATTTTTGTGATTATAGAGAGGGTTTTGGGGAATGGTTGGGAAATTTTGAGGGGTTGTCGAAATTGGAGGAGAAATGATTTTGGTATTGCTGCGATTAACTTTGGCAATGAAGATATAACCATTTTGAATTTGAATTTTGCCACTGTGTTCTTGGAATTGGAAGCGCCATTGTTTTCTTCTTAATTTCCCTAATTTCTCCTTTTCCTTTGCCCTTTTCCCTTTTAAATTTTATTTTGGGTTCATATAATTTTTTTCTTTTTCACCAAATTGGTTGAGAAGGAGTAATTTATTTTCAGTTAAAACATCAATTTTCAATTTATTTTTGTACACTTTGAAAAACTAGTAGAATTTTTTTAATCATAATTTAGTTAAATTCAGTTTCGTTTTTACTTCAATTAAAAGGAAGATCGATTATTCTTTGCATCAAAATGAATGAAAACCAATAAAGGGTGTGAAAATCTGAGTAAAACTCATTTTTACTGTTAAAAAATAGAGTGAACTTCAAAAATGGTCCAGAGACTATAGATTTATCTCGAAAATGGTCTCTGGACTTTAAAAATATCACCAGTAGTCCCTGGACTAAGGGTTAATGTAAAAAACGGTCATTTTGCATTGTTTCGAGACGAAAATGCCCTTTAGAGGGGTTTGGACAATTTTATCTTTTTATACTTTTTAACATTTTAAATATGATATTATTTCAGTTATGTACTAAATCTGATATTATTTCAAAATTATCATTCTTCTTCTCTTTTGTTATCCTTCACTTTGTTTCTTTATTTCAATATTGATTTAATTTATAAAATTAAATTTTAAATTTTGATTTTTAAATATCAATTTTTTTTTAATTAAAACTATTAATTCATGGACACTATAAATATTAATTATAACTATTAATTTTTGTTATTTAATATAATATTCAGCTGAATTGAAGAAGTACAGAAAAATAATATAAATCATGATAGAAAAATAAGAGCTATTTAGCCTTCGTTCGGTTGTTATAATTGCTTATGATTGAATTTTATGAAGTTGACTAAAAATTTTATATAGGAGTATTTTTGTTGAAATTTTCTAGTCATTTTGATTGTTTTCAAATTAATAAAGGAAAATTATATTAGTCTTACATTAGATGCATATTTATTTCAGAATAAATCGTGTTATATGATCTATTTATAATTAAAGCTATTAAATATTGATTAAAATTAAGGCGTTGTCATATCTTATTGATTAAATATTAGACATTATTAAATATTGATTATGACTATTAATTTTTGTTATTTATTAATTTTTATAATTAAAAAAAAATTATATATATTTAAAAACATAAATTTAAAATTTAATTTTTTAAAATTAAATCTAATATTGAAATAAAGAAACAAAGTGAAGGATGACAAAAGGGAAGAAGAATGATAATTTCAAAATAATATCAGATTTAGTAAATAACTAAAATAATATCAGATTTAAAATGTTAAAAGTGTAAAAAGATCAAATTACCCAAACCCTCCAAAACCCCTCAAAGGGGCATTTTTGTCTCGAAACAGTACAAAAAGACCGTTTTTTATATTAACCCTTAGTTCAGGAACTACTGATGATATTTTAAAGTCCATAGACCATTTTCAAGATAAACTCATTGTCCAGAGACCATTTATGGGGTTCACTCTGATAAATAAACAGTCTCAACTCTCAATCATCATACATACACTACTACAAGAATGATTACGTTGTTTTTATTTAATGATGTGGATGTGAATGATGTCATACATACTTAGGACTTTGAATCATGCTTTTGGCGCCAAAATTATTTTATAAACAATTAAAAATGAAAATTTTCTAAAAGTTGGGACTATAAACTAAAAAGTTTAGAGTTGAGCATTATATTGTGGATGCTCCTATAAAAAATAAAAATCAAAACTGAAGCTAGAAAGTTGAAAAAAGATGAAAGTTCATGCTCTATAAAAAATCCAAATTGAAACTATAAACTGAAATTGTTGAATTTCAAATTTTAAAATATAATCAATCCATTTTAATTTTGGGGAAAATCAATTATCGTGCAGAATCAGAGAGATCTTATCTTAAATCCATGTATTCCTAGACTGGACTAAATCGTAAATTTCTTGGAAAATTTTAAATACATTAAAATTCATGTGTTAAGACATCACTTTCAAATATATAATCAACATATACGAGAAAACCATACCCGACACGGGTCAGTTTCTCCTCATATTCACTACGAAAATACTAAAACAAACAAATCCATGAACAAAACATTAGGAAAAAAAAGACTTGACAAGACAAAGGCAACACTAATCCAAATCCATGAAACATTCAAGAAACGACCTTTTTCCAAATAAATTAAACTAGGTTACAATAGTTTTTTTTTTACAAAAGAAGCATCAAAGAATTAAAGGGACTACCCTCTAAAAGGTAGTACTAATAGCTAGCAAGAATCATTCTAAAAATTGCACTTATTATGAGCAAAAGGCAGAAGAGACAACTAGTTTTATTATACCCTCTCTACACTTAAATGGCCATCAAAGGAATGAGCAATAAAACAAGCAGGTGAGGACACCAGAGAGCATGTGCACCACTGTCGCCGCAGTTAAGTCCAAGCCCACCACCCTGTCACCACCACTTGCCTGCGTTGAGTTCACTACCTCATTTGTCCTATTACTCACAATTTTGCTGCAGCAGTTGCACATACATGTCATTACCACATGATTTAATATTGTATGATACTGGTATCTAGGGATGTATTGCTGTTTATCAATGGATTGTGAAGGAAAATCGAAAGATATAGTACCGAAAATGCATATAAAAAGAGTGCATACCTTCCAGGAAATACGCAGTTCCCGCTGCCTGCAAGCATCACCACAAAAGGGTGTAAGTATGTTTCAGTAGACGAACCGATGGGACTGAGAATGGACGAAGCAAGTGGAGCCACAAATGTCATTTAACCATATTACTTTTACTTTACCAGCAAAGACGATCGATTTCTACCATGTGTTTTACCGTTCAAGAATTCATCCAAAGGAACATATTTGCCAACAAGAATCACAAAACAAGCCAAACAAAACGCAGGATTTCATGTGATTATATTCTAACATGTGTTTTACCATTCAAGATTTTATCCAAATGGACTATTTGCCAACAAGAATCACAAAACAGACCAAACAAAATGCAGGATTTCATGTGATTTTATGTCCCAACATATGTCCCGTTTTGAACTATGTGAGACAGGATGCGGAAAAGGTCACTTTTGCACTAATAATTCCCACTACAGCAGCAATAATAAAGATTTTTTCAGACCCAAAAAATCCATAGCACCAGCAATTTGTTTCCCCAATTTCATCCACATTTCCCACAAGCTTCAACTAAGTAAGCACAAATCATTACCAGCAAGAAGTGGAGTATCCATAGACTTAATTCATCTTTGTGACACAATGAAAATGCTATGAAACATTAATGATGACGAAAAACACTCACTAGGATCCGTTGTGGTGACCATGGCAGCACCCTTGAAGTCACAAGAACCAGAGGACCTCCCTTCCTTCTGATAATAGCTATCAAACGCATAGGAAGCATGATTATGGACATTGTTAGGCTGGTAACAGCTCTCCCCGGGCTGAATCTCTGAGCAATTCGCCCTCCCGGGACCACACGCCCAATCCAGAGCAGCCTGCAGCGTCTTCCCATCAACGCCCTCCGTGGCTATGCAGTACGTCTGATTCGTAGTGTCATTCGCCAAAAACGTCCCACTCCCCGACACGTGAAGCAAGTAGACCGGAGTCGAATTCCCATAGAACAGACCCCAGTTGGCCTCCGAGACAGGAGGCGACCTCAAGTCCTCGTTGAACAACTCGTATATGTAGACACTGGAAGTGATCTCCGGGTGCAACGGCGTGCCACTGTGATCAAGAACGTGCTTGATCAAGTTGGAGTTAAACGTGTCGGCATTGTCAGCTGTGGCGTAGGGCTCCTTCGAATCCCCCTTCGAAGGCCAGCCGGTTTCGGAGACGAGCACTGCCACATCGGTGACATTGAGATTCTTCATAGAGAAGTAGACCGAATCTATCATGGCATCGAGGACATTGGTGTAGTGCAGCAACGTGTTGGGATCGACCATCTCTTTCGACGGCGTGAGCGGCTTGAAGAGAGAATTCTCCAACGGCACGACGCCTTTGTTCTGCATAAAGACGTAGTAAGGGTAGAGATTCATCATCAGTGGCGACTGCGTCCTCGACAGAAACTGCAGAAGCTGGGTCAGAACAGGGCTCAAGCTCTGGTTGAAGAAGGCCTGAGAAGGGGGGAAGGGGTCGAGAATCACTGAGGCAGAATTGGGGGTGGAGATTTTGATCTGAGTGTGGAGATTTGCGGCGACGAGAGCGCTGTAGAGAGACTCAATTGCCGGCATTAGCAAAGGAGCGGCGCCGGGGATAGTGGTGAGGACTTCGTCTCCTACGGAGACGGCGGTGATTAGGGTTTGGGGGAAGTATGCGGCGACATTGCGGCCAATCCAGGTGGCGGCGGTGGCGTTGGAGGAGCCAATTGCGAGGAGCTGGTTGTTCGGCACGCTGACGACGACTCTAATCTTGGTTTTCGCAAGCGCCTTGAGAATCTCCGCATTCGCATCGTAGAGGCGCACATGAGTTATCTTCTGCAGCTGGAGGAACGCGACTAAATCCGCAGGTGGCAGCAGATTCGAAACGTCCGTGCCGATGTTCACCCCCACAAACGGCTCCTTGTCTTGCTGCGCCTTGATTACTTCTGCAAACGGAAACGCATTAGTCTCGCAAATTCGTTATCGATGAGATCGATTTTCAATTCTACCTGCAGATGCTGATTTGGGCAGGAGATGCGCAGTTAGAGACAGGAGGAGGAAGAGGAGAGGAATGAGATGAGCAAGTGTATTGTGATTCTCCATTGCAGAAATGAATGAGCTCCTTGAATCATCTCTGGCTTCCGTGTCAGCTGAAGCTCGATTTAGGGTTTTTGCAGAGATTTAGCAATTTGGGGGTGATTTGGAGTGACATTGTTGAGTGAGAGGAAGGAGTGAAGTTTGCTAGTAGTAGATTTGAAAATGGTAACTTTTTGAATTGGAAATGACGATAATGACCTTGTCTACCGACAACGATATATTCTCTGTAAATACACTCCACGAGGAAGTCGGCGTAAAGTTTGGACTGTGTCCCGAAAGTAAATGGAAATTAGAAGGAGAAAATAGTACTTTCCAAAAGAGGTGAAAAAGGTAGAGTATATTTTGGAGTTACGTGGGTGGGGGTGGGGTAGGGGGATTTTAATTACTGAAAATTTGAAATTTAGCCCTGGGATTCTACTGAAATTCCAGGTTGGATCCTTGAGATAACTTTTGTCCTCGCATGGAGTATTTATTTTTAGATATTATATTCTGATGCATGAATGAGAGTAGTACATAAATTTAAAAAACTTTGATAGGACAATTCATAAATTTTCGATTAATTTTGATTTTGTCCCAAAGTTGAAATCATCAAATTTTGAGATGATGTGAGGCCTGAAATTTGAAAAGATGGCCATGACCGCGGTATGAATTTTGGTCAATCTTGTAATTAAGAAATACTGTAGTTAAAATTATCATATTTTTGATATTTTTCTTAACTATCTCATTGATTTAGATTTAAGGGAAATTTCGTGAGTGATATACTAATTTGAAAAAAAAAAACTTATATTTTTACTTCGAAATCATTAATAATGAATCTTTCACAATGTGAAGTGAGATTTTATCATTGGCTACCTGAATCACAAGATACAAAAATGAGCCTTGAAAATACTAACTACTGTATTCTACCAGTGAGCAGACTGGTACAGAAGCTTATACCATCCAAATCCATGCCCTCTCTCTTACAAAGCATAGACAAAATTTTACTCAAGGGCATTGACAAAAGCCAGCAAGGAGTCGACATCCCTCTTCTCCGATGGATATTTCACCGGATGCGAAGCATGCTTCGGGAACAACAGCACCGTAGGGAAACTCCCCAGCTGCAGACGCTCCTGTGCGAATGCTTTCTCTCCCCCATCGCCTCTAAACTTAGCAACCTTCACTCCTGATCCCGCAAGCTTCTCGCCCAACTCCACGTACGACTCCTCCATCGCCTGGCAGAATCTGCACCATGGTGCGTACACCACCACCACCCAAGCCTCACTCCGCTTCTCCAGCTTCAGCAGATTCTCAATCCCACGCCTGCTCAGGCTCACCACATTGTTGCTAGAGAAGAGATCAGCGTGTGGCGTGGTTCCATTAGGGTGCACAGCGCTTCCGTTCACGTTCTCCTCTTTGATGTTGCCCTTGTGCAGCCCGCACTCTTTGGCCTTGGCATCCTCCCACCACCATCTCCCTTCTCGCTCGTGCTGGCCGGGCAGCACCGCCCTCGTGCACGGCTCACATCCTATCGAGATGTAGCCTTTGGCGTGCAGGGAGTTCACGGGCACATTCATGGTGCGGAGGAAGCTCCATATGTCGTCACCCTTGGAGTTCGCTACCGGGTTCCACTTCACCAAGCTGCCTTCCGCACCATCAAGCCCCTCGAAAACAGGATCCACCTGGACTACAGGGACTTCTGACCGGGTACCTGGGGACTGATCCTTGCGCTGGCCAGTTATCCATGCACGTAGCCCCTTCAGGGCCCTCCTCAGGGGCCTAACCTTCCTCACACGGCAACATTCTTGGTGCCCGTCATCATAGAACGAGAATAGACCCTTGTTCCTAACCAAATCTTGAACTTCAGCAGCATCAGGAAACATGTACTCAATGTGGATGCCGTAGTGCTTCTCAACTTCATCAAAGAATCGGTACGTCTCGGGATTCAACCTCCCAGTATCCAGGCTGAACACCCTGAATGGTCGCCCAGTTAAATGTGCATATTCGAGCAAAGCAACATCTTCTGCACCACTGCAAATTTCATCTGATTTAATCTCATACGAAGAAACCCCAAACACCAAAATATAAAGAAAATTGCAAACTGTAAACAACTGGTGAGCACCTCAACTTTACTAATGAATCAACCATTCAACCTCACTATGATACATGTTATTTACCAAACAGAGCTCAGACCTGTAATGGGGTGTCTTGGCAAACAAGACCTCCTCAAGATCATAAACGCAATAAACAGAAACCTAGCCTTCTAGTGATATTTGAGAACAAATGAGTGATGCATCCAAAGAAGAAACTGTAGGATCAAAGCTTCAGAACTCCAATTTTGCCTGAGCTTTTTATTCTAGTGTAGAAACAGTCTACAATTCCTAAATCTACATGATTATGAAGTCAGATTATTAAGATTCACACTGCCATTTCCCATAAGGCAATCGCAATATTTAGCATTTATCACCAAAAACATGTATCAAGAGTTCTAACCTCAAATTTGAAGTAAAATCTGGAAATCCTCAAACAGGCTTCAACATTTCCATGAAAATTGCAATGCTCAGGTAAAAAAAACGGTTGATAATTGAATAGTTATCGGAAACTACAATCAAATTAACCGCTCAATTAAATAACAGTATTACCTAAAGGCAATTGCAATATCGTTTCCAAATTTCTCAAGGGCTTTATCCATAATCTCAAGCGGCGAACAATTCTGGAGCTCCTTCGCCAATTCTCCATAGTCCTCTCCCTCCACATGTCCGGCAACCTCTGCTGCATTCAATAGACCTATAAAAAATGCGAATTCGTCAAATCAAAACTCTACAGCATTTAGGAAATCAAATGCACGCACCAGGAGTGGAAGATGCGGCTGCCGCGGCGGAGACGATAGACTCATTCCGATTCGGTTCGGCATTCAAGGGAGTCACGGAGCAGCGCCTGGTGGAGAAATTCAGGGCCGTTGCCGCGGAATTGAGCCGATCCAGCGGCTGAAATGCACCGAAATGCGCGGCTGTGGAGAAGGATCACCAAGTGTTAGTACTACTAAAAATACGAGAATTGGGGAGGAATTGAATAAAATAAAACGTCACCTTTAGCTTGGTCAATAGAAGAAGAAGAAGTGTGAAGAGGTGAAGATGTGACAGCAAATGCCATTGTCGTATCTGGTTAACGCGAATGAAATTTGGAGGTAAATTTGTTAATTTTGGATTCTGAGTCTGCGGGAGATTGAATTACTATATTGGATTTAATAGGGAGCTAAGAAGAGGTGTTTTATGCAGATTCATTGAATGTGGACGTTTTTATCGGCTATATTTTACCATGTTCCTAATTTTGTTTAGGGAAATATATTTTGAAGTATTATGCTAGAATAAATTAATAATAACAGAAGATAGCATACTAATCTGCGCGTATAAAAATTGATTAGGGGGGCCACCCAACATATTTTATCCCATTATTCATTTTTATATGTATTGAAATCACTTCTGTTATTTTTGATAAGGAGGAAAAAAACCACAAAAATTATGAAATTTCTACAAAATCTGTTATTTTCCAAAATTAATAAAAAATGGTATAAATACCAAAAATTTTGAACTACTATATGTTAGTTTCTCGTGAAGTTAATTTTTCGATCAATTTTAATTGAGATGCCTTTGATTTGAATTTGACCTATTTGGTTTTTGACATACTCCATATCTCCTTCTGTCCCAGAGAATATACTGAATTTCCTTTTTCATCCGCGTCTCGTAGAAATATTCCACATTTATTTATGGTAATTTTTCTCCTTTTTTTTCTTTATCAATTACTCCATTCGTTCCGAATAATTTGTCCCATTTTGACCGGACACGAGTTTTAAGAAATGTAATGAAAAGTGAGTTGGAAAAAGTTAGTGGAATGCGAGTCCTACTTTTATATATTAGTTTTATAATAAAATGTGAGTAGGAATGAGTTAGTGGAATATAGAGTCCACTACCAAAAATGATAAAACGTAAAATGAGACAAATTATGTGACGGACCGAAATAGAAAATTGGGACGAATTATCCGAGACGGAGGGAGTATGTGCCTCACCATTCATGACATTATTTCAACATATTTTCTCTTTCTCTCTGACTTTATCAATTATGTATTAAAACATATCTCATCCCTTTTAGTATATTTTTATGGGACGAATAAAGTAGCATAAGTTTTCCATTTGGACGTCACACTTGGAATTTGGTTTAGAAAAATTTACTTAATATTTTAAAATTTTAAATTGCATAACAAATGGAATTTGGTTTAAAAAAATTTACTTAATATTTTAATATTTTAAATTACATAACAAAACGTTTTTTATTCTTTTTTTACCACACACTTATTCATCCTACCAATAGAAGTGTCAAAGTGTATATTCTTATGAAACCGAATGAGCATTAAGTCATTAACTTTATGTCAATTAAAAAACCAACTCCCTTATCGTACACCATGTTTACATTTCTAGTTGTAGTAGGTACAATATTCTTGTACATGCTGTTCAGAATCCATCCATCCATCATTTCTTGTGGGATTCGATTCTTACTTCTTTACTTTATACTAATATAGCCAGTGGGTAAGATTTTGATAAACTAGAATCGAGTGCTCAACAAAGTAGGTCTAATTAATTTTCACACAATAATCCATCACATTGTCAATGTCTTAGACACCAAATCTAACCAACAAAAACCGGAGGAATTTGGGAATTCGAGAATGAATTTCATTTCACTACCAATTGGTGTTTATGATTTTTCTATCTGGACAACATTCAAACTCACATTGTTATAGAAACAGCATATCACATTGATGAAGCCACTATCAAAATCTTCCTCCTATTTGCTTTCTAAGTTGTAACTGCAAGCTCTTACCGGACTTGGCAATAGAATGCAAGTTCATCGTCTTTTTTGGGAGGTGTAAGTACCTGCAAGAGGAAGCTTCTCCTCTCTGTAAGGTTGGGTTGATTCATCTGAGACACTAGGAATCCTTGCGACACTCCCCTTCCCTTTCTTTGCATTCGGGCCTATAACTTCAATCATGTATTTCCATCCATCTACAGGCCTCCTTCGGCTAAATATGTGCGTTTTTATGAAGCTTGCAATCTGAAATCCATTCAAAGACAGTGGAAATCAAATGACGTAACAACACACAAAAAAACATGAAATCCTAAACCATATTTTGGTATTTCAATGGTGGTAACAACCTGAAACTTGTTGAAGGCAATGCGACGCTCAAACTCTTGAACCAAGATGTCTTCTTCCCTCTGTGACATGTCCCACACATTACCCTCTGGATTTTTCGAGGTGGTTTCCCATCCATCCGGCTTGTTTTTGAGCTCGGAGCTAGCAATTGTGGATCTTCCCAAATCATTATTTGCAGATTCAAATATCCTGCATATATTCAATTTCAATCAACCAGAATTAGTCTACAATAGCAAACATAATTTAACAAGGAGTATCATATCTTCAACAATTCGTTGCATTTTTAGCAGATAACGTATTTCAACAAAGTAGATCAACAATTCATTGCATTTTTAGCAGATAAAGTAACTCAACAAAGTAGCTCAGATCAACATACAGTGACAATTCCTAAGCAAAATTTCTACCGATTACTGACAAATTTAATTCAATAAATGATCGAAGAATTGATTAAAACATACTCGGAGGCACTATCGAGCAATTTCTCGATGTCGTCGGCGCCGGAGACGAAATTCCCCAATTTAGCCTCCTCCAGTTTCTCAATCTCCTTGGCCCACAGGCCGGCGTGGATTTTCTGCTTTGTCAGGCGATAATCCCTCTTAATATTGTCCAAGCTGTAGAGAGGAGAAGATGAAGATGAAGCCGCAATCCGATCAGATTCCTTCTTCGCCGATTTGCCCTTCCTCTGGTCCCAATTATCGTTCATATCCTCCACGAAAGCCTTGGTCTCGGTGTCAATTTCTTCCGGCGGAGAGGAAATTGCGGCTTGGGGATTTTCGGCGGCGGTGGGGAGGGAGAAGCTGACGTCAGATTCCCATGGGGCGCGGGAGGATTTACCCGAGAGATCGTCAGGAAGCCAGGCAGTTTCCCAAGCGTCATTCCACTCTTCCTCGCCGGTTTTGGTAGGTCGTTTAGTCGAGAGAGGGCGGACGCCGACCGCCACCGCGGTGTTGGGGTTTAGGGCGATGGAGGTTAGCCTGCGCATCATCTTAAATTCAAATTAATTTTTTCTTATTTTCTAGAAAAATTATAAAATTTGATGCGATTAATTAAGTCTGTAAGGGTATTAAACACACCATTAATTAAATCTGCTGCAATTTTGGGGACTATTTTTGTGGACTGATATTCTGATTGATGCGATTTTCCTTCAACTACTCATTGATATCCTTCAAAACCAAAATAACATGGGTGGATAATAAAAATCCACAACAACAAAATCGAAATTCCCCAAATCAAGCAGGTAATAAGGTGAAAGCTTTAGAAATGTGAGCTTACTGTTATATATGAAAATTCAGAGCCGTCGGCAAGAGAGGAAGGCGTGGCGGCGAGGATGGCTGATGCAAGGCAAGTTCCGCCGGTCGAGAGAGAGAGGGAGATGGCTAGAGACTGAAAGAGGAGGAGGAGACGCCGCTTTTCACCTAGGGTTTATAGGGAAATTTAATCTATGGAGAATATTAGTACACCAATTATTTTGCCTTCTACTTCAATTAAAATTGGAATTGTGCTATTTAATGAAATGATGGCTTCTATTTGGATCAAAATTGAAATTTTATTTATTGTTGAAATACTTCTTCTCTAAATTAATTGGCAAGTTCAATTATAACAGGATGAAGTAATCTTTTTCAATTTTCATCAATATTTAATATATTTTAGTTAATCTTTAATTAATTAAATAATACTAATAAGTTTATAGAATAAAATATGGAATTAAATGAAATAAAAATTATTTAAAATTAAACTTAAACTCATAAAATTTGTATTGCTTCTTATAATACAAAGAGTAGTGTATATTGTCACATTATTCAAAATAAATAAGATGCACAAAAATGTTATCGTTATTTTAAGTGATACTCCCTCCGTCCCAGTTTAGGATGCAAATTTCGTTAGGGCACAGGTTTTAAGAAATTGTTGGAGCGTGTAATAATTGAAGTAAGATAGTGGTTATTGAGTGTGTAATAATTGAAGTGAGGTAGTTGAAAGTAGGACCATTTTGACTTTTTGTAAGTTTAAGATTTTGTTTTGTTTTATTTTTATGAAAGTAATGGCATTTGAGTGTAAATTTCATCAACAATGAGCTTAAATTTTATGTCAAAATATGACAAATTCTAATGGGACTTTTAAGCTAAGACGGATGAAAAATGGCAAAACATGACTCTGAAACTGGGACCGAGGGAGTAGTTTACTTTATATACGTATGAAATAAGAAAATGTCGTGGAAGTAGCGTTAGTGGATTGTGGGATCCATATTTAGAATGACGTGTAGGGTTGAAATTTGTATAAAACTTTCAATATTTAAAATTAGTTTAATTTTGGTGGACATCCAAAATGATAAAAATAAGTCTATTTTTTTTTAGAGCGGATGTAGTTTTACTAACCAAATTGGGGTATCAAAATTAATAATATTAAGCTTCATGTTTTTTTTTTAAACATGATATTTATGACTATTTTAATCCTTATAAAAATAATTCAAATAATTTTGTTTTACAATTGAATTAATAATCGTGTAGTATCTCATTAGTATTATATTCATTTAGGTTAAATTGTCAGAGCATTCATAATGGAAGGGCCCTCCCATTCTACATCAACATTTGTCCAAAGGGCCTATCTCCCTGCAATGGAAGGGCCCTCCCATTCCATTTCATTTCCACATTATCACCATTTTATTTTAATTTTTTAGCACTTCTATATTTAATATGTTATCAAATTAAATAAATAAGAACCAAAAATATTAATACGCAAATTTTTGTTGTATTTCAAAATTGGAAAATAGAATACAACGAGAAGCAAATTTTACATAAAACTAAAAATAAAAATAAAGCATCAGTGCCTACCCCTCCGTCCCCAAATTTCTTCAATCATATCGTGTTGTAGACGATTGTGGGCCTCTTTTTGGCGTATATCAACAAATGCCCGAAGACGCTCGGCGTATCCGTGAGGGACACCCTGCCGGTGGGACTCTCTAGCGACACCGTGGCTGGAGCTTGCAATGTGTTCGACGGGGACGTCGGCGACATCTTCATCTCCACTCTCTTCTATCATGTTATGCAATGCGATAGCGGCATAGATGATATCAGTGATATCACCCTTGTAGAAGAATCGCGCCAGACCTTTGATCAATGCAAAACGCGATTGGAGCGCATCGAAAGCCCGCTCCACATCCTTTCACGGCGCATCTTGCCGTTGAGCAAAATAACTCCTTTTCTCCTCAGTTGGACAACTAATCGTCTTCACGAAAACGGGCCAACTTGGGTATATGTCGTCCGCCAAGTAATACCCCATCTGATGCCGGTTGCCGTTCGCGGTGAAGTCAACCAAGGGGCCTATTCCCTGGCACTGGTCGTTGAACAGAGGCGAGGACTGCAGGACATTTAGGTCGTTGTTCGACCCGGCCACACCGAAGTAGGCATGTCAAATCCATAGGCGCTGATCGGCAACGGCTTCCAGAATGATGGTTGGATGTGTGCCCTTGAACCCGCTCGTAAATTGGCCTCTTCAAGTGGTCGGACAGTTCTTCCACTGCCAATGCATACAATCTATACTTCCCAACATACCCGGGAAGTCGTGCACCCTCCAGTGCAAATCAAGCAAGAACTGGCAATCTTGTGCGGTCGGCTTCCGCAGATAGGTGGGGCCGAAAGTCTCAATCACGCCTTTACAAAACTTCTTCAAACAATCGCGACCAGTTGTGTTCACGACGAGAAGATATTCGTCGAACATGTCGGCACATCCTCCGTATCCCAACTGCCTAATTGCAGTCGTGCACTTCTGCAGAGGTGAATATCCAGGCTTTCCGATGGTTTCCCAACGCTGTTGGAAGTCCGGGTAACGCGCCGACAACCTGTTAACGATGCGCAGGAATAGCTCTTGCCGCATTCTGAAACGCCGACGGAAAACCGTCGGGCCCCACCATGGGTCCTCGACAAAGTAATCCGTGTAGAGCCAGTTGTGTGCCTCAGTGTGGTCACGGTCGACCGATTGACGGCGATGGATTGGCCTTGGAATCGCCTCCTGGTTCGCTTCTTCCTGACGTCGGGCTGCCCTTGCAAGCACGCGCGGCACCACTCGGTTTATGACTTCATCGTCGGAATCGCTACCGGAAGACATTGATTAAATTTACTAGAGAGAGAAAATGTATTGAAATAGATAGAAGATAAGATGTTGGTGTGGAAACGTGAAGAATGGTAGGTTGTAATTATAGTGGAAGAAATGGAATAAAAAACAAAATCAAAAAAATGAAAAAAAAAATAAAAATAGGTGAGAGGGCCGACCGGCGGCACTTCCTCCACAATGGAGGGCCGATCGGAGGGCCCTTCTCAACGGCTAGGGCCGATATATCGGCCATATGGGGAGAGAGGGAGGGGGCGCACGACGGCCCCTTTTCCACTATGGTGGGCCGATGGGGAAGGCCCTCCCATCGGCCCTCCATTGCTAATGCTCTTAATAGTATATACTAATAAAATGTACATATCCCAACAATAACTAAATCGATAGCAATAATGAATACATCTTAATGACACTTAGTCACTTATTACTATTTTAAATTTAAGTAACCATATTTCTTATAAAATACTATATCATATGTGTTTTATATCATATGCACTATTTCTTTTTCGTCCGTCCAAAAAAATATGAACATTTCAATTTTAAAAACTCTTTTCACTCTAATGAGGTGAGACTCATTCTCCACTAACAGTATTAAAAAAAAACTTTCTCTATCTATCTCTCTCTCTTACTTTACCAATTTAAAATACATAACAACACATTTTTTCTTTTTATACCACACACTTATTCATCCTACCCAATGTTTTAAGAACCGGACCAGTGAACGGGCGAATCTACTGGTTCATGGTTCAACCGGTTCAATCACTAGTTGAACCGTTTTACTATTGCAAACACACAAAATTAAATTCACAATATACAAAATATATTAAATTTACATATAATTAATAATGTATCAAAAATATTAACCTTATATTTTAGTTCTAAATATAAATATGAAAATTATGTAGTAAATCACAAAATTTCATAAATATTTTTGTTGGTAAATAAAATTAAATATATGATTCATTAGTTGTTGTAGTTAAAATAATTTAATATTTAATATATAATTAGATAAATTCATTATAATTAAAAAAGTTTATTATTGAACGAAAATATATAATTACACATGAATAATTAGTTATTTTACTTAAAAATATTAATATTAATGGTTAGTGTATACATTAAATATATACAATGAAGTTATTAATATTAAGTAATAATAAATTATATTTACATATAAAAAATATTAAATTTATGTATAATTACAAATTCATATTAAAATTTAGTGTTTGTAAAAACATAATTAAAATATACTTATAATTAACCATCTCTTGAAAGAATATAAAATTAAAATGAATTATTAGTTTAGGTGGATAAAAGTTTCATTTTTAGTGTACAAGATGTTCAAACTATTTCAAAATGGCCATATGGTGGAGTGGTGTTGGTATCTAGTGTAGAGGTCATGAGTTCAAGTCCTACCAACAACAAATTTTGAGATATACTCCTTCCGTCCACGATTATTAAGAGCCTCATTTCTAAATGACGCGGGTTTTAAGAAATGTTAAGAAAAGTGGGTGGAAGAAAGTTAGTGGAATAGGGGTCCCACTTGTATATACTCCCTCCATCCCAGATAATTTGGGACACTTTGATTCGGCACGGGTTTTAAGAAATCTAATGGAAAGTGAGTTGAAAAAGTTGGTGGGATGTAGGTCCTACTTTTAAAGTATTAATTTTATAATAAAACGTGAGTAGGAATGAGTTAGTGGAATATGAGGTCCACTGCCAAAAATGGTAAAAGTTAAGTGGGACAAATTATGTGGGACTGTCCGAAATGGAATACTGGGTCGAATTATCTGGGACGAAGGGAGTATTAGCTTTAAATGATATCTGAGTAGAATGAGTTAGTGGAATGTGCCCTCCATCCACGATTAAGAGCCTCATTTTTAAATGGCGCGGGTTTTAAGAAATGTTAATAAAAGTGGGTGGAAGAAAGTTAGTGGAATAGGGGTCCCACTTGTATATATTAGTTTTAAATGATATGTGAGTAGAATGAGTTAGTGGAATGTGAGGTCTCCTTAGAGCATCCCCATCCGTGCTCTTAGCTAAGAGCACGGAAGTGGTCCCGGACCTACTTTTACTCCTTGTCCTTAGCTAAGAGCACAACACCCACATCCGTGCTCTTAGCTAAGGACAAGCTCAAGGGTCCCACCATTCTATTATTCAATTTAAATACTCCAATTATTAAAAACATTTCTACATTATAAAAATACATTAAAAAATAAAAATTACATTAAAATCCTAAAAAATAAAAATGACATAATTAAAATACTAAAAAATAAAAATACATAATTAAAATCTTAGAAAATAAAAATTACACACGTGGAAGACTAGTCCTCTAACCCCAATTGCCTCTTGAGACCCTGGATCATTTGCTCATGTGTTGCAAGTTGATCTGGAGTCATCTTAGACGTATCGTTCAAATAGAGTTGACCCAAGAGGGTCCACAACATGTTGTTCGGGGATGGAGGAGGCACAAAGGGAGCGGGGGCGGGGGCGGATGGAGTCGAGGCGCGGCGGCTGGTGGTCGTCGCCTTCTTCTTTCCTTGCGGCATGCGGGAACTGCTCGGGCCAGCGTCGGGGCTACCCAAGTTAGCTCCGGCAGGCTGGGTAGCCACATCATCGGAGGCGCCGTCGGATAGGGCTACCGACCTCGACCGTTTGCTAGAGGAGCTGGAGGAGGATGCTACTATGCCGCCCCTATACTTTGGATGTTGGCGCCCCTCCTGCTAACAATCGAGGTACTTGAACGGTTTGAACTCCGTGCGTTGGTAAGTCGCCAAGGAGGCAGTGATGATGTCGAGCTCGCTCGTGCCGCTCCCCGTCGACCGCTCTTCCTGGAGGTAAATCCCCTGGAACTTACTGATTGCCTCGTTGCATCTGAAGATGCAATTGCGCACCATACTATCATTGCGATAGATGGTTCCTTCCGGCCGGGTTTCATTGTAAAGACGAGTGATGCGCCACCAATACGTTTCCCCGGTCTGGTTCGTGCCAACTTCCGGATCTTCGGAGACTGTCAAGTAGGCTTTGAACATCGCCATCATCTCACCCGGAGTACGGGGTGCGGGTGCCACGAACAGGAGGAGTAGGAGTAGGAACAGAAGTAGGAGTAGGAGTAGAGCTGTTGCTCCCTCCCGATCCGGGTTCGGGTGCCCACCCGAACCCGGAGGCGTTTAGGTCGTGCACCGGGTAAGGACGGTAGCCACCCGGAGCTTGCGAACCTTGGGTTTGAGGAGGGGCCGTAAATTGTGTTTCCGGACTGGGGAATTCGCCGGAGTCGAACCAATCGTGGTTCCAACTACGATTGCCGGAGGGATGATCGCCGGAGCCGGACATTGTGTAGTGTGACGCCCCGGAAATTTCGATCCTTTCTTTCGAGATAAATCGGATTTAGTAGCTTAATTAATTTTCTCTTAGAAGTTGTGTAATCGTACTTTTCCTCGTTGTATTCGACTTTGGAGTAATTTAAGTATTCTCGTTGGAGGAAATAAAGTGCAAGAAAATTTAGTTCAAGAATAAAAGTGGAGGAAATACTTTCACTAGAGAAATGTGAAAATGTTTGGAGAAATAGAAATGCATGAGAATAAAGTATTTAAGTGCATACATCTTTATTTGGTACAAGAGTGAATAATGACAAGCTACTACTATCCTAATGGTCTCAAGACCTAAGACTTTGGCTCCAAGCTAGAAGTAAGAATGAGAATGCAAGCATAGTGGGATGAGATTCCCTCTTCTTCTTCTTCCCCATCCTTCTCGGTTTTCAGCCCATAAGGCTCCAAAGTTCCAACCATGTACCTACAAAGTTTACACCAAATTGGGGTTAGAAAGTGGCACACAAGTAAAGAGAGAGGGAAGCACAAGCTAAATAAAGAGATGGAGCATTTAGTGAGTAATGTAGCTAAGTAAGCTACAAAGTATAGCATGAGGTAAGAAAATCTTGGTCACCATCTCCTCTAACATCAAAAGGGAGTCGAGACAAAGAGGCATTGGAGAGCGAGCTCCTACACAAGCCCAAAAATAGAAGATGAGACAAACTCTCATCTCCCCGTCGATCGAGGCCGAGAAATCAGCCAAAGGAATCAGCCACAATCACCAAAACGGCAAGAATCTCACAATCATCAAGCTCGAAAGTAAGAGAGCTAACAAGCCCAAAATAGGAGTCTTTGGCTCCAAGTCTCAAACCTAGCTTTCAATAGCTTAGCACCATATAAGCAGCCTCTCCTCACCTCCTCCACCACCACATTCCATCACCACAAATTCTACACAACACCAAGCGCGAAGAGCAGCGAGGGAGGAGGGAGAGGGCAGCGAGTGGTGACGGCAAGGACAGCCACCACCGATACAAGTTCAACAAGTGAGGTAAACAACCTCAACACCCATCTCCATCGCATCATGTAGATCAACCAATAGATAGCCAATAACTTAGATTCATAGAAGCTCAATAGAATAGTCATAACAGTAGCAAGCATAAAGAACCAAACACCAACACATGATACCAATGCTTAGTCAAGTATGGGAAACTCCGAAATCAGTAAACCACAAGTATGACAATCATATAAACAAGACTAAGTGTAGCAAAAACAATAGCAAGCTCCTTCCAGTGATTAAGTGCAGCCAAGTTCGAATCAATAAGCGTTAGAGAGCCCCAAGCTTTCGTTTTTATTGTTAGAAATTGAGTAGAAGGGGGGGGATGAGACTTAGCTTAGGCGGAGGGGCTGCCGGGCGACGGCGAGTGTCGACGGAGCCGAAGAACTTCCACGGAGAAGCTGCGGATCACGGCGGCAGCAGGGACGAGGCTGCCGGGCGACGGAAGAGCGTCGACGGAGTCCGAAAACCTCCGCGGAGCAGCTGCAGGTCGCGGCTGAGAGAGGGAGAAGGAGGCGATGCCTCCTCTCTGCCGCTAGGTTCGCCGAGGACGCCGGCGCTGGACGAAGAGCGCTCGTCGGAGAACGCCGAGGCGAATTCGCCGGCGACGCAGGTGAGGCGCGATCCCGCCGAGAGGAAGGGAGCATAGGCGGTGCGTGCTATGCGCTGCCGGCGACGCAGAGGAGGCGCCGACCGGAGCAGCGGCTAGCACGAGAAGGAGATGCCGCCGGGTTCTTCGATGTGATTCCCAATTTAGGGATTTTGAAATTCGACGAATCTGGGAGAAATTTGGAGAAGAGATGTGGAAATCGCGAGAGGTGACGGGAACGGCGACACAGAGGACGGCGAAGACCGCCGGTCGCCGGGATGAAGGGGAAGCCGCCGCCGTCCCCTTGTTCACAGAGGGTTTCTAATTTTGAGATAATTGAGTCTGAAGGGAGAAGATGTATAAGGGGAAGAAGGAGAGGGCTCCGGCGACGCCGGAGATGGCGATTCGCCGGAGATGGAAGAGTGACTGTCGCCGCTGCTTTTTCTTCTTTAGAGAGAGTCATTTGGGAATGATTTTGAGAAATGTGGGAGAGAAAGAGAGAGTTGACCGATGGGTGAGGGAGTATAATGTGGGCTGCCCATTTCTAAATTTTGGCAGTTGGGCCAATTTGTTTTAAATGGTTGTTGGGCCTTAGTAGTTAATTAAGAATTGGGCCAAGGAATTTCTATTGATCTGGGCCAGTGGATTTATTGTTTGGGCCGAGAGTTAAATTATGAGAAGTTGGGATTTAATTTAAGAAATGAGTTGGAGCTCAATTAATTAATTCCCGAATGATTTACTAAGTTTCCAAAGATGGAGAAAAATAGAGTTGGAGCTCGAAGGCCGAGGAATAAATTCCCAAATAATTTATTTAGATTCCGGGAAAATAAAGTAGTAAAGTGGGAGACGCGAAAGCCGACAGGCGTCGCCCCGCGACGCCATGAGCGGCCTTAAGAAAAATCCGAAGAAAAGGATTTAAGAAGAGACTTTCCAAGAATTCCTATTCTTATTAATAAGTGCCCGAATATTTAAGTTAGAGAAAATAGAATTTCTCCAAGTTAATAAAGAGAATAAATAAACTCTGCAGAGTAGTAAAGCCGAGGTAGGATTAAGAAAATCCTATAGGCCGAAACTGAGATGTAGGTGCTATCCAATAGGATACATGCATTCTTTCTAGAGAGAAATAATTCAAGTATTAATTAGCGTGCTACGCTATTTATTTTCAAGGGATAAATTGCTCAAGGGCGAGTGAAGCCAAAGCGAGTAATTGAGTTGAGACATAAGCATATCAGGTGGGCTTTCTTTTAATATCCAGCACTATAGTGTGGATATAAAGCAAATATTTGTGAAATTATGAAAAATCATCTTTTCTCAAAATGAAGCAGTGATTGTTTTAAAGTGTTGTCATGCCATAAATTGTTTGTTTTGAGGCCTATCTGTTGGGGTTGTAGCCCGTGGGTTTTTGGCGATGCCAGCCCGAGTTTAATGAATTTGGTTCCCAATAGGACCGCAAATCCTGTTCGGAATACAGTGCACGAGAGCCGTGAGCCATCAGCTGTTGGCCGGCGATGTGTCCGCTGAAGGTGGCCACCTTCACGGTACACGATTCACAGATATGGTAGAAATTTTGAAAGAACTTAGACTGCAGTCAGACTTTTAAGATCACAGAGAATTTAGTATGCTCGGGCCTTTTAAGAAAAACCCCCGTGCGATACTGTGGATGGATGACAACTATATATTGTAAGTTTTGTTTTCGGCATGTGTCCACTGAGTACTCCTGTACTCAGCCCTGCATGTATTTATAAATGTGCAGGTTGAACGTCAAAAGGATAGAGAAATGATCGGAGTCGATGCTACTAAATAATCCAGTGGATCTTTCACGATTCGTGTCTTCATACACGAAGTCGTCTAGTATGGACTTATTCCGCTGCTCTTTTGTGAAGTGAGACATCTTAGAATCTCACCTTCGAACTCTGATTTATTGATGTATTGTTCATTCTAGTTCTAAGACCATGAAATGGTACATTTGGCTTCTATTCTATGAAGTGTTCGACTTGGCCTTCGAGTATATTCACAAGTTCTTTCCCCCTTTCTTTCCCCGCTTCGTTAATCCCCCATTAGTCGCGATTTACCCGCTTTCGCTATCCTTAGCAAAGTGCGGTCGTGACATGTAGTGTGGTGGGAATTTAGATGAGAGAGTATGAGGAAAAAAGATGAGAGAATGTAGATGTTGATAGAATAGATGAGAATGTGATTTTTTTGTGTTGAAGTGGGGGTATTTATAGATGAAAATGTGAATTTTGGGGGAAAAAATTTTGAAAAATAAATTAAAAGTGGGAAGAAAACGGATATATTTTTTTTGGGAAGTGGGAAAATATATTTTGTTTTATTTAAAAACATTTTTTTCAATTAATTTCGCATTTAAAATTTTTTTTTAATAAGCCAACGACTATGCTGTTGGCGAATGAGGTGTCGCCACGTGTGCTGCTCAGTGGCACGGACGTGCTCTTAGCTAAGAGCAGAGTCGTAGAGTCGTGCCGCTGGCACGGACGGACGAGCACCGCAGCCTTCACCGCTGCGGATGCTCTTACCATTTATGATAATTTTGAACCGGGACTCTTATTCGTGGACGAACCAAAATAGAAAAATGGGACTCTTATTCGTGGACGGAGGGAGTATTTTGTAAAGCAAAAAACCAGTTTTCGGTTCACGGTTGGACCGGTCCAACTGACCGGTTTCGCCGGTCCATGGCAGTTCAACGTGTTGGCAGTTTCTAGGGGTGAACCGGACCGGACTGCCTACTAGTTCGTGATTAAACCGGTCGAACCGGCTAGTCCAGTCCGATTTTTAAAACATTGATCCTACCAATAGAAGGGTCAAAGTAAGAGAAAGTTGAATTTGTTAAGAATTTAGGGAAACGAAGAAGAATATCCTAATTGATATCCAAAAAGGATTCACTATTTGTTAAAATTAGCTGAAAAAATAACTTTAGGCCATGTTTAGTTGGCGGGAAAGTAAAGTTGGCAAGGAAAATGATTTCTGGGAAAATGAATCTCGGGAATATGAATCCTAGTAACTTTACTTTCCTGTGTTTGGAGAATATCAAGATTTTAAATTTATACTTAATTTAAACACCAAACTAAAAATATACTTATTATTTTTTATTTATAAAAAAGAATAATATAGTAATTTTTTAATAAATTATTAGTTATAAATAATAATAATTATATTATTATATTTATCATTACGATGGATAGTTTAAATATGGATTATCGATCATAATATATAATAATATAATTATAATTATAGTTACATGGGGTATACTTATTTATTATAATAATAAATATAATAATTATTATATTATAATTATAAAATTTACAGATATTATAATTGAATAAATTTTATAAATTAAAATTGCACTATGACATTATTGATTAATTATTAATTTATAAAATATAATAATTATTATTTTTTATAGAATTTATATTATATAATTAAAATTTAAATATTAATAAATTATTAATTAATATTATGAATTATTATAAAATATAGTTATAATTATGATAGTTTTAATTATAGTTATTTAATATAGTGAAATTAAGTATAATTTATAATTTTAAATTATTTTTAAAACATAATAATTAATATTATTATTATTATTATTATTAATAATAATAATAATAATAATAAAACTATACTATATTGCTTAAATATGTAAGAATTAGGGATGTCAATCTAGCCCGAAACCCGCGGATCGATCCAAATAGCCCAGTAAAATCACAGGGTTAGGTCCGGAAAATTATAACCCAAATACATAACCGGGCTATATGGGCTGACCCGTTTGGGTTGGCGGGTTATGCGGACTGGCCCGGGTGGGTTTGCGGGTTAGCCCATGGGTTGAGCATTTAAAAAAAATATGAAATTTTGGGTTTATATACTTATATATATCAAATATATATGGCATATGAACTATATAAGGTAATAATGTCTTCTTTCTCAAATCAAAAGTTAGGGTTAATGAAATATAGAGTATATTAATATCATAATATGTACTCATATAATCACATTAAACTCCATTGAATTTATTTTTTGATATACTATTATCTATACTATCTTTTTTAACTTCTTAGAATTTATTTTTTCGTTATACAATTAAGAATATTATTTAACTCTTTTTGAAATGCATGATTTCCATTTAATTGCCATTTAATTGTATTCGGATTCACACGTGCTACTAATTAAGTGATATGTTTATGTATTTTATTTCAATTTTCAATAGCTATTATTTTCCTTCTCTTGATCACTTTGATAATACTTCACTTTACGACAATCAGTTTTTTTTTATAAGTTAGAATACCGAATTGGATAGAAAGAAACAAATAAGATCACTCCTGGCCCGAATAGCCCGTGGGTTAGCTCGAAACCCGAAGATTTAGGGTTAGGGCCAAAAATATATAACCCAAAAAAATTTCAGCCCGAATAACCCACACCCAAATAGTCCGACAAACCGAGTGGGTTGGCCCGAACCCGAGCGGGTTAGCCCAATTGACATCCCTAGTAAGAATCTTGAAACTGGGAAAAAGAATACCTAAGAAAAGTTAGGATTCAGAATCCTGGAAAGTTGTACTAACTTTCCTTGTTCTCGGATTCTGATTACTTTCCCAGTTTGATTAAAAACGAAACAAACACAGGAATTTAAAATTTAAGGAATTAGATTACTTTCCCAAACAGAATCTTGTCAACCACATGCCCTTAGTTTAAAATAGTGGGAAATATATATTTCAGAGAGAGTTTATGATATTTGTGGCTATTTTGCTTCTTGATAAAATGAAATCAATCAATATTTAGATTAATAAAATAACTAGGAGTAGTTTTTCTATTATTTCTTTTCCATATTCTACGTGTTGAAAAACAACATAAGGGCATTAACAATGGGGGCCGATCTCCAGAGCCGTAGATCGGTCCCCCATCGCTTTCCATGGGTCACCATTGTGGAGGAGGGAGATGGGTCCATCTCCCTTTCCCTTCGCCTCCGCCCTTCTGCCTATAAATTAGCCAAGCCGATGCCTCTATCGGCTCCGCATCGACCCGCGATAGGCCTCCGTTGTGGAGGCTCGGATCGATGGCGGAGCCGATTTTCATTTTTTTTAAATTAATTTTTTTTTATTTTCTTCTTTTATATAAATACCTCAATCCTCTTCATTTCACACACCCGCATGCTTTCCTTCACAATTTTTCTCACTAGAAATGTTTAATTTCACCCACAATTCGGATTCGGATTCCTATTCCGACGTCGGCGAGAACAACCCCATCATTGTCCAGATGTGGGAGCGCGTAGTAGGTGTGTGTTGCAAGTGAGTCTCATCGCCGAGGTCTACAATACAACGATGATGAATGTCTTCAGGCATAGGTTGACATGCGCCAAGCCGAAGCCCATCATGCACTCCAACGTGATATGATTGAAGAACTTTGGTCACGGAGGGGCTGATGTTTTATTTAAATTCGTTTCTCATTGTATTTTGTTTTCTAATATTGTAATACATCGAATAATGAATTTATTATGTACTTTTATTTATATTATTCAGATATTTATGTTTTTTTTTTTGTTTTTTGAAATGAAATGAGATAGACTCTGGGATGGGTTCTCCATTGCAGGGAAATAGGTTCTGGGATGGGCCTGCTGACGTGGTACTACATAATTATATTAATTTATTTTTTCAATTATTTACAATTTGCTTTAACTATTTTAAAATCTTATGACCCGTGCATAACACGGGTGTTAATACTAGTCTTCCATTAAACAACACTAGGGATGTCAATTGGGCTAACCCGCTCGGGTTCGGGTCAATCCACTCGGGTTGTCGGGCTATTTGGGTGTGGAATGTTCGGGCTGTAAATTTTTCGGGTTATAAATTTTTTGCTCTAACCCTAAATCTTCGGGTTTCGAGCTAACCCACGGGCTATTCGGGTCAATAGTAGTCTTATATGTTACTTTCTATCCAATCAAATATTCTAAATTATTAAAAAGTAGATTATCGCAAATAGTAAAGCATTATTAAAGTGATCAAGAGAAAGAAAATAATAGCAATTGAAAATTGAAACAAAATAGATAAACATATCGTTTAATTAATATCACACATGAATCTGACTACAATTAAATGGAAATCATGCATTTCATATAACCCTAACTTAATTTGAGAGAGAAGACGTAATTACCATATATTCTTTATATCAAATGTTGTACAATATTTAATATTGATATTACCAAATATACTTCGTATAAGTATATAATCCAAAAGTTTAATTATATTTTACATTAAATGCTCAACCCGTGGGCTAACCTGCAACCCACCCGGGCCAGCCCGTATAACCCGCCGACCCAAACGGGTTAGCCCGTGTAGCCCACTTCTGAATATGGGTTGCGATTTTCCGGCCCTAATCCTATGATTTTACCGGATAACTCGGGTCGATCTGTGGGTTTTGAGTTAGACTGACATACCTAAACAACACCATATGCGATTAAACGCATCAATTAAATTTATTAGCGAACACTTTTTTAAAGCACTCGTTTAATTAAAATGAACGCATGAACTATTACTCTTTTTGTCTTGTGTTTTGAATCGTTTTTGTTGAGCATAAAATTTTAAAAATGTATTTAATGAATTAAACGTAGCGAGATTAGATTTGGTAATCAAATAGTACTCTCTCTGTCGGCCATTCTCTCCTTCAATTATTAAATGTTCATTTTTCCTTTTTCATTCGTCCGCCATTAAATATTCCATTTCACTTTTACTCTATTTAGTAAGTAGACTCTACATTCCACTAACTTATTCCACTAATATTTTATTATAAAATCAGTATATAAAAGTAGGACCACATTCCACTAACTTTTCTATCCACTTTGCCGTATAAAATTAAATAATTTCTTAAAACTCATGTCGGTCAAATATGAAACGTTTAATCATGGACGGAAGGAGCTGGAGAATAAATTAAAAAGCTTCATTAAAAAAAATCGGATCTACCAACGGGTCGTAGCGCAGTTGGCAGGGCGGAACTGTAGTGGTCATGGGGTCACGGATTCAAACCCCGCCACCCGCTGGAAGACTTTCGGCCTTAATAGCAAGCCCGGTCGAGCAGGACTAGTCGGATTCTGCCAAAAAGGCGGATTTTGATGGAGAGGCAAAGCAGTGACAAATAGAAAAGCGACGGACGTTTTTGAGCCGTAGATTTGCAAGTGACGTCTAAAAGGTCCACGATATATCACAGCATGTGATTACTGATTGCACACAATATATTGAGAAGTAGGTAGAAATAGAATCAGTCAGCTTGTATCTAGACACTTCTCCAGATTCTTCGCAGATTATCACTCAGGTTCGCTCCTCTCTCCACTTTCTGCGTTTTTGCTCTCTCCGAATTTTCGCTTTTGAATCGGTGAAAGCTACTGATTTTCTATAATCCGTGCTGTTACTTACTAATCAACGAATAAATTACTCGATCAGTTGTAGTAAAAGAGCTCGTCAACAACAGATTAACACAAAATTTCAGATTGTTTGGTTCAATTTTGTTAAAATCGCGGACTATTTGTGAATCTATGAACTAATGCAGCTATTTAATCGACCCATTTCTTCATTAAGGCTCATTTCTCCTGTCGATTTAGGTTTTGGGTGAAAAATGTTGGATAGATTCATCAATCTTGTGAATTAATGACGATGTCTGCTTTTTACCTGCAGATCAATGGCGGAAGGAGCAACCTCTGTTGTACCAAGCACTGAGCTATTGGAATGGCCAAAGAAGGACAAGCGTCGATTCCTGCACGCAGTGTATCGAGTAGGAGACCTTGACCGTACCATTAAGTATGTATTTTTCCATACTAGATGGACTAGTGTGCAGCTTCCTTTATTGTTTCTCCTAGTTGCTTATTTTTGTTTCTATGCTAGGTTCTACACTGAATGTTTTGGGATGAAGCTGTTGCGGAAAAGGGATATCCCGGAAGAGAAATATGCCAATGCTTTTCTTGGGTTTGGGCCTGAAGAATCTCAGTTTGTGGTTGAATTGACTTACAGTATGTTATACTATTAGCTTCAACATTTGCTCTCGTCATTGATGCATACTTATTCATGGTTTATACATGTGTTAGTAGTCCTCAAATCGCTGAAATCGATGTTAATCTCTAACTTAGGTTTTTAATTTCACAATTGTTTTGCCATTTAAGGCTTGGCCTGAGTTAACTGTGTGTCCCCCCCATCTTAGATCACTCTCAATCTAGGATAAGGATGAGCGAAGCGACATACTGCTGAACGTTGTACTGATAAACATTAGTGATTTCTTCCACCTGGTCTCTTTCAGTTCTCCCTTTTAATTTGCTTGGTCTTATGATCTATGAACACATAATACAGCATTTCTGCATCTTTCAAATCCATGTATTGAGTGAAACCTTTTAGAAAATTTATACGCTGCAAGTTTTCCACCAATATTGGCTACTTGACATTCTTCATGCATCGAGCAGACTATGGAGTCGATAAGTATGACATTGGAACAGGCTTTGGGCATTTTGCCATTGCAACTCAAGATGTAAGTTTTTATCCTCTTCTCTCTTCTTCTCTAACAGTTCGCATGCATATTTTTCGTTGGTTATGTTATGCAGATCATAATGTTTTCTCCTGTTTCTTATATCCATCGTTAAGGTTTACAAATTGGTTGAGGACATAAAGGCCAAGGGTGGAACTATCACTCGAGAGCCAGGCCCTGTTAAAGGTGGATCAACTGTTATTGCTTTTGCCAAGGACCCAGATGGCTACCTTTTTGAACTAATCCAGCGTGGTCCCACTCCTGAACCACTCTGCCAAGTGATGCTTCGTGTTGGCGATCTTGACCGTTCTATCAAATTCTATGAAAAGGTGAACTCTTTATCTTTTCTTGATTCTTGATTTGTCGCAGACTGACCTATCTGTATCTTTATTCTGGAATATGATATATTGAAGCCTGACCAATTTGCCCATTTCTGATATTGACATTGTTTATAGATGTAAGTGTTCTAGTTTACAGGTCTACCAAGTTTCTTTTTGCTTTGCATTATGCGTAGCAAGTAAATAACTCATGCATCTTTTTCTTTTATTTGACATAATTCCTAAGTGCAACCCGTTTAATGTACATTTAGTCGCTATGTAAGGAATTGTGTATGTGTTTCTAAACCTATAAACACTGATATTGAGATGTGATTCATGCAGGCATTAGGAATGAGACTCTTGAAGAAAACTGACAGACCAGAGCAGAAGGTACTGGGGGTTCAATTTTAATCCAGATTTATATAAGCTTCTTGCATTATTGTTGTGGTTTTGATGTGTTGTCTTCAATAATTTTCAGTACACCATAGCAATGCTGGGATATGCTGATGAATACGAGACAATTGCTTTGGAACTGACATACAACTATGGTGTAACTGAATATACCAAAGGGAATGCATATGCACAGGTCAGCTTGATGCTTCATTGCTTCATCCACACTTTGCGTAATCAATTTCCTTTCTCATTATTGATGAAATCCGTGCTTCAGATTGCAATCAGCACTGATGATGTATACAAGAGTGCCGAGGTAGTGAATGTTGTAATCCAGGAGCTTGGAGGAAAGATAACCCGACAACCTGGACCAATTCCTGGAATCAACACTAAGATCACTTCTTTCCTGGATCCCGATGGCTGGAAAACTGTAAGTTCACTGCCTATATAACACATAAGATTTACTATATACTAAAATAAAAAAGTAGCAACATGCACCATAATCTTACCCTCTCTTGAACATGGTTAAGCGAGCTGATGTTGCGAATGTTTTGTATCCTATGTAGGTGTTGGTTGACAACGAAGATTTTCTGAAAGAACTCGAGGCAAATAAGTAGGAGGGCGTCACTGAATGTTACTATTTCTATCTCTGGTTGAATAATGTAGTCAGTCGCCCCTGGTATGGGATCGGCCGTATTAGTATGTATGAGTACCCAGCGAACGCCCTATGGGCTCGAACCTCTGTGTGATTTCCTGGTCTATTTGCCAGACAGATCTATGCAGCTCGGATTTTATTAAAGGCTTTGCATTTAGGTATTGAAATTCAAAAACATGTCTAAACAGAACTGGGGCGGCATCTGCTGTAAAATTTGCAGATAAAATCTGAACATTTAGAAGGTAGTCAATATTCAAAAAAAGTTTTGAAATGTTTGATACTTCGAATATATTCAAACAAAAACAAGACAGCCCATTAAAACTAGGAAAAACATAAACTTCTTTATAATTATATCTGCACATTTAAATTGGAGCTACTCTACTATCACATGCGCTCTCCACTGACTGCGCGAAAAACTGCAATGAATCAATTTAATTAATACTTAATCGACTTATTTTAAACTTAATTATCCTGATTAATCTTCATTATTGACATTTAAGGGCATAGCGCATCCAGTGGCGGAGCCAGGAATTTATGGACGGGGGGCCCAAATTTCTGATAAATAATTGTTGAGTTTATTTAGTGTCAATATTGTCAGAAGTTGACGTCGCATAGCCACATAAGCAACAAAAGGGATCGTTAACAAGAAGAATAGTGAAAATAATTAAAACATGAATAGCAGAAACTGAATTAATTATTTTCTTAAATTGTAGAGATAATAAATACGTGTATGAAATTCATTATATAAAATTACAAGTTGTGAGAAAATCATCAAAATCGATAGATAAATATTAACGATACAAGTAATATGGAATAGTATTTACATATTTATGGGATAAAAAGTATTTTTTTTATGAATATGTATCGATTAAAATTTCAGCATCAAAGAAAATAAATATAATATTATAATATAAAAGGAAATTAAACATAAAAGAGATACATAGAATAGGCGGGTTTAGGGACCTCACATAGAATAGGCGGGTCTTGTAACCAGCTAGGCTAAATAAACAATTGAATATAGTTGTATACATATATTATATATACGAAAAGTTAAAATGGGTGGGGGGCCCAAGGGCCCCCCTGGGCCCAGCGTGGCTCCGCCCCTGAGCGCATCATGCGCATCCACATAAGTGTTTTCTTTTAAAGACAAATTGCTGGAAAAATCAAGTTAATCCTAAACTTATAAAAAAAATCAATTATATTATAATTTTGATATCTTCGTTTATTATCATAGTACTTATTTTTATTACAAAAAAAATAATAAGCTATTTTGCTTTCCATACTTTTGTCTCAAGGTTTTGGATCGCATTCCTTTTTAAGTTGTCATAAAGTAATTGAATAGTTTCATTTTTTCAAAAAACATTATTTTTTCTTTTCTATTTTCCTCCTTCATACAATCAACGACGTATCTTTTTATTCTCACTTCATTTTAACTTTTAAATTTAATTTTTTAAATCACATTTCCAAAAGAAATAATATTTGCATATAGAGTTAGATACGCTATATTGGAATTACACTCTTCCATTTAAATTAATGTAATGTAATTACACTCATTTCGTGGACCATTCTAGACGTTGGCTTTTCACTCTCAAATCAAAATTGAATTTTTTATTTTAGCAAAGTTCCGACATTGAAAAGCTTTTCAGTTAAATTTGTCATTTTAATAATGGCTATTTAATGTCATAATTAAGATATGGCCACAAACCGAATATTTATTTTAGGTGGAAACTGTCATAAATTATTTTGATTGCTTTTATAGAATGATGTTACAGAAGACAGGTTGCATGCTTGAGTATCTCAACTGAACAATTTTGAGTACGATTCATAACTATCACTGAAGGGTCCATTTTTTTCACTTTTTCTTGTAGAAAAAACACAATGGGTCTACTGATTCAATTAATTACTAACCTTTAGTTGTCCTATACGTTGAGTAACGGAACATAGAAATTAATTATAGGAAATTTAATTTGGCATATTAATTAAGAGTAATTTAGTAGAAAATCAATTAAATTTTAGGTGAGTAAGAATATGCAATATTGATAAGGGAACAATAAATGACTGATTGATCTATATTCGCGAATAAGGACTGGGATGTGATATGATGACACTAAGCAGTCAAATATACTAAATGAATTTTTAGTTAATGATTGTTCATTGTGATTTTGAGATTTTGATAATCATTCTTTGTGACTAGTGAGTTTAGAATTCGGATTTCAATAATTGTGATTAATATGAGGTGTAACTTATTGGAATCGTTTGGCTTGAATCATGAAATGTGGGTAATATTTTTTTTTCCTGATTTCACTAATAAGAACATTTAAATCCATTAATTAAAGATTCAAAATTTCACTAAGCACGTATACTATTAAATTTAAATGGCATCCAACCGATTATCTGGATGTAAGTGAAATTTTTATATTTTCTAAATATAATTAATGGAATGTACAAAAATAAAATATGAATATAATTTTTATATTATTTATATAAATTTCAAAATATTGTATTACTAATATATAAAATAATAAAAAAATATTTTGTCTAAGTAGTATGGTGCTGATGAAAGAATACATGTTACGTATCCATAATATTGCTACATATTATTCATATTTGTACTATACTTCACATAACATACAAATTTTATAATGAAAATATTTATACAAGAAGAAAAGGACAAAATAGAAAGCTTAATTGTAAGTCCTCAACTATTTTTTTATTCAACACCGCCAAAAGTCGAGCCCGATTGGACCTACTCACCTGTCTAATGACTAATTTGCCCCCCGCCCCTTACTTTCTATGCCATCATGTTTATTACACTGAGTACCGTACATTTTTTTTATTCATTCACAAAAACATATTGAATTTATTTTATTGTGTAGTCTACATTATATTCTTTCAACTTACAAATACCATCCTATAAAATTGTCGTTACGAAAAAGAATAATTTCACTCATTTTTTCAAATAAATATGCTAGCACAGTAGGATAAAATGCAAATTTATATATTGTACAAACTCAAAACTCCTTAACACAATTTTAACACAGTTTCAATACAATATCAAGATAGTGTAAAATTTTAAGACTTTAATGTTAATATAATATCAATATAACATCAATTATTGACTATCGTTAAAATTCTATTAATATTTTCTTGGTAATGTTTTATTTGTTGATATTTTTTAATAATCCAAATTATAATTTTGAATTTGGACAATATTTAGAATTTTTAATCGATCACGTTGAAGCATAGCAGCAAGTAAAAATAATTCAAACGACAAAAAACGGAAAAGATAGTAGAGGACAAGGTGACTATTTAAGAATCCAAAATTAAAACTTACATGATAAAAAATTAGAAAAAAACAAAAAGAAGCGGAAAAAAGCATATATAAACTTCCAAATAAAGATTTAAGTATCACAATAACACCAATCAAAAACCCCCAATGTCCAAGTCCTCCCCCAAATCGACGGCCGCCGTCATCCGCCCCCACGAATTCTCCGACAGCCCCATCCACTATGCCGTCGCCACCGCCGACCATTTCGCCCTCACTAAACTCCTCTCCACCCTCCCCAAACTCCCCGATCCCACTCTGATCAAAACCGAATCCGAATCCCTCGCCCACGAGCAAATCGCCGACCGAATCTCCGCCGCCCTCGACGGCCGCGAAAACCGCCTCCGCGAGACCCCGCTCCACATCGCCGTCCGCCTCAACGACGCCGTCGCCGCCCGCGCGCTCGCCGCCGCCGGTGCCAACATCTCCCTCCAGAACGCCGCCGGATGGAATCCGCTCCAGGAGGCGCTCCTCCGCCGCCGCCCGGAGATCGTCGCGCCGCTGGTCCAGCACCACCACCGCGCCGCCTGGTGCAAGTGGCGGCGCCGCCTGCCGCGCCTCGTGGCGGCGCTGCGGCGGATGAGGGACTTCTACATGGAGATCTCGTTTCATTTCGAGAGCTCGATTGTGCCGTTCGTTGGCAAAATCGCTCCCTCTGATACTTACAAAATCTGGAAGCGCGATGGTAATCTACGCGCCGACACTTCCCTCGCCGGCTACGACGGACTCAAAATCCAGCGCGCGAATCAGAGCTTTCTCTTCCTAAACGACTTCAATTGCGGTAACGGTAACGGAATTGACGTTCCGGAGGGATCTCTCCTGATCCTCAACCACGACGAGAGGAAAATCTACGATGCGTTTGAGAATGCGGGGAATCCGTTATCCGACGCCGAGGTTTCCAATTTCTGCAATCAGACGAGCGTTTATCGGCCGGGGATGGACGTGACGAAGGCGGAATTGATCGGCCGTACGAATTGGAGGCGGCAGGAGAAGACGGAGAGCGTCGGGGAATGGAAAGCTAGGGTTTACGAAATGCACAATGTGATGTTCACTTTCCGCTCGCGGAAAGTGAACGCGGCGGAGCGCAGAGACGATCCGTTCTCGCCGACGTGCGTGCTGCCGCTGGAGATCGACGACGAGTCGGACGAAGGCTTCATCGTCGCTGAGAATCCGCGATTCAGCGACGGAAGCAGAAATCAGCGGCGGCACAGCAGCTTCGTCAGGGAGGATCGGGAATTCGTGACGGTGTCGAGGAAGAGCGTGGATATAATCCCGATCGATTCGAGGAGATCGAAGCCGCCGCCGCACGGTGAGAGATTAGCGGCGGCGCCGGCGACGAAGGAGAAGGAGTATGCGAAGAGTCTCCGGCCGACGGTGTGGCTAACGGAGCAGTTTCCGTTGAAGACGGAGGAGTTACTTCCGTTACTTGATATCCTAGTGAATAAAGTGAAGGCCGTTAGACGCATGCGGGAGATTCTGACGACGACGTTTCCCTCCGGTACATTTCCCGTAAAGGTGAGGGTCAAAATCGACAATTCACTACTTCTTTGGGTCCCTCCCCCGGTTTTCTGATTCAGTGCAGTATTTATTTTGATATGCTTTTGCTTTAATTCATTCTTTTCATGCATATAAGTAAAAAACCAACCAACACACGCTTTATGCGATTTTCCTTTATTTCGAAATTTTAATTTTGTTATTGTCTCAGGTTGCGATTCCTGTGGTTCCTACAGTAAGAGTGGTGATAACATTCACCAAATTTGTGGAGCTGCAGCCGGCTGATGATTTCTTCACTCCGCTCTCAAGCCCGGGGCAGTTTGCTAGCGACAACGGGAGCGGCTACTTCTCGTTGTCGTCGTCGTGGCTGAGGGGTGGATCCGCCCGTCACCAGACGTGCGGGGGTAGCCTCCCGCAAGATCCTTTTGCGATTCCCAGTGGATATAGTTTGAGTAGTTTTGACGAAAAGAGTAGGAAATTGAGCAAGTCCAAGTCGACGAGGAAAACAAAGTGAATCAATTTATTTATGGCTTTTAATTGTAGTAATTTAGATGACAGGAAATATTTTTATTTGTATTATACTTCAATTTTGTGTTGATTTACATGTTTTGAGAATCTAAGAAACGTGGTAACGGCAACAATTAAGGAACATTGATACTCCCATTTGCAAGAAAAGCATCTCTTCCTCACTAATTATTTGAAGAATCAATTTTGTTGAGGCGTTCTTTTTTGCCGTTCAAAACAAAAAATGTTGAAAGGTAAAGAGAAAGTGGAAACAAGATTTGGTGGTCAATAAAACAAAGAGTTACGCACACAAATCAAGGGGATGAAGAAAGTAGTAATTCAACGACAAATCTGTTGTGTGAAAAGGAAGCAACAGAATCGAATTTATAATGTCTGAATCTTGACCCTTTGAAGCTTCATCCTCAAGTTCCTCTTTGTCAGTCCAAATTAGTATAGTGTAAAAGTGTTAATTTCAAACCAAAAAAAGAAAAGAAAACTAAAAGATTTAGTAAAATATTGAGAGGACTACATTTTCAGTTTTTGGACATTGCAGTAATAATGTCTACAATCCACATTCTTTAAAAATATCATTAGACATCTCTAGACATTGATATAATATCATTGAAAGGACTTTTGCATTTCTTTAGACTACAATACCCCTAAAGCTTTACGGCCCATTTAGGTATTTTTCACAAGAAAAAACCGTCCATCTCTAGACATTGATATAATATCATTGAAAGGACTTTTGCATTTCTTTAAACTACAATACCCCTAAAGCTTTACGGCCCATTTAGGTATTTTTCACAAGAAAAAACCGTCATTTTGGTTCATTCATTTCCTTTCAAGTACGTGGTGTGACGAACAATTATTTGCCACATACTTTGACAACTTCTCTTGAGGAAATACAACATAAATGAACCAAATAATTGCCACATACTTCGACAACTTCTCTTAGGAAAATGCAACAAAATAAATGAACCAAATATAGCCGAAGTGGTAGTTCTCTTTCTCATGAAAAAACATAAATAAATAATACTATAGCATAAGGATTTTTGTAAAAAAAAAGTTTCCAAATGTGCAAAAGTGCTTCCAACAATATTATATCAATGACGATTGGTGATATTTTTAAAGAATAGAGATAACAAATGATACAAGTGTAATGTCCAAACACTAAAAATGTAATTCTCTCTATCATTTGCTCAAATATGGGGTTTTGAAAACCACAAAACAATTAATAGTGGAATAGCTTAACTGGGAATTAGGCCAAATTAGCATTGAGAAATGATATAAGAAACAATAATAATAATGGTAGGGAACCAAAACGTTGCTTAGAAAGACAGTAACTTGTGAGTTGGCATTTCTTCTTAAAGAAAAGAAAATTTGTTAAAATGACAGCCCATCCACATGCATCCTTGCTTATTATCCCATATATCTACCATTGAGAATCATCTCTTTCTTCATTCAATTTCAACTCCCATCTCTATCTTCAACACCAGGTATTCTCTCTCCCTCTCTTGTGTGTGTGTGTGTTTGCCTAGATTCTTGCAATCTATGTAGATTAGTGTGAGCAAGAATCTTAATCAGATCTAATATGAAAGCAATCTATATGCAGGAAACTAGGATGGCTACGGACGGGCCGAGCTGGGCAGATCAATGGGGCGAGGGAGGGTTTGGTGCTATGGCAGAGGAGGACACCAAAGGCAACAAGGAGACTGCAGCTGAAAAGAAGACGGGTGGGTTCGGGAAGGCCAAAGCAGCGGCACTCAAGGTCAAGAACAGCACATCCATGAGCATCAAGTGGGTGAAAAATAAATGCCAAAAGAAAACCTCCAACACATGAACACAAACACACCTATGTATGCCGCAAATGAAATTGGATTTCCCAAATCATGTAATGCAACTTTAGACTATGAAGCTATTCGAGTAGATGGCACAATCCATACATTTTCACCTTCATTTGTGATCAATCAAGACTCTTGAAATTTGCATAATAATGATGATATGAACAGAGATTTATTAGCCAAGTTATTGTGCAAGTAAGTTTCTAATGGAAGGTAGCAGGCAAAAGTAATGAACCGGAGAGAAATGTACAATTGAAATGCTAGCTAAAGAAATTGATGGTCACTGGCCTTTGTAAAAGCCAAACGTGTTCTCGCCGCTATAAGTCATGTAGAGAAACCCGTCTTCATCCTTGTACTCGTCATAGATTGCAGACAACAATGAAGCTAACAACCAAAGCACATTGTAAGTTATAAGTGAACAACAAATATGAATAGGCAGTGAATCGTAAGGAGCTAGCCCACTCACCAGTCGGAGGCAGTACATCGTTGACAAATATGAAGATAGCTTTCTCAGCACTCAGTTTGATCCTCTTCCGAACCACATAAACAAACTGTCCCACGGTCAGATCAGCAGGAACCAGATATCTGTAATTCATAGGAAGTGATGATGCATTCTAGTAAAAAATTCATTAGTTGCTTAACTTAACAGCGACAAATTAAGGTTTCGTTGCAACCTTAGGAAGATAAGTATAAGTTAAAAAACATGCATTCAACCACTATCTATCACTAAATGGAAAAAACACACGTGCAAGATGATCTCAGTTAGGTAACTAAGCCTTATCCGAATATATTAGAGAAAGCCCTACTGATTACAGTGGTTCGTCTTCTTCTTCTTGATCTTCCTTTATTTTTATTTTTCTGGGTTTTGAGGGGGATTGAGCTTGAGATCTCTCCCTTTACACAGGAGGATCAACACTTGCGTGCCCTCAAAAGGGATTGCTAATCACCGTCTTAATCAACAAGCATCCACAAATTATAGTTTTAATTAAGCTGTAACTAACACATACACATGATAATCACATCATGTTCTACAAAGATAAATATAATGAAAATTAGATTAATGAGCTCTTTACACCACAGTTAAGTTGTTGCACTCACTTCTTTTTATCAATGTCAGGAACATCACTCCTTCCTGCCTTCTCCACAATGACCTAAATGTATAATAACAAAAAGGGAAATAAGAACTGCAAACAATGCATATAATTACACCTCAACTGCGGAATAAATTGTTTAACTCACTGGAATTCTATCTGGATATTTCTCTCTGATGCGACCAGACTCTGCCTGTCTTTTCTCTGCAGTAATGGACACCGAAAAAATGAGAGGTCAGCTACGGATACAGAGATATTCTGATGAAGAGACCAAGCTTGGCAGCAATAATGCTGGACGAGCACAAACGTTATGCATGTAGAAAAATGTAAAACACAAATTATAACAGCTTTAGTCCCAGGAGGCCCTAATAAAATGAATACAGATCGAACCTAATTCGATTCGTACAGTACAAGAGTCAGTACTCACACAGTTAACCGTTTTCTTATAATCAAAGATATAAACAGCAACTAACTAAAAGCTTCAAGAACTCTGATTAAGAAAGTGGTGATGCCCTAGATATTGGGGAATTATGTCAGCCAATTTAGGGGGAGCTTTCAATCTGACTGTACTCTGTGATCATCAGAGTTCAACCAAATTTCTATATTCACATATCAATCATCATACTGCAAGAAATCAAATTCATGTATTCAACCCAAAAAACAAACCAATCACCAATCAGATAGCAACTGCTATTCAAGCAATATACAATCAAACCACAAAGTCAAATAAAAAATAGAAAGAATTAAAAAAAAAAAAAAAACAGTTTTCCCTTTGGGAAAGCTACCAATCAATAAAAGGGGTTACCAAACATTTATCACTACATCAAATTATCATATTACCAAAATCAATACAAAATGCCAAGGTAGAAATTGCATACCCAAAGGGTGCTCTAGTTTGAAAGAACTCTTGGCCATCGCAAGATTCGAATTTTAAATCTCCAACTGCGAATATCAGAAATCGAAACAACAAACACACAAATCAAAGCAGAGTAATTGAAGCTTTAAAGGGTTTTGACTGTATAATTTGGGACGCGTTCGAAACAACGAAAAATAGGGGATATGAATAAAGATAAAGAGGGTTAATGCTTTAAATTAATGCTTATAATTATATTAAGAAGGAAAAAGAATTAGGTGTTTGATTCGTACACGAAATTGGTATCTTAATAAGACAGATTTCATTAATTTTGTAATCAGATTGAACACCTCAAACGTTTGACAAATTTATTCACAAAATAAAATTCATATTTTTCTGAATATTGAAGAAAACGCAAACTAATTTATTCACAAGAATTAAAAAAAAATCCGAATATTGTTGATGTGTAAATTTTGGTAGAATATATAAATTTAATAATGAAAGAACTATAGACATATCTCAACAATTTCTAGTAACTATCTTGTCAATTTCAAAGATTTTTCGGCAAAACATATTTATTCAAAAGTGTTGAAAAATATCCACATATTTATCAAGTATTAATCTTCATTAATACAAACATAAGATTGAGATAAATTGTGGCAATTTTTTTTATTGGTATTTATGAATCACAATTAGTTATCCGAGTTGAAAGTGAGCAACTATGTGAGCAAGTGGTCCACCTTCATTTATACTTCATAGATGCCTCTTTTTCTTTATGATAAGGTCCCAAAATTAAATTTGTTCATTATAATTATCGGCGCCCAATTTAATTCTATCCAAGCCATGTAATGGCTCGCTACACCACCCTCGTCGTCGTCGACAAAGGTCCGTTGTGGCTGGCGCCGCTGTCTTCGCCATCGACATAGGGCAAGGATCAAGACTACACATTATAAGAAGACTTGAATCTTGATGTGTAAATGTGTAGAGATAGACTAAGAGGAGTTAGGTGAGGGACAAGAGGTGGTCACTAAAATCACGTGAAAACAGCCATGGTGTTTAATGTTGGTGTGATGTACGTTGAAAACACAACATAGTTTTAATGGCATATAGCATAGCATGAAGAGAGGGACACTTCCTCAACCAATTATTTCTCTATATTCCTAACCTTCTTTATTCCTACCCATATCAACATCCTCCTAATGCCTCTTCTTTTCTTGTAGTAGTATCTAGTTAATTATTTACTTATCAATGACGTCGAAAACGTCAATTGTCTTGGATTTTAGCCACTAGACATCGTTTAAGGGGCAAAATTGTCATTTTATTAATTTTTAAAAAATTTATTTTAATTTTCAAAATTTTTTATTCATTTTAAACTCATGTAGTTCTCTATCAGTCGGTCGTTCTTGTAGCATGTTTGCATCATACTGCCTTTAAAATACTCACGTGACCTATGTATTACAAAAATGTAGAAATATATATTCGGCTCTCAATATAGTTTACTAAATTTAAGTTCAATTAAAACTGAAGGTTTTCACTTCCGAATAAAGAATGTGTGGTTTAATTTTTTACTTTTTTCAACCTTTTGGGGGTTTTTCAATTTTGTAGCCATTTCCTCCAACAGTATAATGTGAGATTTTAAGGGCATGGGCTACTTGTGGAACACAAAGCTTTATTGTTGGATTTATTTTGTCTCTTGATTCATAATCTAAAGCAAAAGTGAAATGGGAACCCAAGGATTAAACTCGACAATGAGACCCCCCATACTCACGAATGTTAATTGAAACTTCCATTACAAGATTATACTTTTAATCTTGGCAAAAACTCATATATATCCAAATGTATAGTACATCAAGGTTCACCAATTTACTTCACTTTGAATTTATTAATCACATTTATAGATAATTATTTTAACATCAAAACATATCTATAAGTTGAAAACCCTAGTAACTTTAAACAAATGAAAATACAAAAAATTTAAAATAAAATCCAAAAAATATTCAAATGACTATTTCACCCTTAAACGATTCACTAGTGCATTGCGATTTTCGGATCATTCAGACACAATTGACGTTTTCGGCGTTGTATGCAGTAACTGCATATCAAAGTTATACATTTATAATAGGTGAAGATTCCTTTTTGACAGATCATGAAGGTTAAAGTTCAAGGCACATAGGGACAATTTATTGTTGAATTCATGATGAAAGAAATGGTCCATAGAGAAATGAATTAATAGTCCACTGGTATTTATAGTTACAGTTACACCACTCCTAATACGACAATCATTTCACCCAAATAATTCTCGTTTCATAAATACAAAGTAAATAAAAACAAAACGAAGAAACAAGAAAATTCCTCAAAACCAAAATCGACAACGACGGCAGTTATTTATAAACTAGAAAACCACTGCCATGAATTTAATTTCTTCGATTACTTAAAATAAAAAAATGGACATATTTTGAAATTCAAAAAATAATTAATAAAAATTGCAGTTAGTAGTGATGGTGCTAACACGCCTTTTCCCCGACCTCATAAATGCAAATTGAAGGCTCCAGATTTGCTGCAGTGACCTTTTTCATGGTTACATAGCTTTTGAGTAAATATACTCTCCTTTTTGTTGTTGGGTTGTTGGCAAATTCAATGCCTCCGATCCCCCTCTCTCTCTTATTTATATATCTCCCCTTGCATTACTCCTCCTTCACTAACCATCTTCTTCCTCTCTTATCTTGCAATTGATAGAGAGTGGTATACTACGAGATATTGGTGCGGTTCAATTTGAAAGCCGCGCTCAGTGGGCTTAGAGCCCGGTTATCTGATTGAGCCGTGCCAATATCACGTATGCCTTTCCTTCCATGCAAAAGGTAACTCTTTGTTTTGCAAATTTAGGTATACATACATATATAGATAAATATGCTAGTATTTTTCTGTTTGCATTTACCATACAAATCTGTACTTGGACATGTTCTGTTAATGTTGTTTCATATGAAATGGATTAGGGTTTGTCCACATTTGGACATTAGTTTTGTTAGGATATGTTTGAGTCCTAGCTAGACCATTTTAGACTAGGCAGATTCATAATCACAATGCATGGTAGCTCAAGAAAAGTAATACTCCTATCTCAAATGGAAGAAGAAAAAGAAGAAGAAGAGAAGAATTGCATTTAGTGATCTCTACCTAAAGTATTGCAACTTTATTGACCAAGTGCTTGTGGTAGGTGCAAGACTCCTACTTTTTGGTATCGTCATTAATGCTATTTCAAAAGAGCAAACAACAGCTTCCAACTTGGGTCACATTTCATTCTCTCTCTTGCAATCATGGTTTAGAGTGAGAGTAATTTGTAGTTAATAAGTTTATTATTTGGTTTACTATGTAATATTCTGTTAACTGTTAAGTGATGTGTGTGTATTAGATGGATTTTTTTTCGAAATAATTAGATATATAGTGTATAAGATTATATTTGAATAGTATTTGTTCATATGTTTAACCATGGAGTGATGAGTAACTTATCAAGTGGGCTGGGCTGGCTGGGCCAGGCCAGCTCGGCCCATCATTGAAAATGGTGTAGCAATATTCCACTTGTAGAGTTGTCTAAAAACTAGTAATTGATCTTTTATTGAAGTTTTAATCATGAGCTTGTTCGGTTTGAAAGATTATATCTCATGATTGAATATGTATTATGTTTGGTTCATGAGATTGAATCTTACAACTTAATCCTAGATGGATACATATGATAATGAGTCATAGCTACCCCTCCAACTAAAATAATCTCATAACTTAATCTTAGATGGATAATCATATGATAATGAATCATAGCCATCCCTCCAACTAAAATAATCTCACAACTTAATCCTAGATGGATAATCGTATGATAATGAGTCATAGCAACCGAATGACACCATAGTAAATGAAAAGGGGATTAATCAGTTATAACTATGAGTTATAGCAACCGAATTTATTAATCACATTTATAGCACTCCAATTTAATTTAGTGGAATTGCAAACGAAATGCAATTGTTTTTTTTATACAATTTAAACCAGATTGTTTTATTTTTCTTGAAAAGTAGGAGTAGAAAATATCTCATTAACGAAGTAAATCATAATGTATAGAGTGAATTACAAAAATGGTCCCTGGACTATGGGTTTATCTCGCCCATAGTCCTTGGACTTTAAAAATATCGTCAGGCATCCCTGGACTAAGGGTTTATTTCAAAAACGGTCCTAGAGCACTGTTTTCAGAAGAAAATGCCCTTTTTAGGGCTTGGGCAATTTGGACATTTCAAATTTTTTTACTGTGTATGAAGTCAGAACATCATTTATTTTTTGCAGGTGGTGTCATGATTGTTTTATCTCTCTCTCTTGCCTCTCCTCTAAATATGACCCAATTCTCTCTCCTATCTCACTTGTTTCCTTCTTCTTCTTCCTCTTGTGTCAACCATTCTCTCCGTAAAATCGCGATTCTTCTTCTTCTTGTTCCTGCTTCTCTCCACAACATCAAGCTTGTCTTCATGTCTTCACATTCCGTTAAAAATTCGGCTGATGGGGTAGGAGTGAATGGTTGTAGGTGGCTCTGGTTTGAGTACGAAAATTGTATGTGCCGGCAAAGAGCGATTCTCAAAATCGTTGTCGACACAAGAAAGCAATCAAATGGAATGTTGTATTTCGTTTGCGAGAAAAAGGGCAAGGTTGGAGGCTGCGATTATTTTCGTTGGTGTCATCCCAAGTCTGTGTATTTTGAAGGCTGCAATTACTTGGTTGGAAACAATGGGCGTGAAGACGAAGTCGGAGGAGAAGAAGAAGTTGATTCTGAAATATATCGAAAACGGTGTCAAGGTGGAAGTAAAGCGAAAGACTGTATTTTGGTGTTATCGTTGTTAGTTTCGTTTGTAGCCATTTTGGTGAGTTTCATGAAGTAGGTTTTGACTAATATATTGCAGTGTGTGGGGGAAAATTTGGGTGAAGAAACATTTTGTGAGGAAGAACTGTAATTTAAAGTGTGCGTGATGTTGGGAAAAAAATTTGAAGTGTTTAAATCGATGTAACTTGTTTTGATTGAATTATGTGTTCTAAGTATGATTTTTTCCAAAGTTACAAGTTTTAGACTTTAGTTTTAGTTGTAGTTTTAGGTTTAGTTTTAGTTTTAATTTTAGTTTTAGTTTTAGTTGTTGTGATTTGTGATCATGGCCGAAAATGGGTATTCTTCGATGGGTAATGACTACATACGAGGGTATCCAGTTAGGAGTACTATATTACAGTGGTAATTATACGGCTAAATCAACACAAACAAATATCAAAATTGGCATACAAATGTGGTTCATAAAATAATATCAAAAGTGGTATACGCATGAGTAAAATAATATCATAGTTGGTCCTCATTAGTACAAATTATATATCAGATGCGGTACAACTGTACTATACGCATGTGTAAAATAATATCAAATATGATACTCGATACTTCAAAAACTAATATCATTTCACGTTTTAATAAATATCAGATTTAGTCCCTTAGTATTGGGCATGGTTTTGACATTTCAAAATTGAAATTTTTTCAATCAGTCAGCATCATCCGGATTTGCATGTACTTTCATATATACACATATAAAATAGAGGAAATGGGGTGTTGACACGTAATGAGAGAGAGGAAAATTTGAGTGACTTTTGAGAGACCCTTCCAACTTCCCACCATTTTCTACAGTTTATCTTCCTTCCCTCACACCAACCCTCCATTTTCCCTCTCATTTTCCTCTCACCTGATTCGAACATTTGCATTTTTCGACTCTAACTCCTCTTTGTCGCTAATAGGCGGTTTCCACTCTCCAAAAGTTGTTTCGCCGGCCACAATCAGCGACCGTGATGCCGCCGAAAAAAAGGGGACGAAAGAAGAAGACCGGTGATGATGATGATGGTGCTGGGTCAAGTCGAAAAACGCCGACAAATGATGGTGCTGAGTCGAGTCAAAATACAAGGAACAATGGTGATACTGGCCCTAGCCGTCCTCGGGTGATAATAGACCTTGAGGAAGAGACATGGAAACTCCGTGGTATAAATATTTCTATCTTCCACCCGGAGCTTGAATATGGTACGCCTTTTGTCCCGTAACATTGTTCGGCTATGTACTTGATTATAAATTTGTAATCATGTAATGTTGAGGTTAGGGTTTTGTGGAAATTTATGTATTTTATGCACCTCAAAAAAGGTAGTAATATCCGAAATTAATGGGTTTTGTTGGTTTGCTTGACTTTGAATAAAGAGTAGGCCCGATTGTTTTACGATTGCGCTTCACCACCATGGTGTGTTCCACGCAGGAGATTACATTACGAGAAGGTTAAAATACATTGACTATGTGAGCATACTGCAGTTTAACTGTTTGAATTGTCAAGTATGATGGTCAGAGTTGGATATCCAAGACACGCTATATGTGAGTCTTATTACTGTCATCCCCAGTTCAATGATGGATGTGTGGGTATTCAAATTGGGCATCCTTCTGAACCGCTCATCGAAGATGAACAAGCATCTCGATAGCTTGGTGCAAGCACGTGAGGGATGGAAGGCGAAAAAAAAGGAAGAAGAAAGCATTATAAAAAATTTGATGGATGAATTTGCTGTGGTTCAGGTATCATATTTAGTGTTATATTTGGTTGTATTATAACTGTAATAACTACCATATCTAAATGTGGACATTACCTTGTAGGATGATGTTGGTGATGTTAATGTTGGTGATGCAATGGAGGAAGATGATGATGCTGTTGTAAATGAGGTATTAAATGTGTTTTATTTCTCCATATAAGTGTTCATGGAATGTATTATTTTTCAAAGTTTGTTTTCATTGTAAAATCAACTCCATACTCCCTCCGTTCCATAGTAATGAAGACGTTTCTTTTCGGCACGGAGATTAAGAAAAATTGTGTTAGGTGAGTTAAATAAATGGAGAATAAAGTGGAAAATGAAAAAAGTAGAGAGATAGAGAGAGAAAAAAGTAAGAGAGAGTAAAGCAGGTGTGGAAAAATGTGTTGACTTTTACTAAAAAGAGAAATGACTCTATTACTATGGAACGTACCAAAATGACAAAATGACTCTATTACTATGGAACGGAGGGAGTGTAAGTTAACTGCATACTTATTGGCTTATTGTTATGCATGTTGTAGGTTGACAAAGCCCATGGGGTAGGAGGATTACAAGGACACGTAGACCATGCAGTTGGACAAGCAGATATAGCACAAGCGCATGTTGATGAGGTATTGTGATTAATATTGAGATATTTTAGTTGGTTGAGGTACTGAACTTGTATGTATTAGTCTTCATGCAAATCTATTTTCATATTATATTTTGATATTATGTACTCTTGGTTTTGAGGAGGAGATTGATGTGGATTATGGTTGCATTTGTTGACTTTGCAGCCAACGAAAGCAGTTGAACAAGCTGTTGAAGTTCAAACTTCATCTTATTTAGATGTGTCTCATGTTGATGAGGTACTATCATTGATATTTAGATTTAATTTTTGGTTTGAATTAATGTTACATTATGGTTGCATAGTTACTAATTTGGCTTTTATTTTGTGGTGGTATGCGTGGTGTAGGTTTATAAAGTGGTTGGAATAGGAGAATTACAAGATGAAGTTGCTGAGATAAAATCTAATGAAGGCCAATGTAATGTTGAAGAGGTAATGCTACTGCCTCTGTCATGGAATTATCCTAATTTACTACATGCAGACTGTTTTTTATATTAGTTTTCATGCATACTATATTGGTTTTGATATTATGTTTTGTTGCTATGCATTTTGAAGGTTGAGAAAGTGGTTGGAGTGGGAGCACAATATCAGGTTGGAACTTCCAATGGAGATGAGGTTCAGGTTGGAGATGCGATTGAAGCTCAATGTCATGTTCAAGAGGTACTTTCAATGATATTTGTTTGTTCTGTTTGTGAATCAATGACTTTGTATTTATTTAGGTATTAGTTTTATGCGTTTTGGTTTTATGCATGTAGCCAACTAAAGCAGTTACACAATCTGATGAAGTTCAAATTGCATCTGATATAGATGTGTCTCTTGTTGATAAGGTATTCATTTTGATATTCAGATTTAATTTTGGATTGAATTGAATAGTGGTGTATGCATGTTGTAGTGGGAGCACTACAAGATGATGTTGGACCATCGGTTGGAGATGAGGTTCAGGTTGCATCTCAGGATGCCCAACCTAATGTTGATGAGGTACTGTTAATGTCATGTGATTGATATTGATTTTTTTGTTTGATTCGTTTCACATTGATTGTGTATTCATTTTGATATTAGTTTTAATGCATAGCATATTGGATTTGATAAGATATTATGTTGGTGTTGAGAAGGAAGAAAGGATATTGATGTGGTAATACATTGACTTTGCAGCTAACTGAAGTAGTTGAACAAGCACCTCAACCAGAATCAATAGCATATGTTATTATGCACAAACAGATCATGATGTGTACAGGCCAATTATGGATGGTTTGGAAGATTACGTGCCATTTAAAACACACTCAAATGGGCTGTTTGTGCCAGGCTTTGTTGAAGCAGTTGCTGTGTTTGAGGAGTACCTTGTTCGGTTGGCTGAGGTTGAGGATATACTGAATCTAGGAGAAACCAGAACGGGGCCTGAGGAGGAACAACATTTCCACCAGTGGTGGAGGAGGTGAACACAGATGAAAATCAGGGAGGAGAAAACACAAATGGTGCTGAGGGTGCTGAGGATGTGAACACTGGAGGAACAAGAATTGCACCTGAGGAGGATGTCAACATAAACTTGCAACACGGCCAGGTCGAGGACGACGATGACGACGTAGACTTAGGCGACTGCCCTCTGCACAACGAGGGTTTTGATGTGCATACTGATAATGAATGCGAAGACTTCGATCAGTTCATATCTCTGGCAAGCATGTGTCGAGATGAGCAAATGTTTGCGTCTTTTTTCGAAGAAATGACCACGCACCGCCAGGAGAGAGCAGCAACAGGCCGCAGCTAAAGCTTCTGCCACAACCGCATCGGGATCTACCTCGAAGACTACCAAACGCCGCAAATTCTCTCCTGTGGTAGATACTCCCAATCATGAAGCCCAACGGATGGCTGAAGATGCTGACATGCTAGCTGACATATCGAATGCTGAGGTGAGAGATGTTGCTTCAGACGATGAAACACCTATGCGTAGTCCTGTGGTGAAACAACCGTTCATACCCACTGATCAGTTGCCACACTTTAGCCCTGGACATATCTTCGGCAGCCAAGACTTCTTTAGAGAGGTCCTTCGACAGTATGGCGTGATGTCGAAGAGGCCCGTTCGTATCAAAGTGAATGATGATACAAGATTGAGAGCTATGTGCGATGGGGCTGATGGTGAGTGCACTTGGTTTATGGTGAGTGCACTTGGTTTGTGTACATGCATAAGGATAAAAATGGAGACTACGTGGTGCAAACCGTGAACAGGGAGCATATTCACACATGTTCAGAGGCTCAAGAAAATAAATGGATCACGGCTAAGTGGTTGGGCAAACAGTTCACTGAGAAGATAAAAGCAAATCCGGAAATCCCATTGGTTGCAATCAGACAATGTGTAGACGAGCAGTTTGGTTCCAGAATTAGTCGTATGAAGGCATACAGGGCTAAGGGACACGTACTCGAAGGCATCTTTGGGAGCATCGACAAGCAATACAAGAAGCTCTTCTACTACAAGAATGAGCTGCTTCGAACGCATCCCGACTCAACTGTTCAGATACATTATGAGAACCATAGACGTACACCGAGCTCAAGTCCAAGGTTCCTCAGAATATATATTTTCCTAGGGCCACTAAAGATCGGATGGACACGGTTTTGTAGACCTATCATCTTCCTTGACACATGTTTTTTGCGGGGGACGTATAAGGGACAAATATTGACTGCCATCGGGATCGATCACAGGTGGTGGCCTATAGCTTGGGCTGTTTGTGAAACTGAAAGCTACGAGCAGTGGAAATGGTTTCTAGACCATTTGGATGAGGACTTGCAGCTATCTGAAAACGACCCTCGATATGTATTCATGTCTGATCAGCAGAAGGTTAGTATTGCACTTGGAAATTTTTTCATATCATATTATTACTTGTTATGTAACAACTTCTATTTTTTTATGGACAGGGATTGTCGAAGATAATTGCTGAAAAGTATCCGCAGAGTGAGCACAGGTTCTGTGTACAACATATGTACAACAACTTTAAGAAGCGCTTCTCAGGTAAAGAGTTGAAGAAAAGGATGTGGCAAATATCTGAAAGCACGACTATGGAGGTTTTCGAGCACGACTATGGAGGTTTTCGAGCAGAGATTGGATGAACTTCGGGTGTACAACCAGGCTGCCTATGAGCATTTGGTGGGTGTGGCACCAAAAGAAAAATGGGTCAAGGCGTACTTCTCTTGTCATGCAAAATGTGATACACAGGTAAACAAGTTTGAAGTAGTATAACACATGTTTAAAGTATATATAACTGTTTTGGGTTGTGATTAATATCTACCATCGTCTAATGTGGACATTATTGTGCAGCTGAACAATATGTGTGAGACGTTTAATGCAAAGATCGCCGAGGCACGTGAAAAACTTATTCTGGCGTTGTTGGAGGAAATTCGAACAAAACAATTGGAGCGTATCCAGATTAGGGGTCAGTGGGTGAAGCACTACAACTATCCCGTACCACCAGTCATAAAAGAGATCCTTGATAATGCGGCATCCAACTCTACTTCATGGAGGAGGAATGGGGAAAATGAGTACCAAGTCTCTGGGCCTGCTGGTCAGTTTGTGGTGAACATGCTCAATAGGACATGCACATGTAGACTTTGGCAAATCAGTGGCCTCCCTTGCGTGCACGCTACAGTATCTATACTCAGGTGTAAGCACCCTCTGACTGATTATGTATCACCACTTTACTTGAGGGCTAGTATGGCGGCACTATATGAGCATGTGTTATACCCTGTCAGTTGTATGGAAAACTGGTCAAGGTCTTCGGAGGTTAGTTTTGAGCTAGACCCTCCCAACACCAAAAGGCAACGTGGCCGCCCAAGGAAACTGATGAGAGAACAGCCTCAGGTAACACATCTTTGTTCAGATTATATGTATCATATGTGGTGTTCGTCATTCACTAAGAATGCAAGTATGATTTGATGATAGGTACGTCTTTACGAGAATGGAGTTGAATCGTTGCAGCGAACTGCAGTGCTCTCATGTGGTAGGTGTGGTCAAATTGGACACAATAGGCGGACTTGTCAGAATGACCCTTCAGTACCGAACAGCCAACGCAACCAAGCAAGCGGTTATGGGAGTCAAGAGCATGACGCGCAGAGGGACCGACCGCCTTGCCCACCTATGGAGAGAACGGCTGGGCCGAGCCGTGCTGCTTCGTCATCAAACCATGTTCGGAAAGCTCAGAGATGTGGTCGTCGGAAGACGGCTGATTAAATTGAATTGACCTCCAATATGAAACTGTGTTTTTTGTGAATGTCATTGCAAATCACTAAACTTTATTGTTTTTTGTTGTAATTAGTAAATCACATACAGTCTGTGTGTCTACCCTTTACTACTTGGGTTTCTACTCTTTTTTGTTTATTTTTGCCCATGGACTATACTAGTAAAGGGATATGCAGATTGATGATGATTTTGGTATGCATTTATGTATGATTGCATACAAGGCAGGAGTACCTTATATATGTACTAAAAAATTCTACTTGATCTGTTTTTATTTTGTGGTATCCACTGCCTCTCACATCTAAGGTGACTTTTAGTATGATATTATTTTGTGTCGTTCTTTTTGCCTTCAACTATGATCGATATTACTATTAGTACACAAGGGTTAAGGTTTACATTTGATATTAGTGTCGCATGACATTTGATATTAATTATCAGTACCAAATTTGATATTATTTTCATATACTACACCTAAAATTATTTACCTATCTTTAGGTATCAGATCAGGGGTTAAAACGCATTGGATTCATCTATCTTCCAACTTCCAACTTCCAACTAACTCATTTAATTATACACAATCAACCAGTTTAAAAACCCCAACCAAATACATCACCTCAATACAACACAATGGAGACTACCACAAATCCAGCACAAGTCGTTGGTGGAAAATTGTCTGAGGTAAAGTTGAGATGTATCTTTGCAAGATTAAAGTGAGCCCAAAATGCAAATGATACGAAGCCGACACCATCCAAAACTGAGTTTCGTTTCTCAGCACTGGTCTCAGAAACTGCCGCCAATGTCACGGTTGTCTCAAGCTTATCTATGACAGCGACGTCGAACAATCAACAGCCATTCGAATGGGCAATGGAATGGGAACAATGGGTGGAAGATGTCGAAGAAGATCCATTCGAGTAGATGTCCAACAAGACGGTCATTTAAGTAGGATTTCCATCATGATCCTACCACACGTAGATCTCCTTAGTCGTACCCACTGTAGTATTACGATTAGTTTTATTTTCTAGATTTCGTGTACTACCACACGTCAGACCTGTCGAATGAAAATTTATATGCCCATTTTCATAATTCTACTTCCGACAACACTATTTTCAAAGTGCATCAAATAAATTTTCAAACCAAAAATTCACTACAACATCACAAACTTCAAATCAAATAGACTCCAATCAAAATTTCCCCCAATAATCACGTACTGCAATGATGTAGTTATCACAAATTCAGGGAAACCCAGCAAATCAAAGAAATCAAGTTCACCCACCTTCGCAACATTTCTCGCAACATTTCTTCTTACCGTAAACATTTGCAGAGGATATGAGAGGAAGAAGAAGAGTAGAGAAGAGAGAGGAGAGAAGGTGTAAGAGAGATGAGAGGCAAGAGAGAGAGATAAAACAATCATGACACCACCTGTAAAAAATAAATGATGTTCTGACTTCATACACAGTAAAAAATTTGAAATGTCCAAATTGCTCAAGACCTAAAAAGGGCATTTTCGTCTGAAAACAGTGCCCATGGACCGTTTTTTAAATAAACCCTTAGTCCAGAGATGCCTGACGATATTTTTAAAGTCCAGGGACTATGGGCGAGATAAACCCATAGTCCAAGGACCATTTTTGTAGTTCACTCTAATGTATAATATCCAAAGGACCAAACTCATATCACAAAATTAATTTCATGTTCTATATATTACTCACTCCGTTCACAATTTAAAGTCTCACTTTGACTTGGTACGAGTTTCAAGAAATGTGAAGGAAAGTGATGGAAAAAGATAATGAAATGTAGGTCCCACTTTTATATAATATTAGTTTTATAATAAAATGTGAGTGTAAGAATTTAGTGGAGTATGGGGTCCACTACCTAAAATGAAAAAATAAACGGGACTTTAATTTTGTGGACGTCCCAAAATAACAAATTGAGATATTATTTTCGTGGACGGAGGGAGTACCTTTATTTGCACAATTAGCATTGAAAGAGTATAATATGGCCGTCTAAAAATTATATATTATAATAACTATTTATTGATCGATCTAATTAATTGTGATCTATTAATTGTTATAAGGCAAATAGAAATAAAAATGAAATTAGAAACTTCGTCTCTAAATAAGGATATATGGTCTCTAATTGAAATGTATAAAGAATTCCATTCCTATACACCCAAACATAACCGAATATATAATAAACATAATTATTTTCTCTGATTAATTTAATCTTTATATTAATAATTGTAAATAGTAATATTTATAAATTGAATATATGTGGTTAAGTTATATGTGTGTGGTTAAGTTATGACTATTTTGGCAGATATTTTGTATGACCCTACACAGAAATGCTAATATGGTACTCCCTCCGTTCCCTCATATGCTAAGCATATGAACAAAAATTTAGACTTTGATAAAAACCCAAGGGAAAAAAACACCTTGAGTGTGTGCGATTTACACACACTGATTTCCGATTACTGTTTCATTGGAGCAAGGGGGAGGGTTTTTGACCGGGAGCTTCCTTAGCCCTCGGTTAGGGGCGATGGAGGATGAGGCGGATGGGGAATCTGGGGAGAACATGGCAAGGAGAGAGGAGGAGAAGACCGAACCTCCTATGCTAGTGTCAGCTGCCCGGAGAATTGGGAGACGGCGGATGAAATGCCCAAAATCGCTGTCTCCTCGGCTCAGATTGGCAGATATGAAGCGAGGAGGGCTTCGGGGGAGTAAGGGATCGTCGACGGAGGTTGTAGGAGTAGAGCTTGGAGTGTCAGGGGTTAGGAGATCTTCCAAGCGGAACAAATCTCGCTTAATTTCTGCTTCGAAAGCCGAAATCCGTTGCGATTGTTTGGAACTGACGATGGGGGAGGATGGGGAAAGCGTAGGTAACTCTCGTGGAATTCCGGAGAATATGGAGGTGTTTGGGGAAGGGATTTGTGCTCAGGGGCAAGGGGGAATGTCTGGTGGTGAAGGGCTAGGGCGAGTTTGGAAGGAGTCTTCTGAAGGAGATAACGGGGGAGGATCTGGAGAGGGTGTTCTGGTTGAGATCGCTGCAGGGAAGGTGCTTGAGATTTTGCCTCAAGGAGGAAAAACTGATGAGAGTATGATTGAGGACATGTCTGTACCACGGCTGGAGAGTGGAGATGGTGTGATTATGGCAGGGATGAATGAGGCTCTGTTAGTGGCTTCAAATGAGACACCCCTGGAGCTGGTAGAAGTTGACAATGCTTTGGATCTGTGTGAAGCACAACCGTTACAGTGTATGGATTTCCTAAAAACGGGGGAGTCTATAGGGGTTTGGAGAGGATTAAAAGGTACTGGAATAGATGGCACAAACTGGGCAGAGCCGAGGGAGATAAATCTGCAAGAGAAGCCTGCAGGGGGATTGTTCTTGAATGAAGATTTCCCACCACTAAACAAAGAAAATCTTGACAGGGGGAAAAAGAAGGTTGTGCAGGCTCCGGAGACTCAGCAGGGGAAAGTGGGAATGAAACCTCAGGGTCCAAAAGCTGGTGCAGAGAAGTTAGGAGGCCACCCTTTTACCTTTCATCATGGGACTAAATCTTCAGGTGGGCAAAAGGATTCTTTCTCCGGAATGGGGAAAAAGCAATCTATGGCTGAGGTCTTGAAAGCAGGGGATATGGACCCGTTTACTTTTGAGCCAGATAAGATTAAGAAGATTGGCATTGCAGGAGAAAGTTCGGGATTGCCGTCCATTTACTTCTCTGGAGCTGACACATCCTTTTTAGCCGAGAGGCTTGGATTTGCAGTGGTGGGGAAATTCTCTCACTCGATTCCCTCTTCGCAGCTTATACAAAAAGCTCTGCAGGGGATGAGATTTGTCGGAGAATACAACTGGAGCTACATAAATGCGAAGCACATTCTAGTTCAATTCAAGTTGATCTCTGATTATGCGAAGTTACTTAGTGGACCAAATGGTATGCCGGTTTGGTTCATAGATCGCCACCCTATGAGAGTTTTTAAATGGACACCAGATTTTGATCCTTTTTTTGAGTCCCCGATAGCAGCCATCTGGTGTAATCTCGTCGGATTGCCAATTCACTTGTATGAGAAGTCAGCACTGTTTGCCATTGGAAGCTTGTTGGGCACACCGATTCAAGTAGATCATGCAACCATTACTCAGAAGAGGTTATCCTTTGCAAGGCTTTGCATTAGATTGATATTTCCAGAGCTCCTCCAGAGGAGATAGTGATTGATATTCAAGGACGAGAGGTTCGACAAAGGGTGAAATGGGATAGGATTCCGCATTATTGTCATGATTGTAGACATGTGGGTCACACCACGGTTGCGTGCTACGCTAATGGGAAGAGGGAAAAGCAGGTAAAAAGAGACTATAACAAGCCTATCCCGAGACGGCAGCTCCCGGAGTTCAATACAAAGGAGGACAGTGGCAAACTTAATAGAGGTGAAGGGGAGAAGGAAGTCAGGCAGATGGAAAATGGTGATTTAGGAGAAAAAGTTGTCTCGGCTGGAAAGGAGGGAGCACCCCATCAAACACAATTGGATGTGATGGTTGTTTCTGATGTTGAGGTGGATGGAGGTGGATATCAAAAAGTTGGAAATGGGAGAGGTAGGCAGAGCAGGGGCAGAGGGCGAGGTTTGGGGCGGACGTTTGATCGGGGTAGAGGCAGAGGGAGAACTTATCATGGAGATCCTGTTGGAACCTCGATGGGGTACGTTGCAATGGCTTATGACAGGGGGGCCTGGGATAAAGGGAGAGGGATAGAGGAATCTGTGTTGAATCCAAGATTTTTCAAGATGCTTCCTAATGGGGACTTTGAGACAGAACAATATGAAGATGAGAAGGAATGGGTGTCGGAGGAAGATGATGAGGAGCAAGGGAAGCTTCTAGATAAGAGGGTGGTGGTAATAGAGGAGTCACAACCTCTGTTAGATGATGGTAAGCAGAAGAAGGGGAGGTTCGAGCCTCCAAGTAACATCCCTATGTGATTAATGCTTTTTAACATTATGATTTGGAATGCTCGGGGCGTGGCTAATGCAAGTACGCAGAGCATCATCAAACATATGATTAGAGTTCATCGAATCTCAATTCTGGCAATAATTGAGCCCTTGATACAGCCAAGACCGGAGTTCTTCAGTAGGAGGTTTGGACTCCAATATAAGGGGGTAAACGAGAATGATCAAATCTGGTTTTTTGCGGAGTTGGGTATAGAAGTGGACCAATGGGATGTATCAGAACAAGTCCTACACGCTCGGTTTTCCACTCAGACTCTTCCTATACCATTTCACATCTCGGTGGTATATGGAAAGTGTACTAGGGTGGGAAGGCTACCTTTATGGGATAAACTAAGAGAGCTTGCAGTTAAAATGGAGGGGCTCTCTTGGATGGTGGGAGGAGATTTCAATATTTTTTTATCGGAAGATGAGAGACAGGGAAGCAACAATAACAGAACGAGAGAAATGGTTGAATTTGCAGATGCTATTAATGATTGCCAGTTGCTTGATCTCGGGGCTGACGGCGCGAAGTTTACTTGGGCCAGAGGAGAAATATTTGAGAGGCTAGACAGGGCCTTGATTGGTGATGGATGGTTGGAATTATTTTCGGCATCCAGAGTCTCTAATTTGCCGAGAGTAATGTCGGATCACAGCCCGTTGCTCATACAATGCCAAACTCCAGGGCCCCAGGTTCGAGCGCCTTTTAGATTTCAAAATATGTGGGTGAGACATCACTCTTTTTTGCTTGAGGTTGAGAAGTGTTGGGCAGGGACAACGGGAGAGATAGGCTTGGTCAACTTGCAGCTTAAACTTGGCCGACTAAAGAAGTGTCTGAAAATCTGGAATAAATCAGTTTTTGGTAATGTTTTTGAAAGAGTGAAACATGCTGAGAAAGAAGCACAAGAAGCACTTATGCGCTTTGAGGTGAATCAGACCTCTTCTAACAGGGAAGAAATGAACAAAGCAGCAGCTGATCTTATCTTGAGATTGAAAATGGAAGAGGATTACTGGAGACAAAAGGCGGCTATCCGGTGGTCAGTTGAGGGGGAAAGAAATACAAAATATTTTCAAGGGTGGGTAAAACAGAAGAGGACAAAAGCGAGGATACACTCTATAGAGGATGGGGACCAAGTAAACTTCTTTCAAAATCTGTTGACTTCTGATATTGAACAGCTCCAGGAGCCGGAGTTGGATATCCTAAATTCTATGCCGCCTGAGTTCATCGTGGAGGATTTAGAGAAGATGCCGACAGAGCAGGAGGTTAGGAATATTGTTTTTGGTATCAATCCTGATAGCGCCTCGGGGCCAGACGGTTTCTCCTCTCTTTTTTTTCAAACGTGCTGGGACATTGTGAAGGCGGATGTGCTAGAAGCAGTTATGGATTTTTTCCAGGGAGCAATTTTGCCAAGAGGAATAGCAGCGACTATGATCATTTTGATTCCTAAGAAGAAGAATCCTACTAAATGGACAGAGTATAGACCAATAAGCTTGTGTAATGTGACAAACAAGATTATATCAAAACTCATTGCGACGAGAATGGCGCCGCTACTTCCTATCCTCACTGTTCCAAATCAGAGTGGCTTTATTAAGGGACGTCTTCTCAGCAATAATGTACTCTTAGCAAAAGAAATGTTCTATGAGATATGGAAAAGTAATCCTTCCCCGAACTTGGCACTAAAATTGGATATGGCAAAGGCCTATGATCGTGTCCAATGGCCGTTTTTGTTGAAGGTGTTGAAAAAGATGGGGTTTTCAGATATGTGGCTAGGAATGATAGAGAGATGTGTAAATCCTTGCTGGTTCTCGGTTCTTATTAATGGGTCCCCAGCCGGCTTCTTCAAATCCTCACGTGGTTTAAGGCAAGGGGACCCCCTATCCCCTTCTTTATTTGTTTTGGCAGCGGATTATCTATCAAGACTCTTGGATCGGCTTATTTTAGGACGGAAGGAAATGAGGTTTTGCACAGCTCGATATACGATGGGGGTATCTCACCTTGCTTAAGCGGATGATATTTTCATTTTCACCCAAGCAAGAAGAGCCTCAATCCGGAAACTTAAGAATTGTCTTAAGCACTATATGGCAGTTTCAGGGCAGAAAATTAATGAAGGGAAAAGTTGTTTTTATATTGATGAAAGACACAATGGGTGGGCTCAGGGGGTAATTTCTGCTGGAGGTTTTCAGCAGGGAAATCTACCGTGTACATACCTTGGTGTGCCCATATTTAGGGGGAGGAAGAAGACGAACCTGTTCTTGTTTTTGCGAGACAGAATTTCAGAAAAAATACACAGCTGGTGCCACAAGCACCTTTCTTTTGGGGGCAGGCTTACCTTGATCAAAAGCATTCTAGATGCTATCCCGGTGCACATATTTCAGGTCTTAGAACCAACGAAAGGGGCACTGAAAATGATGGAACAGGTGTTGGCTAGATATTTCTGGGGCTCCAACAATAATCAGGCCAAGACACATTGGATCAAATGGAAGGATGCGTGCCGTCCTACTTCGGAAGGGGGTCTTGGTTTGCGAAGCATGGCTGATACTGTGGAGGCCTCCAGCTTTAAACTCTGGTGGAGATTTAGGGAGAGGAATTCACTATGGGCTGAATACATGCACAAGAAATATTGGACTATTTCGTCTTCCCTTGTGATCTCGCGATCTAGTCGATTTAGTCCTGTCTGGAGAAGGATGTTTAGAGCGGGCCTCAAATGTCAGAATTTTATTAAATGGGTGTTGGGAAATGGGAAGGTGAACTTTTGGGACGATATTTGGGTAAAAGATCATCCGTTATCCTCTTTATGCACGGAGGAGAGGGTTATTGGCTTCGCACGAGTAGAGGATTTCTGGACAGAAACTGGATGGAATGAGCTAGCCCTCTTTAGTCTGGTGGAGGAATGGGGACTACCAATGGAAGTGGCGGAGGAGATCTTATTCATTCCAGTAGATCCGGCTGGGAAAGACGTGGGGAGATGGACTCTGACGCCCCATGGAAACTTCACTGTGGCCTCGGCTTGGGAGCTTGGGAGCTTGTGAGACATAGGGGGGAACCTTTGGATGTTTATGATATTATTTGGAACAAAGGAATTAATCCTACAGTCTCAGTCTTCCTTTGGAGATTACTAGCTAATCGCATCCGGTGGATGCTAAAATACAATGGAGGGGAGTATCTCTTGCCTCTAAGTGTAGATGTTGTACAAAGGCGAATGTTGAAACAAGATTACATCTTTTTGTGAATGGGGAGGCAGCTACGGAGGTCTGGAACCATTTTTCACTTTGGTTTCCACAATCTCCGGCGTTTGGAAGGCAAGGGAACAATTTAGAAGGGCGGCTAAGATGGTGGCAACGACATTTGGGAAGTACTCATAAGAACCATATTTGTACCCTCATTCCGTGTCTTATCTTCTGGTATTTATGGACAGAGAGGAATGGATGCGTACATCGGGAGAAAGTGTTTAAGGTGGAGAATGTGTGCAAACGTGTTATTTTACACTTGAGGAATCTGGTTTTGGCAGGGCATCTTGGCCCGGAACATTGGAGTGGATTTCATGGGTGTGCAGACGAGAAGGGCTAAGACTAGGAGGGTGGAGAAGGTTTTGTGGAAGCCGCCGGACTGGCCGTGGATCAAATTAAATACAGATGGGGCTTTTGGAGGAACCGCAAATATGGCTGGGGGAGGTGGCCTGGTCCGAGACCATTTGGGCAGGTGCTTGGAAGCTTTTTGTTCTCCGTTGGCTGCTGTTACAGGGCTGGAAGCAGAGGTGAAGGCCCTGCTGGAAGGGATATTGATGGCTAAAAACACATGGTAACTGTATTTGGTTGGAGGTGGATGCAGAAATTCTATGCTCGTTACTTGACAAGGGAAAGCTTGGGCCGACTTATCTGAGACATGATATGGTGAAGATCAGAGTTGCGCTTCGGGAGGTGTCGTGGAGGATCTCACATATCCGAAGAGAAGGGAACAAGGCGGCTGACTTCTTGGCAGCTCTCGGGAAAGATAGGCAGTTGATGACGAGGTTTAGAGGAGCTGCGATCCCATCTAGAGTGAGAGCTTTGGCTAGACTAGATCAAATGGGCATGCCTAATTTTAGTTTTGGCTGATTGCTTTTTCTTTTTTTCTGGTTTTGATAGCTAAGTGGGGTTTCGGAGAGAGTAGGAATTTGTAATACTCTTTCTTGATTTTGGGCTTTCCACTTTTGGGTGAGCCGGATTGTTCTAACTTTTTTGACATGATATATATGGGATGAGGGTCCTACTCAACCCTCTACCATGAAGGTGTTCGATGAAAAAAAAAAAAAAAACGGAGGGACTATTAAAATTTTGCTTTGAATTTGACATAAGTAGTATACTTTGATATGAAATAATCGGGTTAATTTCATAAGTGATTACTAAATTATATTAGCTTGTATCAAATTAATTAGTAAATTTTGATTTGTTTCAAATTAAACACTAAACTTTCTACTGAGTTTTAATTCAATTTTCTTATTAGTTTATTCCACATGGCAATTAAAATGCCATCGTAACTTTTTCTATTTAAGTTACTTTAATAACCTATTTGATTATAGTACAATCCCCAAAAAAAGGGTAAGATGATTCCACGCCGAGGAAACATAAACATAATTTTCATGAGAGCAATTTTAGCATTTTCCTTTGCCCACAAAAACAATCCGAAATTTCACTAGAGAGAAGCGACCCTCGGCAGCTCGCCAGCTCCCACATCAATGATCTGAGACAACTGCATATTATTTTTCGATATCTGAAGTTAATCCTTCTTGATTTATTTTCGTTCTTATTGTCTAAAGCTTTGATTTTTTATATTGATCTTGATATTTCTTGATGTCGATGATGCATCTCTATTTAGCTAAATGAAGCTAAACTAATTAGATCTGAGACAGCTACACACAGTTTTTTTTATTATCCTGTCCTTTTAAATTGTTCCATCAATTTTGTCCTTTTATATCTTTAAATAAAAATCAAAATAAAAAAGATATAAATTGTTTCAAGACCTATCGATTTTGATTTACAATATGATAAATCGTTCCACGATTTAGGAACTTTTTTTATTTTTTAGATGATAAATCGTTTCACCGTTTTGGGTCGTTTCACCGGTTTGGGTCGTTTTCACCGGTCTGGGTCGTTTCACCGATTTGGGCGGTCAATGGAGAAAGAGGAAGAAGCCAGTGAAACTTTAAAGGTACACATTTATTAAAATTCAATGCACTATTTTCCTCTTTCTCTAGTGACCATATACTGGACTCGAAATTCGGTAGCCCCAATGGTAATTTAGCAATGGAGTAGGATTTGTCATTTGGACTAACAAGACGAACAATATATTCTTATATAATTGTCACTTATCATGTCAACGCTCTTCATGAAAGAATAATAAGAACAGAGTGGGTGAAATCAATTGGAACCTGAATCAGGCGCGCTATGCGGGTACCATACTCATAGCATTGTGAACGTTCTTCAACCAATTTTTTCCCGCAATTGAAGCACATCTTCAGGTGCTTGCATGAGTTGCTGTAGAGCACATCCATCGGAAACTCACAGTTGAAGCATGATGGTATACCTTCCTATATTGAAACCCGACAGCTTTAGAACTCATTAAAAGATAGAAGGGGCTGAAATCAGTTGAAAGTGCACCACATATCATACTTCAGTCAGGATAGTCTTAGATGAGGGTGAGAGCATCTGTCATCTCATGAACATATCTGAAACCTAGGAAAATTTGTTTTATATATGTCTATGTCTGCTATAGATCCTGCACGTTCATGCATTATATACAATGCACTAAAATTTCGTCATTTACAGTTGACGACTTCCTGATCTTCATTGGCGATGAATCACTAGAGATCGATTCGAAACATGAGGAAGATGGAGAGGTTGCGGGTGAAGTTGAAGAAGATGGAGAGCTCGCAACAGCAACACCACCTGCAGCGACGGATGGTGGTCGGGTTAGGTCGGGTCGACCGACCCCGCCGTCGAGCCATGAGCTGCACTCGACCCCACGGAAGCTCGGATCAACCCCACGAGGCCGATGGTGGACTTAGATGAGCAGCCAGGGCGAGATTTTGAGTATTATCTGAACATAGAATTTTCCCATTTTCTGGAGCAGATAATTTTGGATCAAATTCTTTTATCACACTCATGTACATTGATTCATACAGTATTACATTACATACATAATTGCATCATTTCTCGGCTACATGTAGCACGTATATAGTATTAAGCCATATATATCACTAAAGTACATAGCATAGAGGCAAGGTTTGAAAACACTCATCTTCTAACTTATTCCCAATGTCCTTGGTTATTGAATGAGCAATACTTACAACAACATGAGTATTGAATATTGTTATTCATTAATTTTATAATGTATTTTAAAATCCAAGATCAATTTTTTTATTATTCAGAATAACTAAATCAAAATTTTCCATTCACATCACTTAATCACTTAGGTGTGCTAAAATATAATTCAAGAAATAGAGGATTAAAATAAAGTTTGAAAAAATTGTTGACTAACGAAGCCCAAAGTTTTCCGGAGTGGATCCGCTCATTCATATAATACATCAATTTATACTACACTAATAAAATATCGACATTTGGATATTTTTTAAATTAATAAAATAATAACTACAAGATTAGTTATCATCATATCATACATATAGCCATACACCAATATAATAGCTTACGAATTCTTTAATAAAGGAAATAAACCCTAGAGGTTTCATTTATTCAATTCCCATTAAAATTCATAAAGAGCTTAGCGCCGAACAAGTGTCTGCATTTTTATTCTCAAGTTCAAATAAAGAAGATTTCCAAGTTTTCATTTATTAAGTAAAGCGTAAGTAATTCATTAGATTTGAACTTAGCTTCAATCTGTTATAGTAATTGTTATCCAATTTTTAATGGAAATAGGTGCTTGAATTTGTTTCAATTAAGTTTTATTGTTGTCACGTGAGGTGCTTTGAATTTGAATTTGTTTCAATTAAGTTTTAATTAAGTTTCAATGAGGTGCTTTGAATTTGTTTCAATTTTTAATGGAATGAGGTGCTTTGAAAATGGATTAAATGATCACGTAGAGTAGTAGAAGAGATAGGGATTAAATGGATTTAATGCTGTCAATTTGTTATTTGATTTGAAAGTAGATGAAAAATTATGAGCGTGTGAACGTGTATTTGATAACTAATTTATTTTTTTCTAGTATAATTTGTAGGTATGGAAGAAATCATATCAGATGACCTTACTCCTAAGATAGGGATGGAGTTCGAAATAGAAGTTGAAGCATATGATGCTTATATGAAAATATGCTAAGGCAATAAGTTTTGGAACTCACAAAATGGCCGCTCATAAAGATCTAGTTACGGGCAATATATTGGACATTAGTTTTTGTTGTTGCAGAGAAGGTTTTAGAACAACAAACAATTGAGGCGTTACAGTTAAAAAATCCCCATCCTGAAATTAGGTGTGGGTGTAAGGCTACGATGAAAGTCTATTGCAGATATGGTGGAAAGTTTCTCATTGTGAAGTTCATGGAAGAGCACAATCATGAATTGTGTGATCCAGAAAAATCTTACATGTTTAGATGTTTTAGACAAATGTCTAATATTCAACAAACTCAAATTGATGTGGCTCAAAGTTGTGGATTGCATCCAAAGAAAATTATAGATGTAATGGCAAAAGAAGTCGGCGGAATTCAACATCTTGGTTTTACTCATATTGATTTAAAGAATTATTTGAGAACAAAGAGGACTTTGGAAATCAAGCAAGGCGATAGTGGAGGTGTTTTACAATATTTACAAAGGATGATTAGTGATGATCCACACTTTTGCTATGCAATACAGTTGGACGTGGAAGATCTGATTACAAATATATTTTGGACAGATGGTAGAATGATACAAGATTTTGGTCATTTTGGTGATGTCGTTTGCTTTGATACAACATACTAAAAACATCGAGATGGAAGACCAATCGCCCTGTTCGTTGGTGTAAATCATCATAAACAAACAAATGTGTTTGGTGCAGCATTATTGTATGATGAAACGATTGAAACCTTTGAATGGTTGTTTGCTGCATTTGAAATTGCCATGATGGGAAAGAGACCAAAAACCATCTTAACAGATCAAGATCAAGGAATGAGTGTTGCTTTAGCTTCCAAGTGGCCATCAACTTACCATCACTTATGTGTTTGGCATATTTTTCAAAATGCAGTCATTCATCTCTCAAGCGTTTTTTCGAGTTTCAAGAACACATTTGCAGCTTATTTTAGTAGTTGTATATACGACTATGAAGAAGAGTCAGAATTCCTTGATGCATGGAACAAAGTGATAGAGAAATATGACTTGAAAGATAATCAGTGGTTGGCAAGACTGTTTTCTCTAAGGAAAAAAAATGGGCATTGGTTTATGGAAGAAGTACTTTTTGTGCAGATATCATTACAACTCAACGGAGTGAGTGCATGAATGTTGTTGTGAAGCATTATGTAAGTTACAAAAACAATATTGTTGAGGTGTTCCATCATTTTCACAGGTTGATAGATGATCGCCGTGAGAAGGAATCAACAGAAGATTTCAAAAATGCTCAAAGTTCTCCTACTATGACATTTCCATTGGAAATATTAAAGCATGTTTCTGCCGTATATACACATAAGATGTTTGCATTGTTTAACGAGGAGTTGAGAAAGGCATTTGAAAGCAAGATCGAGAGTGGGGATGAACTTGGAAGTTCAAGAATATATAAGGTCAAGCCATTTCATCGAACTAAAGAGCATATAGTCACATATGATTCTATTGGAGGTTCTATTTCTTGCAGTTGTAGAAAGTTTGAATTCTCAGGTATTTTATGATCACAGAGTTTAAAAGTCTTAACGTTTATGAATATGGATTATGGACCGAATACTTGACGAATATATCTTGAAGGGTGGACCAAACATGCGAAGAATGGTATGACAGGAGGTTGTGATGAAGGGGTTATTGTTGATGAAAAATTAAAAAAGAAGCAACAATATAAAGAGTTATGTAACTCATTCATGCAGTTGGCCGTAAAAGCAGTTGAGAGTGAAGATGGTTATACTTATGCTAGTGATTGTCTTCTGAAAATGGGAAACAACATTGATGGAATGATAGGAAAGGCAAATAATGTGGTAGTTGAGGCAAATAAGGTTGGAGATGTTGCAACTATTGCAATTGATAGTGATGCCAACGAAAGTCAAATCAAAGGCTTGAAACCTAAAGGACCCTACAAATCAAGTAAGGGACCAAAGAATGCTTTGGAACAGGATATTAGGAAAAAACGGAAACCAAAAGCAACAAAGAGTGGTTTAGAACAAGCTTCTACAACACAGGAATATGAAGGGACTACTACACTCATTAATGATGAGTACTGGAACTTGACGTACACTGCTCTTGATCCTCCAAGTACATCATAATTTAATGGTGTGCACTATGTTATCCGAAGATAGTGTCTCTACTCTCCACAGCTTTATCCCCTCCTTTTTTCTTCTGTTTTCTTAAACTTTTTTTTGGTCCGCAGTTATCTCTGATTAATTTACGTTTACAACTATGTATTTATTTACTTGATTTCTTGACTTATTTCAAATTTATTGGTATTATGTATTTTTTTCTTCCTTCTAATTCTTTAAGTTAAGTGTGAGCAAAGAAATCTAGTCTTAAAGTTAGCTCATAGCATTTTGGGGCACTGCAAATTGTGGAGGTCTTGTTTGCCCTTTAAATTGCCAAATCGATTCCTCTTGAATTTCCATCTCAGCACTATCTGCTGTCAATTCTTTTGATTCTTTGTGTTATTATATGAATTAATTGACTTTAAATGAGTGATAAATAACAAAGTAAAGTGGAATTTCAAGAAGGTGGTGTTTGTGTTCTGGTTGATCAGAAAATGAGCAGCTCGAAAATTTGCATTCATGACTTGTAGTTAATATGTTGTTTCTCCTCCAACAAAATGGAATTGGAAGTGTGATTATCCGTTTATTTATTGGTTTGATTAACTAAAATGTTGGTGTATGAGGATATGTATGATGATAATTAATCATTTAGTCTATTAATTTGTTAACTTAAAAAATATCCACATGTCATTATTTTATTAGTGTAATATAAAATGGTGCATTATATGAATGAGCTCCGAAACTCCTAATCTAAATTATGAATCCTTAAACCAAGTTGAAGAGCAACCAATTTTTTCTCTTTCGTTCCTTAACAAAATCAAATTACCAAGACCTATCTGTTCTTGTACGAGAGAGCTCAGTCAAACTCTCACCCACGCGGCTGATTTACACTAATACAAAGGTGTAAACGTACAAGAGATACAAGTAAGAGAACCCTAACTATTACAAGCCTCTTAACCGAAACCCTAGTTGGTTCACCCACTTGATTTGTATCCTGCACACTCAAGAAACCATAGTAACTTCACACAAGATCCTCTCGGATCAAATATAAGAAACTAACACAAAGAATAAAAGCAAATCAGAACAGATCACAAGATATGGCTTAGAACCCCACCACATAGCCCAGATCTATTCAACTAGAACCGAATCCAAGGGAGCACCGATGAATTGACTGTAGTCTACCCTCGCACCGTCAATGCCTTCACCACACAGCCCCTTCACACCGGATTAGTTCACCGAACACAACTTAGAACAGAAATCCTAATTCTCACAACACTAAGCAACCGAAGCAGTTGCCTTCTTAACAACTCACACACCGATTATTCACACAAAGACAGTGAAGAATCTCAAGGAATCGATCGAGAAGGCCATCGGAGAAGAAGAGAGAAGTCAGAGAATCACCGAGAGTAGAATGAAAGAGGCGCATCTCTACTCACTTATCACACGCAAAAACACAAACCCTTGATCCAACGGCTGAGGAGCATAATCCAAGTGAAGGGGGCACGTGGCAGGAATCCAGAGGCGACGATTAAGCAGCTGGGCTTCTAGGCTAAGTCCAGTAAGGATAAAAGCCCAGACACAAATTAAATCAAGCCCAAATAATAGTCCATACATCCAACAGTAATAATGCCGTGCATATTTTGGGTGGCAATCTGTATAGAAAGGTAAAATCAAATCAACTGTCTCTTAACAACTCGAACGCCATAGGTTCTACTTCTGAAATTGGTATGTTGATTAGAAAACCTCTTTGTTTCACTTGCTTGGGCCATATGTCTTCTTGTTGATGCATGCTCGGTTGCAGCTGTTGTGTGTGTGGGGGGGGGGGGGGGGGGGGGCTTCGAGAATTCATTTTACAGTTGGTAAAAAATGGCAGGTGCATCGATTATCGAGGCTGGTGCTAGTGGAGACCTCGACCAACTTAGGGGTGAAGTCATCTTGTTATTTCTTCACCCTTTTCCCGATTTCTGAGTCTTTGCATTCTTAGGTTTTTAGAATGTCTGATTCCAGCAATTAGAAAAAAGGTTGGTGATGAGTGGGAATTCCGCAAAATATGCGATCAATATATTGACTTCTCTACTGGAGTTTCTTGCATCACGCGGTTGAAATCGGACATTTGGAGATGTGCAAATTCTTGATCAAGAAAGTCCAAGTTTTTGTTGATGCCTTGACTTACAAGAGTTTCTCTCTCACGCGCGCGTTTCTTCTTGATGAATTGTTTGTTCTGCTGTTTGTTTATGCATGTTTAAGTAATCTTTCCTTGTATACTAACACCATAAACTGCATCAGTGGATACTCCTATAGCACAAGCTTCCAAAGGGGAACATGTCAAAATTGTGGAGTTTCTCATCGAACATGGTGCTAATTTTTGTCTTCAAATTATCGAGAGATCTTGATAATTGTTATCCACTGATTTAGAGGCCTCATCTCATGTGTTTACTGATTTGCAGTTTCTTGGTGGTGGCAGATGGGATTGCGGCTGCCTACTCTTTTTTCCAACTTGGTGTGAGTATGATTAGAGGGAGTGCGCTCTTCAAAAGGCCCTTTTCTCTGGGGATCATGTATTTACTTTTCTTACTTCGATCTGTTTCTGTTTCCTCATGTTATATGGAGTAGTTGTTAACTCATGTTTCTACCTAAATTAGCTCATTACAGTATGTTTGTCTTGTTTAAGTTTAGTTTGGCCAAACTGTGAGAAATTCTATTTTCTGCACCACCATCTAAATCCACATATTTTCACTTTGTCCCAAAGCTGCAACCTACATGCTCCTGAGTGATAATGTTGAGACGATCGTGCATCACATCACTGGTAGGGTACGCCGGGAGACTCAGCCGGTAAAAGCATGTATGAGATGAAGGAAGCCGTCCACAGGATTCAGAAGTCTTGTAGATGTAAAGCCGAGAAGCTAAACCACTGAAACCTTCAACTGGTAAGTATTTGACCGAGGTCCAGAAGAAGAGTAGAATCTTTTTCTGCTCCGCTGCCATATCTCCGACAATCTATGGGTTGCAATGGAACACCGGAAGATGGATATGTCAAGAAGGGTAATGTATCAAACATGGATATTCAATGAAAATAAACTTGTTCACATGGACAGAGATTGGATGCAAAAAAATAGCCTGTAATATTTGCTGTACATACTACATATTTGCAATATCACATGCCACATACCTCTCTAACTACTTATTAATGAATATAAATATAGACATACTATATGCTAATATTTATACATGAGTTTTATCATATCTCTCATCTTTGCTTAGATGTTGTATTTGACTGAGAAATAAGTACCATTCTGATTCAATGCAGAATTGTTAGATTAACTAAAACAAGCTCTATAAAGGGAATTTGATAAACTTTAAAGGCTAGGTTAGCACTAACAAATTCCCCAACTTTGCACCACTGAAAATCAATTTAAAAATCAACATGAATGTTGATGAAAGCTTTATAGGCACTTCTGGCTAAAGCCAATTCAACAATTTCTTTGAACTAGTGAGTCAAAACCAACCTGGGGTTCAATTATAAAAATTAAAACAGACACAAAGTCACTTAAGGCAAATTAAGAATAAATAAGATATAATTTCATTAACATACCTTCCAAAACCAGGATATCTGATCTTCTGTTTCCTTAAAGCCCTCATACTTTGTATGTGCTTTCCAATCATCTACAGAGATTGCACTTTCACTGCCATATAGCATCCAGTCTAGATCTTCTAGTTCCAAGCATTTGAAGAAGGATTTTTGGAGACGGCGACAACCAATAATGTCAGCAAAACCTTTAGCAAAATGCTCTACCTGGTCGGCAACAGATATTACAAACCGGTGCTGTATAAGAGAATCAACATATTGCCTCCTATTTTTACTGTTTACAGCAATACTTTTCCCATTAGTGCAGAGATCAAGAGTCTTCAATGTTCCCAGCTCCTCAACTTCATGAACAAACGTTAGACCTAAGGCATCTTGATCAATAGCCTCAGGGTCCATCTCTAAGATTTGCTTGCAGCTGTTATAAAACAAGGGATCTGCATCCCTTATATCTTCTAAGGTGATTGTATGCCCAGCCAATTGCAAAAAGAATACACGATCAAATACAATGCCCACTTGTATATTATGCATCAAGGCCAAGGCAATCAACTTTCCGGTGAAGCCAAAATACTCGACGTGCACTGGGTCCACTTTAGATGCTGCAAACAGAAAAAAGGCAATAAATGGAATGATCAGCCTTGTAGTTTCAACTGAACTGGAACTGGAATTACTTCTAATGTCACAGGGATTACAATTTTCAAGTGTCTTTCTTTAGTGTGCTAATTTACAGAAAGAATCAGACAATTTTTGAGTGAACAGGCCTCAGATAGTCTTACCATAAAAGTAGACAAAAAGGAATTCAGACACACATGATTTAGGTCAATAGATCAGACATCAATAACGGTTTCTCATCTACTTGCTTCTATGACGTAGCAAGCAAGCCATGTCTACCTGGATTTGGATAGAACCTTCTGCGATCATTAGAGCAAGCTACAAAGAGGGCATTTTGAAGGTTGAAGACTGCTTGGCATACCAAGGAAAACCACTCCCGTAGAACACCAGGGCCAGTGGCTTCCTCATTCTTGAACGCCATAAATAAACCAGCACGTAAGGAATGAATATGAGCGTGTTTTATATACTCAAATGATTCTGCCAACAAATGTGAGCGGTCAATAAGCATCTCATGCGGTTCGTGATGGTAATCCTTCACCATGGGAAGGATCATCCTTGCTAAATGTCTCCTTGTCTCAAAGTTGGTCATTTCCTTGCACTCAAAAATCCAACTATGGTCTTCACCCCTCTTTGCAGCCTTGAGGACAAGTTTACAGAAAGTACCCTTCCTACTCTTCATGGCTTCCCAAAATATACTTTCACCGCCATTGTAAATTTTTGAGATATTAAGTTGTTTGATAAATCCAATGTAATGACAACAAAATCCGGTATCCTTATCCTGTTCCAAATGGTCCTCGAGTTTCCCCAAATACCACTCGAATTTACTGTATATATTATTGAAAATTCCATATAAATTTGTAGCTTCATCTGGTCCGCCACGTCCCTCCTTCATCTCCTTGATGTGTGGTGCCACAAATGAAGAGAAATCCCTTATACTAACAACCAATGAAGGCTCAAAAAAACGCCTTGACTCCACACTTAAGACCAAAGCACGGGAGAGTTTAGCTGCTAACTCCTCAATTTTAGCCTTCTTTCCAACCTCAGTATCCACCAGCATTAACCAACGATACAACGGATCATCAATTCCAGCTGCCTCCTTCAACAATTTGCAGAATTCCAAAATCATTGGCACACACTGATGATGCATATGCTTAGGCAGGATGCTCTTAATCGAGGTGAGGAAATATCTAATGGCCTCATCAGCCGCACTCTTGTTCGTTCTAAAAGGGGACATATAAAGCTTGACTAGCACTGTTGGGGCCGAGGAAGCACTGAACATCTTCAAATGTCCACACGCTTGTTCAATGTCCGCTCGTGGAATCATCTCCAAGAATTCGGCGAGCATTAGCTTAATCGAAAAGGGAACATCGAAAGGAGGAATTTTGTTGCACATAACGAAAATAAACGAAACAACCTCGTTGATGAGCTCCCAGGCCTTGGGGTGTTTGGTGCTGCCGCTGCGCATCTGGGCAACAAGGGAGAGTCCTGCAAATTTGTGCAATCCACATTCCGCTAAAGTCTGCTCCCAATGCAGCTGTTTCCGGCCGTAGAAAAGCCTCCGCTCGGTAACCGGAATTCCGGTGATGAGGTGAATGTTGTCGTGGATGGATTTGATAGTGTCGGAGGAGTCGGCGTAAAATTTTAGGGCATTGTCCCAGAATACATCAGTTATGGTGACGGAGATTCTGATAGGGGACGAAATAGGGGAATTGGAGGAGATTCTTCTAATAGGATTTATGGGGAGAATAAGAGAATCGGCGACGTAATCGTGGCGCTTGCGTTTGGAGAGAGATGTCGACATTGGGGTAAGTTTAGGGGGGGTATGATGTGTGGATTATAGCCATAAAGTGAGGGGAATTGGAGGGGGAGTTCTCCTTTATGGGGAGAAAATAAGAGAATCGGCGGCGTAATCGTGGCGCTTGCGCTTGGAGAGCAAAGTGTGGATTATAGGTTTACTAGAATCACACTCTAAGCATCTGCAATGGTCGGCTAGCGACCGGCTAGCCGATTCGTCGCGCTAGCCGATCGGCTAGCCGAACCATTGCAGTCGGCGAGAGAGAAATCGGCTAGCGGATCGGCGTGGGCTGGCCGATCGGCTAGCCGCCATTGTGGCGGCCCGATCGGCCAGCGCCGATTTTTTATTTTTATTTTTATTTTTTTTTAAAAATCTATATAAACGCGATTTTCGTTTCATTTTCATTTGCACCACTTGTTTTCACGAGTTTTCTCTCTCTCTAACTTTCTGTACAAGAGCATCATCGAGCGATGGATCACAACAACGAGTCCAGTCCAGCGACGAGTGGATCTCAGACTCCCACGGTACCTGTGGGATCTGGGTGGGGGCAGATGGGCCCGGGGTTTAACATCCCTTGGAATCAGATGATGGGGATGATGGTTGGTGCGCCGGGGGGGGGGGGGGGCGATGGGGGGGAACCAGGGGGGTATGCCGTGGGGGATGCCGGGCGGCGGGCAGTCAGCGCCCAGGTGGGGGGTATGCCCCAGATGCAGCAGCAGATGATGCTGCAACAGATGATGGGGATGATGTGGCAGGGCGGGATGCAGCACGGTATGCATCCCGGGATGCAGGGGGGGTGCAGGGGTCACCGGGAGGGGACACGGTATATCGGCCCTCGCTTGATTTTTTGACGGCTTCGTCTCACACGTCGACCCCAGTGGAGACGCAGTTCTCTGGCGATGACCTTCTGTCATTGCACGATATGGGGATCGATCTCGGGGAAGATGATACTCCCGTTCCAGCGACGCGGGCCGCGCCGAAGAAGAAGACGAGGGGGAAGGGGAAGGGCAAGGCGGTCGGCGAGTCATCGCAGCCCGCTGCCCCTGGCCGGAGGAAGTGGACGGAGGATGAGTACGCCGGGGTGGCCAAGGGGTGGTTGGAGGTGTGCGACGATCCGCTGGTTGCGAACAACCAGCGGGTCGTCAACATGTGGTCGAAGATCAGAGCTGCCTATAGGAGGCACTGCCCACACGGGAAGGACTTCAGCAACGAGGAGGTCCGGAAGGGGTGGGAGCGCACCAGGGCTGCGGTGGGCCGTTTTGCGAATTTGTACGCCAACGCCCTCCGTCAGCTCAGAAGTGGGCAGAATGAGGACGACGCCCGGAGGATAGCCGCGAGTCAGTTCCCCTTGGAGGGGAAGTATAAGGAGTTCACCTTCTGGGAGTGCTTCTTGTTGTTGAAGGACTCCGAGAAATTCCGGGCGGGGTGCGACGCTGGGTGGCCGAAGAAGCAGCGCTGAACTATAGCGGCGACTACAGCGGCAGCAGCGGCGGATCCCACGACCTCCCCCCGGATGCTGAGGAGTTTCCATCCCCTCCTTCATTTACTGGTCGCCCCCGCCCGGTTGGACAGAAGCGGGCGCAGCGGGCTGCGAGGGGCGGATCCCCCCTATCGCCCCGCGAGGTCCAGTCCTCCGCCCTCCCACCCGTCCCACTCGAGTACACTCTCCATTCGCGTAACCAAACGCGGGCTCAGATGTACAAGGTCTTCCAAGAGTGGAAGAACGCCACTGACCCCACGGAGAAGATGTTTCTTCACGAGATGCTCGAGAGCATGCGTGTTGATTTGGAGATCGCGAGGGCACGGCTAGGGAGTTCCGACGTGGGCTCAGATACCACGGGTCGCGGCAGCGGCGGCGGCGACGGCGACGGCGATGAGGAGTAGAGAGTGGCGGGGCTCGTGTGTTGAAGCCCTTTTTTTAAAAAAAAAATCATGTACTTTTTTTTTAAATCTTTGTACTTTTTTTTTAATGGAATTGATTATTTTTCCCGTATATGTGTCGTAAATTTAATTCCGTAATTTAATCGTAATTTTAATTCCGTAAATGTAGTATATTTTGAATTATTTTTATTGCGGCTGGCCTATGGCTGGCCTAAATCTGATGTGGCAGGTGGATTTTTTAGTGTTGCTGACGTGGCAGGGGAGAGAATGGTTGGCCTATGGCTGGCCTAAGCACCATAGCGGATGCTCTAATAGAAAATATGGAAGATATCCCTATATATAGTACTCCCTCCGTCCGATGTCATACTTATTGGATGACACGAGATTTTAGTAAGTTTTATTTTGTGGGTTAAATAGAGAGAGAAAATATAATTTTTATATTCATATGAGAGAAAAAATTTTCCAAAAAAAAAATGTGACACCTTTTAGAGCATCTCCAATGGCTTTAGGCCAGTCACGGACTAGCCACTCTCTCTCCCTGCCACGTCATCAGCACTAAAATTCTACCTGTCACATCATCATTTTACTCAAATAGGCTAGCCTAAGGCCAGCCACAGGCTAGCCGCAATAAAAATAATTCAAAAACAACTACATTTTACGCAATTAAATTTACGATAAATTACGGAATTAAATTTACGAGACATATACGGAAGAATGCATTCATTTCATTTAAATTAAAAAAAGATACATAGATAAAAAAAGTACATAATAAAAAAAAAACGGGCTTCCACACACGAGCCCCGCCTCTCTCTACTCCTCATCGCCGTCCCCGCCGTTGCCGCTACCACCTGGGACCTCCACATCGGTGGCATCTGAACCCGCGTCTGAGCCCCCCATCAGTGCCCTCGTGGCATCCAAATCCACCTGCATGCTGTCGAGCATGGAGTGAAGAAACCTCTTCTCCGTAGGGTCAGTTGCGGCCCTCTACTCTTGGAAGACCTTATACATCTGTTCCCGCGTTTTGTGACGCGAGAATAAGGTGTACGCGCGTAGGGGGGTGCCGAGATGACCTCCTAGGGCGATAGGGGGGGATCCCCTCACTACCCGTTGCGCCCGCTTTTGGCCAACCGAGCGAGGGCGACGAACAAAGTTTGGAGGGATCGGAAACTCCTCAGCATTCGTGGGGAGCTCGTAGGATCCGCCGCTGCTGCCGCTGTAATCGTCGGAATAGTTCAGCTTCTACTTCTTCGGCCACCCAGCTTCGACCCCGTCCGGAACTTCTCGGAGTCCTTCAGCACCAGATAGCATTCCCAGAAGGTGAACTCCTTATAAGTCCCCGGCACGGTGAACTGACTCTCCGCTATCCTCCGGGCGTCCTCCTCGGTCTGCCCACTACGCATCATGCGGAGGGCGTTGGCGTACAACCTCGAAAATCGGCCGACCGCGGCCCTGATGCGTTCCCACCCCTTCCGGCACTCCTCCCGCTGTAGTCCTTTCCGTGCAGGCAGTTCCTCTTGTAGGCTGTCTAATCTTTGCCCACATGTTGACGATCCGCTGGTTGTTCGCAACCAGCGGATCGTCGCAAACCGACAGCCACGCCTTGGCCAGGGCGACTTACTCATCCTCCGTCCACTTCCTCCGCGTGGGGGTGTCGTCAACAGCCGGCTACGACGACTCGTCGACCACCTTGCTCTTCCCCTTGGTCTTCTTCTTCTTCTTCTTCGACGCGGCCTGACCCGCTGGAACGGCAGTGTCCGCCTCCCCGATATCGATCCCCAGCTCATGCAATGAGAAATGGTCATCCCCAGTGAACTGTGTCTCCACTGGGGTCGACATGTGAGACGAAGCCGTCAAAAAATCAAGAGAAGGACGATAGACCGTGTACCCCCCCCGGTGACCCCTGCATCCCGGGATGCATACCGGGTTGCATCCCTCCCTGCCATACCGCCATCATCCACATCATCTGTTGCAGCATCTGCTGCGGTATCTGGGGCATACCTCCCCACCCCGGAGTTGCCTGCCCGCCGCTGGCTTGCCCCCCGCCCGGCATCCCCTACTGCATCCCCCGCGCGCTCCCGCCATCATCCCCATCAACTGTTGTCAAGGGATGTTAAACCTTTGGCCCATCTACCCGCCCATCTGCCCGCCCATTTGGCCCCATCCAGACCCCACGGGTACCGTAGGAGTCTGAGATCCGCTCGTCGCCGGACTGGACTCGTTGTTGTTGTTCATCGCTCGATGTTGCTCTTATACAGAAATTTAGAGAGAGAGAAAACTCGTTAAAACAAGTGGTGCAAATGAAAATGAAACTAAAATCGCGTATATATAGTTTTTTAAAAAAATTCAAAAAATAAAAAATAGCGTTGGCCGATCGCTCGCCGATCGGCACGCCACAATGGCGGCTAGCGCATCAGCGAGCGCCCACAAATCGGCGTGCGCTTGCATATTCTCTCGCCGAAAACGCGTTGGCCGATTCCAATGGTTCGGCTAGCGACGCGAATCGGCTAGCCGGTGGGCTAGCCGCTATTGGAGATGCTCTTATTGGACAAACTAAAAAGGAAAATGTGATATCTTCTATGGGACGAGAGGAAATAGTTAAATTAGTACTCCATCCGTTCCATAGTAATGGAGGCAAAACTTTTCGGCACGGAGATTAAAAAAAATTGTATTAGGTGAGTTAAGTAAAGAGAGAATAAAGTGGAAAATGAAAAAGGTAGAGAGATGAAGAGAGAAAAAAGTAAGAGAGAGTAAAGTAAGTGTGGAAAAATGTATTGACTTTTACTAAAAAAGAAAATGACTCTATTACTATGGAACGGACGGAAATGGAAAAACGCCCCTATTACTATGGAACGGAGGGTGTAATATATATGGAAAGTATCCCTAAAATATAGTTAAATATATATGTAAAATATCCCTAAAATTCAGCCCCTCAAAAATCGTTACAATTTTACATACTCCACGATTTTTGTTTTTAAAATTCATTAGCTATTTTAAAATTATGTTAAATCCCTACTCTTTGAACTCTCTCGTCTCTAAGTTGTCTTCATCTTTTTAATTATTTTGGAAGTGCCTATGTTGTTCTTCTTTATCGGTTTCTTTTTCTTCTTCTTTATGGTTTCCTAAATAAACGGACTCTTTTATTTTCAAAATAAAACAGTTATTCTTGTTGGGAGCAAATTATCGCCTCATTGACATCCCTGTTAGTAATTGTTTGAACAGCAATGTATCAAAGACACTGGCGGATCTAGGTGGGGTCGGGCGGGGTCGGCCGACCCCACCACCTGCCCCGCAGTGCCACTGGAAAGCTATTTTCTTCGGCCTCCGACCCTACGGCGTTAACGTCTCCGCCCCCACCTCACGTCGTCACGCCGTGTGAGTGTGAGATGATGAGGAGACTGAGCAGAGAGAAAGGAAGAAAGTGAGGCAGCCGGATGTCGGCATCACGGTAGCCGGCAGGGGAGACCGTTGTCAAGAACGAAGGAGTTGGAGGGGAAGAGTCCTTCCGCGGTTTTTGTTTTCAAAGAGAAAGAGAATCGAGTTGGAGATGTAATTATTGATTTCTCATTCCTATATTAACGTGAACTAGAATAAACTGGCATCAATAAATACATATGCTCACACAATTTGACTAAATTTAAAAGATTAAATATCTTAAATATGTTATCTAATTGTAAAAGAAATTTTTTTTCTTTATTTGCATTAATTCTTAGAAGTCCATTAAAAATGTATTCTCTGTCTTAAAATACCAAATAATGTTAAATAGTAGTAGTACAGGATATCAAAATCAACTTATCTTAATGAAACACGTACTTATATGAAGTAAATATTTTTTTAATTTCTTCTAATTTTAGTTTTATAATTTAAATTTTCAACCTTATTATTTATATTCAATTTTTTAAATCTTTAAAATTTTGGTATGTTACAAAAAAATTATGCTATGTCCCACCATAAGCGTCTCGTATTAGTTTTAGTACGTCCCAACCCAGGGATGTCATTTTTTTTGTCAAAATACGTACTCCATAACATAATTGTTTGCTCTTACTTTATTATTTATTTGCACCTTTGTTTTATCTAACCTCCTATTTTATTCTTTCTTCACTTAACTCCGTAAATGTTTTTTTCTTAAATTATGAAGCGTCTCACTTATGACGAGACGTAGAAAGTGGAGTATGTTGCTTTAAGAATATCGATACTCCCATGAATTATTTATATTAAAATATATATTTATAAAAAATAATTAATTTAAATAATTATTTTACATAAATATTTACTATCTTGTTCGACCCCATGATATTATGTTCCTGGATCCGCTATTGATCAAAGATATATGTCCTTACTCATGCATCTCTTAATCGCCACTTATCACGGTCCTTGCAAGTACCATGGGAGGCTATAAAAACCAAGGATTTGTCGAAAAGTCATGCCTGAGGATTTTTCACTTGCAAGATTGAAACTGTTGGAAGACATGATTTCTCCATTTCTGAAAAAGACTAGTGGTTTTTTATGTAATGTTACGTTAGATGGAGTCCTTTTTTTCAAAATAATTTGATATCTAGATTCTATTTGAATAATTGTTCATAGCTTCTTGAATTATTTGCTCATGTCACGGAGCCACGGAGGTGGTTCAAATTACCCATCTAAAGTTGTGGGAAACAGGGAATGGATTTATTAGGTGGGCTGGGCTGGCCCAGATCGGCCCATGATTGAAAATGAATTGTTGGGTTGTGGAGTTGTCTAAAAACTATGGTCTGACAAGCTACATTATGCTATACTCATTCTTTTTTTAGAAATTTTAATCATATTATTCACATTGTCAATAAAAGGAGGGATTAGTTGTATATAGAAACCTGAAATGTACTATAGTATTCCCTCCATCCCACTTTAGAAGTCTCAGTTTACTATTTTGGGATGTCTCACTTTAGAAATTTCGGTTGGAATATTCCATAAATGGTATTAGGTCTCACATTCCACTAACATTTTTCCACTCACATTTAATTATAAAACTAATATAAAAAAGTAGGATCCACATCTCATTATCTTTTTTCACCAACTTTCCTTTACATTTCTTAAAACTCGTGTCGAACTCAACTGGGACTCCTAAAATAGAACGGAGGGAGTATTTAATTAAGGGGAATTGCAAAAGGAATGCAATTGCTTTTTTTTTTTTTTTTACAATTTGAGAGCATCCCCAGAGGGGACGGACTTCCCATAGCCTTCCCGACGGACTTCCCAAAAACACTTCATGCCACGTCATAAGGATCTCTCATAGCCTTCCCAGCACTACCATGTCATAAGGACTTCCCACTGCACAGTGGCGGACATCCCATAGCCTTCCCGCGCGGATTTCCCGCAATAAAAAAAATTCTCCAAATTAAAAAATTTATGGAATTAAACAATTTACGGAATTAAAATTTCGACACGAATACGGAAAAAATGCAACGATTTTTTTTTTTTAAACATACATATGCGTTGAATCTATATAGTTTGCCGCTAGCTGAACGGGGGTCCCGGCCCGACGGTATGATATGTTTTTGTTTTAGGCCTTCGTTTTCAACGATAATACATGCTCTAAAATCGTATATATAGAGTTGCAACGAATCGTATATCCAGAGTTTGCAACGAGCCGTATATTTAGAGTTTGCAACGAGCCGTATATATAGAGTTTATAAAAGAATAAAAAATAAATAAAATAAAAAATTGCGTCGGGACGTCCGTCAGTCTGCCACAACGGCGGACGTCCCATAGCCGTCGCGACGGACGTCCCGGCAGCACCGCGAAACTCCCGTGTTCGCACCGGACGTTCATGTCCGCCTCCATCTCACGTAATGGCGGATGTCCGCGACGGACGTCGGGTACGCCGGTCCGACGCCCGGCGGACGTCCGCCGCTGATGCTCTAAACCGGATTGTTTGTTTTTACAACTATGGAGCTTATTGATCGATCCAATTATCTGTAAGCTATTAAGTTGTTATAAGAGAAATCGAAGTTTAAAACGAAATTCGGAACTTCGTCTCTAAATAAGGTTATGGTTTGCAATTGTAACATACAAAAAACTCAAATCCCACACACTTAACAAACATAAACTCAATAGTGCCGGGATATATAATGAACATGATTATTTTTATTAGTCAATTTAATTTAATTTAATCTTTATAATTCATAAAACAAGTAGTAGTAATTTAGTTTTGAAAGAGAGATTTCGTTATTCGCAAACGCATAAAACATGGAGCAAACCAAAATAAAGTTACTATAGATTTGATCATCGAATTTGTTGGAATAATTAGATACACGATGAGGATTGAGGACTTCAGAAATAAAAATACACAAATTAATACTTCCAAAAAAGCAAATCTGCCATACAAAATCTTAGATTTAGAACATTTTTGTAGGTACGAAAAAGCCACCAAATAAGGTCACCCCACAAATTCTATTTTTCGATTTAGTACTAATAGTGAAAGTAGCAACTATTCTAGAAAACCCGTTTTCGTCAAAATCGCGTTTCTTAGCCTGCTGAGATCTCTCCCTTTCAGAGTTCTTCCAACTCCTTCGCACATGGAGAAGGAAGCCACCTGCGCCGCCGGTGCCCTCCTCGCCACATACTCATGCGGCGGCACCATCTCGTCGTCGCCGTCGCTGAAATTTCCGCATGCACCGTTCCTCTTGGGATTCTTCTTCAAGATTTTGGACCAGTCGGGGACGGCGAGAGGCGCCGACGAAGCGCCGCCGGAGGAGGAGGAGGAGGCGGATCTCGGAATGCCCCTCGCGGCGGCGGTGGAGGGGAAGTGGCGCGAGGAGGAGGTGGAGAGATTGTTTGTTAGGTTGGAGGGTTGATCTCTTGCGTTGATCATGGCCCACACCTCCTCTTCTTGGTAATCTTCCGCCGTCGGCATTCCTCCGCCGCCGTGAGAATTTGCCATTGCAAAGAGAGGGAGAGCTTCGATTTGAGAGGGAATTTAACAGAAGAGATTAGTGTATATGCGCGGGTTTGAGAGTGCATGTATATATACCTATATAGGTTTGTGTTAAAATGACAACCCCTCTTAAAATGACAACGTGACAACGCTTATACAGCAATATTATAAACGCTACACAGCAATATTCAATACGGTAGACAGCGATCTATAGATTGCTGTATAGTGTGTCGGATATTGCTGTTCAAGAAAAATTGCTGTTTAAAGAACAGCAGATTGCTGCCCGCCTTTTTCCAGAATTTTTTTTATTTTTTTTGCCACGTGACAGCTTATTATTCGTCCACGTGTACAAATGATTGGCTAGAAATGGTGGTATGGTGTTATTTTAAGGGGTGATGGCACCCTAACATGCCCCTACCTATATATATATATATATAGGATAAAAATATAGGAGGTTTTTCAAGTGAAAAATTAATAATTAGAGAAAAATGAGGATTATATTTTCCAAGTGAAAAATGAGTTTGATGAAGTAGGGGAGGGGACCAGAAGCATTACAATATGCCAACATAAAAATTAAAGGGCTAATTGCCAGAAAAATTACTAATTTTGGTCAATTTCTATTAGTTATGTAATTTTCGGAAATGCTAAATTACTATCCATTCTCATAATATGAGTCATATTTTAGCACATCGGTTTCGTACTAAAATAAGAATAATATTTCATTTTTACTAAAATAGATAAGTAGGTCTCATATTCCACTATATTTTATTAGTCTAAAACTATATAGTACTAATAGATAAAGTGAGAGTCATAGACGTAGACATAGTCCATTAATTTATTCAACTTACCTTTATTTAAATTTCTTAAAACACATTCTCCCACAAAATATAACTCATATTGTGAGACAGGGCTAGTATATCATAATTTTTATATTATCTCAATTTTCTCATAATCTTATAGCATTTGGAGGAAATTATGTATAATGTAGTAGACAAAAATTACTAAAAATGTAGTACTACTATTTAAACGAGATCGTTTAATATACCTAAAGCCATGTTTGTTTTTGTTTTACACATGTAACATGATATTACTGTAATATTTTTTAAAAATCAATATAATTGTCTATAAAAATGATTATTATAATTTTGACATTTCTTAGTTATCTTTTAATTTTACATATTATTTGGAAAAAATTATGTATGATCTGGTAGACAAATAATACCATGTGTACAAAACCTTTATTTACTCAAACGACATTGTTTAATACACCTAGTCAACCTCAGTTTTATTTTTTCACATATGTACGCCATAAGTTAATACAAACACATTATTAACTACTCTCTCCGTCCCAACTAAGTTGGATCATTTATTTGGATTCGGAAATTAAGAAATTAAGTTAGATAAAAAAAAAAAAGAGAGAGAGAAGAAGTAAGAGAGATAAAAGATAGAGTAAAATGTGAGTGAGAATAAAGTAAGAGTGATTTAACGATTTATTGTTTGTCAAAAATAAAAATGACTCAACTTATGTGATGCAATTTACTTGTAAAGGATAAAGTAGAATTTTTTATCATAAATTAATTTTAAAAATTTTAAAGTTGTAATAATTGAATTTTTTTTAAAAGTTAATATACTTCCTACGTCCGATGATATTAGATGTCTCGTTTTAATCAGCTTGTATTTTAAGAATTTATTTATTTATAAAAAAACTGATAAAAAAATTAATAAAATATGAATTTTACTTTTGAATATGAGTAGAGTGAATTAGTAATTTATAAAATTCATTTATTAAATATAATAAAAATAAAATAGATCATTCATTTATTAGTGAACAGAAGAAAAAAAAAATACATCTAATGATACACGGAGACAATAATTGCTATAATACTCCTAAATTTAATGGTTCATAAATCAATGAACTTGAACGATATCAGCCCCCCAATACATCGTATGCTGCTTCGACGACAGGCAGTCTTTTAGAAGGAATCAGAAATACATTCGAGGACCTTATCCAGCGACCAACAACATCTGCCACCTCTATTTCAAACTATTTGGTGAAAAAATTTGAAGAATGATTTGCAAATGAGTAAATTGATGGAGGGGCAATAGTGGTAGATTTTTATTTTCTGGACACAGCTTTCAAAGTAAGAAACTAATCGGGTGAGAAAGCCCCGATAAATTAACTGATGTACATAGGAATAGTTTCATGCGCTTGGGCGGGCCACGCGCCTTTTCAAGGGTCAATGCGAAAACCTTCATTTGGTATCAAGCACTGGAGTTTGACCAGAAAATGTGTGTTTTTAGGGCTATTCTATGCTATGAAACGGACCCTAATAGATCATACTCCTAAAGTCCTAATTGATTATTTATGCTATGAATAAAGAAACCCCTCCTAGATTTGAAAAGCCCTTTCATTACTACTTTTGGTAAAATGAAAAGCAAAATGTCAGACTAAAAATTAAATGAATTAGGGTGTAGCACAACATATATAAACGTGTAGCAGTTAAATCACAAGTTTCCACCGGAGAGATGTGATTGGGCAAGGTGGAACAAACCGATTGGGCATCACCCAAGCAGCTTATCCAAACTTAATGAATCAAGATTTGCATTACCACACATGTTAATGTGCAGCAGACAAATCCAGATTGTAAAACAGAGCTTTATCATAACTTGCCTAGAAATAGGTGCTTGTACAATTATCACATTTAAATTTGAGGTTACGTGACGAGACTTGTGCGTTTAAAATTAAATTATTTAGAGATTATTAGTTAATTTGAAATTGTAACTACTTTCCATAATAATAGTAACTAGTACGAGAGTATTATCCCATTATAAGTAATTAATATTTAGTTTTAGCAAAAAATAACATTTGTTTTCTTCAGTTACATGAGCATTTTCTTTTCTATTACTTCTCTATTTATTAGAATTTTCATTTGAGTTCAACAAGAATTTTAAAAAATACTTTAAAAGAAAGTAAGTGAGAAAAGCAATAGAATGTGAGACTCACTTTATATGTTAGTTTTATAATATAACGTGAGTGGAAAATGTTAGAGGAAAATGAAGTGTTACTTAGAGCATTCACAATGGAAGGACCCTCTCATAGGCCCTCTCATTCCACATCAACATTTGGCCAAAGGGCCTATCTCCCTGCAATGGAAGGGCCATCCCATAGAGTCCTCCCATTCCATTTCATTTCCATATCATCACTATTTTATTTTAATTTTTTATTAGAACCAAAAATGTTAATACGCAAATCTTCATTGGTTCGCTTCTTCACTACATCGTGTCGTCCCGGCAAGCACGCGCTGCACCACTTGGTTTATGACTTCGTCGTCGGAATCCCTACCGGAAGACATTTAATAATGTACTAGAGAGAAAGTGTATTGAGATAAAATGAGAGAAGATAAGATATTGGTGTGAGAAATATAAATAATGGGATATGGTATTTATAGTAGAAAAAAATGAAATAAAAAAAAATATTAAAAAAAACAAAAAAAAATTGGGAGGGTTGTCGATAGGCCCTTGCTCCACAATGGAGGGCCGATCGACGAGCCCTCATCGACGGCCAAGGCCGATACATCGGCCCATTTGGAGAGAGAGGGGGGAGCGGAAGGCCCTTCCGCCGCAATGGTGGGGCTATGGAGACCGATGGGGAAGGCCCTCCCATCGGCCCTCTATTGTGAATGCTCTTACCATTGATTGGAAAAGTAAACTGAGACTCCTAATAGCGAGAGTACTTTATTCTCAGTTTATCTCTTTTACCTTATTTTTCAACTTATTAAATATCATTATTTTAATCTCGTATCCTAAAAAATTCATCAGACGGAGGGACTATTTGTTAAGGAGAAGACTAAGAGATAAGTATAAACTAATCCTATGTGAGTGTTATTTAGCAAGTCTAACAACATTCATAGAACTTGTGTCTAATGGATTAAAACATCAAACCAACATCACTTATGCTACTCATACTAATGTAATATAGTTTAAAATTAAGAGTGAACTACACAATTAATTCCTGATCTTGTCATAAAATACACCAATGGTCTCTGCAAAAATTTTATAGCATTTTTGGTTCCTAAAACTTACATTTTTGGTACTTGTCGGTCTATTATACCCCTCTGCATTTGAAAAATCTCCTAAATGCCATGGAGGACATTTTCGGTACCTAGAAATTACAATTTTGGTACCTTTTCAATCATGTAATTATTTTAGACATACATAAAAGCACCTTTTACAACAAAAATACTTTCTTTTAAATTAATTCACTGATATTTTTTAAATAATTACTTGAATAATGTATAGATTAAGCTTTATAATGAAAAAATTACTATATTTTTAGTAAAAAAATGTTACTTGCAAGAGTTCGCTATACTATATTTTAACTAACGTAATTAAAATATTTATTATATAGTTCATTTTATTATATTTTTTTAGTAAATTTCAATTATTACATTTAACAAATATTCTTCACTATACTGTATTTTTAAAGTAACGTAATTAAAATATTTATTTTTCACTTAAGTATAGTAACATTTAAATATTTAAGTAATATTTTTTAAATAAAAATGTACTATAATTCACTATAATATTTTTTCTTCTCAAATTTTAAAAATTTTAGTAAAATTTTTAAGTATAAATAAATTCCGCGAAGAATTTCCTATAATTCACTTTAATATTTATATTTAAAAAATATTACTGTTAAATATAATATTTTCTTCGCAAATATATAGATTAATTTGTATATAAAATAATATTTAATTTTAAAAATAAATAAAGCATAATTAAAACATATGGTTTCTTATTTAAAATTTTGAAATCATAAAGCATCAAATAGTATTTAAATGAAAGTATAATTGAGTTTATAAAAGAAAATAGTGATGGAAGAAAAAATGAAAAAAAATAAAAGGATTGAAAGGTCCAAAATGCCCCAGAACTTTAAATATTCACACTAATGATACCTAGGGTTAGTTTTGTCTGATCGTACCAAAAATGATACTCCCTCCGTCCCATAAAAGTTGAGTCGTATTCCTTTTTAGTCCGTCCCAACAAAGTTGAGTCATTTCCTTTTCTAACAAAAGACAAAACATTTAATCACTCTTACTTTATTCCATTATTTACTTTACTCTCTCTTATCTTTCTACTTTTTTCATCTCTCCTATTTATTTAATATAAATTCTTAATCTCTGTGCCCAAAAATTTTATCTCAACTTTTATGGGATGGGGGGAGTAAAAAATATTTAAGGACCATTGGTATATTTTTAGACAAGACCAGGAACTATTAGTGTAGTTCACTCTAAAATTAATTAATTATTGAATGCTAAACACTGTTCCTGTGTTTTGGGATTTATTGCTGAGATTTGACAGTGCAATCCACATCCTACTGAAAAACAGTAAAATTCACAAGCACTTGCTAGTCCTTATCTTTTGGAATTAGGGATAATTCCTCAGCCAGAAAAGAAGGCATAGGTGGGGTAATTCATGTGTTTCTGATTGAATATATGTCAGGACTCAAGGAATATGTACAGACTAGAGAGAGAGAGAGCATAGTGGTGATGATTTAATGTTGAAGATATATTGGTGTTGGAGTCTAATATGTGGTGTTTGCTTTTCAAACATTGCTTTCTACAACAATTATTTTGCCATGTAGAATACAATAGACATCCAATTCATTTTTGTGCACGTAACTTTAGAGATTAAACATTTTATTTTAATTCTATGTGAGATTGGGGCTGAGGAAGAGCTTACTTAAATATATAGTAGTATTAATTTGGTGGCTGACATGTCATTGTTCAAAAGTTAACATCTAAGCATGTCTCACGATTGATTGTGTATTTGACATAATTTAATTTGATATAATTTGAAGCGGTGTATGATAAAACCTATGTTAGTAGGTGACATGTTCAATTTGAAATATTATATCTCATGATTGGATTTATGTTATGTTTGGTTCATGTGAATGTAGTCACTCCCCTCCAACTAAAATAATCTTATAGCTAAACCTAAACGGATATATGATAATGAGTCATGCTAATAAAAAAACACAATAAGAATACCAACGTTAAAGAGTAACAATCTTTATAAAATGTTTGTAGCATCAGAGCAAGCTGTGGAGGCAGGCAGCTACGAGTTTACTTTGTCAGAGGGTGTATTGCATCATTGTATTTTCCAGTGGACTGATTTGGTTTAAACCAAAAAATGGTGGAATCTAATCTAGGAAGTGTAGATTCGTCCCAACTGCAAATATTTTGGACCACGCAAACCTACGACATGACATTTTAGGTGATCAGTCCACCCTCACCTCCTACAACTATAAGTTTAATTCAGAGATAGTAATATTTAACTTCAATCCCTTCTTTAGTAAATTCAATTGAGATGTCCAACAATGAAAATGAACAAATTCAAATGCAGCTAAACAATATACGTCCAACTTCCATAATGTCAGCTAAAATGTGAAAAGATTTTAAGTACCTCAATAATCTGGCAGTGATTGGTACATAGATGAGCATATTATACAAAGTGGTGTCCAAGTCATGCAATCAGATCACCCCAAATCGACCAAAACGAGATAGATAAATTTGGTGAGGAATAGACACTGGGTATTTGGTTCCACTAAATATGCTTTTTTAGTCACTAAACTATCATTTTCAACTCCAAAGTTTGTTTCCAGGTTGGATAACTTCCTATACCAAAGCAATTTATGTGGTGTTTAGGCCCCCATTGACTAATGCTGCTAAGCCAACCTCAAGAATAGTTGCATTTCTCACAAATTGCAAGACAAGTGGGGTTGGCAAGTGGGCTTTACCAGTATTGCTGAAAAACTGGAGTCTGTACCAATAGGAGGAACCATATTGTCACTTGGAAAACTTCAGGGGATTTCATTATTGTCAACATGATGGATACAAGGTGTGAAATTATTGGAAACGGTATTGTTTTTACGATTGCGTCATATTTTGCTCCAGAATAATAAACATATATGGAACTAGCGACTGAACCTGTACAGACCGTTGTCTTGATCTTTTCTCACTTGCGTGCAGCATTGTAGAGCTCCAAGTAATCAAGAGCAGGCCGGTTCCAGGACCAATCTTGCTCCATAACACACTTGCACAATGCATAGAACCACTCCCTCTTGTCGTACCACGCAGATATTGCTCTGCAACATTAAATATTATGTGAGCGTTCTCACTAAGACCATCTCAAATGGTACTCTAAAACCCAAACCCAAACCCAAACCCAAAATAGAGTAGGAAAATAGCTCCAATGGTATTGCAAAACCTATCCCATTTTGGTTTTTTGAACAAGATATACCAATTTTAGGGTTTACACCAAAACAAAACCAAATAACTTTATAAGATTTTGTGACTATAAAAAGTAAGTGGATATAGAATATTCTTTTTTAAGTTAAATTTGGTGTAAATGGTTGGAGTAAAATCACTATTGATGTGACATTTCCACTAAAACGAGTTTGAATTTAGTGTAAATGGTTGGAGATGCTCTAACAGAAAAATGAATGGGCTAAGAATGTGCAGGTGATAGGCTATAGAATCCTATCTGAACTGCTAAGCAGAGAGATTTGGACAAAGTTTGAGGTGTGGAAAGATATTCAAATGGACATAGAAGGCAAGACAAAAGCAAAATCTCCGAAGTTTATAGCTATTATACCTATTCAGAGCATAATCAACACCTCCTGCATCTGCTCCATCAAAATTAAATCCATTTGGTTGAAGGCCTTGTTCTTGTGCCCTATCTTCATCATGGTCAACATCATAAACAGTATCATAGAGTCCTGCAGAGATAAAAGTCAGAATTTGAGGCTCTCAAACAGATGAAAAAACTCAGTTAAGGCTAAACTAGTCGTGAATATGTTGAACATATTTTCAATCTGCTGCAAGAATGTACACGGCCCTATTTTCCACGAAAGAATGGAAGTTATGGACTTATTAATTATGAGATATTTCTATCTTTAAGCTTTTAATTGGATAGTATACTAAGTAGGTAGGCGATGAACTTGTTAAACTGCTTGTCTTGGCAGTGAAAACAGGCTATTGAGAATTTTTGGCTGAGGAAGACATTTAACTGAAATACAGATTAAAATTGCCAAATAACCCCTAAATTACTCTTAATAACTTATTTTGTTTCTTGGGATGAACATAGGCGAGAGGAGTTCGATATTTGACTTCAGCATGTGGGGGTCTAACACATCACGAAAAGAAACACTATACAAAAAGTATATCAGCAAAACATTGAAAGTGAAATTCCACTTCATATGGTTATGGTACAAGAAAGGACAATCAGATTCCACTTTATCACCTCCAGTTTTGCGCACAACAGGGACTGAGCCGTATCTCATGGCTGTGAGTTGAGTTAGTCCACAAGGTTCAAAAATAGAAGGGACAAGAATAAAATCAGAACCAGCATATATCTGCAAAATAAGTAAGAATCAAAAGTTAAGGTGGAACATAGGTGAAACAGCTAAATTCCATGAGAAAGTACCAAGTGTGAGAGAGGCTCATCATATGTCAGACATAGACGTGCACGATCCGTATGTGAAGAATGCAGTTGATTTGCCAAATTAACAAAATCATTCTGAATCCTAGGATCAGGAGCTGAACCCAGCAGGACCACCTATAAAAAATGCTCATCAGGGAATAGAAAATTGTCAAACAAAGATTGTCTTGATAGTTGATTCATAATTCTTCAAATGAACCATTCATTCACAGATGCAGGTGCACACTTAAATAGCAGTTGGTCGATAAAGACTATCATGTCCCTCATCAAACTAATGTTAAAGCGTTAGGAAACATGGAAAGTATATTAGTTATTCTAAGTAACAGTTGCAGGATTAAATATAGAGAGACTGAGAGAGGTAAGACAAACTTGTCCATTGCGTTCCAGGGTCCGCCAGATTGCATGTTTGATGAGGTGGATCCCTTTCTGGTGAGTCAGTCGAGTAATGATTCCTACCATGGGCAGATCAGCCTTTTTCAGCCCAAGTCTTTCCTGCAAAGCTTCTTTGGCAGCTTGTTTGCCTTCGACAACATTTTCTGAAGTATAAGATACCTAAGGCATGCATGGCATTTGCATCAGAAAAAGAAAGCATCTGCTTAATATGAAACTGCACTTAGATGTAGACTTCTATACTTCATTAGTGACGCCAATCTGTATACCAACAGACATTAGCAAAAACATGTGTCCTTCAGGCACTCCACTTGCACAACAAGGGTCATCATAGAACTAATAGTGTAAGTAGTTTATAAATTTATACTTCCTGATTGTTAACATATTTACTCACCTAACTCAGTTACATTCCTATTAAGGCATACCATCTAAAAATAATAATTCTATCTAAACACATCATCAACCAGATTTTAGGTCTCAAATTCAACTTCCATTTAGACGACATACTTTCTACGAAGATATACAATGCAAAGACATTCTACCGAAATCTCTATATTTACGCTATGGCGTGCACCTCTTATCCCACAATGGTGATGGCGTGCTCAAGGCATATGAAGCAGCATATCAAACATCCCCCCCCCCCCCCAAGGCAGTCTTTGCTCTCATTTGTATGGTTTATGGAACAGACAAAGTAGATAAATAGCTTTGCAGAAAGGATCAACAGGATAGCACTTTATATACATAAACTTTATAAAACACACAAAAGGAAGCATAAAAAAAAGGTTTTTAGTGCTTATACATCTACATGATAGCACTTTATATCTTTTTCCCACTGTATCCATGATATAGTACATATGTATTGGACTTCTGTTGTATTCCATAAGGTGATTGTGCCTTAAACACTGCAGCATCTGCAACTGGAACTAGAGGATTTTTATAGAGAATAAAACAGGTGTCATAAACCAGAAGACCTTATCAAACCGCCTACATGAAACTCCATCCCCCCCCCCCCTACAACCCAATTCCCTTATCAGTAGTCCAGGCTTTTGCTTCTCAATAGAAAATTCCATGTTAACAGTCAGTCCATTTTTCATATTAATCTTGAAAAAATGACAACAGTTGAAGCAAGGCAGCTATGTAATTCATGCATCCAAACATACCCAACTTGCAAAGAGGTAAACAAGCAACTTTATTCCTTATACAGTTAAGTATAGATGGAAGTAATTTACTTACAGGAAGGAACTTATCATTATATGGATCCCATATGTCTGGGTCAATTCCATTTAGGATACCATGAAACTTGTAGAGATAAGGAGCAATTACAGGATTCCCAGAAACTTCCCGGGAATAAGTTGGTGATACCTGCAGGAAAATGCAAAAGGCACATACAAGATTAAAAAAGCCCAACAATCTGCTTTACTTGCTAAGTAATAGTCCTTAAAAAAAACTAATTAAGACTCGTGTGGAAGTGTTTCTTCACTGAAGGACTCGCAGAAACTTACAGTTGTAGCCTTGTCTGCGAAAGCCATGGCTTTCCCAATCAATTCAGCTCCAAATTCAAGGTTGTGTATGGTAAAAACAATGCGAGCTTTACTGAGGCCATAATGCATGTACTGTTCTTTGAACAACCATGCAACTGGGGCACTAGACCAATCGTGACAATGAATTATATCCTGGTATCAACGGTAAAACCTTTTTATCAGTTTGCAAGAGAAACAATATCAACTGCAACCACAATAGATACAGAAATCAAAGTTTGACAAAATAATTTCTGCATTGTCATTTAACTTCATTAGTTCTTTTCAACAAGAGAGAAAAGGGCTGGTGCAATGAATTAAACAAAAATTGAGGAGAAGAGTTTGAATATAGAGTTCAAGAAACATATGGCATAAAACAAAGAGTCAGAGATGAAAAATATCAAGACAAAATTGTGCCACGATTTGCACATCCATTGCATATATTAAGCAGCTAGCTAACTGTAAGAGGTTCTAGATGCATATGGCTAGATTAAAAATTGCAGATAATATAAGAAAAGCATCAAGGGAGAATCAAGGCCTCAGAAAAGAAGTTCTCATCAATAAAATAATCCATAAGCTCTTATTAGTATAGGTTGCAGTATGTCTCATCATAGTCATCAAGATCAGATTCTTGGTTCCTAAAGTGACAGTATTAGATAAATTAGACTGCTGAAATTGATAGTTTGAGCAGTAAGCTTACTGGATGGGATCCACTTTGCAGAAGAAACTCTAGAGCTGCATTGCAAAAGAATCCAAATCTATCCCCATCATTACCACGTCCATAGATGCAGCCAACCCAAAATAATCTGGAGTTGTAGCACACATTAGATTAATTTGTCAGAATTGTAGACAATGATTTCTGGGGAGAAGGTGCATCAAGAAATTGACAATCATATTGCAAAATAAAGTTACAGAATTAAACCAAGTCCTTTAAGGCACACTAGAAACTGAAATATAATTAGACATAGGCTCCTAAATGGATACATGTAAACTGCATATATAAGTAATACAGGTTAGGAGGTGCTCTTGTTTCTACCAAATTGAAATCTAAATTCGAGCATTATACATCACATAATACTTAAATCTATTATGTTATTCTTCCTTTGAGGCACCTATATGAAGGCAGATAAGATCAATAAAAAACAAAAACCTCAAATTAATTTAGATTCCAGAAGCACCAGAGAAGATTCAAGTATAGACTCTCAAGTTTTCTGAAGCATCTACTTTGAGTTGCAAGAAATAGAAAATATCTGTTAGGGCACATAAATTATAAAGAGATGCACATTACTTATGAAACAAATAGATATGCACTATCACCTGAAAACCTGGGGATGAGGATAATAATTGTTCGTATAAGTAATAGCAAGTAATTCAGACAGAGACTTAAGACCGTTAACATAAGGAATTAGTTGATATGTTATAAGTAACCTATCTGTTAAAAAGAACTCAATATGAGAGTATATACAGTATAATGAAAGAGAACTGCAATAGTATTAACCTTCACTAGTCAAAATCTTTATCTCAGTTAGATGAAAGGTCAAAAAATTAAAAAGACATCTATAGTATTCACAGCCAAATAAAAGTTTTCAGCAAGTCGAAAACATCCACTGGTGGTTCTATGCCACAATGTAGAAAGGAGCACTAGAAATTACCCATTCTGAGGTTCCAAAAAGTAAACAGAAATGCCTTCTACCTTCCCGAACCAAACTTTAATTTCAGTGCCACCCCAATAATAGCTTTTATGGAACTGCAAATCCTTCACCTATTGAATTACATGTAGGTTTCATCAATACAAAATTCAAATTTATTTAACCGAAGTAAAACCAATTCTGCAGAACCACAGAACCCTATGAAGCTCATAGGTACCTAACTTTCAGAGCTTCGATTCTGTGCTGTCTGATTATCACAATTCTCATTAACGTAAATAAGTTTGGAATATGCAACGAGGGAATAATTCTAACAATCGTCCGAGCATACATAATTTATAAGAATACTCAGTTCCATAGAAATTACGTCAAAGCAAATTCAAGTGAAGCAGCTCAAACTATACTTCAAATACATTATGAGAAATGCCAAGAGATTTTGTCCAAAATAGTACAACATAAATGCAAGAAAAAGAAACGTATTGAAACTTACATGGCTGAGATTCAGACAGTCATACTTTGGGAGAATGATTTCCACATTGTGGTTCATATCCTGGACCGCTCGTGAAAGACTTGTTACAACGTCACCAAGACCCCCTACCTGTATGAGTTGAATAAGCAAACACGAGAAAACTCAAAGACCATAGCATACAATGACAAAATTAATAGCCTTTGTTCAATGGGAAAAGGAAATCTCACGTCCAGTAAAATGGCAATCGCAAATCAAAAAAGCAGTTGGTGGTAACAGGTAGATCCTGTATCAGGCCTCAGTTCGCTATTCTCTCTAAACAGGATTGACTTATCTTGTAAATAATAGCATTACCAAACAAACATTCATGGTCCAAAGTTTTCAGTAACAAGGATAACCACTAATATTGTTAAATCATACTAAGTAAGAAAAATATATCTTCTGACATTAAATCATCAAATCTGCAACTTGATAGCACTAAAATTGAGTTTGAGAAAATATCTTCTTGCAAATCAAGTACATAGTAAAAGCACTTATTCAATAATTCTTTTATTCCAAAGAGTTCTGAAGCTTCTTAGTTATTAAGAATGACAATTTAATGGACTTCTAGTCCAATATGATCGAAATCAACAGGTACAAGTTCCACAAGATAAATATGTCATTGTAAACAACAGATGGCAAAGAAGAAAATGTAACAAACAAACAAAGTATAAAATCATTTCATAGTTCAAGAGCACGCTTTCAATGCCAATGACAGGAGGTTGATCTGTTAAAACTAATTACCTTTGCAATCGGTGCCATTTCAACAGATATATGTACAATGTGCATTGGGGGCTCTTTCACAACTCCTCCAAGTACAGGTATGTGATAGTCCATACCATTCTTGTTGTCAAAAATCCCACCATCTTCTCTTTCGGAGAAAACAAAGTCTATCATATATGCATCCAACGGAACCTTGACTGTCAAAGATGAAAAGAGAGGGTAGGGAGAAAATGAGATATCTTCAAACATAACTGGCATAGGACTTCCAACACAGCATTCTTTTTTCCCTGGATTTACTGTTGTGACCCTGAACATAATGCCATACAATGCCCTTCAAAGTTCAAAGTAGGACTAGAATTTTAATTTTATGATGCATGTGCCAGTGAGGCTATGAGTTCCTACATAGACCCAATACACTTACGACAAGTGTTAGGTTAGTATTTTTTTTGAATTCAACATTCCAAAACTGAACAGTGCTAATGAAAGATCAATGTCATCAGGTAAACACAGATGCAAATAATTGAAAACCCCGCTATAATGCTCAATCTCACCAGATGCTTTAAGATGTGAACTATTTTCAGCAGGAATCATTTTTTGAGGTGGCAACGGGCCCATGCGATGCGTCCAGCGATTGAATGAACATCTGAGCCAGACTTCAGATTTTCCATTCAGAACTGTGTTGGCGGGATTATAAAACAAATTCACCGTGCTTCCAGCCCGGACATCAAGGGGGTCGGTGTAGACTATATGCTTCTGAGACAACAAATATGTTCTCAGAGTTTTTTCCTTTGTTTCTGCTTTCAGGCGTGCAGTTTTTTCAGCCTGTACATGGAAGAAAACATAAGGAAAAAATTATTGGAGAACAGTGAGAAGCAGGAAGTTACTATACTTTGGAGAAGAAAAGAGCAATTTTGTACAAGAGGAAACTAGAAAACACAAAGCATTACAAGATAATACAATGGTGATTCCTTATAATGCTTCCCAAAACAACCTTAGCTCGTATTGCTTCTTCTCTGGATCGCCTTTCAGTCTGAAGTCTTCGGAAAAGTATCTGCTCTTCCTCAGCCCAATATAGTTCCTCGGCAATGGATTTAGGGACAATAGCATGAAAATCTTGCATGTTATTGTTGTCGTAAACAACTGCTTGATGAGGTGGACCATCAGCAAGAACCCAATCCAAGACAAGGGCTCTATCAGGTACAACAACTGCAGACACCATATGGTGGATGGGAAAAGTTTATAGGCAAACTTAAAGAGAAAGTGCAGACTGTGAAGTACAACACTTTTTAAAGGTGTTGAAGCAAACGTCTATAAATTTATAGTAAATTGAAATAATCCTGCTGAAATGTATAGATACTTTGACACAAATGCCTACCATGAGTCTTCTTCCTACTAACTTTGATGTTTAAATAAGAATGTAAAGTTACCAGAAATTGCATAATAGTTTTCCAACAGGAGAAGAGAAAATACTAATGCCAGATGACATGAATGATCTCCTTGTTCCCAGAACTTATATTATCTAGCTACACAATGTAAACAAACCAGAAAGTGATAAGAAATTGGCTGGGTTTATTTTTGAAGATGCAGTTTCACCACATCAATAGGAAGTATATCTAAGGATAATGCAAGCACACCCCCAGAACGGTCGTGAGAACTCCTCCCAATACCTCTTCATTGACAAGTCATAGTGTTTATCCAAACAGAAGATCATGGTATCTCGCAGATGGAAAAAACTAAAAGATAATGCACAGAAATATAATAGAAATGCAATTTATATCAGTTTTTCAGGACAAGAACCTAGATGTTGTACATTAGAATGTTATTTGAATTTCATCCCAGGCTGTCCACATAGATAGCCTTCATCTAACATCTTAATGTCAATGTCAATTCATTGCAATGGGACTTGCCAAACCGAGCCAATAACCATATTTACTTGAAAACAAGGGTTCCATTTTGATAATACCAGGAACCAAAGTGAACTGAAATGCCAAAATCTAAGTAGGGTAGTCACTATAACCAGGACATCATCCCCTAATTCAACCAACCCCCAGCCATGGATAATAATGAACATGTTTTTAAATCTTGATCCTATGCAAAAGAACTTTTGAGATCACAACATATTATTCTGATTCACTATATATACAATCCAAGCTCATTACAAGACAAATATTTAGAGGTAATTAACTGCATACCATCAGCAAACCACCAGTCCCCATCTTTCCCGGATTTGATGAGCTTTGAAACAATGGACAGCCCATCTTTCCAATTATTATACCCTCCATGAATCCATAGCTCTTTAGCATGAGAAAGTGGACCTGAGCTCCTGTTGTAATATAACCTGACCATACCACTGCCTTCCACATCCCAAGGCTTAGGCTCTATGTACCAGACATCATCAACTGATATGGGAGCCTTCTTCATCAACACTTGCATCATCCCTCTTGTCTTTGCAGCTTCCTCTTTGGCTTGTGCTCGATCAGCTTGAATTGCCGCGTTTTCTGCTTCTATATATCTTTGTTCTTCTTCTTGTCTTTCCCTTTCAGCTTTTTGTCTCAATAAATCCTCCTGTTCGCGCATTTTTTCTTCTAGCAAAAAATTTTCGAAGTCAAATACATCCATTCCACCCTCCACAACTATGCAGAAATCTTGTTCGTCATTGTTTTCGTAGACATCTTGCCCATTATAGAACACAAAATCAATTTTGTATGCTTCCTTGGGAACATACAACTGGCAAGACCACCAATCACCTTTGAGATGGCTTTTGCTCAAATTCATCCCAAATGATTTCCATTTCCAGTCATTGAAGGCTCCCATGATCATAACATCTGGTTCATTTTTCAAAGTGGAGAAACTCCTATTGAAAAATATCTCTATATGTTGATCAGGTTTTACCAGTTCTGGGTAATAAAACAATTTGTTTCCTTTTCTGAAATTAGCATCAGCAAGCTTGTTTATTGTCTCTTTACGAAGACTCTCTTCACTTTCCAACTTTAGCTTTAGAAATTCATCTTCCTTTCTCTTAAGCTCACTGATAGAAGTATAACTGTCATCAACACCTCCAGTTGCTGCCAATTTTTCCTGTAAATCATTAATCTTGATGTTGTTAGTCAATCAAGGTTCTTTATCCTTAATACCTAGCAGCATACTAACATTCTGTAATCTACCTGCAATGCTACTGACCTCACTGTTGGATATTCCTTCATCTTTGGATTCAATAACATGCTTATTAATATCAGGAATTTGGACACTCTCTTCGAATTGACTTACTTTGCTGACAGAAAATGCTTCACGCGCTGATGGAACCTCTAGACCAACAACATCATGTTCACCATTACTTTCACCATCACCGTCCTCATCTACTTCTGGAACTAGACTAATGTTGGTTGTCTCTTCCTCAACAGACCTAATCTTCACATCTGGAGTGTCAGCACTCAAGCTCCCAATCTCCTTTTGTGAAGAAGTACCCGGACCTTCCTTTGCTTCACTGTTCTTTCGATCCTTTTTCTGTGTACTCGTAGGGACCTGTGTTCTGGGCCCAAAACCCCTTGGTGTAGAATCCTTAGAGCTTGGCGTGGAACTTTTCCTTGGCCGCCTTCTTGAAAAGTCTGCATGAGTACAGATATTGTAAATCTGGTTACATTACATAGAAATATAATGTGTTGCATATTATTTAAACAACCAACCCGCACTCGCATTAATCTGATATGTGACCTTGGCTGCCATATGACCAGCTCTCCGCCCAAAAGACTGTGTAATCAAAAGCTTTAACATATAAGTAAAACTTTCATATCCAAGCAACGTTACTTACAAATTACAATTACATCCAAGTATCCAACATATAGTAATTCATATACATATAATATAAAAATGGTCAAAACACCGCATTCGAACCAAATCACGAGATGCTTTGGAGCATGTCCATGCCAGAGGATAAGGTGACAAATGTAATGCATATCACCACTACTAGAAACAAAAACACAACATATATTTTTTTTTTTTAAAAACAGAAAACAGCACAGAAAAAGTAAAATGCATATATACACAGAGAAAAATCAACAGTGACGAATTTACAAACAGCACTCGCGCAGGTTCCTGGAGAATTGATTAATCGAGCGTTGCAATCGGTAACAAGCATACGGTCAGTGAGGAATTAAGTTGATCGCAATAGCAAGGAAACAATTACTTGTGCCGTTCCATTAGGCGAAATTCCGAGGAAGGGCTTGATCCTGATGTGTGTACTCTGCGACGACGCAATTCCGCAGCTGAGAGACCTCTGCAGAGGCAATGGCACCTCCATCTTCGAAGTGAATAAATGTGCTCTGCTACTCAGTAGTCGAGCTTAGTGATTCAACATATACACACCATTGGCCTTGGATCTCTCTCCTTCTGCTTCGTTTTAGGTTTCTGTGTGAGTAATTAAAAAATGAAGATTTTGGAGGGCAGTGTTTAGTGATAACATGTGTGTGATTTTTGGCAGGAAATTGGCTCGCGGTGTCACATTTTGCCACGTGGAATTAAAAAATTGGACAAATATTAAGAGAGGTGTGGCTGTGAATATTTTTATGTTAGCCTATTATTCTAGTAAGACGATTAATAGTATTGTGAATTTTGTCACATAAGTCGAGTTCTGATGTACATTAAGCGATATACTATAAATTTGTTTATCACAACATTTAATTATATTTGTTTATTTTGTAAAAAATCAAATGAATGTACAAATACTAACACGCCCATTCCCACAACAATAAAAAAAATGAAGCTATGTCATATTTTCAGTTTAAAGCGAACCAAAAAAATAGGTTAGCAGGCAAAAATCGAATCATAATTTATCATATTGACTATACATTTTTTTTTTCAATATATCCTACCATCGATCATGTGATGAAATAAACCTTTATATGCAGTAGCAATCTCCTTTGTTTTCTTAGTCTCATGAATGAAAAGGGAAGAGATTCATCCTTTTCAGCTGAACTTTGGATATAAAAAGTGGAAGACCCACAAATAGGGCTTTTAGCCGCGCACAAGATTAGTGTTAGTAACTTATAAGTTAAACCAATACCTTCTAATAATACGAAAACCAATACCTTCTAATAAGTTAAAGCAATCTATAGTCAGTTCTATAATCTCATTATTACTTGTATAGATTTTAGTAAGTAATCACCAATATATTATAGTACTTGGTTTTATCAGTATAGAAATATTAGTCTCGTTGTGATACAATCTAGTGTTACACTACACCTCGTGTCATCAATCATACAATACAGTGAGCGACTACAAAATAGGCATTGCAATCGTTCAAGATAGATTATCCACATCCATCTAAGTTGCTAGTACTATTGACTTTTCTCTACATGGAACCAGCCCAGTGGCAGATTCCGGGGGGCGGGAGGGGTTGGCCGCTCTCTCCGACCGTCGGAGAGGCTAAAAATCCCATGGAGTCTAGCCGGAAAAAAACATATCTGCCTCCTTCGTGTGTAAAACTATATTTGCTTTCAATGTATATCATAGAATAAAATTTTGTAGCCCAATGGTTTAACTTTTAGTCTTTCAACTAAAGGTTTATGGTTCAACCATCAATAAGAACATATTTTTTCTTTTCTTTGTGCATTCTTTATTTTAACAATTCATATTTCTTTCTTATTATCAATATAAACTCAAATACTACTACTTTAGTATATTACATTTGTATTTTAATTAAAATCAGTTTTATTGATATTGTAATGAGGACTGATAGTTGAGAGTGTAGCAATTTTTTAACTCAACTAATTATAACAGGAAAATCAATTAAATAATATGTATAAATTTTGGGTGAATATTAATATGTATGTACAAGCTAATGCATCTTATTGACAATTAAGCATATTCTTATTTTATTGGGTATATTTTATTTTGCGATGAAATTAAAAATAGAGTATAATGCTATTTTTTTTACACAATATTTTTAATATTCTGGTAAAACATGTACAAGTGATTAACTCAGCTTTTAAGGAATAAAAGGACTATTTATTTCATTATTACAAATTAAATTAAATTAAATTATATTTAACGCTATTAAATACTATTAAAATTATGCCTCTTTATTTTCGGATTTTGGATCCGCAATTTGAATATTTTTTGAATTATGAGTCTACCGATCACTTTACAATACTATAAGAATGATCCATTTTTAATTTGTATGATACCTTTGACGAAGATTACTTTAACCTTCTCTCCATGACAATTCATTCGTATTTTACATCTGGTCTTCTAGCTAATTTCCACAGTCAAGCTTGTTATCTAAGAATGTCTACTGAGGGGCGTGTTCACCCTTGAAGAATTGATCATATTTGGGTCTATTTCTGAAAATTCTTGGTGTTTGGTGAACTCAATAAATAATGGCTAGCCCGCACTGTTCATATGAAATATAGCATATTCATTTTTTTTTCAAATTGGTAAGATTTGCTATCTACATTCATTTGTGCGAGCAACAATGCCCCCATATCTAGCAAACCCAAATCTATTGATAAGAAATAGAGCAAAGTGATCACGTTCTAATGGTGTCCAATTTTTTTATGAAGGCCATAACACTATTTGGAATACGCTAAAAGCATAAGCAGATTAGTTTTTCTAAAATCAATAGAATATAATGTGAGTACGTAAAGGTTCGGCTACCAGACTTATGCTTGGAGCTCTCATGAAATGGATGCCAAGAAAGAAGATGCATTTGTTGGTATATGTAACATCTATCAAATCTAATAAACTCCTTTCGGATATGCAGTCTCATACCAACATATCCCTAGAATCCCTCTCATTCAAGTGTGTTTCAGTTCATTCATGTCCCCTTCTGCTCTATGTATGTACATTTGCACTGACATCGCTCCCTAGTTTTACCCTAAAACGTTACATATAATTTACAGATAGTTATCGGAATAAGTTTAAATTTTGGGCAATAAAACACTATTACCATGTTTGGTTGACAGGAAAGTAAAGTTGGCAAGGAAAATGATTCATGAGAAAATGAATCCCGAGAATATGATTCCTAGTAACTTTACTTTCCTGTGTTTGGAAAATATCAAGATTTTAAATTTATATGTTAATTTAAACACTAAACTAAAAATATACTTATTACTTTTTTATTTATAAAAAATAATAATAATAATATAATTTTTTTAATAAATTGTTAATTATAAATAATAATAATTATATTATTATATTTATTATATAGTTTAAATATGGATTGTCCACCATAATATATAATGATATAATTGTAAATATAGTTACATAGAGTATTATACTCATTTACTATAATAATAAATATGATTGTTATTATTATTATTATTATTATTATTATTATTATTATATTTATGTATATTATAATTGAATAAATTTTATAATTCAAAATTTCAATACGACTTTATTGATTAATTATTAATTTATAAAATATACTAATAATTATTTATTATACGATTTATATTATATAATTATATTTTAATTATTTAATAAATTATGAATTACTATTATGAAATATTATAAAATATAGCTATAATTACGATAATTTTCATCGTAGTTATTTATTATACTGAAATTAAGTACAATAATTTATACTTTTAAATTATTTTAAAAATACTATAATTAATAATAATAATAATAATAATAATAATAATAATAATAATAATAATAATAATAATAGAACTATACTATATTACATTAAATATGTAAGAATCCTAAAACTGGAAATAATAATACCTAAGAATAGTTAGGATTTAAAATTCTGGAAAGTTGTATTAACTTTCTTTGTTTTCGAATTTTGATTACTTTCCCAGTTTGATTAAAAATCAAAATAAACATAAGAATTTAAAATTTAAAAAATCAAATTACTTTCTCAGATATAATCATGACAACCAAACATAGTCTATTAACTTTTTAATCTGGGAGCAATATTCACCGTAACATTGTTATTTTATATAGTTGGTGAAATTTTTTTATACTGAAGGCTACACAATTAGACAAATCAATTTGTTGGTCACCAATTTAGTAAATGGTGTTATGAAAAATGATAAAAACTTGAAGTTGAAAACTATTTTGCAACAACTAAAAATTTAGAACATGACATATGATTAATAATGGGAGTATTATACTCTCTTTATCCTTTAAAAAAATAAAATATTTTTCTTTGAAATGTTCCATTAAAAATGAAATGTTTTTAAAATAAAAACAACATTATCTCTATTTTTTTTTTCTTTTCTCTTACTTTATTATGTCATTTTCATTAACTCGCAAAACAATATTGTATATTAGTGAACTAGTGTAATTTATAATTGCGATTTTGCATTACTTTTCTTTTAGATAGGTCATAAAAAAAAGTCAACTTTCTATTCCTATAGAGAATAAATCCTCATTAATACATTCAATCACACCTTTCTTATACATATACACTTTCTAATTTTATTTAAAGTAAATCATCATTAATTCATTCAAGTATCTCTTCTTATACACTCAACATATATAGTAGTACTACTAATATTGGCTAAAATTATCGAGCATCATTATTTGTGACAAATTTTGAAGGTCAAAACAGTAAAATAAACAAAAATAGATGCAAAATTACAAAAATACCATGGTCCAAAAGGGTGTGAATGATGAGGCGGCACCCCAAAATTAAAACTTGAAAAATTCTGTGCGCCACTTCACTGACCGCCACCAGTTTCCCGCTTCTAGCTTCACTACTATAAAACCCTCCATCCCTTCCATTGCATCTCCCATCAATTTCTCTCCATCTAAAATCTCACTCTAGGGTTTCCAGATTTCCTCTCCATCACCATGAAATCCAGAGTTGGTAGCAGCGCTCTCGGATCACCATCCTCATCACCATCGGTGGCGCCGGCGTATTACAAGTATCTCAAGCCTGGAGAGCTTGCTCAGCTCCGATACTCGAAGATCAACGCTAGATCCAAACAAATCAGCGCTCAGGCTCTCCTCGCTCTGTACCAACTCGGATCTGATTCCGATTCGTCGCTTCCGCAGCCGAATTCTACTGGTGTGGCAATGGAAGCAGTTCCGTGTTTCAATTTGAGGGCCAAGGGTTTCCCAAGGTGCCTGATGCGCAAAAAGCTTTTGGCTGTGGCGCCGGTTTTTACCGAGACCTAGCCGTAAATCGTCTCTCCCTGCTGTAATTTTATTGTTTATTGCATATACAATAAGCCTAAAATTCTGTTTTTGCTAGGGCTGTTTAGATGTTTTTCATTTTCTATTTGTAATTGACCACACAGAAGTGTAGAAGAATATGCGATGAATAAAACGATAAAATTTTTGTTTTGATCACTTGTGATGCTTATGCAAAATCATTGCTCTTGTTTTGGAAATTAGATAGGATAATGATCCAGTTTGACAAAACCCTATGGAATCTAAGGTGGATGAGTTACTTGCTGGTAATTAATTAATTTCTATGAATTAATTAGCTTAAATCTATATAAATTTCTTACTCTGTTGGATTTGATTCTTGTTTTGCAATTTATTACCATTTCCCACCTGCAATTACACCACCATCGTCGTGAGATTTATGATGTGTGTAGTTTCCAGATCTTCCAAATCTACCATTGGATTTTTGACACTGTTCTTTGATGATTCAATGAATACAGTATGACTGAACATACGTTTGCAATTCAATTATTGCTGGTTGATATGGGTAGTTTCTAAATCTTGCACTATAGAGATCTATTATATAGCATACATGAAGTGATATAGTGTGCATTAAACAGTTTGTTTCTTTTATTGCTTCTTGAATTTATTTACAGTTCCAAATCTACAATTGGATTTTTGACACTTTTCTTTGATGGTTCAATCAATGCAGCTTTACTGAACATTCATTTGCAATTCAATCTCACTGGTTTAATATAGGTAGTTTCTAGTTCTTACAATATAGAGATCTAGTATATAGCATACATGAAGTGATATACATTAAACAGCCTGTTTCCTTTGATGTAGTATACCTTTAGATTATTTGACAATTTCCTTTGATGTACGTTTGCAATTCAATTCTTGCTGGTATGATATGGTTTGTTTTAGTTCTTACAATATAAAGATTTAGTATAGAGCATACATGAGTATATGTACAATCCAGTACATATACTTGCAATTCAATTCTTGTTGGTTTGATGTGAGTAGTTTTGCTATTCCTTCAATGGTGGATCCAATTCTTACTATATGGAGTAGTAAGATCTAATTATATAGGATACATGGGAATATGTACAATCTAGTTTAGGACATAAGTGTTGAATGAAATGCTTCAAATCTCCACAATCCACCTGTTTGTAAATTTCTGTTATTGCATTTGAATTCGGATTGTTCAGAAATAGACACATGATCAGGTTGCACAGGAAAGCATACAATCAAACAGAGGGAAGAAGAAGTGAAAAAATGACATTGTACATGAAATGTGAGTAAGATGGCTTATGGTTACAACACAGAATGGTGTTTCTCTTGTTTAAGAAGGCGGCGGAGAATTACAGGGAGTTTGTATTGCTGAATAATAGTATTATAGCGCAATCGAAAATGGAGATTGGAGAAAGACGTGGAGCTCAGGATAAGGCGTTGGCTCCGGCAACAATCTCCAAAATCTCTCCGGTGATCTTGGCCTGACGCCTCCTGTTGTAAACTCTTGACAGATTCTTCTTCAACTCGGATGCATTATCAGAGGCACTGCTCATGGCACTCATCCTGGCAGCAAGCTCACTCGCTAGCGACTCCTGCAACGATCTCAAGATCTGACTGTTCAAGTAGAGTGGCAGCAACGCATCCAGAATCTGCACAGGATCCTGCTCGAATTGCAGAATTGGGGAGAAATCAGTGGTTTTAGTCCTCACAATATCTCTCTCCACTGTCAGCTTCCCTTCCTTGGTTGTGAGCCTGAAGAACTCATCCTCCGCAGCATCAACGCAGACTCCATTGATATCGCAGATCTCTCCCTTGGGCGAGAGCGGGAGCAACGTGTGAATCACAGGATCCGACTTCACCAAGGAGACAAACTTGGTGTAGAGAAGCTCGACCTTGTCCACCTCCTCACTCACGAACAGCGAGAACACATCATCCGCGATCGCCTGCGCCTCCTTGGCCGTCGGGAGATTGCTGCCTTCCAGGAACTTATCGACTGGGATGTAAGGCCTGCGGAGGAAGTAGGAGTTCCCTTTCTTCCCAACGCTGATCACGGTGTAGTCAAGGCCGAGCGCCTTAAGCTCCTTGATCCGCAAGTCAGCCTTCTTGATGATGGCATTGTTGAACCCACCACAGAGACCGCGATCGCCCGTGACCACCACGAGGGCGACCTTCTTGACAGGCCGGACCTTGGTGAGGGGGATGTCGATGTCGTCCGTGAGGAGCTGCTCGTTGATGTTGTACAAGACTTCAACGAGGGTCTCGGAGAAGGGGCGGGCATTCACCACGGCCTCTTGAGCTCTCCGGACCTTGGCGGCCGCAACGAGCTTCATTGCCTCGGTGATCTTCTGCGTGTTCTTGACGGAATCAATGCGGTCGCGGAGATCGCGGAGGCTGCACTGGATTTGGGTGGTGGAGGATCTGCATGGAGGTGTGGAGGAGTTGGAGCTCGGGAGCTGGAACGGGGCGATGAAGGAGCGAGAGGAGAGCTTCGACAGAGAAGGCATTGTAAGGTTGGAGGAAGACATGCTTATGTTGAAGCTCTGCGGCTATGGAGGGAAGTGAGTGAGAGATTCTGGTTGTAGCCTTATCTCTGTGAGGGTTGATTTTTTCAGTTGAGAGTTGTCCATTGAAATGAGAGGCTGAGGGATACCTATTTGAAGATAAGGGATTTTACAAAATAATGATATGTGGGCACCAACAAAATCTCATATTTTCTTAATACCTTTCATATCTAAATAAATACTCCCTCCGTCCCATATTTGGAGTCACTTATTGTTATGGTTCGCATTTTAAGAAAGAGTTGAAGTGTGTAATAAATAAAGTGAGATGATGGAGTTGGTTGAATGTGAGTCCCTTTTAATTTTGATTTTTGTTTTGATTTATTTTAATGTAGATAATGACATTTTTATGTAATTTTAATGAAGAATGGGGTAAAATTGTATGACCAAATATGGAAAATTCTAAAAGTAACTCTTAAAATTTTACGAACTTTTATGGCAAAAAATGACTCTTAATCTGGGACGGAGGGAGCACTACCGATTGCTAGCCCAAGAATATACCAAAGCACAATCTCAAGTTGCCCACTAATCAAAATGGGCCAGAAATAATTAATTATCCTAATATGCTATTTTGGTTTGGTTCTCAGTAATTGCCCTATTCACTTTTATGATTCATTTTTATCAACAAAGATACCAAATTTCTTAAAACCTGTACCAATTAACTACTCTTATGAAATAATTAATGAGGATCACAACGAGTGGTTCATAATACTTTTTAGGAATCAACTATGGTCAAAATTAAAAAAGGAAACACTACACATACTTGGATGAAAAGAATATTTCATGTTATTTTATGCTTTACAGCGTAATACCTCATGGACTATCATTTCACCCGCTCAAATAGTGGAGAACTATCATAATCAATTGACGAACAATGGCATCATACATTGCCCTATCCGCTTGCACTCCATGGAGTAACAAATAGTCGTGCATTTAAACGACTTCATCAAAATTGCTATTAATCCTATAATGGGGAATAATTGATGAATTATGAAATAAAAAAAATAATTTTAATAAAAAATAAATCTCAGAGGATGACATATGATAACTTTTGAGGGACAGAAGAGTCCATGAGGCGCACCCCAAAATTAAAACTTGAAAAATTCGCTGCGCCACTTCACTGACCGCCACTATTTTCCCGCTTCTCGCTTCACTACTATAAAACCCTCTCTTCCTCCCACAATTCATTTCCCAATTCCCATCAATTTCTCTCAATCTACAATCTCACTCTAGGGTTTCCAGATTTACATCACCATGAAATCCAGAGTTGGCTCATCATCGGCGGCGCCGGCGTATTACAAGTATCTCAAGCCGGGAGAGCTTGTTCAACTCAGATACTCGAAGATCAACGCCAGATCCAAACAAATCAGCGCTCAGGCTCTGCTCGCGCTGTACCGACTCGGATCTGATTCCGATTCGTCGCTTCCGCAGCCGCGGTCAACTGGTTTGGCCATGGAAGCAGTTCCGTGTTTCAATTTGAGGACCAAGGGTTTCCCGAGGTGCTTTATGCGCAAAAAGCTTCTGGCTGTGGCGCCGGTTTTTACTGAGACCTAGCCGTAAACCGTCTTTCCCTGCTGTAATTTATTTTTCTACTGCATATACAATGCTGTTTTGTTAGGGCTGTCTTGGTATTAGGTGTTTTTCATATTCTATTTGTAATTGACCACACACAAGTGTAGACGAATATCAGATGAATAAAACGATATACAAATTTTTTATTTTGCTCTCACATGCGAAATTATTGCTCCGGTTTTGGAAATTAATCGAAATATTAGTCCAGTATTGATAAAACTCTCTGGAATCAAAGGTAGATCTGCTAGTTGCTGGTGATTAATTAATTTGTTATGAATTAATCAGTTAGAATCGGTATTAATCTGCTACTTTGTGGATTTGATTCTTGTTTTGCAATCGATATAGTTAATATAAATTTATTTCTGTTTGTTGGATTTGGTTCTTGTTTTGCAATCAATTACTTAATATTATGATGCAGCCCGTATTCAGTTGCAATTACTCCACCATGGCTGTGATATATGCATTAAACGGTCTGTTTCTTTTTTTGCTCCATGAATTTATTTAGAGTTCCAAATCTACGGCTGGATTTTTGACACTTTTCTTTGATGGTTCAATCAATTTAACTTTACTAAACATACGTTTACAATTCACTTATCACTGGTTTGATAGGGTAGTTTCTAGTATATAGCATACACGCATTAAACACTTTGTTTCTTAATTGCTCCTTGAATGAATTTACAGATTAGGAACTTCCTAATCTACCACTGGAATTTTGACACTTTTTTTATTGTTCAGTCAATACAACTTTACTGAACTTGCATTTGCAATTCAATTCTTGCTGGTTTAGTATTTGCAATTCAATTCTTGTTGGTTTGATAAGAGTAGTTTACTATCCCTTCAATGGTGGAACTAGTTCTTACAATATAAGATCTAATGAAGGGTACATGGGAATATGTACAATCTAGTTTAGGACATGAAGAGCCAATACTTAAATTTAGATATTTGTATATACCTTGTTAGTTATTCCCATAATTTGGATATGAGAGTTGAATGAAATGCTCCTATAATGCTTTAGATTTGAGTTATGTGTTTGAAAAGCATACAATCATAAAACAGGGGAGAAGTGAAAAAATGGCATTGTACATGAAATGTGAGTAACATGGCTTATGGTTACAAAATAGAATGGTGTTTCTCCTGCTTGAGTATATTGCTGAAAAATATTAGTATTACAACACAATCGAAATCCGAGATACAAGAAAGATGTGGAGCTCAGGATAAGGCGTTGGCTCCGGCAACAATCTCCAAAATCTCTCCGGTGATCTTGGCCTGACGCCTCCTGTTGTAAACTCTTGACAGATTCTTCTTCAACTCGGATGCATTATCAGAGGCACTGCTCATGGCACTCATCCTGGCAGCAAGCTCACTCGCTAGCGACTCCTGCAACGATCTCAAGATCTGACTGTTCAAGTAGAGTGGCAGCAACGCATCCAGAATCTGCACAGGATCCTGCTCGAATTGCAGAATTGGGGAGAAATCAGTGGTTTTAGTCCTCACAATATCTCTCTCCACTGTCAGCTTCCCTTCCTTGGTTGTGAGCCTGAAGAACTCATCCTCCGCAGCATCAACGCAGACTCCATTGATATCGCAGATCTCTCCCTTGGGCGAGAGCGGGAGCAACGTGTGAATCACAGGATCCGACTTCACCAAGGAGACAAACTTGGTGTAGAGAAGCTCGACCTTGTCCACCTCCTCACTCACGAACAGCGAGAACACATCATCCGCGATCGCCTGCGCCTCCTTGGCCGTCGGGAGATTGCTGCCTTCCAGGAACTTATCGACTGGGATGTAAGGCCTGCGGAGGAAGTAGGAGTTCCCTTTCTTCCCAACGCTGATCACGGTGTAGTCAAGGCCGAGCGCCTTAAGCTCCTTGATCCGCAAGTCAGCCTTCTTGATGATGGCATTGTTGAACCCACCACAGAGACCGCGATCGCCCGTGACCACCACGAGGGCGACCTTCTTGACAGGCCGGACCTTGGTGAGGGGGATGTCGATGTCGTCCGTGAGGAGCTGCTCGTTGATGTTGTACAAGACTTCAACGAGGGTCTCGGAGAAGGGGCGGGCATTCACCACGGCCTCTTGAGCTCTCCGGACCTTGGCGGCCGCGACGAGCTTCATGGCCTCGGTGATCTTCTGCGTGTTCTTGACAGAATCAATGCGGTCGCGGAGATCGCGGAGGCTGCACTGGATTTGGGTGGTGGATGATCTGCATGGAGGTGTGGAGGAGTTGGAGCTCGGGAGCTGGAACGGGGCGATGAAGGAGCGAGAGGAGAGCTTCGACAGAGATGGCATAGTCAGATTGGAGGAAGACATGCTTATGCTGAAGCTCTGCGGCTATGGAGGGAAGTGAGTGAGAGATTCTTGTTGCTGCCTTATCTCTCTCTGTGTGGGTGGATTTTTTCAGTTGAGAGTTGTCCATTGAAATGAGAGGCTGAGAGAGACTCATTTCAAGATAAGGATTTTACGAAATATACATGATATGTGGGCACCAGCAAATGCCATAATTTTCACAATAGTTTTCATATCTAAATAAAAAACCAATTGCTTAGTTGCTTTTTAGAAATGAAATATGGTCGAAAGTAAATAAACCAGACAACAGAATACAAAGCAGGAATCATTTCCATATATGAAAGGTGGATAAAAATAATACTGATACTAATGTATGCTTTACATCGAAATATCTCACGAGCTATCATGACGGACAATGGCTTCATACGTCGCCTTATCCGTGTGCACCCCATGGAGTAACAAATAGTCGTGCATCTTGACAACTTCATCAAAACTGCTTTTATTGCTGAGGTTTGTGAGCAGAGTGGTATAGGTAATAGAATCAGGGGTTAAGCCCTGATGGAGCATGAGACTCAAAATCTGGCCGGCATGATCAAACAATCCGAATCTGCATAGGCAGTTAATCATGATATTATATGTGACCGTGTTCACCAAGAAGCCCATTCTTCTCATACTCGTGAACAAATCAAACGCTTCCTTGAGTCTCCCTGTACGACAGTGGGAACTCAACAACGTGTTGAAGCTTATGGTATCAAACATATTCAGCGCCTTCATCTCATCTAGCAAAGACATGGAGATGTCCATAGATTCTTCATTGCAAAAACCATTCAAAATGGAATTGAGGATTACCAAATTCGGCTTGTACACCTTAACCATGTCTGTGTATGCCTCAATGGCGCTTTCCATTTTGCTTGCTTTGCAGTATCCATCAATCATAGCACTATATGTGACCGTGTCTGGTAGGAAGCCTCGAACAAACATTCTGCAGAGGAGTTGCTCTGCTCCAGATATATCATTGCTTCTGCAAAGATAGTTCATGAGAATACTGTGAGAGAAAGCATCTTCAACAAGGTTCATATCTATTATCCAGTTCTGAACTTTTAGAGCTTCATTGACATGACCATTCCTGCATAATCCATTTATCATCATAGAATGCGTGACTTCATCAGGGTCTACGCGATTCTCCATCATGTTTGATAGTAACAGTGAAACTCCACTGATATCTCCTTCCATCCATAGCCAGTGGATTAATGAAGTATAAACGACAGCATCCGGAATCATACTATTTTCAACCATTCTATCACACAGCCTGTATCCCTCCTCCAAGCACCCCTTTCTCGAATACCCATCAATCACTGTGGCATAAGTTCGTACATCAGGCTTCACACCCTTCTCGATCATTTTATCTAAAATATCTTCAGCCATTTCAGGATTACCTTGCTTGCAATAACCATTGACGAGAGAGTTGTATGTAACAACATTAGCAGAGACGCACCCCCTTGACATTTTTCCAATATTCTCAATAACCTTCTGCGCTACGTCAAGGTCATCAGCCCTAGAAGCTCCATCAATAAGCATATTGAATCCCACTACATTAGGCAAAACTCCAGCCTTTATCATCCTATAAAAAACTGACAAAGCCTCCGATAGGTGGCCTTCTTTACAAAGCGCATAAATTAGCAGATTATAAGTATTCACACTCTCATAATACTCATAAGAAACCATTTTTCTGTACATTTCCCAAAAGCCAGCAACATCACCTATCTTCAATAGGTGGCCCAAAAAATTGTTCCAAGCATGAATCGACACACGAATGCCTCCTATCCTCGATTTCTTGATAACCTCGTACGCATCCTGAGTTGCCCCAATCTGTGTGCAAGCCCTAACCAATGCATCAGAAACAGCCCTACTCGGAGATACTCCAGCAGAGCTATGAATCAATGCTTCTAAAACCTCCAAAGGTGAATAGCCTTTGGATATCATCAATTCTTTCATCAAGCACAACGCATCATCAAAGTTCTTACGTTCTACCATCACATGAATCAGAATACAACACGATTCTAGTGAGCACGAAACAGTGTCTACTCCCCCCACTTGCTGGTAGAACTCTAAAAGTAGACACGGAGAGCTGCGGAGCTCTTGAAAAATGCGCGTGAGTAAAGTAGTTGTGAGACTTGAAGAAACTTGGTCCAAGAATTTCCATTTCTTCTGGCTTATGTTCACACAAATAGCCTTGAAAATAATATCTTCAGCACCAGGTGGTGTGAATTTCTTACAAAAATGCAGGCCCCTGACTAGAACACTTCTCCCTTTTGATTTGAATAGGGTAAATAACATAGAAAGAGTGAGCTGCAGATCATAGCATGACCTATCCTATTCCAAAAAAGAAAACCTCATCAAAATCAGGCAATACAAAATTGCTTGGAACATAAAAATAAATGAAGAACACAAAATGAACCAAATGATATTAAAAATTGGAAGATTAGGAGATTCACAAATTATCCAGCCCAGTAGTGAGAAATAGGGGGTTCGGAAAAACTTAGAAAAATTGAAAATTCAGTTTGAACTCATAATATTTGGAGAAGTCCCAAATTACTACACGAATTCAAGAAAATAATCTACCAGATAAGTTTGAGCATCACGTAAAGCCAATTACTTCGAAATACCCCCAATTCAAGCCATAAATTCTCGGCCCCCCTCGCAAGCTCAATTCATGAATAACTTTCTCCTACTTCAATCTTTCTAATCAATCCTACAATACAAGAGAGTAAGATGTAATATCAAAATTATTACCAATTTTGAGGCGTGAACGGCGCTGGAGAGCCGGAGAGCTTGGTTTCACGGTGAGGGAGAAGGAAACCGATGAGTGTGGCGCGAGTAATTGAGAAAATATTGATGTGAAGGGATTTGTTTAAAATTTTCTACATGGGCTTTTCTATTTTCTCTCATTTCTTATGATTATAATTTCATCAAGGCCCAATCATGATTAACAGAGGTGGCCCAAAACTTCTTTTTAAAATTTTCTACATAATGATTTATTTATACATAATAAATGGGCAAATGATTTTTTTTTTGTTCAAATTATGGTCGCATAACTTAAAAAAAAATACTCCCTCTATTTGCGAATAAGAATTTTATTTTTTCATTTTGGTCTGTCCGTGAATATGTGTCCCGGTTGATTATTACTATAAATGGTAAAAAGGTCTCGCATTCCACCAAATCACTCTACTCACATATCATTTAAAACTAATATATACACGTGAGACTTATATTCCACTAATTTTTTACCACCCACTTTTCTTAACATTTCTTAAAATCTATGCTGGAATGAAACGAGACTCCTATTCGCGTACGAAGGGAGTAGCTCATTACTCTCTTCGTCCCACTACAATTGATAAATTTCACTCAAATACAAGATTTAAGAAAATGATATTTATTGTATTAAGTGGAGAGAGAAAAAAATGAAGAAGGAATATAGAGAAAAGTATAAGAGAATAAAGTACGAAAGAATAAATATATTATTTTTTGTTAAACGTAAAAACTAATAGGAGTAATCTATACTGGAACAACAAAAATAAAAATGCTATCAATCACTTGCCGTTGGACGGAAATGGTACTATATCATAGAGTATATATTTTCTCATACTAAAATCAATATATTATTATTTTATTTTTTGATAAAAATAGGCTCAAACTAAAAGATGGTGAGCAAGAGTTCAACAACACCATTAAAAAAAACAAATCTGCCAACATTTTGCACCCATTCTAGAAGTGAAAAACGACTCATAGCTAAAAGTCTAAAACGAAATTTACTTTGACTCATTTCCGACTCCTAAAAGTAAGATTCTAAGCTGAATATCATCTTCTTTCTATATTGTAATTTAACGCCAATCGCCTTTTAACATAGGCATGGGCCGGGCTGAGCCTTAACCGGGCCTTGACCAGGTGAATGTGTGACTAAACTTGTAAATTGTTTAATAGTATTAATACAGCAACGCTAACCAATTGAAGTAAAAAAATTAGTTATTCCTGTTCGGAATCCATGCGAAACAGGAGAATAAAAAATATAATGACTATATTTTTAAAAGTAAATAAACAGATAAACATAAGGATGAAGGATCACATGGCTTCTTCTAAACAAAATTAATTAATAAAATAAAGTTCCAAGTTGACATTTGATTTGTTACGTGTGAGCAAGTAAGTGGGAAAAAATAAAATAAAATCATAGGCATTTACTAATGTTAAAATATAACAAGAATTATGAAATTATTAATAATACAGGCCATATGATCTTTATGTTTATCAATAAATTACATGATTATTTTATTTGCATAAAATACCTGAAAAAACTAATAAACTGGAAATTTACCACCTTGATTGAAAATTCTTTATAGTACTACTATATTTTATTAAGAAAGAGACCGTTTCAATCATAAAGAGGCATTCTAAACCGTTTTAATTTCATTTAAAAATTTTTACATCATCAAAATGACATCATTTTAATTTCACCTTAAATTTGATTGCCACATCACAATTGATTTGGAGAAAAATCTAACTTTTATAAAATTCAAACAAATCAAAAGTTTTTGTACTTATAGATTGAAAAAATGATCATGTGCAAAACTAGAATATACAAAAACACTATTCTAGAAAACATAGCTCTATCTGCATGTGTTTGTTCATATGGTAACTTTAAAGAAGCTCAATTAATTAAGAAACATGATTCCATATGGAGATCATTTATTCATGGTACTACCAATTAGTTTTAAGTTGATAAAGTCTAAGCAATATATAGAAAATTGTTATGAGATGGAGAAGTAAATATTGTTAAAAAAGGCCAAAATTTAGATTTAGGGCTTTCTCCATTTAAAGAATAATGCAAACAACCCCTTGAATGTGACACAACAATGTGTTCCATTTGCAAAGCTCTCTTCATCCTCACAGTGCTCTACTTCTCCTCACTCTCCGCTTTCGCAGTAGACGAAGCAACTTATGTTTCCGAGCTTTCTTTCGAATACTACAAAGGCTTTTGCCCTCACGCGGAAAACATCATCAGAGAGCAAGTCCAGCTTCTCTACAATCGCCACCACGCGCACACTGCTTTCTCCTGGCTCAGAAACGTCTTCCATCATTGCGTTTTCGAGGAATGCACAAAGAGACATCTTTCTACATCTTCAATTGTATATTTTTTGATGATCTTTAATTTTTTGTTGTGTGTGTTTTTTCATATATAGTCATGTGATGCATTAATGTTGCTTGAGTCAACGAGGAGGGAGATGTCCGAGAAGGAGGAGGCAGACGGGAGCTATGAGATGAGGAGTTTTAGGTATGTCGAGAACATTATCCGGGAAGCCATAGAGAGGGATTGTCCCGATGGTCTGTGAGGAACGGCCAGTGTAATCTTGCAAACGAGCTAATTTATCGACTAAAAATATCCATGTCAGTGTGTGATATGTCACCTCTTTTGTTTGGATGTTTTGGTAAGATAAGAACAAGGATGTTGGCATGTTTGATTTTTTTGTGTCGTATATGATAGAAATCTCTAGGGTTTCATCAGGAGACGATATTGTTGTCTATGTTGGAAAAATATAGGATATATGTAGGAGGAGTAATTTAGTTTGGAGGAAATATTTGAGAGGAGAATGGGTGGAATATGTGAGAAATGATTTAGGAGATGTTTTGATGTGGGGAAGAAAGGAACACTCAATTTCTCAAACTTTCTCAACTCACTCAACTTCTCAACTTCTTCAACTTGTTCAAAATGTTACAACTCTCCCCTATTTATAGGGCTTCACTTCATATTCTAGAATTCTCTACTAGAATCTATAATATTTTATATCTAGATTTTTTCTACATAAAAATCTAGATATTTTCTTAACATTCTAGGAAATTCTACTAAAATATCTAAATATTTTAATACATCATAATTCCAGAGAATTCTACAAAATATCTATAATCTAGAGAATTCTCTTAAAATATCTAGATATTTTAATACATACTAATATCTAGATAATTCTACTACAAAATCAAGTTTAATTATTTATTCCAACACCCCCCCTTAAATTTGATTTGTCATTCCGAGCAACATCCTGATCTTGATAAAGTCTTCGTACTTGAGGGGCTTTGTGAAAATATCAGCAACTTGATCTTGCGATTTCACATACTCGACTCGGATCTCCTGATTTGCAACACAGTCTCTGATGTAGTGGTAGCGGGTGTCGATGTGCTTGCTTCGGTTGTGGAACACTGGATTTTTGGATAGCGCAATCGCCGACTTGTTATCCACACAAATAGTTGTTGGCTCCTTTTGTGGCCACCCGAGCTCCGATAATAAACTTCTGAGCCATACTGCATGACAAACACTGAAGGTGGCTGCCACATATTCGGCTTCGCATGTTGATAATGTGACAATGGGCTGCTTCTTAGACATCCAAGTGAAGGCAGTGTCTCCCATGTAAAACATATATCCACTTGTACTCTTTCGGTCATCATTGTCTCCAGCCCAATCACTATCACTGTAGCCAACAAGTCTATAATCATTAGCAGCTGAATATAATAGGCCATAGTCGATCGTACCTTTGAGATATCGGAGTATTCTCTTTGCTGCCTTGAAGTGGGTAGTGGTTGGATTCTCCATGTAGCGACTTACGAGTCCTGTAGCGTACAATATATCTGGCCTTGTGCAAGTTAAGTACCGTAGGCTTCCAACCAAGCTCTTGTATAGCGTCGGATCCACCTTTTCTTCTTTATCGTTCTTTGATAGCTTGATCACGCATTCCACCGGTGTATTGATTGGTTTGCAATCCTCCATTTTGAACTTCTTCAGGATCTCCTTTGCGTAGTGTTCTTGTGTGATGAATATTCCATCTTCTCGTTGCTTTACCTCTACTCCGAGATAGTATGCCATCAGCCCGATGTCTGTCATCTCAAATTCTTTAGTCATGGCCTTCTTGAATTCCTCGAACATTTTTGGATTGTTTCCTGTAAAAATGAGATCATCCACATACAAGCACACTATTAAGATATCATTTCCTTTACTTTTCACATAGAGCGCGTGCTCATGTGGGCATTTGGTGAAGCCGTTATCTTCAAGATATTTGTCGATCCTGGTATTCCACGCTCTCGGTGCTTGCTTTAGCCCGTACAAGGCTTTCTTCAACCTCAACACTTTGTCTTCTTGACCTTTCACCACATAACCATCAGGTTGCTTGATGTAGACTTCTTTATCAAGAAATCCATTCAAGAAAGCCGACTTTACATCCATTTGATAAATCTTCCATCTATTCTGGGCTGCAAGAGATAATATTAGTCTAATAGTTTCTAAGCGAACGACAGGAGCAAATACCTCGTCATAGTCGATTCCAGCTCTTTGGCTATATCCTTTTGCGACGATTCTCGCTTTATATCTTTCAACTTCACCATTGGAATTCTTCTTGATTTTATACACCCACTTGACTCCAATGGCCTTGTGTCCCTTTGGTAGTGACACCAGCTCCCACGTGTCATTCTTCTCGATGGCTTTGATCTCTTCCTCCATTGCGACTCGCCAATTTTCACTTGTTGTAGCTTCTTCAAAGCTAACTGGTTCACAATCAGCAAAAAGGCAAAGTAAGGTGAGATCTTCTAACCTTTCTGTGTCGTCATACACTCCATCCAAACTTCGTGTGCGTTCTATGGCTCTTTCATTCAAGAAAGATGGTGGCGAGTCTCTGACAGCTGATGTGGGAGATGTATGTGGAGTTGTTTGTTCTTGGTGCTCCTCTCCGGTCTGCTCACCTGCTCTTTGCTCTCCAAATGGTGGTATGAAGGTGAAGTCATTGTCTGAGCCGAAATCCCATACTCCTTCTTCATCGAACTCCACATCTCGGCTAATCATGGTTTTCTGTGAAGTTGGATCATATAACTTATAGCCTTTAGTGTTAGAGTCGTACCCGACGAAGATGAATGGCTTGCTTTTGTCATCGAGTTTGCTCCTCGTCTGATCTGGTACATGTGCATAGGCTTTGCTCCCAAACACTCTCAAGTGGGCGATCCCTGGTTTTCTTCCGCTCCAAGCTTCTTGAGGAGTCATTCCCCAGAAACTTTTTGTTGGAGACCTGTCAGACAGGTATACGGCGCACGCCACTGCTTCTGCCCATAGCTCTTTGGGCAAATTCTTCGTCTTTAGCATACTTCGAGTCATCTCGACGATAGTCCTGCTCTTTCGTTCGGCAACTCCATTCTGCTGGGGGGATCTTGGGACCGTCAATAGCCGCCGAATTCCGTTTTCTTTGCAAAACTCTTGAAACTCCCTAGATGTGAATTCTCCACCTCGGTCGGTCCTCATTACTTTGATTTGTAGACCGCTTTCTTTCTCGACGGCAGCCTTGAACTTCTTGAATGCGTTAAATGCTTCTGATTTCTGCTTCAAGAAGTATACTCGCGTTTTTCTTGAAAAATCATCAATGAAAAGTAGGAAATAATTATTTTTACCGAGGGAACTTGGCTTGATTGGTCCACACACGTCTGCATGGATTAACTCCAATGGCTTCTGAGCTCTCGAACTTGACTCCTTTGGGAACAGCTTTCTGAAGTGCTTCCCAATTAAGCATCCTTCACAGAGTTGATCAGGGTGCTCGATGGGTGGTAATCCTCGTACCATTTCTTTATTTGATAGCAATTTCAAGCTACCAAAATTCAGGTGCCCAAATCGAAGATGCCATAGCCAAGACTTATCTTTATAACATGCTTGAAGGCACTTCACCACATCATTTTGAACATTTAATAAAAACATCCTATTCTTGGACATAGGCACTTTGGCAATTAATTCATTTTTGCCATCTCTTATTGAAAGGCTATAATCTTTCATGTGAATGTTATAACCTTTCTCTAAGAGTTGTCCAAGACTTAATATATTGTTTCTCATGTTGGGCACGTAATATACGTTAGAAATAAAATCATGAGCTCCATTCTTCAAACGAATTAGAATCTTGCCTTTTCCTTTAACTGGAATTTTAGATTCATCACCAAAGGAGACGTTACCACTTACTGATTCATCAAGCTCCACGAACATGCTCCTATTCCCGCACATATGATTGCTCGTTCCCGTGTCGAGGTACCACATATCATCTTTTCTTCCAGCTTCTCCTTTATAAGCTAGAAGAACTCATCCATTTTCTTCATTCGTATTCTTCACGTAATTGGCCTTCTCTTCAACTTTTGATTTTTTCTCTCTACACTCGGAAGCATAATGCCCATATCTATGACAATTATAACACTCTATTGAAGATTTATCGTACCTCGATTGTGGATTGCTCATTCCTCGTCCTATATTTGGGAACTCCTTTCTTTCTTCATTGTTGGAAAAATATCCTCGTCCACGTCCACATCCATGAGCATATCCTCGACCACGACCACGACCACGACCACGATCTTGTCTTTGTCCGCGACCTCTTCCTTGTGGGCCACCACCATTGCTCGAGCTTTCTTCTTTCTCCTTTGGGCTTACTTACAACTTCAGAAGTTGCTCCACAATTTCTTGTTTCTTCTTTTGTTTCTCCTCATATGCTTGTAGCGAACCCAATAAGTGATCGATGGTCATTTCCTCCAAATCTTTTGTTTCTTCTATTGTAACTACTATGTGCTCAAAATTAGGGGTTAGAGAGCGCAATATTTTCTCCATGATTCTAACATCCTCCAATTTTTCACCATTTCTTTTCATTTGATTTGACACCGCCAAGACTCTTGAAAAATAATCCGAAATTGATTCGGACTCTTTCATATTGTAAAGATTTAAATTCCCCTCTTAAAGTTTGGAGGCGTACCTTCTTTACTCGCTCCGCACCACACATGAGATTTGGAGCTTCTTCCACGCTTCTTTGGCGGTGCTTGCACTCGAGATCTTCTCGAAATCGTCGTCCCCTAGAGCTTGGTAGATGAGATAGAGAGCCTTCTTGTCTCTCTTTCTCGCATCTCGCAATCTATCCCTTTGTTGTTGGGATAGATTGGTCTCATCTTGCTGCTCCTCGTAGCCATTCTCCACGATCTCCCAAACGTCGTGGGCTCCTAATAACGCTTTCATCTTGATACTCCAATTATCGAAACTGCTCTTGTTGAGCATGGGGACTTGGAACGACGGCAAGTTAGCCATACTATAGGTAGGAACTTATGGCTCTGGTACCACTTTGTTGGAAAAATATAGGATATATGTTGGAGGAGTAATTTAGTTTGGAGGAAATATTTGAGAGGAGAATGAGTGGAATATGTGAGAAATGATTTAGGAGATGTTTTGATGTGGGGAAGAAATGAACACTCAATTTCTCAAACTTTCTCAACTCACTCAACTTCTCAACTTCTTCAACTTGTTCAAAATGTTACAACTCTCCCCTATTTATAGGGCTTCACTTCATATTCTAGAATTCTATACTAGAATCTATAATATTTTATATCCCGATTTTTTCTACATAAAAGTCTAGATATTTTCCTAACATTCTAGGAAATTCTACTAAAATATCTAAATATTTTAATACATCATAATTCTAGAGAATTCTAAAAAATATCTATAATCTAGAGAATTCTCATAAAATATCTAGATATTTTAATACATACTAATATCTAGATAATTCTACTACAAAATTAAATTTAATTATTTATTCCAACAGTCTATTGTATCGATCTGAGATATTTGTTTGTTGCATTTGCCAACAGTGTACGTAAGGAATAGGAGATGATGGTGTGAGAGTTGAGACATTGTTTTTTTGTTCAATTAATGAAGATCCTAAAATTTGGGATCTCATCCTCGTACTGGCATCAACACAAGTAGTGATTAATTAAATATTTCCTATCGAAAAATCAAAGTCAACCCCATCATCAAAAGCTTTCTTTTGAATTTTTTGAATTTTTTTTTAATGGAATCATTTAACACCCCAAACTTATTAAAAAAATAGAAATATTTTGAATTTGAATAACGAGGTTAGAAATTTCTTTGTACAATTAAGTTTAGAAAAACTAAAGTAATTTTAGTTAGTTGATTTTCTTTAAATTAGAAAAAAAAAGTAAGATAAATTATGTAGTTCTATATATACTGTGCTAAATTATAAGTTATAAATTATAAACCACTAGTGTTAAGCACGGGCCAAACGATTTACGAATAATGATCTTAAATAAGAAGGAATAAATTAAAAGAACAGAATAACATTGACGTTTATGAAAAAAAATGTGATAATTTAATATGTATAAATAACATTATAACAATTAATAATATTACAAAGAATAAAAAAAAGGAAAACGCACTCCTTCTAACTGGTACTGTTACCACCCGTGCTATGCACTGGACAAAAGATTTTCAAAAACTGACGATATATTAATAACTACATATATTAAAATAAAGAATATAGAGAAAATAATACATAAATATTTTTACGGATGAGAATATCCATGTATATAAAAAATATTCATATCATTATTAAGAACAAAAAAAAATGTACTTCCCTCAAGATACTGTAAATGAACCATCTCATATTCGGCATATAATTTTATACAATTTGAATAAATAGTATGAGTATAGCAATATTAAATAAAAGAAATAACAAAATAGGAGATGAGTGGATGGAATATAATAATATATACAAATAAAGAAAAATATAAAGCAGAAACCAAAAGATGAAATAAAATCAGATAATTTGAACATAAAAGAGTTCATGATTTCACTTGATTAACAAAACACAGTTATTCATAACTGAAAAAAAAAACTTACAAAAACAAACAATCCAGTAAATCATAAATTTTAAAAAAATTAAAAATTATAATTGTTTTAAAGATAAAAAGAGGAACAAACATACTTTAATATAACTATAAAAAATAACATGACAAAAAAAAAAAGCCCAATATAGTTAACATACATGGCCCAATAATTCTTAAAAATAGATCCCTAAAACAGGAGGATCCCGATATAGTTTACAATTATCTCAATATAGTTAACAATTCTTAAAAATAGAGCGATATTGAGTTCAAAAATATTATCCCAAATTTACATACAATGCTGATCCAATATTTGTTCCACAATATCCCACATTAAATTACTAAAAGATAACAACAAAAAAAATAACATGAAATATCTAAAATTCTTTGAAATGGCCCAATCAAAATCGCCCTCACATTTGAAAAGCCCAACATCAAACATATTACAAAACCAACCGATTTAATCCAAAATATTGCACTTAACATTAACTAATTACAAATGATCTCATTAATTAAACAACTTTATGATCAAATAACATATTTTAAGAAAATATGTAGTATATACTTTCTTCTGCATTTTCACACGGCGACGAAACCCTAGATCTGCACCCACCAAATCGGAGAAAAAGTCGCCATAGACTGCGTCTACGACCACACCCACCAAAATCGGCGACGCGTTATCTTCTAATCGGTTCTGCCATCGCAAATCAGGGCTAGAGCACAAAACTTACACACTCCAGCGACAACGGAAGCGTTTCACAAATTTTAGGTAAAATCGAAACAGAGTTCATAAATTTGAAAAACTATAACAAATCGTCAATATTTATCAACTTTTTAATTATTTCACTAATTATTTTACATGTATGGAGCGAAAATGGATTGCTATCGACGATTCAAGGTAAAGAGGATGAACAAACGGCTTCTCAAACAACAGATCCAACAACAGATCACAAAGGAGGTCCAAAAACCTACAAAAATTAGGGCGAAATGTTCTGGTCGAAAAAAAAGTAAGATAAATTAGTTGATTTTCTTTAAATTAGAAAAAAAATAAGATAAATTATGTACTTCTGTATATACTGTACTAAATTATAAGATTATAAACCATTTGTTAAAATAAATGAATGACCAGATACCAATCTCAATTCTTAGTTACCCATACAAAAAATGATAGTTTTAAAAAGCTTATTTGCACATAAATACACGACTTTCAATACTATTTTTTTGGTTTTTTTTTTTCTCAAAATTGACATATTAGCATCTACATGGTGAAATGTGGTATATCAACTTGACATATTATCAGCCTACAAATACTCGAACTTTGGGCATTTTCTGAATTTTCCTCTTTAACTTTTTTAAAAAAAATTCAATCACATGAAATCTAAGATTTTCTAATATTTTTTCCATAAATCAATTTCATTAAAATTGAAATATTTTGTGAATAATCTAATTTAACGCTTTTTTTAAATTGTATTTTTATTTTTATTTTTTAGACGTTAAATCTCTTTCTTGAATTAAACTTGACTATGTCAAATGTCTTGATCTATTAACAAATTTTAAGAGATTGTAAATTGAGATATTTGTAATTTTATCTTTCAAATTGCATTTAGTTGGGATGATGATTATTTTTATTTTTATATATCAATTATTAAAGCTTAAATTTTATGATTTTAACATGATTATGCAATAATATGGAGATAAATTTTATTTTAATTATATAATGTATGTGATTTTAAAAAATTTGATGAAATTGTACTTTCTAAATATCTCACTCTCTTTAAGCATCAATATATATAAATTAATATTCATGCATAAATTTTAAAAAAACTATTGGACATAGAATGATTTTAGTAAAACACCTATCATTAGGGCAAAAATAAGAAAATCATAAAAGTTTGGGGGATATTATAGAAGTTCTCAAACTTTGAGGAAAAATCTTAAAAACCTTGGAAGTTCGTGTATTTATAGACAAATTATTTTCTTCTAGTTAAATGACGTCGTTTTCATACTCGCCGCCTTTCACCACGCTCACACTTCTACGAACATATCAACTTCAATTTAGAGAAAATTATTCTATGAAGAAAATCTTAAAACTTCAAATTCATGTTTTTAGATTCAAAAATTAAAATTTAGAAAAAATCAGAAAATACTGAAAGTTTGTGTATTTTATTCAAAAATTCTTTTAAAATTTGAAATGTGCTTTTTACAAGAAATGGATTAATATAATAGAAGTAAAAGAACACAGTCTCTTATCACCTGGCACTGTTCCTTTGTTGAGTGTGTGACTAAACTTGTTTAATTAATACCGCGAAGCATGAATTAATTAATTAATTAGGGCAAAGTCGGATCCATGGTAATCAGGGATATTAAAAGGAACTACTATCATGCATCTTTTTGCCGTAAGTAGTATTGTCTATATTTGGAAAAATACACAAACAGAAAAACATTAAGATAACATGGCTTCTACTCAACAAAATAAATTAATACAAATATAAAATTTCAAGTTGATTGTTACGTGCGAGCAAGTAGTTAGGAAAAAATTAAATTAAATTAAATTATACGTGAAAATTTAATATCTTACTAGTTTATACCCAAATTGGGATTCTGATTCTGCCATTAGGGATAAATAAACAAATACCTCATTCTCTATTCTTTTCCTGAGTTTATTTTAGAAAATTATGTAATATCTAAACTTTTTATCACTGAAAATATATTTATAAAACTATTTAGTGATGTTAGAATATTATTTACCAAGAAATTATGATTTTTTTTTTAATAAAAAAATTGGAAGTGTAGAAATCGTAGAATTTGAACTAATTAATACGATTATGCGTGCGTGATCATGTGTGTATTTTAATACTAGAAATTAATAATATTAATACATGTGAGTACCGAGTGCAAATAAACTGCTATTAAAATAAATAGTAATGGTAGAGCTTATTATGACTAACCACCTCTCTCTATCGAATGGACTACCTAATTCATGATAATTCTACATGATCTTATGCATACACATAAATGTAGATAGAATCATAGAATCACTCTTCTGACTTGCTTATGTAAAATAATACTCCTTTCATCCGTCATTAGGAGTCCCATTTCTTGACGACACGTGTTTTAAGAAATGTTAAGAAACATGAGTAGAAAAAGTTAGTGACACATAGATCTCACTTGTATGTAATAGTATTAGTTTTAAATGAAATATGAGAGTTAGTTAGTGGAATGTGATACTCTATTACCATTTATATATAGTAAAAATGGACAAGCCTCCTATTTGCAAAAGGACTAAAATGGAAAATGCAACTCCTATTCGCGAACGGGGAGAGAGTAATGGATACTTCCTCCATTTTGTATATGCCCCATGTTAAAAAAAGACGAAGTTAAATTCTTATCATATTTTTTTACCTTTATTCATTGCATTTAAAATGAGCAATTAAAAGTTGACATCGTAGACAAAGAGAAAATCATAAATTTGACATAATTATTACTTCGGTTATGTAAATAGATAGAAAATTGTAAGGAGTAAAAATTGGCTCTATAAAATAAAGGCGAAAGTTTAGGGTTTTCTTCATCCTCACAAATCACAATAATAATGTCGAGTTCCATTTGCAGAGCTCTCTTCATCCTCTCATTGCTCTACTTCTCCTCAGTCTCTGCTTTCGCAGAAAATGAAGGTCTTTTCATGAAGATGTACAAAAACTTTTGCCCTCCTCAAGCTGAAGACATGATCAAAGAGCAAGTCCAGCTTCTCTGCAATCGCCACAAAAGCACTGCTTTCTCGTGGCTCTTCGATGATTGCTTTGTCGAGGTACTCACAAATTAAACAACTTTCTAAATCTTCAACTCTATATTCGATTTCAATTGCATAGAGATTTAATTTGATGACCGATCTCTCCTTTTGTGTTGATCCCAGTCACGTGATGCATCATCGCGTTTGCTTGACTCACCGAGGAGGGTGATGTTCGAGAACATCAAAAACGTTCAAGAGAGAGATTGTCCCGGTGTCGTCTCCTGCTCTGATATTCTCATGCTTTCTGCCATCGTCGCTGTAAGGATTTCTTATTTGTCTCATGCAAAAAATCCTATGTGTCTGAATTGATTTCGTGAAGCGTACATGTGTATAAATTAAAAGACATGACTGACTAAGTATCGCTTAAATAGTCGAACGTTCTGTCTATATATATAGTATTCATCGTTAGGCATTTCATACATAATTTTCCCAATTTTGAACGTATGGGATAATTGAGTAAAATGTTGAAGTTTTAATATAATTGACCATTTTAAAAAATTACGAGATTGATTTAACTTTATGACTTATATCGGGCAATTTTTGCCATTTCATATATAAGTAGAAAAATTGTCTTTTTGAGTATCTGATCATAGGAAAATGAATCAATCTTACTTTATATAGTAGTACTAATTTGTCTTGGAATTATATGACAAACAGATCTAAAATGTGTATCTGTATCATGTTTTGTTTTTTATCTTTCCTACCACAGAACGAGAGCCTGAAAGTCGTCCTTGACCGCTTGGCCAGCATCGGGATCAACACGGCCGGTGGCGTCGCCCTACTCGCCTCCCACAGCGCGGGGCGCACCTACTGCATGAAGCTAGCGCACCGCCTCTACCCGGACCGGGTGGAGCAAAGGTGCCCCCACCGGATCCCCGAAGCCGTACAATACGTGAGGAACGACCGCGGCGCGCCCATGAAGCTTGACAACAACTACTACAGGAACATTCTCGACAACAAGGGCTTGATCATCGTCGACCGCCTCCTCGCGACCGACGAGAGGACCAAGCCCTATGTCGAGAAGATGGCGATGAGCCAAGACTACTTTTTCATGGAATTTGCTCGAGCCATCGCCCTTCTCGCCGAGAACAACCCTCTCACCGGCATCCAACACGAGATCCAAGAGTGGTGCGATCTTCGTTGAGTGATGATCACCTCTTCTTGTTTGGGATGTTTTTGGAAAATAAGGATGGTGGCAATGTAATTATGTTTGATTTTGTGTGGGTGTGTTTTTTTAAATGACGTTCTCTCTATACATCGATATGGAACATTTGTTTGTTTCATTTGCTACCTGTGTATGTAAGGAAAAGGAGGTGTTGGTATTTGTTTGTTTCATTTGTTACATGTGTATGTAAGAGTTTCGAGTCTAATAAAACTTCAGTGGTTCGAACATATTAAAGCTGATCATATATAATTGCATAAAAATAATTTCTGTTCCTTTTTCTTCTCTAATTTTGAAACTCTAATTGACTTATACATGTGGCAATCTGTCCAGACCTTTGAAAGTTTAATCAGAGTCGAATAAAAATTTAGTGAGATTATTTAATTATTTCTTATTTATTTCTTTCATTAATGAGACATCTAATGTATGTGATGAGTCTGCAGTTATTATAAGTCGCTTCCTTATCTCTTATATTCCTATATATCTAGTCTGTTTTTGCTTTATACGAATTTAAAAAATATCCAATTTTATAATTTTCCATTTCATTCTTACAAGTTACAACCACAACCACCTCCAATATTATGATATGAGATTTGATGTCTCATTTTTTTTACCGTGTATGTTTTGCCTCAAAATTAGTTATTTTAATTCATGTAATATACTACGTATATTATAAAAAAAAAAAGTATTACTCCATTTATTTGAAAAAATAAGAATTTGAAAATACTATAAACTTCCATACACAAAAAATAGAAAGTTAATACTACTAATACTGCTTAACAAAACACTTCTGAGTATATAGGTCTCATTAAACAAAGGATTGCAATTTTTTCGTTTTCTTTATTAATTTTACATTAAAATTCATATTATCCATTAATGTTTGTTTGGTGGATGGAGTGAATATATATTACTCCACTTTAGAATTCATCAACTTTTATCTAATAAATGTGACAATATATAATTTCGGATGAACAATTATACAGTATGTCATAATTCGTGCAATGTTTTATTGATTGTACAAAATTCCACTAAATCGTATTTCCGCCACTAAATCATGGAGTATCAACTCATCATGGAGTACTAATTTTAAATTAAAAAAATCCAAAAAATGAACCACTAAATCTAATTTGCAATTTTCACATTATCTTGATTTTGAAATGCACAAAAAATATGCTCATATTACACGGTATGCCAATAAAATTTAAAAGTGAATTACATTAATGGCACATGGACTTTGGAATTTAAATATTTACAGTCTCTAGAAAATACTGTATATCATATATTAGGTAACTTTACATTTTTTTTAACGATTTTCGAATCGAATTGTCTCGCAACTACTTGGGGAAAATTTTGAACTTTAAAAATATCTTTTCCTCCGATCCCTGGCATTGCATTTAATCCCATCTCAATTCTTCATGACCATTTCAAAAAATTGTATACTATTTTTTAAAATTCGAATTGTGCTTTACAATAATAAAATGACACAGTCGCTCATCATCTAGCGCATTGTTCCATTGTTGAATGTGTGACTAGAATTGTTTAATATTAATACAACAAAGCAAACCAATTGAATTCTTAAACTAATTATTAGTTAATCATTTTCGGGATCCATGGAAAACAGGAAAATGAAAAGTATAATGTCTATATTTTCAAAAAGTAAATAAATAGATAAACATAATCACATGGCTTCTTCTCAACAAAATAAATTAATAGAATAAAGTTTCAAGTTGACATTTATTGTTTCGTGTGAGCAAGTAATTAGGAATTTTTTTTTAAAATCACAAGTTTATATATAAAATTGGAATTTTGATTCTTCCGTGGATTATATATAGAGTTTGTTAGAAACTTTTGGTTAAGAGATAGCAAACTCTCATGTAATCGAATGTAAAATTAAATCAAGAACTACTACATAAAACAACTAAATTAAATTACAACTATTCTAATTTAAAAGTTTATTAGCTAGGGGCAATTTGATCAGAAAAAGTGTAAAGCAATCTCAAAAGTGCAAAGTCTAAATCCAGAAACTTCCAAAATTCAAAATCCAAATCTGCTGGATCGGCTTTAATCCACACAAATCCGATCAAATAAGATTAATTGGATTCCACCAAATACGGATTCAAAACCCTTATGATCAAACCAAAAAAAAAAATGCAACCTCAATCTATCACTTCCCGATAGCCATTTAAAACTAGCTAGCTAAAACTAAAATAAAATAAAATGATAATCTTCATCAATAAGAGCCATTCTCACATTGGTTGTGTATAAAATACTAAAATGATAGCGCCTTCATAAATAAAATGATTATTCTATAAAATACCTGAAAGAAAAAACAAATTGTACGTGAAGTGGCGCTAGCCTGTGATCCAGTTATCCTCATCTAAATTAATACGATATTTTATGAATAATGTAGAGTATAATTTATTAAGAAAACTATACCTTGATCTTCCGGTCCGTTCAAATCATAAACGTCCTTCTAAAATATTTTAATTTTATTAATTTTTTTACTTTACCAAAATGACATACTAAATCATTTGAATTTCATCTTAAAATTTGATTGCCATATCACAGTTAATTTGGAGAAACTTCCAATTTCAATAAAAATCGAACAAATCGAAAGTCTTCGTAGTTATATATATATAAATGATCATGTGCAAAACGTTCTTAAAAATGATCATAAAAAAACGTTATTGAAAATTATCAATGGTGTAAATTAGTTTTCAGCTATTGAGGAAAAATATTTCTACATGATCTGATACATATGTAAAACATATAAATATAGATTAGTAGTAGTAATATTTAGAGAATCATGCATTCACTCTTCGAGTTGCTTATGTAAAATAATACTATATGCTTTATTAATATAGCAATTTTTGTCACTCTCCATTTTGAAAATGCATGTCTCATGTACAAAAAAATAGTTAGATATGTGGTAATATTTTTTACCATTGTTCATAGCATTAAAATTGAGGAATCAAAGGTTTACATTGTACTACTAGATAAAGATAATTAAATTCTTAAAAAGTATAAGAAACATATAGAAAATTGTTATAAGATGGAGAAATAAATACTAGTAGTATTATTTAAAAAAAAACAGATTTAGACTTAGGGTTCTCTCGGTATTTAAAGAAGCAGTGCAGAGAGCATAATGCCTTGAGTTTGTAGGGTGAATTAAACACAATAATGTCTTCCATTAATAGAGCTCTCTTCTTCTTTACAGTGCTCTACTTTATCTCACTATTCGCTTTCGCAGAAAGCGAAGCAGCTGAGTTTTCTTACGGCTACCAAACAAGCACTTGCTCTTACGCTGAAGACATCATCAGAGAGCAACTCCAGCTTCTCCACATGCGACACAATACCACTTCCTTCTCCTGGCTCAGACACATCATCAATGAGTGCTTTGTTGAGGTATATACATGTAATTAATCCTCAACCCTAGAAATTATATATCTATTGATTTGATTTGATGATGGATTGTTTGTTATTGTTGTGTTTGATCCTAGTCGTCATGTGATGCATCGTTGTTGCTGGACTCAACGAGGAGGGTGATGGCCGAGAAGGAAGCAGACGGGAGCTCTGAGATGAGGAGTTTTAGGTACGTTGAGAACGTTATCAGGGAAGCTCTAGGGGGAGCTTGTCCCGAGCTACGCCCGTGAGGAACGACCGAGAGCTTGTTTGGATGGTTTGGCAAGAGTGAATTATGGGTACAATAAGGATGTTGGCATGTTTGATTTTGTGTGATGTGTGTAGTACAAGTCCATGTGGTTTCATTGTGAGACGACCGATGTGGGATATTTGTTTGTTTTATTTGCCAATTGTGTATGTACGGAATTGGTGGAGATGGTGTGTGATGAATGATTGTTTGTTGCTAGTCATATTGTTGGAAAGAAATCATAGCATTAATGTGATTTATTCTAATTGATCATTCTCCGTAAATAGAATAGGATCTCCTTGATTGTATTACCATATGTAAATTGGTTTTTTGCCTATAAAAGGCTGTAGACTCTGTAATTACAAAGTAAGCAATAATATTACAACAATTGATTCCCCAAATTCAATTCTTCATGGTGTCAGAGCAAGAGAAATTCTGGCTCAGAAATCTTTCATCATAGCCCCTGTTTTCATACCCAATTCTCGGCCAGCAAACTAAACCAAACAAAGTATCAATCCCAACCCTTATACTCAAAGATGTCAGACTCAGAGGAGGAGAAGGCAACAACCGAACCAACATCCAGACTAAGAACAACCAGGAACGTTACTGTGGCGTTCAAATTGAACGGGAAGAACTACCCGTTGTGGTCGCGACTGATGAAGGTCGCGATAGGGAGTAGAAGGGGATACTCCCATATCACCGACGAACCACCCGAACCAGATAGCAAGGGATACCGCGAGTGGGAGGAGACCGATCTCGTGGTATTCTCATGGATCGTCGACAATATCGAAACCGATATTCTCGCTGATTTTGCCCATCACCAGACGTCCAAAGCGTTGTGGGACAACTTACAGATCACCTTCGAGAGCAAGGCTGATTCGTACCTCATATATGACCTGGAAGACAAGGTAATCTCAATTAGACAAGGGGATATGGATCTCGAAACGTACTACCGTCGAATCCACGGTTTGTGGGTAAGTGTCGACAGAACCCAACAATCGCCGGTGACGTGCTGTGATAAAGGAGTTAGGCAGTTCCGGCAATTTTCGAGTGAAAAGCGATTGATAAAATTTCTCACTAGACTGAATGAGGAATTCGACGGGATCCGGCGGGACATACTCAAACTAGAACCATACCCCTTAGTCGAAGAAGCCTACGGGTATGTGAAGAGGGAGGCGGCTCGACGGAAGATCATGCCACCGACATCCTCTTCACTCACCGGAGACCCCTCTAGCGCGGGAAGCGCCGATGCATCATCGGGGGAGATAGGCTACGGATTTGGAGCACAAAAAGACCGGCTGAATAACCGGAATGGACCGCGACCGCCACCTGCCGGAGGAGCCAGCCACCACACCGGAGCAAAACCAGACAAGAGTAAACTATGGTGCTCCCACTGTGGGAAGAACAAACACACAAGGGAGAATTGCTTCCTACGGGTGGGATACCCGGAATGGTGGGACGAGAGGCAGAGGGCGCGGGCTCAGGCGAAGTTCGCCGCCGCCAACATCGCAGAAACGGGACAGCGGCAGAACGCCCAAATCGCACAGCGAGAAGGGTCAATTGGCGACGGGAACAACACTCATCCCGAAATTAACGCCGGTGGTGGCGGCGGTAACAGCGGCGGCGGCGGAGGCGGTGGAATCCGGGTCGGAAATTTTGTGGAGAGAGCCGGAGCAGAGGAGGCGAAGAAATGGGGAGGCGGCGGTTTCTCAGGAGGTAACGGGTTTGGCTACCCACCAAGCCCTATTAATCCCTTCAAATTGCAATTTAGTCCTCCAAGTTTGCATAAATTCCATCAGAAACCCCATGTTAGATTTAAGCCCCCAGATTTATTGAAATATGATAAAACACCCACAAAAGTTGATAACTCTAGTCTGGCCCCAAAAAATGAGATTATTGTTACCCAAAATCGTTTTGCACCCTTGATAAATTTTCCGCTGCATTTAATGTGCAAAATGGTGATAGAATAAATAGGAAGGGTTGGATCTTTGATTGTGGGGCTACAGATACTATGACTCCGGAGAGAGCTGATTTTATTGACTTTGGTGAAATTACTAAAACTTTTATTCGGACTGCGAATGGGGAACTAATTACAGTGGCTGGGACTGGAACTATAGAGATTTCTCCAAATCTTCGATTGTCAAATTGCTTATTTGTTCCGAGTTTATCTCAGAGATTGATGTCTGTGAGTCATGTGACTAGAGAGTTGAATTGTACACTCCTAATGCATCCAAGTTTTTGTATTTTACAGGATATTCGGACGAGGAAGATCGTTGGGCGTGGCACTGAGAACCAAGGACTCTACTACGTGGATGGGGTAGCTCAACATGGTAGTGCGATGCTGGCTCACGGATCCACGAAAGAAGAGGCTTGGCTGTGGCACAGAAGACTAGGACATCCTTCCCCTGGTTATTTTAAGCTTTTGTTTCCTGATTTTACACTTCCTAAAAATTTTTGTTGTGAGACATGTGTTTTGGCCAAGAGCCACAGACAATCTTTTAAACCTTCAGATACTCGTGTGAAATTTATGTTTGATCTAGTGCATGCTGATGTTTGGGGTCCTGCACCTGTTATTGGGGGGAATAGTTACAAATATTTTGTTACCTTTATCGATGATTGCACTAGGATGACTTGGATTTATTTTTTAAAACACAAATCAGAGGTGACCGATAAATTTATCTTTTTCTTCAATATGATTCAAACCCAGTTCCAAACCACCATAAAAATCCTTCGGTCTGATAACGGGAGGGAATTTGTCAACAACACCATGTCTGCATTTTTTAGAGAAAACGGTCTTATTCATCAAACCTCATGTGCTTATACACACAAACAAAATGGAGTGGCTGAGAGGAAAAACCGAACCATCTTAGAAGTTTCCCGTGCCCTTATGATTGAATCCAAAGTCCCATCCTTTCTTTGGCCTGAAGCTATAGCAACCTCGGTCTACCTTATCAACAGATTGCCCACAAAAATCCTGAACAAGAAAACTCCTCTCGATATTCTCTCCACACAAGCCAAAATACCTGAATCCCTTAGCATGACACCAAAAGTTTTTGGGTGTACAGTCTACGTCCACATTCCTAAACACGAGAGAACCAAATTCTCCCCTTGTGCAACCAAATGTGTTTTTGTTGGGTATGGAATAAACCAGAAAGGGTACCGATGCTTTGATCCATCCACTAAGAAAATTGTCACCACCATAAACTGCAATTTTTTGGAAACCGAGTTCTTTTACCCACACCACCTTAGCAGTCAGGGGGAGCAAAATCCTAAAATTAATCACGGGGACTGTCTAAGTTGGTTTGTGCTAACTCCAAGTCCTTTGATTGGGAATCAAACAGAGGCAGTTGTCACTACCGCCGAGCAAGCCTCCCCGCAAGAGTCTCCTCAACCATTGCCTCCCGATCCTTCTCCAAGAATATCCGAGGTAAATCTTAAACCTGAGACTGAGAAGATTACTACAGTTGTTACTAACAGTGCAGAGAATGAGGATAACACTGTGGATAGTGACACTGGGAGATACATCCTTCCATATAGAAGCACTCGAGGCATTCCCCCGAAGAGATACTCTCCCGAGAAAATTGGTGCAAAGAGCCGATATGGAGTAGCAAACTTTGTGCAAGGAAATCTGACCAAGATGGCTCGAGCCTTTGAAGCAGCACTATATGAGGAAGAGGAAATCCCACAAACCGCAGAAGAGGCAATGGAGCATAGGCAATGGAGGGAAGCCATGTTCACTGAAATGAAAGCATTAATGAAGAATAATACCTGGGTAAAGGGAGAGCTACCAAAAGGAGTCAAAGCCGTTGGATGTAGATGGGTGTTCACAATCAAACGGAGACCGGATGGCTCGATCGAAAGGTACAAGGCACGACTTGTGGCAAAAGGGTATACTCAGACATATGGAGTTGACTATGCAGAGACTTTTTCGCTAGTGGCAAAGATCAATACAGTGAGAGTTCTCTTCTCAATTGCGGCGAACAGGGATTGGCCCCTCCACCAATTTGATGTGACAAATGTGTTTCTGCATGGTGAGTTACCAAAGCCGGTATTCATGGTTCCCCCCCCCCGGGATTCACTGAGGAGTTCCAGCCCGGGGAAGTATGTCAACTCAAAAAGACATTGTATGGATTGAAGCAGTCTCCGAGAGCGTGGTTTGGTAGGTTCACCGAAGTGATGAAGAAATATGACTACAAACAGAGCAACTCAGACCATACATTGTTCATCAAGAAGAAGAATGGGAAGATCACATGTCTTATCATCTACGTTGACGACATGATCATCACAGGGGATGATGAAGAAGAAATCGGCGAACTAAGGAAGAACTTATTCAAGAAGTTCGAAATGAAGGACCTTGGCCTCCTGAAATATTTTTTGGGAATTGAAGTTTTAAGATCAGATCGGGGAATCTTCATCAACCAAAGGAAGTACATTCTTGATCTTCTAGCTGAAGTTGGGATGATAGATTGCAAGCCAGCCGACACTCCAATGATACAGAATCATGGATTACAGATTCTCGAAGGAGCAAGACTCACCGACAGGGGGAGATACCAGAGACTAGTTGGGAAGCTTATCTATCTCTCCCATACTAGGCCAGATATAGCATATGCCGTGGGAGTAGTAAGTCAGTTTATGCACTCACCACAGGAAGATCATTGGGAAGCTGCACTGCTGATCGTTCGATACTTAAAGGGCACTGCCAAACATGGGGTATTGTTTGAGAAACATGGGCATTTGGAGATTAATGGCTTTACTGATGCAGACTGGGTAGGAAACCCGAATGACAGAAAATCCACTGCCGGATACTTCACTTTTGTTGGAGGCAACCTTGTCACTTGGAGAAGCAAGAAGCAGAAGGTAGTTGCCCTCTCAAGTGCCGAAGCAGAATTCCGAGGAATCAGGAGTGGTCTCACTGAAATACTTTGGCTAAAGAGACTCATGACAGAACTTGATCTTGACATACCCAAGCCTTGCAAGCTTTTTTGTGATAATAAGGCTGCTATCAGCATCTCAGAGAACCCCGTCCAGCATGACAGAACAAAGCATGTGGAGGTGGATAGGCATTTCATCAAGGAGAAAATTGAAGCTAAGATTGTTGAGTTGCCGTTTGTTAAGTCAGAAGATCAGCTGGCGGATATTCTGACTAAAGCAGTGAACTCCAAATCATTTAGAGAAGTATTGGGCAAGTTAAGTATTGGGAATCCCATCGCTTAACTTGAGGGGGAGTGTTGGAAAGAAATCATAGCATTAATGTGATTTATTCTAATTGATCATTCTCCGTAAATAGAATAGGATCTCCTTGATTGTATTACCATATGTAAATTGGTTTTTTGCCTATAAAAGACTGTAGACTCTGTAATACAAAGTAAGCAACAACATATCTAATTAATTAAACACATAGTGAGATACTATTACATCAAGCTAGAAAAAAAAGAGAAGTACTATTGACAATATTCTATAAAATAAATTCTAGGAGGGGGTGATGTGGACAACGATGAAACCGACTCGACCCCGTGGCTCTCGATGGGTCCGCCGTGGCACAACCATCCATCATGTGCCGGGGCACAATATCGCAATACCAAAGAGATAATGTCATTAAATTAATGTAATTAATGAGTCAAATATCATCATAAGTTTTTTTTAGGGTTTTCTTCGTCAAATTTTTCTATAATGTCTCGAATTTTTTAAAATTAGAAATATTTTTTATTTGAATTATCAAAATTAGAGAATATGATAAAGAACATCACGTTTACATTGGCTGGGCCATTTTTAATTTATATATGTAGTAGCTTCTATTTGGCTAAGTTGTGAAAGAAATGAAGAATGAATGTGGAATAATGGAGAGAAAATGGGATTAGAAGAAAAGAGAACAACAAAGGTTCTTTTAGAAAACACCAGTCTCGGGATCGAAGGTGCTCATATTATTCGACCGTCCTAAAATTTTAACTGAAGGTAAAAGACCCGTCAAGCTTCGTTCAAATAAAAAAGATCAAATTTGGAGAGTTAGATTTTCAGTTATTAATATTTTTATATGTTACTATGTGTTGAGGTTTTACTATCCTTTGAAACTCTATTGATTTTCTGGTGTCTTTATTATTGTGTTGCTAAGGACCACATATTATTTGTAAATTCGTATGTTGTATTCTTTCTCTTTGACATGGTTTGCTTTATATATACAAATTTGGAAAATATCGAATTTTATAATTTTCCATTTCATTCTTACAACCACAGCCACAACTACAACTACTAACTCCAATATTATGATATTAGATTTAATGTCTCAATTTTTTTTACCGAGTATGTTTTGCCCCAAAATTAATTATAAGTAATATACGGTTATTATAAAAATAAACATTGTTTTATTATAATATTACATTGTAATTAATACTAGTATTTATTTGAAAAAAAAAAAAGAATTTGGAAATACTATAAACCTCCGACCACAAAAAACAGTCACATACTTAAAGAATAAATTACATTTTTTTTCATTTTCGATATCTTATATTTTACCAAATTCGCATTAAAACTCATATTCTTGTTTTTTTGGTGATGGAGTGAATATATACTTTAGAATTCTCGACTTTTATCTAATAAAAGTGACAATAATTTCGGAAGAAAAATTAATTATATGTCATAATTCAATGCAATGATCTATTGATGTACAAAATTCGACTAAATCATACAAATTTTAAATTAAAAATATCCAAAAAATAACCACTAAATCTCATTTGCAATTTTCACATTATCTTAATTTTGAAATGCACAAAAAATATGCTCATATGACATGGTATTCCAATAAAATATTTAAAAAAAGTGAATTTGGAATTTGAATATTTACCGTCTCCAGAAAATATATCATATTTTTGGCCATTTTACAATTTTTTTACGATTTTCGGATCAAATTGTCTCCCAACTACTTAAGGGAATTTTGAACTTTAAAAATATCTCTTCCTCCATGGCATTGCATTTATCCAATCTCAATTATTCATGACCATTTCAAAAAAATGGTATAATTTTTAAAATTCAAATTGTACTTTTTACAAGTAACGACCTACAATAATACAATGACACAGTTGCTCATCATCTAGCGCATTGTTCCATTGTTCCATTGTTGAACGAGTGACTAAAATTCTTTAATATTAATGTAACAAAGCAAACCAATTGAATTCTTAAACTAATTATTAGTTAATCATATTCGGGATCCATGGGAAACAGGGAAATAAAAAATATAATGTGTATATTTTCAAAAAGTAAATAAATAGATAAACATAACCACATGGCTTCTTCTCTACAAAATAAATTAATAAAATAAAGTTTCAAGTTGACATTTAATTTGTTCGTGTGAGCAAGTAATTAGGAAAAAATAAATAAAATCACACGTTTATATAAAATTGGAATTTTGATTCTTCCGTGGATTATGTTTTTTCTCACATTATATAGAGTTTGTTAGAAAAATTGGGTTAAGATTTAGCAAACTATCTGATAAAGGACTAATCAGCAAGGAAGGAAAGTCTAATTAGGAGTCCATAATTAGACAGACAATCTCCAATTGGCAAATTTTTATATTTTCCTATTTTATAATTTTTCTTTTCTACTTTTTGTATTTTTTTTGCATTTAGGGTTTAATTTTCTTAGGAGTATAAATAGGCAGCAGACATAGACACTTTTAACGGATTTTGAACTTTATTTTCTTGGAATTTTTATCATACTTTTCTGTTGGATTCCGATTGTGTGTTTCCGATTGTGTGTTTGGAGGTTTAATTCGTAGAAATTATTCCTCGTTATGTTTCTGTTCTGCGTTACTACCATTGTTATAATCGAATGGAAAATTAAATTAAGAATTAAATAAAATAACCAAATGAAATTAAAACTAATTAACTATTCTAATTTTAAATTTTTTATAAATACTCTTCAATAATTGAGACTAGCAAGGGGCAATTAAAATGCAACCTCATTCTTGCCCTTCCAAATTCCGATATTAAGATAGCCATTTAAAACTAGCTAGCTAAACTCACATTGATTTTGTATAAAATAAAATGATAGTCTTCAACAATAAAATGATTATTTTATATAATACATGAAAAAATAAACAAATTGTGAAGTGGCTCTAGCCTGTCCAGTTATCCTTATCTCTTAATACAATATTTATAAATAATTTAGACTATATTAATTTTATCAAGAAACTCTATCTGGATATTTCGTTCAAATCATAATTCATAAACGTCTTACTAAACTGTTACTTACAACTTAATTTTTAAAAAGTTTGCAATATATAAATGACGTACATCATTTAAATTTTACCTAAAATTCAATTGCCACACCACAGTTAATTTGGAGAAAATTCCATATTATTTTTTTTTTTTACCTTTATTCATTGCATTAAAATGGAGCAACTTAAAGTCTACAAAAATAAATTTGACATAATTTCTTAATTAAATTCTAAAACAATAAAAGAAACAAATAATTAGGGTAGTCTCTCTCTTTCTCTATTTAAGAGGACCAAGGAAGAGAGCATAATGCAGGCAATCCCTTAACACAATAATGGCTTCCATTTGCAGAGCCCTCTTCTTCCTCACAATGCTCTTCTTTTCCTCACTATCCGCTTTCGCAGAAACTGAAGAAGCTTCTTCTTCCGCCCTTTCTTTCGATTACTACAAAGGCTTTTGCCGTCTAGCTGAAGACATCATGAAAGAGCAAGTCCAGCTTCTCCACAAGCGCCACAACAACACTCAATTCTCCTGGCTCATAAACATCTTCCACGACTGCTTTGTCGAGGTAACGTAACTTTCTACACCTTCAACGCTACAATCAATTGTGTATCTTTGATGATCTGTGTTGGTGGCAGTCATGTGATGCATCTCTCCTGCTTGAATCGACGAGGAGGGTGATGTCCGAGAAGGGAGCCGACATGAACTCTGAGATGAGGAAGTTTAGGTACATCGAGAACATATTCAGAGAAGCTCTGGAGAAAAAATGTCCTGGCGACCCGGACCTAAGAAGGCCGGGAACGCTGGCATAGATTAGGGTTATTTTAATGTAATGAGTCGAGCAATATAATAAGTTCCGGGTTTTCTTTGTCGGTTCTTTCCTGGATCACTAAAGAGAGTCGAACCGCATAGGGTCCTTAGAATCAATAAATATGTAATCATCTTTAGATTTTAATAAAAATGAATTGTTTGTCAAATCCTCTCTTCCTTTGTATTCTCTCGAAACCCTAACCCCTTCACCGTCGAACAAGAGGATCGTCAAACCCTATTTCAAGAAGTTAGCATGTTTTGGCAAGAGTGGGTAACAAAATTAATAAGAAATCAAGTAATTAAGATAACTAAGATATCAAGTACTTAAGATAACTAGCGCTAGTTATCTTAATCACTTGATTTCTTATTTATCTTTTATTATTTGAGTCATTTAATTAATGTGATGAGTCGAGCGTTATCATAAGCTTCCTTTTGGATTTTTTTTTGTTGAATATTTTGTAAACACCCTGAATTTTAAAAAATTAGATATATTATGAATTCGAATACAAAAGTTGTAAATAAATTAGATTAATTGAAGTAATATGAGTTAACTATATAAGAAGTTATATGTTAGAAAAAAAAAATAACACTGTTATGTTCTTGTCAGATTAGAGAAATTTAAAACTTTACGAATAAAACATGGAATGCTGATTATATCAGTTGTGATGTTTTTAAGTGTCATAATGCGTGTTACCAAGAATAAAATTCTCAACGAAGAGATTCAAAGAAAAACTCATAACACATCGTCGCAAATCGAGGTCTTGGTTACAAAGTAGAGAGTGAGAAATCAACAGATCAATAGAGGAAATAGCATTAGCAAGTCTAGATCGTCCACATACAAAAATTTTGGGTGTCAATATCGTCACAAGTCAGGTCACACTAAGAAGAATTGTTGATCGTTGAAGAATAAAAACAATGGAAATAGTAAAAATTGGAGATATTTGAAGAAAGTATATCGATTATGTTATTACTACTACAAATATTGATCTTGTCAATATTTCTAATGATCATAATATTAATTTGATCTCTTCTCATAAAGTTGGGTTGGTGACTTTGGCGCCTGCAACCCATCCATGCTACTTCCATAAAAATTAAAAAGAGTTTTTCAACACTTACCAACCTATCCATGCTAATTGAGGGAGACTTTAGTTTGAATTCAATTTCTTCCCGATTTTGCAAAAGATATTTGGTCCTTTTGCAAGTCTACCAAAACTAGGCAGCTCTTTAAAAGGATTTCATCTATAGGGTATGGGATTGTGTTTTCCTAGAAGCTAGAGGGGTTTGGCTTAGATTTTCTAGTGTTTCGGGGCTCAACTGTATTATACTAGAAACTGACATACTTAAAAATAATTAAGTAGAATCTCGAGGATTTTTTTAAAGTGATGGAAATATAGATGGACTAAATAACAAAAGAAATGCGCCGCTCGATTTTTATTTTTCACCCTTCTTGGCCGGTTTCTTCCTTCCTCCGGCGATGCAACCACCGTGTCTCCGCCCTCTCTTCTTTAGACTCACACTTCTCCTTGTCATTGTATCCTTTAATGAGAAGCTTTTTCATTCCTAATTGTTCAGAATTCACCTAAAGCATAGTAGTAATAATTTTTAAATTACAAAATTTTTTATTGTAATAATTTACATTTTTTTACGATTTTCGGATCAAATTGCATTAATTAATCCAATCTCAATTATTTGTGACCAATTTAAAAAAAGAAATATGTATTAATTTGAAAAATTGAATTGTGCTTTTTACAAGACACGAATTGAACAATAAAAAACAGAGTCGATCGCTGTGTGACTTAACTAGTTTAATATTAATACAACAAAGCAAACCAATTGAATTCTTAAACTAATTAATTAATTAGTTATTCATATTCGGGATCAATGGGAAACAGAAATATAAAAAAAATATTATGTCTATATTTTCAAAAGTGATTAAATTAAATAGATAAACAGAAAGATCACATGGCTTCAGGCTTCTTCTCAACTAAATAAATTAATAAAATAAAGTTCCAAGTTGACACTTAATTGTTTCGTGTGTGCAAGTACTTAGGAAAAATAAAATAAAATCACAGACGGAGATTTCATATCTTACACGTTAGTATATAAAATTGGAATTTTGATTCTTTCATGGATTATGCTTTCTCACAATATTTTCTAAATAAAATTACAACTAATTATTAAAATATTTTACTCCTCCGCTCTCATAAAAATATGTGCATTCTCTTTTTAAAATATATCAATTTAATAATGTAGGTTCCACTACCCACTAACACTATTTTAATTATCACTCTCTTCCTCTATATTACTTTATCATACCATTCTTGTATTATTTTTAAATTTATTAATTTTATCTTAATTCTTATGTCATATTCATTGTCTATATTTTTACTGGATGAAGTGAATATTAGTTTAAAAGAACTATTCAATAGTTGAGGGGCAATTTGATCTAAAAAGAAGTGCAAAATGCCAAAAAATTCAAAATCCAATATCCATGGGTGCATTCAAAGAATACTTCACTCAATTAAAAATCAACCTAAGTTCGCGCTTTCGATATTAATAGCATTTAATACTAGCGATACTCACGTAATCACGTTGATTTTGTATAAAATAAAATGATAGTCTTCGTCAATAAAATGATTATTTTATAAAATACCTGAAATAAAAAAAAACAAGTTGTGAAGTGGCGCTAGCCTGTGATCGAGTTGCTTATGTAAAATAATACTACTATATGCTTTATTAATATAGGAGAGTATAATTTTTTTTAAACTCTCCATTTTGAATATGCATGTCTCATGTAAAAAAAATCCTACCTACATCTCACAATAGGAGTCACATTTAGTGTGTGCACGTATTTTAAGAAAGGTAAAGAATAGTGGGTTGGAAAAGTTAGTGGAAGATGATGTCCATTTTTGTATATTAATATTGGTTTTATATTAGAATGTGAGTAAAGTGATTTAGTGAAATATGAGACCTACTTACCATTTATGGTAAAAATGAAAAATGTGACTTTTATTGAAATAGCAAAATGTAACTCTTATCGTGGGACGGAGGTAGTAGTTAGATATTTGGTAATTTTTTTTACCTTTATTCATAGCATTAAAATTGTGGAATCAAAAGTTTACATTGCAGTAGATAATTTGTTACGGACGTTCTCCGTGATGAGGCCGGTTGACTAATTTCTCAGAGTGATAAGGTGATCGAACCTTCGACAAGCTCGAAGGAAAGGTCACGATTTGTTGTTTCACGGACGTTTTCCGATCAGCAACAAAGACAGCGCGCAAATATTCTTATTGCACACGTTAGGTTTCGGGAAAATAATATATTCATTGATTGATTAAAATGATAAAAATCTCTTCTATTTATAATACTCTAATACTACTACCCTATATTATTAAGCAAGAAACAAATATCGAAACAATAATTTGTAGATCCTAAAATATGGGATCGTATCATAATGATACTAATTAAATTGACACAATTTAACTTAGGGTTGACTCTGTATTTAAAGAAGCAGTGCAGAGAGCATAATGCAAGCAAGTCCTTCAAATTGTAGGGTGAATTAAGCACAATAATGGCTTCCATTAGCAGAGCTCTCTTCTTCCTCACAGTGCTCTACTTTTCGTCTCTATCTGCTTTGGCAGAAAGCGAAGCAGCTGAGTTTTCTTTCGGCTACCAAACAAGCACTTGCTCTTACGCTGAAGACATCATCAGAGAGCAACTCCAGCTTCTCCACATGCGACACAATACCACTTCCTTCTCCTGGCTCAGAATCATCTTCGATGAGTGCTTTGTCGAGGTATAGTTAATCCTATCTCAACCCTAGAATTAGATTTAATTAATTTGATGATGGATTGTTTTTAATTTGTTGTGTTGATCCCAGTCGTCGTGTGATGCACCGTTGTTGCTGGACTCAACGAGGAGGGTGATGGCTGAGAAGGAAGCAAACGGGGGCTCTGAGATGAGGAGTTTTAGGTTCATTGAGAGCCTTATCAAGGAAGCTCTAGAGGACGCTTGTCAGTTGTCCCGAGCTAAGCCAGTGAGGAACGAGAGCTTGTTTGGATGGTTTGGCAAGGGTACAATAAGGATGTTATCTGGCATGTTTGATTTTGTGTACTAATACAAGTCTATGTGGTTTCATTGTGAGACGATATATCGATGCTGTCTATTTACATCGATGTGGGATATTTGTTTGTTCTATTTGCCAATAGTGTATGTGCAGAATCGGTGGGGATGGTGTGTGATGAACGGTTGTTTGTTGCTAGTGATATGCTTGTTCAATATTAATCAAGATTCATATATACATATACCTATTAGAATTTTGGTTTTCAGTGGTGACAACAACATATCTAATTGAAAAAAAACCATATCTAATTAATTAAACACATATAGTGAGATACTAGCTATCAAGCTAGTAAAAAGAGAAGTACTATTGACAAATTTTTTTTAAAAATATTCTAGGAGGGGGGTGACGCGGACAACGATGATACGGACTCGACCCCGTGGCTCTCGATGGGTCCGACGTGCCACAACCATCCATCATGCGCTGAGGCGCAATATCGCAATGCCAGGAGTAAGTCATTAAATTAATGTAATGAGTCAAATATTATCATAAGTTCTTTTTGAGTTTTCTTTGTCCAATTTTTCTATAACAATTCGAATTTTGAAAATTAGAAATATTTTGAATAATAATAATAATAATAATAATAATAATAATAATAATAATAATAATAATAATAATAATAGTAGAAATGTAATTGTGGAATTAAATTCAGAATAACTGAAGTAATTTAAGTTTGTATTTTCTTAAAATTAGAAATAATAATTGTTGGGTAAATTATAGTTTTGTAGTGTGTTAAATAATAATAAGAACTTTTGTGTTACTAATTATAAAAAAGAAAGAAATGAAAACTATCATTTTGTTACGAGACTAGAGAATTAAATGTAATCCAAAAGTTATAAGCTATTGAATTTAAAATTATAAGAGTAAAATGTGGAAATTTAAATAATAAATGTTCTCAGTGTTATTATACGTGCGACTATTCTTTTAATTGGGTGAAATCATCAAAATTAGAGAATATGATTGAGAACATCACGTTTACATTGCTGGGCCATTTTTAATTCATGTAGCTTCTATTGGGCTAAGTTGTGAAAGAAATAAAGAATGAGTGGAATATTGGAGAGAAAATGGGATTAGAAGAAAAGAGAACAACAAAGGTTCTTTCATGAAACACCAGTCTCGGTTTTCATCGGGATCGAAGGTGCACATATTATTCGACCGTCCTGAAATTTTTACTAAAGGTAGAAAACTCGTCAAACTTCATTCAAATGACAAGATTAAACCAAATGGAGAATGAACTTTTGAGCATGAACAAGTTCGTGGTTATATTAAAAATGTGGATGGATGACAATATTCGTACTTATAGCATGTGTGTGTAGGCCAAACAGTAGATTAGTTAATACTCGGACCAAAAGTCACAAGTTTGTATCCACCGAGACACGATCTTTAATAAATTATGTTTATTTGCCAATAAAAAAAGAATTTTTCAGCACTTACACTGTAAATGATTTTGATCATTGGAGGATGACAACAACGGCTCTTCTATAATTATCAAGAAGGTAGAGGGGTTTGACCGATATTTTCTAGTGTTTCGGGCTCAACTGAATTATACTAGAATGTGACGTACTTAAAAAATTAAGTAGAACCTCGAGGTTTTTTAAAGTGATGGATATATAGATGGACTAAATAGCAAAAACAAGTTTTGACCTCAAGTCCTAGAATGAGTGACAATGCGCCGCTCCCATTTTTATTTTTCACCCTTCTTGGCCGGTTTCTTCCTTCCTCCGGCGATGCAACCACCGTGTCTCCGCCCTCTCTTCTTTAGACTCACACTTCTCCCTTGTCTTTGTATCCATTAATAGAAGCTTTTTCATTCTATATTAAAGCATGCACTTGAACAAAAATATACTCTCGATATAATGATTCTGTGACATTCATTTATTGCAATGGTTGCGAATGCACAAAATTTGAGGTGTGTTTGTCTAGCGTTGTTGCGATTAATGCTCTAGGTTTTCATCAAATTCAACTCTCTTTTTTTTCCCCCTCTTTCGTTTAGATTACGTTTCACTCTTAAAAAAATTCAAGTATTTTGAGTTGTGGAGAAAGGAACCAAACTGAAAAATGGATTCTTTGTTTTTGCTAAATTTTTTTTATATGGCGTAATTGATAGAGTATATAACTTTATATATTCTCTTTTTGAACACCCGACCTTATTAATCCGTTACTTTAAATATTATGGATGAATAGTCTCTTTCTGTAGTTGGATTCCTTTGTCATTCATTTATTCCCTTGCTTTTACGACTTACCAGATCCATAATAGAGAATCTCTTTAACGGTGAGATTCATTCATACTATTAGTCTCATTAATTTAAGGGCCCATATATTATTTATATTATAGTTAAATTAAAGGAGCGATAAGTGCTTATATGATTGTACGAATTATAATTAAATACTAGTAGTAATAAATTGACTGGTGACAAACAAAATCGTCGGTGGAGTAAAATTAATCAATTTCGGGCCACCACCATTTTTATCTTGTTCCGTTTAAAATTCAAATGTTGTTATTTCAAATTTACACTCCTCTAATTAAAAAATTAAATAATAAAAAAATTTCCTTCTAATATTCAATATAGTAGTATTTAGGAAATTTAATTTCTGCTTGAAGGTTTTGGAAATTTAATTTCCATCTCTTACTACATACACATATACATAATAAATGATGGTGGGGCCCATCACTCATGTATGTGTGTATGTATTAGGAGATGAATTAAGAGTTGCCGTAGGTGATTCTTACCGATCTTATTGATACATCAATTTCATCTGATCGAAGTATTTAAAGAAAATATTATTATTATTATTATTATTATTATTATTTTGTTGCTATTATTATAATTATTATATTTGAATAAGGGGGCAAGTGCAGTAATATGGAGTAGCATATACGCTAGTGCACGAGATGTTTGCAAATGAATAGTGCATATTTTTTGTCAATCAAATAATTCGAATATAATAATTTTGTTTTTAGAATGTGATTATGCCGACATCTTCCCTTTCACTGTGTATAATTATTTTATTTAGTTCACGAAGCTATTGATAGCGCCATTAATATTGGATAAGAAGTAGTACTATAAATTTGCTCTATATACAAATTTGGAAAATATCTATCTTCTTTTAGTTTTCCATTTCATTCTAACGAGTAACGACCACCACCAATATCACTTACAAAAAGATATTCGATGTCTCACCTTTTATGTCTCATCATGCTCCACTCCCAAAATTAATTATTTTAGTGGCATTTATATTAAAAAAAAAAACTCTATTATAGTAATACATGTGTTTAAAGAAATTTGAATTCAAAAATATTACTAACTCCATCCCATAATAATTGTCACACTTCATTTTTACCATATATGGTGAGCAGATCCCACATTCCACTAACTCACTTCACTCACATTTTATTCTAAAATCAATATAAAAAAGTGGGTCTTGCATTCCACTAACTTTTTTAACCAACTTTTCCTTATAATAAGAGTGACAATTATTGTGGGACAGAGGGAGTATATTACTATATCTTACTTTTGAAATACTTAACCCTAGTAGTAATATTTTTTATCTATAAAAATGACAATAAAATCTGAAAAAATATTTATATATCTTAATTTTATGGCATAAAAAAAACATTTAAAGAATTATATTTGGCCAGTGGTTCAGAGGTCTTAGTCGTATATATTATACCGTTGATTGTGATGTGAGGTTAGCCCCTGATGGTGGTGGTATCCCCAATCCGGCAATCCCCATAATACTTGATTAATTTATCTTTTACAGTTATTTATAAACAATCTATACTAAATTTCTTCTTTCTTATAATTCTTAATGACCAAAATGACATTATATCAATTTCGTCTTAATTTGATTGCCGTGTCAGATTTAATTTGGAGAAATTTTCAATTTTCGTAAAATTCGAACACATCAAAGTCCGGAGACCATTTAGTCAATACTCATGCATGGTGTGTAAATTACTTTTAGTTACATTGAGGGCTCGTTCGCTTCAAACTAATTTAAAAATAGTCACATCTTAAATACACTAATTTGAATCAATAATATTTATTGAATTTGTTAATCTAGACTAGCATTTATGTTGCAATTTTGTAATCAGTTAAATAAAAAAGTATAATACTAGTTTATTAAAACTATATAGTTATGGTATATCCAAAAATTACACCATCTTTTCATAATCAAATGCATATCTTTCTCGTGCTATTATGGACATTTGATAAAATGCAAACTTATATATTGTACAAACTCAAAACTCATCAACACAGCTTTAACACAGTTTCAATATAATATCAACACAGTGTAAAATTTCAAGATTTTAATGTCAACACAATACGACTCAATATCAACACAACATCAACACAGTACTACTCAATATCAACACAACATCAATCATTGACTAGCGTTGAAATTCTGTTAACATTTTTCTGTTGATGCTTTTTTTGTGATCTGTTTACATTTTTCAATAGTCCAGATCATAGATTTGAGTTTGTACAATATTTAGAGTTATCATTTGATTACATCATTCTATAATAATACTCATACGTGACATGTACAATATTGTTACCGATATACTGTATTTTTTAGGATAGATAATTCAAAAATTTCTTATAATTATCTTTGTTATTTATCAATATAGATATGTCAAATGATATGTTATACAAGTGTTAGAACATTAATATACCATGTGCAAAGATGAATTGAAGTGTATGAATATTAACACAACGTTCATTGAATATGAGTAAAACACTCCACACGCCAACCTATGAACATGCAAAAGCAAAACCTATAAATATTGTTATACACCCCTCCATCAAAAAGTGCCCATATTCAGGCTATAGTGGCACGTAATAATATCTTCAACAAAATCAGTCACAATTTACTACAAATGTCAAAACAGAGCATAAGCCAACAAAGAAAAGTCCAACTCTATCTATCTTTATCACACCACTTGCTCTCAGTGACTCACACTCTCACTCTCCCTCCCTTTATTAAAGAAGCAACACACAGAAGCATAATGCAAGCAACCATAATGCCTTCCATCACCAGAGCTCTCTTCATCCTCACACTCCTCTCCCTCTCCTCACTCTCCGCCTCCGCCCAAAATGAAGGCCTCTCCATGAACTTCTACAGAGACTCCTGCCCTCAAGCCGAAGAAATCATCAAGGAGCAAGTCCAGCTCCTCTACAAGCGCCACAAAAACACCGCCTTCTCCTGGCTCAGGAACATCTTCCATGACTGCTTCGTCGAGGTAATTAATTTTGCAACTTCAATTTCTACACTAGAATTGTACAAATTGAATCAATTGATGATTTTTTATTTTTTATTTTTGATTTTCACAGTCGTGTGATGCGTCGCTGCTGCTGGACTCAACGAGGAGGGTGATGTCGGAGAAGGAAGCAGACAGGAGCTTCGGGATGAGGAATTTCAGGTACATCGAGAACATCAAAGAAGCTCTCGAGAGAGAGTGCCCTGGCGTCGTCTCCTGCGCTGATATTCTCGTGCTTTCCGCCAGAGATGGCATCGTCTCTGTGAGTTCTCTGTTTTTCCAATCCTGTGCCCTAATTTTGAAAAAAACTTGTCTTTTCCCCCAAATCCAGAATTTGCTTTTTTTTAGTACACAGTAGTTAAATTGTGACATTTTCCCGCAATTGTGTTGTTGGTGATGCTCAAAACGACGTCGTTTTCAGGTGGGAGGGCCCCACATTCCGTTGAAGACAGGAAGAAGAGATGGGAGAAGGAGCAGGGCGGACATACTAGAGCAGCATCTTCCCGACCACAACGAGAGCATGAGCGTCGTCCTCGACCGGTTCGCCAACATCGGGATCGACACGGCCGGGGTGGTGGCGCTGCTCGGGTCCCACAGCGTGGGGCGCACGCACTGCGTGAAGCTCGTGCACCGCCTCTACCCGGAGGTGGACCCGGCGCTCAACCCGGGGCACGTGGAGCACATGCTGTACAAGTGCCCGGACGCGATCCCGGACCCCAAGGCCGTGCAGTATGTGAGGAACGACCGGGGGACGCCCATGAAGCTCGACAACAACTACTACAGGAACATCCTCGACAACAAGGGCCTGCTCATCGTCGACCACCAGCTCGCGACCGACAAGAGGACCAAGCCCTACGTCAAGAAGATGGCGAAGAGCCAGGAATATTTCTTCCGGGAGTTCGCCAGAGCCATCACCATTCTCTCCGAGAACAACCCGCTCACCGGGACCAAGGGCGAGATCCGCAAGCAGTGCAATCTTGCAAACAAGCTTCACTGACTAATCTAAATCTGTGTGTGTGATCAGATGTTTGGCAAGAATAAGGATGGTGGCATGGCATGTTTGATTTTGTGTGTGTATGATGGAAGTAGTCATTGTGAGATGATGTTCGGTTCTCTCTTTGCACCGATGTGGGGACATTTGTATGTTTCGTTTGCCAGCAGTGTATGTAAGGGATCAGAGGCGATGGTGTATGATGGTGTTTATCAAGTTATATGCTAGCTTGTTCAATAGTAGTATTAATCAAGATTCATACATAAACATCTAATTAATTAAATATAGTGAGGCATAAAAAGAAAAGTACTATTGAGAAAAATCCAAAGCCATAAGAAGAAAATTCAAAGAGGGGACCCCTCTAAAAAATGGATTATATAGCTTGTTGCTTTGTGAGGGATTGTGACATAAATTAATGGTGGTAGGGTAATAACATCATCAAAAAAGTTCAAAACTTGTGTAAGAATGTAGAAGGCATGGACCATGATAAAGCCATCACAATGATGTTTTACTTTATTTTTTCCTTTTTTCAGTGTAATTACATAGTAAAACCATAAGCAAATTCCTAACTTTGCTCATGTCCCTTGTTACAAAATTACAACATAAAAAAACTTATGCAACAGGCTAGAGATGAAGAAAACAAGGCTTCACAAATATTCCCAAGTGAATAATAATACCTCGCGGCAGAGCTCAACCGCGAACATCTGGCGAAAAAGCACTGAGTTGTGACTTGATCCTCTAAAAGAGCTTTCCCGGTTGTTGTGTTCCGCTTCTCATCATTACACAGAACTCCTCATAGTTGATCCTCCCATCCTAACAAATGCAGCCTCGTAAGTTCCCGTGTCCATTCACAAACGCAACAAAACACGGTTAATGTCCAAGTTCAGATCAACTTACATTATCTGTATCCACCTCTGAAATTATTTCCTTGATGCTTCCCTCATCCCCCATACCATACTCCTTCATAGCAGTTTCCAGTTCATCTCTTGTGATATAACTGCAATCAATTCAAGTAATGCATTACATGGTCTCCTTTCCCTTTCAGTCACATGCAGAGATGGGCAATCAAGTATTCTCGGTAAAAATGCTCTATCCAGACAATACAGATACGGGGCTTACCCGCTGCCATCCCTATCAAAGTACTGAAATGCGCTGAAAAGATGCTCATCCCTCTCCAGCTTATGTCTGTGCATTGTAGCAGTTATAAATTCTTCATAGTCGATGGTCCCGTTTCCATCTACATCAGCCTGTATTGAGATAAGATTAGTTTCAGGTGGTGGCAAAGCTAATAAAGCTGACTCAGCTTTCCCCACATGAAAGTGTGATACTCACAGCTTCCATGAGTTGTTTTACTTCGAACTCTGACAATTTTGATCCAAGCCGCGCCAATCCAGATTTCAATTCTTCGTAAGTGATTGAGCCGCTATTGTCAGTGTCTATATTCTTGAAAGTAGCTTTAAGACCTTTGATTTCTTCTGTGGATAAACTTTGTGCTATGACCTGCAAAAGTTTAAAATGCATCAATATAGTGATTGGTAATAGAATTTCTCGCGTAAGAAATTTTTATCGTTCCCCTAATTATAATGTGCTCAAAGTTCTTGTCACTCCGTACTGCTATGTTTATATCAAAATGAACATACAATGAAAGGGTGACCTTTAATGCAAGTTTCTTGAGCTTATTCATTGCCCTGAACTGCTTCATTCTGGAGAGAACTGCACTATCGATCCGCTTGTCTGATGCTTGTCCCTTAATCCACGGGTGCTCTTTAAGAAACAAGAATAAAATATTGTCAAGCTTAGTTACAAAATAATAAGAATACACTTGCACAACTAGGAGTTCGTTGCTAAGAATAGAAAAACTGATTGGTCACTACGCGTCTATGCCCTCAATGGCTGAGTATAAAATATTCTGAAATGGAGAATATGAAAACTGATCTACCAAGAACTTATTAAAATATCTAGTGCTCTGTATTTCATATAGTTCTTGATGTCCACCTGCCTATTTCTCGAGTTTCTCACCCAACAACTACAGAAACCATTTTCTTCAACATGTTTTTTCCCTCAAAGGAAATAACAGAAACAGAAATTCCAGTTGCAATATTGCAGATTGTAATCATTGTCTTTATCCAGACAATTGTGAAATAACACAAAATAAAAAGGCAATAAGTAGATAAGATGTAAGTATAGAGACACAAACTGCAGCTATGGAAGGAAACAAGAGAGCATATTACCTAGAACTTCTGATGAAGTGATTCTCTTTTTCGGATCCTTTGTTAGCATTTTATGAACAAGGTCTTTCCCGCTGTTTGATATGGAAGGCCATGGCTGGCTGACAAAATCAACTTCTTCTTTCAATATTGCGTCAAATATGCCCTTTTCAGTTTCTACACAAAATTTCGATAAATCACTTAGGAAATTTGGTATCAGAAACATTGTCACCTTGCAACAAAAGAGGTTGGTCTTACCAGCCCAAAAAGGAGGCACGCCACTGAGGAGGATGTACAAAATAACACCTGCACTCCATACATCCATTTCCTTTCCATAACTTCGCTTCAACACTTCAGGAGCGACGTAGTATGCACTACCAACTATATCCCGATACACCTTTCCTGAAATAAATTGATGGAATGAAGTCAATTACTGATTCACAGTACCAAATAAAGACTTTCAGGATGAAAGTCCAGAAGGACTTCAACAGAGAATTATGCATTCTGATTCCCATGTCTGCAAGACAGTGGCATCACACTAAGCAGAAGAACTGGTAATGAACTTCTAATAATTATAGCTATGATGCTTCCTTCACAACGAAAACTCAAAGCCATTCAAGAGACTGGCATATAGTAATTGGCTAATATGCTAAACAACAACCAGGGCGACATAAATATTGAAAAGAAACAACCACATCCAAGAGGAAGGATTTATTTTCCCACAACAAAAATGTGGAACGAAAGGATAGAGGCCTGAAAGATGGCACCTTACTTCTGTAAAATACCTCCTCTCCCCGTACAACCCTCCCACCACATTTTTAGGAACCCTGATTACAGATACTGTTCAAATTTCTAATGAAACGGTACAAGTGTATCCCATTAACTTAAACTGGGAAATTAAAGAACTGTTTAAGCCTTGCCAAAAGAATGTAAACTAGACCGCTCGTTTCTATAAAAATCTTGAAGAGCATACGCACAGTATGGTGCCCTATAGTGTTCTATCAATCTTGAAATCCTAGAGAGCAAAGGCATGGTAGGACCAAAAAGTCCCAGTCTTCCAGAATGACAGATTATCACTCAATCAAACAAGTCAAATGACAAGCTGCAAGGTAAAATAATTCCTTTCTATACACTTGGAGAGAGCACAGGCAATTAGCATAGCAAGTTTAAATCTCCCCTCAAGGAACGAGCACAGCAATTAATAGAGACAGTTGCCAAACTACCAAAATTGATTCCTAAGCAGAAATAGCAGAAGGAAAAGAGCATGACTAATAACTAACCTTCTTCAATGAAGACAGAGAGGCCAAAATCAGTAGCTTTGAGCATAGCCTTCTCCTCCTTACTCGAAAGCAAGAAATTCTCGGGCTTGAGATCCCTATGCATCACCCCCATAAAATGGCAGTGGTCCACCACATTCACAATCTGGCGGCAGAGATCAGAGGCATCCTTCTCCGAGTAATGCCCCTTGGCAATGATCCTGTCGAAGAGCTCCCCGCCGCCGCAGAGCTCCATGACGAGATGCACCGAGTGGCGATCCTCGTAGGCGCCCCTGAACTCCACAATGTTGGGCTGGCCGCTCAAATGCTGCATGATGTGGACCTCCCTCTTCATATCCTCCCTGTCGCTCCTGCTCACCAGCTTCCTCTTCAGGATCGACTTGCACGCGTACTGCCGCCCCGTCGCCGCGTCCGTGCACGCGTAGGTCACCCCGAATTGGCCCCTCCCCAATTCCTTCCCGATCGAGTACTTCGACTTCACGTCCTCGAACGGCTTCCCAAGTATGTTATTCGGCTCCAATCTCTGATTCGGAGTGTGGGGAGCTGGAATTGGCGGCGGCGGTTGCGGTTGCGGTTGCTGAGCTTGCGGCGGCGGTGGGTGGTGGCGCCGCCTCTCGGGGATGGCACGGTTTTCGAATTGGGCGGGGAAATCGGTTGGTGGTTTTTGGTAATTGGCAGCTTTTTCTGGTGTGTAGCTTTTCAAATCTCGGCTGTGGTGCTCTTTCTTGCTAAAACAGCCGCCCATTTTTGTCAATTTCTCTCCAAATTATGAACACAAAATCATTTAAAAAGATTGAATCTTGGAGGTGAAAAGAGGTTGTTCCGTGAAATCGCGAGTGAGGATGGGTGTGATTTGAAAGAGAAAGGGAGCATGCAATTGAGTGAGAACACTGAGAATGATGTGAAGCAGAAGAAGATCAGTGGCTGCTGATTTATGGTCAGCGAAATAAACGTGTTTACTTTGACTGATTTTCACACGTTTTTACTTTTCTGTTTTAAGAGTTCTATTAGAGGACTGGATTTAGTTTTCAATTGTTATTGGATTTCGTTGCAATAATTGGGGGATGATGCGCTTAGTCTTGATTGGATTTTAATTAGAAACTGAACACATCCTTACTTAGTAGGAGTATAATAGAGCACTAAAGTGATGAAGGTATTTATTTCAAGAAAAGCCTAATAACACTAGAAGGAAAATATGAATACAAATTTAGAATGGGGTTGGGTTTGGAATTCTTGTTTTATATGCGTACACATTTTTCCTGTATATGGATCAGTTAGTCCACTAACCAATCTAATCGAATCTTGATTACTAGTCCTGTCCACCTAGGCATCCTAACCTCAGTGATTAAAGTGTATCCTTTTTTACTCGACAGAGGTCTGTGTATATATCCTATTAAAAATGAAATATTTTTCTTATTAGATTATCTAATTAAAAATAAAATATTTTTTAAAATAAAAATAACTACTCCCTGTGTCTCGGATAATTCAGGTCATTTTAACCGGGCACGGGTTTTAAGAATTGTAATGAAAAGTGGATTGAAAAAGTTAGTGAAATGTAGGTCTTACCTTTATATATTAGTTTTATAATAAAATGTGAGTAGGAATGAGTTAGTGGAATATGAGATCCACTACCAAAAATGGTAAAAGCGAAGTCGAGACAAATTATGTGTGACGGACCGAAATGGAAAACTAGGACGAATTATCCGGAACGGAGGGAGTATATCTCTACTTTTTCTTCTCTCTTACTTTACTCTAGCTCAAAGCTTAATCAAAACTTATAAACAAACATTCTATATTACATCTGCAACACGTTTAATGCATGCCTAAAAATAAAAATGCATAAATTACAAGAACATAAATATTATTATTGGCATCATTAATTTTAAAATTATTTTAAAATCCAAGATCAATTTCTTATAGTATTTTTTAGGAATGCCAAAATCAAAATTTTATAGTTACATCACTTTAATTGGTGGGCAAAAATAATTCAAGAAATAGAGGAAATTAAAATAAAGTGTTGAATAATGTTTGGGATCCTCAATGTTAGTGATCATACGATAACGAAGCCTAAACTATTATTCTAAATTATGTAAATTCTTAAAATCAAAATTCTCGAGAGATAAAATCATGAAACGACAAAAAATAAAATGTTGAGAAGGTGAAGTAACAATGGCGTTCATATTTCTGGCGGCAAAATCGATTCAACCCAAGTGTCTCTAACGCCATGGATTCTACTTCTGAAATTGGTAATTTGATCAGAAAACCTTTTCTTTTCACTTTTTCGGGAATTCAGTTTACAATTGATAAAAATTAAAATTGCAGGTGCATCGATTATCGAGGCTGGTGCCAGTGGAAACCTCAACCAGCTTAAGGGTAAATCCATTTTTCTTGTCATTTCTTCCCCCTTTTCTTGATTTTTTAGAATGTCTGATTTTGATACTTTGTGGGGTCGTAGCAATTAGAAAAAAAGTTCGCTATGACTGGGAATTCAACAAAATATGCTATCAATATACTGACTTCTCCACTGGCTGGAGTGTCTTGCATCACGCAGTTGGAATTGGGCATTTTGAGATGTGCAAATTCTTGATCAAGAACGTCAAAGTTTTTACTGATCCTTTAACTTACAAGAGTATTCTCTCTCTCTCTCTCTCTCTCTCTCTCTCTCTTTTCTTCTTGCAATATTTATGTTATTTTCAACAAATTTGGGAGTGCCTATGTGGTTGTTGATGAATTGTTTGCATCAGTTGATACTCCTATAGCAATAGCTGCCAAAACGGGACATGTCAAAATTGTGGAGTTTCTCATCCGAAATGGTGCTAGTTTTGATCTTCAAAATATCGAGGGATTCACTCCCTTGCACTATGCAATTCTGAATGGTTAGTGGTTATGTAGTTGTAATGAATGCTGTGAATTTAAGACTTTGCTAATTGACTGGTTTTGTTTCAGGTAATATGGAGCTTTTGGATTTGTTGCTGAACAACCATGTTTGGTTACACCCGGATTCTGTAAACGGAACGCCTTTACAAATCGCTGCTTATCTTGGAAATGCTGAGGCTGTCAAGTCTCTCTTGTCTTGTGGCACAGATGTGGGCAAGCTCAACCTTCTGTTGCACTGTTTGTTGATGATAGTCTTGTTTAAGTCATTGCTTGTTTTGCCATGGCGTTATTTGTACAGTTAGTTTTCGTTTCTTGTTGTAACTCTGACTGATTTCATAAGAGTTTGATTTGTTTAGCATGTCAACTTTGGTACTTATTAACTTATGATATAATGTAGTGAGATTAATCCCTTTGCTGCTTTCCATTTTGCAGCCAAATCTTTTTTGTACAGTTGGGAAATCCCCACTTTTACTCGCAGTCAAGTCTCGCTCGTTTGAATGCCTGAAATTGCTGCTTGAAGTAAGTTTGGTGAAATGGAAATACCTGTGTTGTCTAATGGAAATCTCTCATGTTTCTTTAGCTATGTTTCTCACTTGTATGTATCTGATCATGGTTTTAAGTTCTTTCTCCTTGCAGGCTAATGCGAACCCAAATCTGTATTTCAACATGTCAACTCCTTTGTCAGCTGCTGCAGTAGATCGCGACACAAAATTTCTTAAGTCCTTGCTTGCAGCTAAAGCAGATCCGAATTTATTGGAAGAAGTTAATTTATATGTTTCCCTTTCTTTACTGAGCCATTCTTCATCTTGTAGAATATAACTTTGCTGCATTTGTTTCCTTATGTTTCAATCTGTTTCAGGATATCTTTAAACCTATCGAGGAGGCTGCTATGGTGCGTAATCGTGCAGCTGTGGAGATTTTGTTACCAGTGACTAAACGGCTTGCACATTATCCAAATTGGACTGTCGATGGCATAATCGAACACATTAAGTCTGAAGAATTTATAGCAATGGTCTGAAACTTTGATCTTCAATTAAATTTACAACCTTCCTCTCTCTCTCATCACATATCTTGCAGGGCAGGGAGAAAATTCAATGGCTCTTGGCTGCACTTGACCACAGAGGGATGCAACTCGCGAGCAATAAGGATTTTCACTCTGCAATCGCACAATATAGAACGGTAAACTTTTTTCTTCATATCAGTGATCGATAATCTCGTCCTTGGCCATGTGTATTAAGTAGTACTAATATGTGCGATGCGTAGGTTTCTAATCTTTCTCCATCTAACACGACATGGATATCAAAGATAAGTATGTTGGATGCACGGTTGGATGCACGCTTTCATGCTATGCTAGGTGCTCAGAGATGCCTTAGGCTCATGCCAGAACTCCCCGTCCGAAGAGAGATTGATGCTGCAGCTAATGTGATATTCAAGGTAGTGTTAAATTGAAGTGGTGATTATCTAACTCCCATTTGAATTCATCATCTAACAATTGATGATTGTGTTTTTTTTGTGAAGAAATTCCTAATGGCAAGCCTTGCCTTCTCCTTGGATCCTTACAACAACGATAAAGACCATTTATTTAGGTAACTACACATATTCTAATACTTGTTTTACCTTTTTTGTTAGTACTACAATTTTTGTAACTTGGTGTTTTTGGTTTTTGGTGGCAGAGTTGCTTTGTTTAATTACTTTGTTTGGTTGAGTCAGATGAGCAGTTCAGATGAGATTTTGAGTTTGAGCTGATGTTTTAACAGAGAGAGAATATTGAATTGATCAAACCACACTATACCATTTTCATCTCAATTTTCAATGAAATCATATCAATTCATCTGATGATGAAGCTTTCTCCTTTCTCCATTCTCCATTCTTTATATCATTTGTAGGCCAAGTCAGAGACTCAAGATATTGTGGACTTGAAAAATTGCAATATACTAGTACCCTCTTTAATAAATAGGTGATTTTTGAAAAAAATAAAATAGAATGTGAAATGTGAGAATTATGTTTATGAGAGTAATAAATTTTGCCATTAAGCTTAAATATGACCATAGCCGATAAAGTGTGACCCAATGTACAAAACTGAAAACTAATAAGTACTCCCTCCCTTCGTCTTCAATTAATTGATTTGGTTTGATACAACTCGAATTTCAAGAAATATAATGGAAAGTGAGTGAAAAAGATTATATAGTATGAGTTCTATAATAAAATGTGAATGAGATAAAATTAGTGGAATATGGGGTCTATCACAATGTAGTACTTTATCTTATTAAATATGAAACATTTGGTTTACGACACGAGATTTTATGTCGTATTTTTGTAAGGTAAATGGAGAGAGAATAAAGTACTCTATCCGTCCCAGATAATTTGACTCAGTATTCCATTTCGGTCCATCCCAAATAATTTGACCCATTTCACTTTTACTATTTTTGGTTGTGGACCTCATATTCCACTAACTCATTCCTACTCACATTTTATTATAAAACTAATACTTTAAAAGTATGATCCACATGCCACCAACTTTTTCAACTCACTTTCCATTATATTTCTTAAAACCCGTGCCCGGTCAAATTGTCCTAAATTATCTTGAAGACTGGGAGGGAGGGAGTAAGAGACAGAAAATATAGAAGTGTTATTTCTACTTTAATAAATGTAATTATTTTAATTGGGAAAAAAACTCATTACCAGACTTGTGTCCGCTTTGATATGGAGTCTTGATCACTATTTAGTCAATTTGGAAGAAGAAGACATTTCAATAACTATCACTATTTATTCTAAAAAAATTAAAAATTAAAAATTAAAATAAAGTTTTGGAAAAAATGGATTGGATCCTCCGTTATCACATTTATCCTACAATGCAAATAACATTTCCGGAATAACATTTCAATCTTGAGAAGTAACAATGCCGTGTGGCAATCTGAATATAAGGTAAAATCGAATCAAGCGTCTCTAACAACAACTCCAACGCCATGGCTTCTACTTCTGAAATTGGTATGTTGATCACTGATTAGAAAACCTTTTTTGTTTCAAACTCTTGGCCCATATGTCTTAGTTGCATGCTCGGTTGCAGCTATGTGTGTGTGGCTTCAAGATTTCATTTTTAAGTTTGTAATAATGGCAGGTGCATCGATTATCGAGGCTGCTGCTAGTGGAGACCTCAACCAGCTTAAGGGTGAAGTCTTTTTTCTTAACCCTTTTCTTGATTTCTGATTCTGATACTTGTATTTTGCCAGCAATTAAAAAAAAGGTTGGTGATGAGTGGGAATTCCGCAAAATATGCGATCAATATAGTGACTTCTCCACTGGCTGGACTGTCATGCATCACGCGGCTGAAATCGGACATTTTGAGATGTGCAAATTCTTGATCAAGAACGTCCAAGTTTCTGTTGATCCCTTCACTTACAAGAGTTATTTCTCGTTTCTTCTTGCATTATGTATGTTATTTTCAACAAATTTGGGAGTGCCTATGTGATTCTTGATGAATTGTTTGCAAAACTGCATCAGGGGATACTCCAATAGCACAAGCTGCCAAAGGGGAACATGTCCAAATTGTGGAGTTTCTCATCGAACATGATGCTATAATTAGTCTTCCAAATGTCGAGGGATTCACTGCTTGCACTATGCACTTCTTACAGGTTAGTGGTTTTGTAGCTGTGAAAGATTTTGCTAATAGTATGTTGTATGCCCTGATTGACTGGTTTTGTTTCAGGTAATATGGAGATTATGGAATTGTTGCTGAGCAACCGTGCTTTTGTAGATGCACAGTGTGTAGATGGAACGCCATTACAAATTGCTGTTTCTCGTGGAAATGTTGAAGCTGTCAAGTCTCTCTTGTCTCATGGTGCAAATGTGGGCAAGCACAACCTTCTGTTGCACTGTTTGTCAATGATAGTCTTGTTTAAATCATCGTTTGTTTTGGCATTGCGTTGTTAGGACATTTTTGTCAATGATAGTCTTGTGATTTGCTGTATTAACTTTATGATATAATCTTATGAAATTAATCCCTTTGTTTCTTTCCATTTTGCAGCCACATATGTTTTTTGCAGTTGCAGACTCCCCACTTGTAATCGCAATCAAGTCTCGCTCATTTGAATGCCTGAAATTGCTACTTGGGGTATGTTTGGTGAAATAGAAATACCTCCATTCTCTAATTTTCGGTTAGAGATTGAGGAATGTATCTTCAACATCCGTTATCATGATAATGACTGTTTGCAAGTATCTGAATTGCTTTTCATGGTTTAAGTACTCTATCCTTGCAGGCTAATGCACGCCCGGATATGTATTTCCAGGGGTTGAGTCCTTTGTCAGCTGCAGCAAGAGATCGCGACACAAAATTTCTTAAGTCTTTGCTTGCAGCTAAAGCAAATCCAAATTTATACGAAGAAGTTAATTTCTGTGTTTCCCTTTATTTACTATGCTACTTGTAGAATATAGCTTTGGTGCATTTGTTTCCTTACGTTTTGCTTTGTTTGTTATCAACTGGAAACTTAATGTGTTGATAGTGACGACTTTCAGGATATCTTTAAACCTATTGAGGAGGCTGCTATGGTGCGTAACCGTGCAGCTATGGAGATTTTGTTTCCAATGACTAAACGGCTTGCACATTATCCAGATTGGACTATCGATGGCATAATCAAGTGCATTCATTCTGAAGAAATTAAAGCAATGGTCTGAAACTTTACATTAAATTTGTACATCTCAGTATCACTTTGATCTTCAATTCTCATCACATATCTTGCAGGGTGAGGAGAAAATGCGAAACGTCTTGAATAAACTAGACATCAAAGGGATGTATTTCGCCTACAATAACGATTATAAATCTGCAGTCATACAATATAGAAAGGTAAAACTTTTTCTTCTTTCCAGTGAGTCGATCATCTTGTCCTTGGCCATGTGTATTAATTTGTAATATATGGGATGCGTAGGCTACTAATCTTCGTCCAGGTAACACGACATTTATATCAAAGCTAGGCATGTGCGTAGCACGCTTGAGTCTACGGATCTATGCTCTGTTAGCTGCTCGAAAATGCATTGGACTCATGCCAGAACTGCCTGTCCTCTTCCGAGGAGAAATTGATGCTTCGGCTAATGTGATATTCAAGGTAGTGTTAAATTAAAGTGATGATTATCTAACTCCCATTTGAATTCATCATCTAACAATTGATGATTGTTTTTTTTTGTGTGTAGAAATTCCTCATGGCAGCCCTTGCCTTCTCCTTGGATCCTTACAACAAGGATGCTGGTCATTTATTTAGGTAACTATACAAATTCTAATATTTTTCACCTGTTTTTTTGTTATCAAAATATACAATTTATGTAAGTTAAGTGTTTTGGTTTTTGGTGGCAGAGTTGCTTTGTTTGATTACTTTGTTTGGTTGACTCAGATGAGCAGTTCAGATGAGATTTTGAGTTTGAGCTGATGTTTTAACAGAGAGAGAATATTGGACTGAATCAAACCACACTATACCATTTTCATCTCAATTTTCAATGCAATTATATCAATTCATGTGATGTTGAAGTTTTCTCCTTTCTCCTTTCTCCTTTCTTTATATCATTTGTAGGCTAAGTCAGAGACTCGAGATATTGTGGACTTGAGCAATTGCAATATACTATTACCCTTTTTAATAAATAGGTGATTTTAAAAAAAGTAAAATAAAATAAAATATGAAATTGTGAGAATTATGTTTATGAATATGAAAATTGACTATTAATAAATTTTGTCCATTAAACTTAAATATGACCATAGTCGATAAAGTGTGACCCAATTTACAAAACTGAAAACTAATAACGCCATCCGCATCCATGTCTCTTATCCGTCTCTTAACCGTCTCATCTCTTCATTATTTATGGACTTCACTGTACTTTTTACCCTATCTTTTAACTAAGAGACAACACATGCATCCCTCCATCTCTTAACCATCTCATCTTTTAACTATTCATTCAATTTCATTTTTTATTTTTATTTTCAACAAATTCAATTAATAAAAACACACTTGATTAAATAAAATAAAATTACAATTTAAAATCCAAAAAAGATAAAAAAAAAATACATAATTTAAATTCTAAAATAAAAATAAAAATACATAATTTAAAATACTCTAAATTAAATTTTAAAAACTATTACGCCGGCGAATCATCCTCCGAAGTCGGTGGCGGTGCACCCAAGTTAGATCGAGGCCGAATACCAAGTTAACTTCTCAGATGCTCAATGCCGTCAAGATGGGCTTCATATTGGGGAGGCGTCATGCGGGAAATGTCAGCCATCGTGGCGAGCAGGTACATGGACATTAGGGTGTTCGAGCCCGAGCCCGCCTGGCTTGATTCGTCTCGGCTCCTCCCCCTCCCTCTAACCGCCTTCGCCGCCTTGGTCACTTGCGGCCGACGTCGTGAACCGGAGGAACCCCCCTGCATCGGTGGCTGTGCCCTAAACCTCTTGTGAGGTGTTGCCTGACCCGCCCACACTAGAAGAGTATTGGCCAGCCGTCGTGTGCTTCGTGCGTTTGGAGCACGAGCCCGAGCTGGACAGAACACTGCCAGCCCATCTTTCAAGGTCTTTGACCGATGCCCAAACATCGACATGTTTGAAATCTTTTTTGACGTCGTCTTTAAAGACTCGCAAAGCCGCTCTCAGGATGTCGGCACCACTGGCTCCGCTTTGGTAATTCGCCGCTTTAGTCCTGTAGATCGCGCAAAATTTTTTAACATCTTTGTCGCATCTGTCACACTCCAACCCCTCCGACGTATATTCTTTTAAAATAAATAAATCCCAGAAATTTTAAAGCTATTAAACATGTCAAACAAAACACTCATATAAGATATATTCAAACAATCAACATCTATTTATATCAATGATATCTATGAGCCACAATCCAATGTATATAAATTTCACCTATAGTTTCATATTACCATTATCAAACCTATTATCCAACCCATACATATAATCATAAGCATTAATAAGCATAAACAATTTCACATCCATATGCATATGCATCTCTATCCATTTTATTATTCTGTGACAAATCAAGTTCACTATCTATCCTGGATTTTCAATATGCCAATATGATTTGACCTGTAGGTCCCACTATAATTTGACCCGTAGGTCCCAATATGATTGACCCGAAGGTCCCACTATAATTTGACCCGTAGGTCCCAAATATGATTGACCCGAAGGTCCCATTGTGATTGACCCGAAGGTCCCAATTTGTTCCAATAAAATTCATAAAAATAGATGCAACACCATTTCTACTTTTTCCTTTATCTTGCTGCTTTACTCACTTTTCATTTACTCACAAAACAACGTATATTATTATACACAATATAAAACACATATCATAAATATTAAATATCATAAACAACTCCATATACATATGCATATGTCCCTCTATTTCTTTTTATTATTCTATGATGGATCAAGCCTGGTATCTGTCCGGGATTCCTCTATTACCCAAAGGTTCCTCCGTAATTGGACTCATAGGTCCCTCTGTATTTGACCCGAAGGTCCCTCTGTAATTGGACTCATAGGTCCCTCTATGACCCGAAGGTCCCTCTGTAATTGGACTCATAGGTCCCTCTATATTGGACTCATAGGTCCCTCTGTAATTCCAGATCCAGGGCAAGACCGTCACAGATCCTCTTTAATCATATGATTCATGTACTTTCAATACCATATGAAAAACATATCCATTGTACTAATCTCATATTCATATCATATTCCATCAAATAATTCCAATAAAATATATAAATATATCTGTTGCAGCAACCATATACACATATCATATTATACCACCACTATCAATTAATATACTCCCTCCGTCCCATTGAAGATGACCAACTTTCCTTTTTAGTTTGTCCCAATCAAGATGACCCATTACTTAAAATTAAAATGGAAACACTTTTATCTCTACTTTATTCTCTCTCTTACTTTACTTTTTTCTCTCAACACAAAAAATAAAGTTGCATAAAATCCTGTGCCACCCAAGTAAGAGATCATCTTCCTTGGGACGGAGGGAGTATATAACTATATCATATTCGCATCATATTTTCTTAATATTCACTCTAAATCAATACTATAAAATTTAGAATAAGATTTGTACAAACCTTAAGTAGAATAAATAATTGAACCGAACACAAGTTCCTGCTAGACTCTGATTCTGAAAAACACCGACTAGCTAATTTAAATAATTTAATAACATATCCTATGATGAGCTTAGTCATTCGCACGTTAATCAATATTCATCCACATGTTTGCGTTTTGCTTCCTATAAGCTATTGTCGAAAATACAGTCATCATATACGTAAATATTTAACTATTAATATATGTGTATTAAATAATCTTGTATGCTCCAATGCAATAACACGTTACAATTTTATTCCGCATGTACTATTTACTTATTTAACTAAACTTAATAATTATCACAATTGTAATATATACGTATATAATATTATTATGCATAAATATTTAACCATTATTACCATATATTAAAATATTATTCTCTATGATATTCACTTAACGTATTTATTTTACAAAGCTTATACACACCTACATAAAATAAAGTATTATATGATTTAATTGAGTTTGGGATGTTACAACATCAGTCAAAATGACTGCGGAGCATCTTCAACTTGCGGCGGCGGGCCCCCTTCGGCTTTGTCGATTTGTAAGCTTCGGTGACCTTTTACCAAAAACACAAGCAGGTTTGTTGATTCCCGACGATGGGATCGTACGAGACGCTGATCCAAGTGTCGTACAGAGCTTGGTCTCCTTGCGGCTGTATGGATAACGACCTAGATCCTCCTCCTCCTCGGCATCGACGTCGCGACTGGCGGAGCCTCCACCGCCTCCTCCTATCGGAAAGTTTTCCGGAGTGTGTTCGTCTGGAAAATTCTCCCTAATTTGGGATAATCCCTGCATTTGCCCGTACCTCTTGGGGGAGGGACGATAGTGTGCATCCACATCAAAATGTGGTATTTGGTACGCCGCCGGCATCGACGAGCCTTGGATGCCAGCGACAAACCGGAACCGGTAGCACCCAAAATGTTGTACATGCCCCCCCAGTCGCCAAACGCGTTCAAGTCGAACCCGCCGGAGCCGCCGGAGTTTCCGTCACTGGACATTTTTTCAAAAATTGGAGAGGAAAGAGAGATGGTTTGAGAGAATAATAGATGTGTGTTTGTGTATAGAATGAAGAATGAAAGAGGAGTGAATAATGAAAGAGGAGTAGAGAATGAAAGAAGAGTATTTATAGGATAAAAAAGAAAAAAATTGACCGTTGAACGGTAATATTACCGTTTAACATTAAAAATTTTTTTTTTCCGGAAAATCGAATTAAAAAAAATGTAATTATGACGTCTTAAATACGACGCCCACTCGCGGGCCGGCGAGTGGGCGTCACGCCTAGCGCCAGCGAGCGCCACGTGGCGCGCTGGCTCGCCAGTGTGTTCTTCAGCGCGAGACGCGCGACGGGCTGGAGACGATCCCGAGACGAGATGGCTTCCCGCATCGAGACGCGATGCGGATGCCCTACTCCCTCCGTCTTCAATTAATTGGCTTGGTTTGATAAGCTCGAATTTCAAGAAATATAATGGAAAGTGAGTGGAAAAAATTAATAAAATGTAAGTTCTACTATTATATAGTATGGGTTTTGTAATAAAATGTGAGTGAAAGATAAATTAGTGGAATATGTGATCTATTATAATGCAGTACTCCCTTTTATTTCACTAAATATGAAGCATTTGCTTTACGAGACGAAATTTATACCATATTTTTGTGAGTTAAATGAAGAGAGAATAAAGTAATAGAGAAAATAAAGATGTATTATTTCTATTTTAGGAAATATATTATTTTTATTGGGACAAATAATTCATTACCGAGTTGTGTTCACTTTAATACGCAGTCTTGACTCTTGACCACTATTAAGTCAATTTGGAAAAAGAAGATGTTTCAAAAACTATCACCATTTATCATACAATGCAGAATATTTTACTATTTATTTCAAATAAATTAAAATTTAAAATAAAGTTTTGAAAAAAATGGATTGGACACCCAAAATTTTCTCCTTTGTTACGAATATAAGGAAACCTTATAACTTCTACTTCTGAATAACTCAAACGCCATGGCTTCTACTTCTGAAATTGGTATGTTGGTTACTGAATAGAAAACCTTTTCTTTTTCACTTTCTTGGCCATACGTGTGGCTTCAAGAATTCATTTTTCAGTTGCTAAAAATGGCAGGTGCATTAATAATCCAGGCTGGTGCTAGTGGAAACCTCAGCCAGCTTAAAGGTGAAGTCTTTTTTCTTAACCCTTTTCTTGATTTCTGATTCTGATAGTTTGATTTTGGCAGCAATTAGAAAAAAGGTTGGTGATGAGTGGGAATTCCGCAAAATATGCGATCAGTATAGTGACTTCTCCACTGGCTGGAATGTCTTGCATCACGCGGTTGAAATTGGACATTTTGAGATTTGCAAATTCTTGATCAAGAACGTCCAAGTTTCTGTTGATCCCTTCACTTACAAGAGTTATTTCTCGTTTCTTCTTGCATTATGTATGTTATTTTCAACAAATTTGGGAGTGCCTATGTGATTCTTGATGAATTGTTTGCAAAACTGCATCAGGGGATACTCCAATAGCACAAGCTGCCAAAGGGGAACATGTCCAAATTGTGGAGTTTCTCATCGAACATGATGCTACAATTAGTCTTCCAAATATCGAGGGATTCACTGCCTTGCACTATGCACTTCTTAAAGGTTAGTGGTTTTGTAGCTGTGAAAGATTTTGCTAATAGTGTGTTGTATGCCCTGATTGACTGCTTTTGTTCCAGATAATATGAAGATTTTGGAATTGTTGCTGAGCAACTGTGCTTTTGTAGACGCACAGTCGGTAGCTGGAACGCCTTTACAAATTGCTGTTTCTCGTGGAAATGTTGAAGCTGTCAAGTCTCTCTTGTCTCATGGTGCAAAAGTGGGCAAGCACAACCTTCTGTTGCACTGTTTGTCAATGATAGTCTTGTTTAAATCATCGTTTGTTTTGCCATGGCGTTGTTAGGACATTTTTGTTTCTTGTAGTAACTTTGTCTGATTTCATACGCGTTTGGTTTGTTTAGCATGTCAAGTTTGGTACTTTAGCCAATCACACTGCTATGATCTTGTGATTTGCTGTATTAACTAATGATATAATCTTATGAAATTAATCCCTTTGCTTCTTTCCATTTTGCAGCCAGATATGTTTTATGCAGTTGCGGACCCCCCACTTGTAATCGCAGTCAAGTCTCGCTCATTTGAATGCCTGAAATTGCTGCTTGGGGTATGTTTGGGGAAATGGAAATACCTCCATTGTCTAATTTTCGGTTAGAGATTGAGGAATGTATCTTTAACATCCCTTATCGTGATAATGACTGTTTGCAAGTATCTGAATTACTTTTTCATGGTTTAAGTACTCTATCATTACAGGCTAATGCATGCCCAGATACGTATTTCCAGGGGTTAAGTCCTTTGTCAGTTGCAGCAAGAGATCGCGACACAAAATTTCTTAAGTCTTTGCTTGCAGCTAAAGCAGATCCAAATTTATATGCAGAAGTTAATTTCTTTACTATGCTACTCCTTATTCATCCTGCTTTAATTTTTTTGCCACTTGTAGAATATAGCTTTGGTGCATTTGTTTCCTTACGTTTTGCTTTGTTTGTTATCAACTGGAAACTTAATGTGTTGATAACGACGACTTTCAGGATATCGTTAAACCTATTGAGGAGGCTGCTATGGTGCGTAACCGTGCAGCTATGGAGATTTTGTTTCCAGTGACTAAACGGCTAGCACATTATCGAGATTGGACTATCGATGGCATAATCAAGGGCATTCATTCTGAAAAATTTAAAGCAATGGTCTGAAACTTTACATTAAATTTGTACATCTCAGCATCACTTTGATCTTCAATTGAATGTACAACCTCCTCTTTCTCATCATGTATCTTGCAGGTTGCGAAGAAAATGCTAAATGTCTTGACTAAACTAGACATCAAAGCGATGTATTTCGCGTACAATAACGATTTCAAATCTGCAGTCATACGATATAGAAAGGTAAAACTTTTTCTTCTTTCCGGTGAGTCGATCATCTTGTCCTTGGCCATGCGTATTAAGTAGTAATATATGGGACGTGTAGGCTACTAATCTTGGTCCAGATAACACGGCATTGATATCAAAGCTAAGCATGTGCGAAGCACGCTTAGGTCTACGGATCTATGCTCTGTTAGCTGCTCGAAAATGCATTGGACTCATGCCAGAACAGCCTGTCCTCGTCCAAGGAGAAATTGATGCTGCAGCTAATGTGATATTCAAGGTAGTGTTAAATTAAAGTGATGATTTAACTGATGATTCTCTTATGAATTCATCATCTAACAGTTGATGATTGTATTTTTTTTGTGAAGAAATTCCTTATGGCAAGCCTTGCCTTCTCCTTGGATCCTTACAACAACGATAAAGGACATTTATTTAGGTAATTACACAAATCTAATACTTGTTTTACCTTTTTTGTTACTACAATTTTTATAACTTTGTGTTTTTTGGTTTTTGGTGGCAGAGTTGCTTTGTTTGATTACTTTGTTTGGTTGACTCAGATGAGCAGTTCAGATGAGATTTTGAGTTTGAGCTGATGTTTTAACAGAGAGAGAATATTGGACTGAATCAAACCACACTATACCATTTTCATCTCAACTTTCAATGCAATCATATCAATTCATGTGATGTTGAAGTTGTCTCCTTTCTCCTTGTAGGCTAAGTCAGAGACTCAAGATATTGTGGACTTGAACAATTGCAATATACTAGTACCCTTTTTTACTAAATAGGTAATTTTTTGAAAAAATAAAATAAAATGTGAAATGTGAGAATAATGTTTATGAATATGAAAATTGACTATTAATAAATTTTGTCCATTAAACTTAAATATGACCATAGCCGATAAAGTGTGACCCAATTTACAAAACTGAAAACTAATAAGTACTCTCCCGTCTTCAATTAATTGGTTTGGTTTGATACAGCTCGAATTTCAAGAAATACTAATGGAAATGGTTTGGTTTGATACAGCTCGAATTTCAAGAAATATAATGGTAAGTGAGTGGAAAAGATTATATAGTATGAGTTTTATAATAAAATGTGAGTGAGATAAAATTAGTGAAATATGTGGTCTATTACAATGTAGAATATGAAATATTTGCTTTATGAGATGAGATTTATGCCCAATTTTTGTGAGTTAATGAAAAGAGGATAAAGTAAGAGATAAAATAGATATGTATTATTTCTTTTTTAAGAAATATATTATTTTAATTGGGATAAAAAACTCATTACCGACTTGTGTCTGCTTTAATACGGAGTGTTGATCACTCTTTAGTCAATTTGGAACAAGAAGATGTTCAATAACTATCACCATTTATCCTACAATGAAGAATATTTTAACTACTATTTATTCTAAATAAATTAAAAATTAAAATAAAGTTTAGAAAAAAATGGATTGGACACCCAAAATTTTCTCTTTTGTTCCGGACTAACATTACAATATTGAGAAGTAACAATGCCGTGTTCCAATCTGAATATAAGATAGAATCGAATTAAGCGTCTAACAAATGGCTTCTACTTCTGAAATTGGTATGTTGATTAGAAAACCTTTTCTGTTTCACTTTCTTGGCCCATATGTGTGGCTTCAAGAAATCATATCAATTCATGTGATGATGAAGTTGTCTCCTTTCTCCTTTCTTTATATCATTTGTAGGCCAAGTCAGAGTGAGAGTCAAGATATTATGGACTTGAAGAATTGCAATGTAATAGTACCCTTTTTAATATATAGGTGATTTTTGAAAAAAATAAAATAAAATGTGAAATGTGAGAATGATGCTTATGAATGTGAAAATTGAGTAATAATTTTGTGGGACGTGTTAAAATGAGAACACCATTTAATCTAACACCATACCACAATTAAGGGCCCTAGGATCTGGAAATCGGACGGTTGCTAAGCTGACATGTGGCAACTCATTTTATTTTTTTTTAATCAAATTAAAAGGCTGAAGGGCATAATAAGAATTCTCTCTTCTAATTCATCTTCACACCATTCACGTCAATTTCCTTATCATTCTCAACCCAAAATCACGCTAGATGCTGGAAATCACCCAACCAATCTCGATTTTGATTCTTGATTCTGCAATATCCAGCTCCAAATTACACGCGACATGTTCAATCCAGTTTGAATTCATCTCAATTCGAGCTATCAATCACACGATTGGTTCAATTAATTTCAATTTGATTCCTCCAGAATAGCAAGCGATTTCTCTACAATCGCACCACCCGTCCAATTGCTTTTTGTGCTCTCTGCAATTCACTGCACAAATTCGTTCAAATATGGATGAATCGGTTATCAACTTTAATTTGGATGTTTTTCCAGAACGTTAGTGATAAGGCTAATTTCATGCATCGGTTATGTGGTGAAAAATACTATATTTTACTGGGTCTAACACAGTTTTTAAGCCAGATGTGTGGCAGAATCGCTAGATCCAGGAAAAGCCGGAGGAAACGGACAAGCGAAGGAAATGAAGGAAAAATGAGCAGAAGTGAAGGGAAAAATGGCTAGAAGAAGAGAGTCAATAGCTGAGGGCAACAAAGACTATCTATAAATAAAGGAGCATGCACCACACGAAATAAAGGAGCATGCACCACACGAAAAAAAATGGATTTTGCTCTTAGCTCACACACAAAACACACACTTGGGAAATGAGAGTTTTGGGGTAGTTTAGGGTTCTAAGGGTCTCATCTTCCGAGAAAGTTAGTCGTAACACCGTCCTCGCGAAGGGCGAAGAAACAATCTACTTACATTCTGTTTTTGCACTCTATTACGTTGATTCTGTTTGTTTGAAGTTTTATTTCGGCAGTTGCATGTTAATCTCTGTTTTGGTCAATCTTGTGCTTGATCTGGGGAATTCGGCTGTAGATCTGTGGTGTTGTTGTTGATCGGAGGTTGTTTGGTGATTTTGTAGTTATGGTATGTTTTTGGCCGGAGTTTGTGTCGGATGCTTGGATCCGGAGTGGATTTAGCATTCGAGGTTGGATCTGAACAGGGGATTCAAGTTGTGCATGAATTTTGAGTTTTCTATTTCCTTTCTGTTTTACTTCGTCTAGTAGCCGTAGATCTATTTAGTTCCTAATTGTTCTTCGTTAAATTGCTTAAATCCAGTTTGCTTTGTTTTCCGATTACGCTTCATACCTGTTTCTACTGAGTTTTGATGCAATTTGATTTGAAGAAGATGATGTCGCTGTTAGTTAGTACTTTAGTTAGTTGTTTTTCCAGCTTTTCGTCCGTACTCTGCTTATTCAGCCATGGTCCCCACCGTCAGTTTATTTCCCAAGTCTAGGTAATTTAGAATAGTTTCTTAGATCTAGTGATTGTCTCGATTTCCAGTTTACATGCATGATTTCTTTCTTTTTGCCTAGACCTAGCTGTTAGCGTAACAGATTTAAATTCCAAGTTTAGTCTAATTTCCTCAACCCAAAAATGCGTGGCAGCAGCCAACCCAAAAATAATTTCCAAGTCCATGAGCATGTTCATTACGCATCCATCTCTGTGGGATCGATCCCTACTTCCCAATGCTAAATTTTAGTATACGTGGTTGAGGGTTTTTTTGAAGTGGTATTCTGTGTGTCCGACGATCGAGATCTTCCAACAATCCGTGAGTTCCTAGACCTTGTCATCTAGTGGATTCACTGGACCTAGGAGTCTTGTTATTCCCTACTGTGCACGCAGTCTAAACAAAACCTAAAAAGGAAAAAGGTGGCTTCAAATGGCGCCGTTTCCGGGGATGGATGACGTTTATTGTTATTGCGTTTGAGGATTTGGTGTAAATAGTTAATTTTTGTTATTTTGTTTTTCTTGACAGTTTATGAACACGGGCTTCCATTCTGGAAGTTGGGCTAGTTCATCTGGGTCAGGGAGCGGCCGATACAAGTGGCAAGTCAAAGAGTCTACATCCACTATCACCACCAGATCAGGTTTAAGGACGGTGGACCCATTTCCGTTCGAATCAGAAAGTGAGAAGGAGTGGAATTCGTCAGGAGAAGAAGACCCGAAGTCGTCAACAAAAACAGAGCGTTCCGAGACTGAGGAGGAGGAAGACCCAAACATGGATCATTTAGTAGATCCCGATCCGGAGATAGGGTCACTCACCGCACATCTCGACGGTGAACCCGCCCATGCAATCGTCTCAAACCCGCGCCGGTGGTCTATTGATATCAAGACAAATGTGCTCGGAGTTTTACCCACATTCTCTGGACGAAGGAACGAATGTCCTTACGAATTCTTGAACGAGTTTAGTAAGCTGTGTAGTATTCAAAAGCGCCCTAACGAGGCGACTGAGGAGGACTACCGTTTACGTGCGGTTCCGTTTGCCCTCAAGGGGGAGGCTAATACTTGGCTGCTGAGGCTCCCACCAGACTCGATTAACACATGGAAGGATTTCAAGCTGGAGTTTTTGGATTATTTTTTCCCATCCAACAAGACGAATGCCTTGAAGAAGGAAATTCAGAATATGATGAGTCTCTGAGCTCTTATTGGTCCCGGTTTAAGGGACTGTTGGATGCTTGTCCGAATCATAGGATGATTGAAGCGGAGACTTACTATCTGTTTTACGAAGGTGCAAACCCTGAGTCAAAGGACTTGATGAATTCCTCAAGCGGGAGAAATTTTACCAAAAATAAAGCAAGTGAAGCCAGAGAAACTTTGGGAAGATTGATCGAGGCAAAGAAGGCCTATGATAACCCGCAGAGCATATTGAGAAGGGGTCAACCAATGCAGTAACGAAACAAAATGACAAGAAGGTGGAAGATAGGATAGATAAATTGGAGAAAGCACTGTTGAATGCAATTGAGAAGTATAACCCTCATGCCCCAGCGGAAAGTGAGAAATCCCCTGGTCCAGAGGAAAGGCAACTTCAGCCTTATTTCGGTCAGCCTTGTGAAGGGGAATGCCAAGCCCAAGCAAATTCGATGGGGAGCTGGAATCCGGATGGAAGTTGGAACCAAGGAAGACAAAGGGATGCCCCATGGAGGACTCACCCCAATTTTAGATGGACTGACAATGATCAAAGTCAGCCACCCCCACTGCAGATCACGAATTATGCACACCCTCCGGAGAGGCAGTCCAACTGGTCAGAGAAAGATCAAGAAGGGCAATTACAACTGGGGTACAAGAATCAGGAGCATACTAATTGGGGAAATAGTAATCGGAACAATCCAAGGAGCTCCTATGTGCCACCTCACCAGAGGAATAACCAGGGGAATTATCAGAATTCCCAACCAAATCATCAAGGAAATCAAGGGTCTAGCAACCAGTACAATAACCATTAATGAAATCAAGGGAACTATCGGCAGAACCAAGGTCAAGGATCAAATTTTAATCAATTCAACTTCAGGCCACAAAGGAGTTTGGATGACATGGTCCACGACCTAGTGAATTCACAGCAGTTCATGCAGAATAACTTGCATTCCAACAACGACGTGGTGCACAAATTGCAAGACGCTCAGTCGGAACATAAAGCCTCCATGGATATGATGGCGAAGCAACTGTCCCAGATCGCAGTTTCTTTGAATGAGATGCGGGGAAATGAAGGGAAACTTCCTGCCACGGTCAAACCACCGGACCGAGCAAACATTAGTCAAATCACCTTGAGATCCGGGCGGGGCTATGAAGGACCGACCCTGGAGATTGACGAGGAGGTACCCATACATGCTAGTAAAGGGAAGGAAGGTCAAGTGTTTCAAGGGGATAGCCCTAGACCCAGAGAAGTCCTTGTTCAGGATGACCTCCAGAAGGGAGATTTAGGGGGATCTCTGCCTCGACCAAGTGACCCATTTTTCCTAGATCCCGAACCTGAGGTAGTAAGCAAGGAAGGAAGCAGGGAAGTTGGTGAAACCCAGGCTGGGAGTTCTACAAATGCAGTAAAGCGAGCAAAACCATTTCCATACCGGGGGGAAGCAAAGAAAAAGAAGGATGATACAGAGGATCTAATGGAGATTTTTAGCAAGTTGGAAATCAACCTGCCATTCTTGCAAGCCCTGAAAATGCCTGCCTTTAGCAAGTTCATCAAGGAATTCATTGCAGGAAAGACCAAACCAGACGATAAGATTGTGATCGGGGAGAATGTGTCTGCTGTGATACAAAAGAGAAGGATGCCCTCGAAATGCATAGACCCAGGTATGTTCACATTACCCATTTCTCTAGGGGACATCAAGGTCGAGCATGCCATGTGTGATCTAGGGGCGTCTATCAATGTTTTACCGCTTTCGATCTACAAAATATTGACAGGAATTAGGATGGTTGCTACCAAAGTGGTAATTCAGTTAGCAGATAGAACTTGCATTTGTTCCGAAGGTGTGTTGGAAAATGTCATAGTCAAGGTGCATGATTTTCTATATCCTTCTGATTTCTATGTGATCAAGATGAATGATAATGAGTCTGCTGAGTCTAGTGGCGTACTTCTAGGAAGACCATTCTTGCGTACTGCTAAGACCATTATCGATGTTTTCGATGGAACAATTTGTTTAGATTATAATGGGGAAAAATATACATTTAGCATAGATGAGGGAATGAAAAGGCCACTAGATGTTGAGAAAAACACTATATTTTACTGGGTCAACACAGTTTTTAAGCCAGGTGTGTGACAGAATCGCTAGATCCAGGAAAAGCCGGAGGAAACGGACTAGCGAAGGAAATGAAGGAAAAAAGAACGGAAGTGAAGGGAAAAATGGCTAGAAGAAGGGAGTCAATAGCTGAGGGCAACAAAGACTATCTATACCTCGCTGGGCCCCACTTCAACGCCTATAAATAAAGGAGCATGCACCACACGAAAAGAAACGAATTTTTCTCTTAGCTCACACACAAAACACACACTTGGGAAATGGGAGTTCTGGGGTAGTTTAGGGTTCTAAGGGTCTCATGTTCCGAGAAAGTTAGTAGTAACACCGTCCTCGCGAAGGGCGAAGAAACAATATTACATTCTGTTTTTGCACTCTATTTCGTTCGAACTCCGCGTTTGGAAGTCGATTTGGTTGTTGCTTGAAGATACGAATGTTTAGAGTGTGCACAGAAAAGAATAACAAGTTTCCTAGGTCCAACAAATCCACTAGATCACAAGGTCTAGGAACTCACTGGTCGTTGGAAAATCTCGGTCGTCGGACACACAGAGCACTTCTTCAAAAACCCTCAACCACTTATACTAAAACTTAGCACAGGTAAGTAGGGATCGATCCCACAGAGATGGATACGTAATGAACATGCTCAAGGATTTGGAAATTATTTTTGGGTTGGCTGCTGCCACGCATTTTTGGGTTGAGGAAATTAAACTAAGCTTGGAATTGAGATCTGCTACGCTAACAGAAAAGCTGAGAAATCATGCATGTAAATTGAAATCATGCATGTAAATTAAACTAAGCTTGGAATGATCTAGGCAAAACAGAAATCATGCATGTAAATTGAAATCGAGAAAATCACTAGATCTAAGAAACTATTCTAAATTACCTAGACCTGAGAAATAAACTGACGGTGGGGACCATGACTGAAAAAGCAAGTACGGACGAAAAGCTGGGAAAACAACCAACTAAAGTACTAACTAACAGCGACATCATCTTCTCCAATTCAAATTGCACAAAACTCAGAAGAAACAGGTATGAAACGTAATTGGAAAACAAAGCAGACCGGATTTAGCAATTAACGAAGAACAACAATTACGAACTAAGCAGATCTACAGCTACTAGATGAAGTAAAACAGAAAGTAAATAGAAAACTCAAAATCCATGTACAAATCGACTTCCCCTGTTCAGATCCAACCTCGGATGCTAAATCCACTCCGGATCCAAGCATCCGACACAAACTCCGGCCAAAAAACATTCCATAGCTACAAAATCGCCAAACAACCTCCGATCAACAACAACACCATAGATCTACCGCCAAATTCCCCAGATTAAGCTCCAAAGTGACAAAAACAGAGATTAACGTGCAACTTGCCGAAATAAAACTTCAAACAACAGGATCAACGTAGATCAACACGAGATAACACAAATATAACAGAAACTAAAGGAATGCATAGAAAATTCAGTAACAGCAACAACCAAATCGACTTCCAAAAGTGAAGTTCGAACGAAATAAAGTGCAAAACAACCGAAAGTAAATAGATTGTATCTTCGCCCTCACGCGGACGGTGTTACGACGGACTTCCTCTGAAGATGAGACCCCTTAAAACCCTAAACTACCCCATAACTCCCATTTCCCAAGTGTGTGTGTGTTGTGTGTGAGCTAAGAGCGAAAAATTGTATATCTTGTGTGTTGCATGCTCCTCTATTTATAGGCGTTGAAGTGGGGCCCAACGAGGTATAGATAGACTTTGTTGCCCTCAGCTATTGACTCCCTTCTTCTAGCCTCCTTTTCCTTCAATTCTGCTCACTTTTCCTTCATTCCTTCGCTAGTCCGTTTCCTCCAGCATCTCCTGGATCTAGCGATTCTGTCATACACCTGGCTTAAAACTGTGTTAGACCCAGTAAAATATAGTGCTTTTCACATATAACCGATGCATGAAATTAGCCTTATCAAACTGCTCACACTTAAACCATACTTGTCCTCAAGTATAAAGACAAGAAAAAAGAATAAGGCGAATTTCAAAGCAAGGTTATCCCCTGACCGACTCTTTAGACTCTAGACAGACTCCTAGACCTAGACACAACTTGAAACTAAAACACTTAAAGAAAAATGCATAAACACATAAACACATATGCATGAGCTAGCTTCAACTTTTAGGCAACCATCCCCACAAGATTAAGGTCAATCCAACAAGCTGCACTCCTCCAAATAGGCACTTTCCCTTCCTCTACCTAGCCAATCTGTCAGTTCGTCAAGATAGCCTCTAACTTACCCAATTGTTGGATTCACTCGATCACTCACCAGGGATATTAGAATCGATTCTCTCTTAAGTTATTGCCACACCACTGAAGCGTCGGGTTATGAGAGTTTCCTCCTCTTTTCCTGGGTCAGGTTATTATTGTTCTTGCCCTTTAAGCAACTTCCCCCCGGACTTCGTCCAGCTTATACCTCCTTATTTTTATTTTTTTTTCTCCTTTTTTCCCCTTTTTTTTTCTCTTTTTTTCCTCTGGACTTCGTCTAGCTTATTCCTCCATTTTCCTCTTCTCTCCTCTAGACTTCGTCCACCTTATAACTCCTTGCCCTGGACTTCGTCCAACTTATACCTTCATAACCCAATTCCCCTATTTTTTCTCCTTCATGACTCTTCTCCCTAAGCATTCAGTGGCGGCCTCTTTATATGTGTTAGCTCGAAGTTATTTAAGGCTTATAACTCGCTTTTATAGTAGGGCTTCACAACTAAGTAAGTAAAGGCATCCTCTATCGTTCTTGCTTCATTCAGATTGATCTGGCTTATTAAAGGAAAAGGCTTCTAAGTTGAAATACCTCATATTTTCAATTACTTTCACTAAGGAGATCATGCCGTATTATATTCACTGGCTCACGCGACACAAACAAAAAACTAGACCTAAAGACTCTTATCATGCTAACGATTACATGCATTGACTCCTCTCCCCCTCCCACTTCACTCAAGCTTGTCCCCAAGCCATCGTTGTGAAGGGGGGAAACAGGGAGATCAATGCAACACACAACAACAGTTTATGAGAAGAAAAAACTTCTCACACTTAGACCGAACAACGGGCTAAGTGGGATAAGACAAAACAAAACAGAAAATATACACTTCTCACACTTAGACCAAGCAATGAGCTAAGTGGGAGGAAATAGAAACAAAACAGAAAATACAAACTTCTCACACTTAGACCAAGCATTGGGCTAAGTGGGAGAAAACATAAACAAACAACACTTAACAAATAGACAACAAAAACAAAGACAAATAACTGAAAGCAAAAATTAAAAGTTACTTGGTCATGGGGGGTGATTCACTTCTGGGGCTGGCTCCCTCGAGAGCCAGACTGGGGTGGGATTCCGAGTCGTATCATCTTCACTTTCTTTTTCGCCAGCTGCTTCGGCTCTTCTTCCTGTTCTGGCTGGTCGGATACTGGCTTCTTCATCAGAGACTTTGATTTTGTAGGGATTGACACTTGCTTGGGGACGGGTGGGAAGACCATCTGCTGGAGCGGGTGCGGTGGTCGCTGGACGGAGGGGCTGCTCTGGACGGGTTGCTTGACTTCACTGCTGGACCCAGGAGTTACCTTCGACTGGGTCAAGGGGAGCGTCTTCTGCAACCATTTCATCATCTTCATTACAAGGTCCACCGCCTCCGTCATGCGCTCGTTCTGTGTGGCGGACTTCACCGCCAAATCTGCAATATTGCCCCTCAGGGTCTTCACTTCTTCCCGGCTCCCGTTCAATTCTTTCCTAATCCCCCCAAGTTCCTTCACCATTTCCTTCCTCATTACCTGCATCTCCTTTCTCACATCCTGAATATCCTTCCGCAGCTCTTCAACTTCTTCACTCGGCATGGCCTCCGCAACCTCCTCTGTCTCCGCCTTCACCTTTTCTCCTACCGGGTAGAAGAAGGTGTGTTTTCCGTGCGCTTGAAGAAACCCCTTATTGAAAAAGTATTCCACACTGAAAACCTCAGGGGGTTCACACATTACGATAAAGATGCGGCCTTGGCTATCTTCATTTCAACGTTCCGCTGGAGGTAGGCGCCTAGGAGGTGACAGGTATACATATGTCGAGCAGGGTTGCTAGTCATTTGATGACATGTTTGAGCCAGCCAATAACCCAGATGTACCTTGACGCCCTTTGCCATGCACCAAGTGAAGTAAAGGTCGGTAGTTGTAAGAGCTGAATTAGCGGTTCCCATTAAGTTGTAGCTGATAAACATCTGAGCAAAACGGAGGATTCTGTACTCGATGTGAGAAGCCTTGGAGTAGCTTGACTTGAATGTCCCTGCCTTGGAGTAGGTGATCAGTTCCCATGCTGCTTGCACTTTAAAACCCGGCGTGTTCTTCGGCACACCGATCATTCTCTCGTTCCATATTCCTTCGTCAGCCTCAGCCTTGGTGAACAGCCCCATCCTCAAGGACCATTCCCGGATACTCATCTCGTGTTCTTCATTAAAAAGCCTGAAAGTTATGGAGTCTGCGTCAAGATCAGTGGTGTTCTTCAATCGGAACGTGGAGAAAAATTCCCTTGCTAGGTCCACCGGCACTCTCTCCTGGTTGTGCTTTAGCAACCACTCGAACCCTATTGAATAGATACATGCGCAGAAATCTTCATCGCATGCGATCATCCGAAGTTCTTTGGAGCTGTACTGCTTCCCAAACTTAACCACTTTCCCTGCACTGCATCGTTCCTTGTACACTGTGGCCCTTTTCTGGTCGTCGAACTGCTTCATCGACTCTAGCAGTTCCTTAGTCAGCCAAATCTCTGGTCGTCCCTGGACAAACTCCTCTTCAGCTTCCTCAAATTCAGAGTCGGATTCATGGGTAGGCTTGTCTTGTTCCTCGGCAGAGGGATCTTCGGTCACTGGGGAAAGGGTCTCCTTAACCTCCTGGACGGAGGGAGCTTTCCTTGACCGTGTAGACGTGGTCGCCGCCGCCTTTCCTTTTCTCGCTCTCTCCTTGACCAGGCGACGTTCCTCTGTCTCCTCAGCATCTGGAACTAAGTCATCAATTTCGTCGAGCAGGCTCCTCCTTGCTCGTCTCCTCTCTGTTCTCTGGTCCACTTGGGGTTCAGCCTCTTTCTGGTCATCCACCAGGTCCACGATCAAATTCAGCCCCTTCCTCAACGGGCTCTGGTACTCCAGTAACATGTAGATCTGTTTCTTCCACCAATTTTTCCGGGGTTTCCCCCACATCATCCACCATCGGGGTTGACCCCTCAATATAAACGGGGGTTTCCCCCCGACATCAGTTGGGGTTGCCCCCTCTTCCATGGGTTCAGGGGTCGCACCCCTAAAATCCGTAGGGGTTTCATCCCACGTCTCCATAGGTGTTTCCCCCTCAGCCATCGACTTTTGAACAGGGGTTTCCCCCTCAGCCACTTCTACCACAACAGGGGTTTCCCTCTCAACAGTACTTTCCACAACAGGGGTTTCCCCCTTCGCAACGTCTTCTATAACAGGGGTTTCCCCCTCACCATCTTTCTTACCCTCAAAATTAGGGTTTTCGTCACCTTGCCGTTCGGTCTCCACCTCTGCTCCGCTGTTCGTCTGTCCACCATCCTCCGGCCGTTCGTGCACCGCCTCTTCTTTATTCGCCTCCCGTGAAACAGTTTCTGCATGTTGAGATCCAGAGTCTCGAGGCCCTTCTTCATGGAGAACTGCCGGTTGCGCCGCCGAATCCGCCGGAATTGTCAGTGATGGTATGGCCGCCGCGGATGTCATTAGGCTAGCGGAGAACAGAGCGTATACTTCCTTCGCTTTCTCGACGCTCCCCAATTTCTGCGTCAACTCTGCCAACAGGGCTGCGTCATACACCGTTTGCTGCGATCTTCCGGTAGTTTGGGTTGAATCCATCACTGTAGATCTGAAATTAGACAAAAACTTGGTCGAATTTGGTTAGGGTTTGTGTTCTAGAGAGAGAACGAAAGTAGAGAGAAGGGAGAAGAAATTCGGTTTTTTTGTCGATTGGGATTATTGGAGAGAGAAGCGACGGTTGTCTTTTCTGATGAAAAGATGGTGTGGTTGCAGGCGTGATGTAAGCAACCGTACATCTCCCATAAATATTGGCCAAATTTTGAAATTCAAATTATCTCCATCCCTCCTTGACCTCTTCCTCTAGGCTTTCCTTGACTTCTTCCTCCAGGCCTCCCTCCTCTAGCTGATTTCCCTGACCATGACCCTATACTTAAAAAAATATGAAGACGCCAGACTCCTAGGTCAAGGTTAGAATATAAGGCATTGGTTCCCTTCGGAGTCTGGTGCTTCGAAAATATTTTTGGAAGATTTAAATTATATATATTTTTTTGGATTTTCTTTAGTTTGAAAAGCAGTTAAACTATTTACACATTCCTTTTGAATATCCCCGAGATTCCCTGGTTCAGTACATATTTTCAAAAATGTCAACCCATTTACCTGACCCAGGAATTCATCGAGAATACCTCCTAGTCTGTCTAGGCGATAGTAGAGAGTGCGTGTAGTGGAACTTCCTCCACTACACACAGCTCAGAATTATCCCTATAGACTTTCACTCTATGACCATTAACAAGAAAAGGGACCGAGTTAGAGGCACTTCCCTGGATTTCCACTGCTCCGTTTGCGCGGAGGCCGACGATGGTATATGGACCGATCTACTTTGACTTCAACTTCCCTAGCATCAGCTTGAGCCGGAATTGGAAAAGGAGCACCTTTGTCCCACATGGAGTTCCTTGACCCGAAGATTTTTGTCATGCCACAACTTCGTCCTTTCCTTGTACCACATGGCAGACTCATACGACTCCAGCCTCAGCTCATCCAGTTCTTGTAACTGTAATTTCCTTTCTTCTTCACAAGCCGAAGGCTTCATGTTCAACTCTTTCACTGCCCAGTACGCCTTGTGCTCAATACCCACGGGTAAGTGGCACATCTTGCCAAACACAAGCCTGTAAGGCGACATCCCAATAGGCATTTTAAAAGCAGTTCTGTAGGCCTACAATGCGTCACCGAGCCTCTTGCTCCAGTCCTTCCTTGACGGATTAACTGTCTTCTCCAATATCGCCTTGATCTCGCGATTAGAAATCTCCGCTTGGCCATTAGACTGAGGGTGGTACGGGGTCGACACTCTATGGTGAACACCATATTTCTTCATCAGGGCCTCGATGGTGCGATTACAGAAATGTGTTCCTTGATCTGAGACGATGGCTCTATGAACTCCATATCTGTTGAAAATATGGCCTTCAGAAATTTTGTCACCTCCTTCGATTCACATGTTGTGGTGGCCTTAGCTTCTATCCACTTAGCCACATAGTCTATTGCAACCAATATATAAGTGTTCCCACAGGATGATGGAAATGGTCCCATGAAGTCCATTCCCCATACGTCAAAAATTTCGCACACAATCATCGGGACTTGAGGCATCTCGTCCCTCCTTGAAATTCCCCATGTCTGTTGGCATCTCTCGCAACACTGACAAAATTCAAAGGTATCTTTATTGAGTGTCGGCCAGTAAAAACCGCTGTCTAGAACCTTCCTTGCTGTCTTCCTTGGTCCAAAGTGACCTCCACATGCCAAAGTGTGGCAATGAATTAGCACATCTCTTTGTTCCCATTCGGGAATGCAGCGCCTAATCACTTGATCTGAACACATCTTCCACAGGTAAGGATCGTCCCAAAAGTAATATTTGGCTTTGCTTTTAATTTTCATCTTCTGGGCCCGGGAAACTTCGTCTGAACTTGGCACCTCTCCCGTGACCAAGTAGTTGGCTAAGTCAGCAAACCACGGTTCTGCGTTAAGTGTGCGCTTCCCTTTATCGGATTCTCCTAGACCGGTTAAAGCCAAAACTGCTTCCCAGCTAATTGGTCTAGAGAATTTCTCCATAAAATACAAATGCTCTTCAGGGAAAGCATCGGGTATGGCCTCTTCTGTTTCCCCTTGATATATTCTGCTCAAGTGATCGGCTACTCTATTCTCCGTTCCTCTTTTGTCTCTCACTTCCCAATCAAACTCCTGCAAGAGCAACACCCAACGGATCAACCTCGGCTTAGACTCTTTCTTAGCCAGTAAGTACTTTATTGCTGCGTGATCTGTGAAGACTATAACCCTCGACCCAAGAAGGTAGGGTCGAAAATTTTCAAACGAGTATACGACAGCCAACATTTCCTTCTCTGTGGTGTCATAATTCTTCTGAGCCTAATTCATAGTCTTAGAAGCATAGAAGATCACATAACTTTTTCCATCGATGTTCTATCCCAGGACAGCTCCCACAGCGAAATCACTCGCGTCGCACATTATCTCAAAAGGTTGATTCCAGTCTGGCGCCCTGATAATTGGTGCTGACATGAGTCTGTCTTTGAGCAACTGAAATGCCTTCTTGCACCCTTCGTCAAAGACGAATTCCACCTCTTTGTGCAACAAATGAGTGAGCGGTTGCGCGATTTTAGTGAAATCCTTGATAAACCTCCTATAAAAACCTGCGTGACCTAGGAAGCTTCTAACCTCTTTTTGGTTCGTGGGGTATGGTAACTTCGATATCACATCTACCTTTGCTTTGTCTACTTGTATTCCTATCTCAGAAACCACGTGACCCAGGACAATGTCATCTGTCACCATGAAGTGGCATTTTTCAAAATTCAACACTAAATGCTTCTCTTGGCATCTCTTTAGCACTAGATCAAGGCTAACCAAACAAGTATCGAATGAGTTTCCGTATACGGTAAAGTCGTCCATGAATATCTCAATGCATACTTCCAGCAGATCCGAAAAATGCTCATCATACACCGCTGGAACGTTCCTGGTGCATTACATAATCCAAATGGCATTCTTCGGTATGCATATGTACCAAAGGAGCACGTGAATGTGGTTTTCCCTTGGTCCTATGGGTTAACGTAGATCTGGAAATAGCCACTGTATCCATCAAGGAAACAAAAATACTATTTGCCAGCCAATCTTTCTAACATCTGATCAATTAAAGGTAGAGGAAAATGATCCTTTTTTGTGGCCTCGTTCAACTTCCTGTAGTCGATGCACATCCTCCACCCCGTCACCAGCCTAGTGGGCACCAACTCGTTCTTTTCATTCGTGACCACCTGTATTCCAGACTTTTTAGGCACCATATGGACAGGACTGACCCACTCGCTATCCGGAATGGAGTAGATGATCCCTAGAGCAAGCAATTTTAACACCTCCTTCAGAACTTCCTCTCGCATGTTCGGATTCAATTTCCGTTGTGCATCTCGATGAGCCTTTGCACCTTCTTCTAGACGGATGTGGTGCATACAAAGATCAGGGCTGATTCCTACTAAATCTGAGAGAGTCCACCCTATTTCTTTCTTGTTTCGTCTGATGACTTCCAACAATTCCTTCTTCTGCTCCTTGGTCAGGCTGCTGTTGACTATTACTGGGAATTCCTAATTTTCTTCCAAGTAAGCATACTTGAGGCCTGGTGGAAGTGTTTTCAGTTCCTTCTTTGTTTCATTCGCTTCCTGGGGCAAGGGATTTTTTTCTGCAATATCCGGTAATGCCTCTTTCCCAGACCCAGGAGAATTCTCCAGACTAGCCACGTGAGTCGATCCCCTTGATCTAGCTGACTCAGGATTTCTGCAAAACTCCATGATGGCCTCTGTGAGTTCCTCATCTGTTAACTCCGTTGTGTTCATTGCTGCACACCACCCTACAACTTCTCAGTCAATTAAATGGCTCAACTCCGAGTTGTCAATTTGTTCCTGTATCAATTCCGTCTCAAGATATTCTTGGACCAGGGGGTTAATAACATCAATAGCATACAGATTCTCAACATCTAATGGCCTTTTCATCCCCTCATCTATGCTAAATGTGTATTTTTCCACATTATAATCTAAACAAATTGTTCCATCGAAGACATCGATAATGGTCTTAGCCGTACGCAAGAATGGTCTCCCTAAAAGTACGCCACTAGACTCAGCAGACTCATTATCATTCATCTTGATCACATAGAAATCAGCAGGATATAGAAAAACATGCACTTTAACTATGATATTTTCCAACACACCTTCAGGACAAATGCAAGTTCTATCTGCTAACTGGATTACCACTTTGGTAGCGACCATCCTTACCCCTGTCAATTTCTTGTAGATCGAAAGCGGTAAAACATTAATAGATGCCCCTAGATCACACATAGCATGCTCGACCTTCATGTCCCCTAGAGAAATGGGTAATGTGAACATACCTGGGTCTGTGCATTTCGAGGGCATCCTTCTCTTTTGTATCACAGCAGACACATTCTCCCCGATCACAATCTTCCCGTCTGGTTTGGTCTTCCCTGCAATGAACTCCTTGATGAACTTGCTGAAAGCAGGCATTTTTAGGGCTTGCAAGAATGGCAGGTTGATTTCCAGCTTGCTAAAAATCTCCATGAGATCCTCTGTATCATCCTTCTTCTTCTTTGCTTCCCCCCGGTATGGAAATGGTTTTGCTCGCTTCACTGCTGATGCAGTTTTTATTTGCACTATAAATACCTGCAAGTATACAGAGTAGGTATAGTATAGCAAAAGGTTAGTACCGGGTATCGAACACGGGGAAGATGTACACTAAGTGTCTATCTTCTACTAGAACTCAATTACTATCTGGAGAAGCAAGAATTATTGGAAATTTTTTGAAAACAGTAAATATTAAAAACAGTAAACAACTAAAAACAAGCAAATCACGGAGAGAAAAGTATAGAGATAAGGAGAATTCCAGGGATGTGCTTTCGCTTTATGGTTATACAAATTCCAAACTACAATACCCTAGCACAGTTAATACTTTGAAAGGACGAGTCACCTAGCTTATGCTCATGCGATACAAACGTTGATTACTAACATTAGGATTGTCAATCCTAACACGTAACTCCAAAAAGCTCCTAAGACCCTTGAAAAGTCCTCACTCTCAATTAACAGTGCCGTATTAAAGGAAGCTAACTGTAGTGTCTACTAAGTAGATCTAACTCGCTAGAACTCTGTCACAGTTATGAAGCAAGTTGTATTGAATCATACATAATTGTGTCACTCAGTTATGAAGCATCATGATTAACTTAGGGAAGAAACAAAGTAAAAACAAAACGGATATTAAATAGAAAACGGAATTGTAACCAAAGTTGCTACTAACACATCCCTAGAATCCTATGAGTTTAGTTACACATGACTGAATAAACTAAAAACATAGATTGAAGGGAAAGCAATTTGAACATAAAACTAAAGCAAATAAAACCCGTAGGTTGAATCCTTGTCGTTCTTGATGTTCTTGAAATCCTTCTTCAACTCCTTGCACAATTGAAGTACTCTAGCTTTTGATCTTTATGAATGTGTTCTTGTTGTGTGTCGGAAAAAAAACTCTCCTTGATGAAGCTTGAGGTCCTATTTATAGGGGAAGATTATTCCTCATCATAGAAGGAAAAGATCTTCAAAATTTGGTAAATCTTGGAGCAAATCTAGGGCTGGTCGGATTCGCCGCCTTTCTCCGGCGGGCCGCCGCACCTTGGCCGGCGGTCGCCGCGTTGGAGTCCAGAGACTCTGACCCTTCGGTGGCGGACCGCCACATGTCCTCCGGCGGTCGCCGGGCGAGACTCTTCTCCTAGCGTAAATTTCCGAGGCGGGCCGCCACATAGCTCTGACCGCCGGGCGCCGGCGGTCGCCGTACAACTTCGCGGCGGTCGCTGGTCGCCGTGTGACTCCAGATTTCTAGACTATGCGTTTTTACTCTCCTTTTCGGCTCAAATATGCACATTTCTCACAAAACACGTCAAAATACCAAAATGTATAGAATATGCAAATAATGGACATGTAGAGTGATTTTGATAACAAAAACGGACCAAATAATGGCCTTAAAACAGTGCAAAATCCGGGCGTATCAACTCCCCCAAACTTACATTTTTGTTTGTCCTCGAACAAAACACTAAAGACACAAGAATAGACGCACGGAATGCACAAGGACTAGACGTCATAATTGCCTCAAAAGATGAAAGAATAGATTAAGCATGTATTAACACAATCAAATCAAGCAAGGCTTAATAGTGCACTTTCATTACTAACTCGTGGAACACCTTGAATTCAAGCACTCAAATGTGGCAAACTTCCAAAGATGGGAAGTGTTCTTTCTCTCACTCTCAAAGTGTATAAAGGTAAAGTGTAAAATTCAAATCATGCATCATGCAAAGTTTACCATAGGCTTGCTCAAAGTCTAATCCCTCCTCTACTCAATGTGATTAAGCATCAAAAGTCCGAAAGGTCTTTCTTTTCGGTTGTAACGTAGGCTCTTTGGTAGGTGAGGAATATTTGGCTAAAAAGTGACTCAAATATAAAAATATCCCAAGTAGAGTTAAGATGACTCCACTTTTCTAAAACTTAAGGCACTTCTAACACTTTATTTTTCTCCTTCAACTTACTTTCAATCCTTCGTTTTTTTTTTTTCACAACCTTTCACACATATTTTTCTTTTTTTTTTTTTTTTTCTTTCTTTGTCTTTCTCTTTCTTTTTTCTTTCTTACACATCCTTTCTCTTTTTTTCTAAGATCAAGCACATATTTGGAATTTTTCTCAATTTCGCAACTTGTACTTTCTTAATATTAAGCACACTACTTTTTATACTTTCCTCCTTATCTCTCCAATTCCTTTACAAAAGAAGATAACAAAAACTATACTAACCCAAGGAATTGTTCCCCCATTTATTTTGGCTTCCAAAGAAAAGGCTTAAAGGCTCAAAATTGGCTCCAAAGGAAAAATTTGAGAGGGTCGAAAATTTTGGATATAAAAGTAGCTAAGAAAAGACGGCCTAACATCCTCCTAAATCAACTTAAACACTATGTAAACTTAGGCAGACTAGGAGCAAGTTCTAGAAACATATACATGCATACAGATAAATCACACAAGAAAGAATTTAAGGCTCAAATCTCACAAGGTAGAAGCACGATTCAAGGCGAACAAGCAATTCACTAATTATGCACCTTTTCACCCAACCATCATATCAAAACGTTAAGCCACACTTAAACATAGATGGAATATAATATCATTTGCAACTCGGTCTAATGTGTCCCTAAGCATGCGTGTTTCTAAGTTCTTCATGTTATGTTCATGACATGGATTCAAGAAAACATTTTTAGAACACAAAAATCTCCTACGGGTTTTTGGAAAATTAAAGCAAAAACAAACAAAAAGAAAACCCTAAACTCACGGTCCACCACTTCATCCCCCCAAACTTATTTACAACAAAGTGTAAAATAAGTTTGGAGAGTCGGTAAGGACGTGAGTAAACTACTGAAAACAAAAACGTGCCCTGAAAAATTTCGCGTAGAGGTTGAGCAGGGCGAAATTTCGAAGAATTTCGAAAAATCGCGCTGGAAAAATGTGCCCAGGTGGCGGTCCGCCGCAGCTGTTCGGCGGTCGCCGCACGTCAAAGAAGCTTTACAGCGTTCAGGTGGCGGACCGCCGCAGAGCTTGCGGCGGTCGCCACGGAGAGGTCAGAACCTGCGAAAATTTTTGCAAAGCACAAAATTAAACCAAAACCAAAAATACTTAAAAATAAAGCAAAAATTGTTAAATCAAGGAAATAAAACGTCTCAAAAACATCCAAAAACATGGTACAAATGCTCATTTAAAGTCATCGAGCTTGACTTCTTCAATCTTGAGGAGGTGGAGGGAAACGGGCGCTAAGATCCTCGAAAGCTCCAACGAGGTACGTGATATCACTCCTCATTGTCTCTCGTTCCTCTCTAGCTTCGGCGGCCATCATTCGGAGCTCTTCATATTGTTGACGCCGATGAGCGTCTTCCAAACGTTGTTGCTCCCAAAATTCTTGTTCCGCCGTGCGCCAATCGCCTTGAGCCGTCCAACCTTGGCGGTTGTAGGCATTCTCCGCTTGTTGCTCCGCCCATCGATTGTCCCAAGTGTTGGACATGTTTTGCATGTAGGAGAAAATTTCTCCTAATTGGGCGGAGGTGTTGACTTGAAACTCCTCTTCCGGATTTGGCCTCCCGCGGCGGCGGTTCGCTCTTGTCCGGCGGCGATGTCCTTCCACTTCCTCTTCTTCTTCTTCCTCTTCTCGTCATGGTTGGGATTGCGGTGGTGGCGGTGCTTCATTCCCTTGAGCTTGTGAATGCTCCGCGCCCTCTTCATAGTTATCAATGGCATCAAACGCGGAATCCTCATCGGGCTCAAATTGAGGAATGCGAGAGGGAATGTTCCTCTTTCTAAATTCCCCATTGACGGGGTTAGCCTCGATAGCTCTCCGGTGGGCGGGTGTGTCGAGCTTCCAATTTGCTTGGTTTGCCCAAACATCGACCTTGGTCAATTGCGGGAGTGGAACGGGAAAGTGATCCCCCGCTACTTGCATAAAATACCCTTGACCCCACTGATCGGTCTTCAAAAGCCCCACCGAAAATAGCACCTCATAAGTGATAAACTTTTCTCCACCATCCTCCGTCATACCGGCAAAAGATACCCCCAAATGTTCGCCAATTGCCGTAATCAATCCCCCACAACAAATGACGCCCCCGTCTTTCTTCGTGATCCTATCCACATAGTAAGTAAAGAGGGTCCCATAATCGATTCCCTTCTTGTTGAGTAGGCACCACATCACGTTGAGCTCCGTTTGGGAGACACTTCCCCCATCGATACGAGCAAACATAAGCTGAGTCATAGCACGATGGAGGTACCTCAAGACGGGGTTGCGAATTGATGAAGACTTGGCATAGCCCGCTGCATGCTCTTGCTCATTTGTCATCGCCCCCCAAACCTCTGAAAATTCATATTCATTGTCCTCTTCGGGGTTGGGGTCGAAGCAATGGAAGATCCCACTAAGCTCTTCCATGGTGAGCGAGTGCCAACGGTTCCCTAGGCGGAAATCGATGCTAAGTGGAAAATTTTGGCGGCGATCCTTAGTAACCTTTAGCGAGCTTAGGAACTCGAGAGTATACTTTCGAAACGATGGCCACTTCCTTTGGAACATGTAGACGAGGCCATTCCCATCACCCACGTCGCACAACTTCCAAAAATCCTCCATGATCCCCAAAGTTTGGAGAGAGAAATCGTGGGGATATCTAGAAGGTGCCGTCTCTCGGGCCGACACTTTCTTCCACATAGCCTTTTGCTCTTCCGTGGCAAGGCTAATGCCATAGTTCTTCGCATTCTCTGGTTTCCCTTTTGATCCCATTATCCTACAAAAGAAATTACACTCTTAGAAGAGTACCAACAAGTAGGAGATCAAAAGTTCCCCCAAACTTGCATTCAACCAAGTAGAAATCAAGAGATAAGAACTTATATGCACGCTCGGGTAAAATAGCATCCTAATTTTTAGCATAATAACATGTTAAGCAAAATCAACAAAATTAGGACACAAAAAATCATCCCCCAACGTGAATTCATCCCCCATGCAGAGACGTATCAACCAAATATCCATAAGAACCAACAATCTCTACAAAATCACAAATATTGCAATTCATGGACGTAATAATAGCCTCACAATGCTATGAACATGATTGCAACTTTTAAACATTATAAACCAAGAGAGAATCATCATTCACAACTTAATAATCACCAATCAAGCAAAAATTAAACCATAGAATTCAAAAATTCATACACATAGTCATCCCCCATCATGAATTAAGAGATTCTACCGAACAATTCACCCAAAATAAAGCACAATCCATGGAAGAAGTAAAGCAAAACTCAGAAATTGAGTTAGGATTCATACCTTTTTGTGGAGAGAATTTGTAGAAGAAGAGCTCTAGACTTTGAGAGAATCGAGAGAATGATAGTGTGGGTGTGTGAATTTGGTGATTTATATAGGTGGGGGTTGTGTGCAAGGAAGGAATTTGAGAAGGAATGTGAAAAGGAATGGAAAACATACCTTTTATGGCTCACTCCCATCTCTGGACTGCGTGTGGCGACCGCCGCGTCTCTCGTGGCGGGCCGCCACACGGGCCTTCGTAAACAGCAATCCTGGCGGGCCGCCGCGGCCCGTGCAGCGGTTACTCTGGCCCGCCCTAAGCCCGATCCTTCCTGCACATGTTAACACACGTGTGGCGACCGCCGTGCTTTAAGTGCGGCGACCGCCACCCGTAATTTTTTTTTTTTTAACATAACATAAAAAAACGAGAAGATAAAAAAAAATAAAAGAAAATTGGGTTGCCTCCCAATAAGCGCTTTTGTTAATGTCGTTAGCTCGACTTGAAGTGGCCCACTAGTTGGGCGGATCAATAACTCGAGTGTTGAAAATTGGCATAGGGAGCAACTTGGTCCCTAGCTTCTTCCACCACTTGTACTTCCCCTCTTTGGTTTTGATGACGTATATCTCGGGGTCCTCTTTGGGTGTTTTCTTTCTCTTCTGTTTCTTCTTCTGTGGAGCAGATGTAGAAGAATTAGCATCACCCTTTTTAGAAGAGTGTCTTACCTCTTTGACAATGTAGATAGTGGAGGTAGAAGGATCCTCCGCTTCAAAGGGATCTTTGGGCTTGGTCAAGTCGGTAGCCATGACTGCTCTGCACTGTTGTTCCATTTTTGCCCGCTTTGCCTCCTCAAATTTTAGCATCTCGCGCTCGATCTTATAGGTGGATTGACTATGATTATCTCTGATTGTAATCTCGCCACGACCTACATCAATCAAAGCTTTGCAAGTGGCAAGAAAATCTCGCCCTAAGATTAGAGGGACGTTCTTGTCTACTTTCATGTCAAGCACAATAAAGCCGGCGGGAAAAATAAAATCATCAACCTTAACTAGGACATCCTCAATCAGACCTACAGTCTTGATAGACGAGTTATCTGCCAACCTGAGTGTTACGTCTGAAGATTTGAGTGGCCCAATGTTGAGCCTTTCGTAATACTTCAGTGGCATGAGATTGATGGACGATCCTAAGTGGCACAGTGCTTTGTCAACCTTCCCTTCTCCAATTCGGCACCTAATGATGAACTGGCCCGGATCTCTTTGCTTCACTGCCCGTTCCTTTTGGATGATCTCGCTGCAATGATGCGGTAGCTTAAGGTCGGCTTTAGTCGGCTTTTTCTTCCTCATTACCGCCTCCCTTAGTAGCTTTGCATACTTTAGTATTTCCTGCAATGATTCAACAAGAGGAATGTTAGTATGGACCTTGCAAAACATGTTAAGGAAATGCTTGAACTGTTCTTCAAGCTTGAACTTCCTCTTTGGCTGAAAAGGGAGTACAATCCCGTTGTGCCCCACAAGCTCCTGCTTAGTGGACGATTCTGCCTTGTCAGTGGCGGGCCGCTGCGGGGTGTGCGGCGGTCCGCCGGCGACTGGGCAGTCCTGCCTGGTTGGTGTCTCTGCCGTCTCAGTGGCGGGCCGCTGCGTGGTCTGCGGCGGTCCGCCGGCATATGGGCAGTCCCCAGATTTCTGCTTTGCCACCCACTTCTTGTTAATATCATCCACTCTTGCTGCTGCCTTTGCTCTATCCTCATCTAACTTCTTCTGAATTTGCTCCATTTGAGTGGTAATATTGGTTACAGCTGCCGAGATTGTGTTCATTCCTTGCTCGAGGTTGTTTATCCTTGCTTCGACCACTCCGATCTTGGTGTCATTAATCTTCCTATCTTGCGTAATTACTTCCAAGATCTTCGTGATTCCTTGTTCATACTTGTCTTCCTTCTTCATCGGCTCAACCACTCCTCCTTTGCTAACATTAAATCCCGCAGGGGGTTGCAAGTAATTATTGTTAGAATAAGAAAGATTTGGGTGCGGACGGTTCCCATTATAATTATTGAAATTGCCGCCCCCCTGATTAGGGCGATAATTGTTATTGTAGTTTCTGGGACCGCCTCCTTGCACGTAGTTTATTTCTTCCACAGTTGATATGGCAGTTTCGGGTGCATTGACTGCCACTATGGAAGTTGCCGGAATTGGATCTTCCTTCCTCGAGATGTCCATTTGATCAATCTTGACTCTAAGTTCTGCTAACTCCTTAGCAAAAGAACTTTCCTCGGCCTCTTCTATGGCTGCTACTCTTCTCGTGACATGCCTTTCCTTAGACCACCCCCGACTGTTGGTGGCGAACTCCTCGATCACCGCCATGGCATCCTCTCCTGTCTTTCTTAGAAATCCTCCATTTGCCCCTGAATCAAGCATAGCACATATCTTCTCGTTAAATCCATTATAGAGGATTCCTACCTGATGGTCTATGGAAAAACCATGGTTTGGGCACTTTCGAAGAAGAGCTTTGAAACGAGCAAATGCCTCATAGAGGGGCTCGTCATGGCCTTGTGTGAACTGAAAGATCTCACTTTTGAGCTTCAAAATAGTGCCTGGCGGGTAGTATTTGTCGAGGAAGGTAGCTACGATGTCCTTCCATGTGGAGACCTTTTCTGGTGGCATACACTCAAACCACTCTTTAGCAGAATCAATCAATGAGAATGGAAAAAGTCTTACCCGTATGGCATCGTCGTCGACACCATTTAATTTCAGAGTGTTTGCGATTTCCACGAATTTGGAGAGATGGCGGTTAGCATCTTCAGTCGCCCTACCTGCAAAAGGAGTTTGCTCGACCCTTTGGATAAGGGGCATGCGTAACTCAAAATTGTTAGCATCAATACGAGGGCCGTTAGGAAAAGTGATCATATTCCCATGATTGAACATGTTCATCACAGGTAATGTTTCTCTGTTCTTCTTTTCCATGGCTTCTCGGGCTGCTCTCTCCGCATCTCTCTCATCCATCAGCAACTTCACCATCTCCTGCAGCTTCTCAATATCTGTTCGGTCACCCATTGTTCCTGATCCTTTTTTACTTCTTATTATTCTACGAGTTCTTTCAAGTTCTAAATCAAGCGGCTCTAAGGTGTACTTCCCAGAACGCGTTCGCATACAAAACCTGCAAGACTCGAAAACAAAAACAAATTAAACTAAAAAAATTAAAACAGAAAGCAATAAAAATAAAATGAAAGCGATTAAAATCCAAAGTAGTAAAATTATCCGTTTGAAGATATCACTCCAAAGTGAATTGTCTTCCCCGGCAACGGCGCCAAAAACTTGATGCACTTTTTATTTGCACTATAAATACCTGCAAGTATACAGAGTAGGTATAGTATAGCAAAAGGTTAGTACCGGGTATCGAACACGGGGAAGATGTACACTAAGTGTCTATCTTCTACTAGAACTCAATTACTATCTGGAGAAGCAAGAATTATTGGAAACTTTTTGAAAACAGTAAATATTAAAAACAGTAAACAACTAAAAACAAGCAAATCACGGAGAGAAAAGTATAGAGATAAGGAGAATTCCAGGGATGTGCTTTCGCTTTATGGTTATACAAATTCCAAACTACAATACCCTAGCACAGTTAATACTTTGAAAGGACGAGTCACCTAGCTTATGCTCATGCGATACAAACGTTGATTACTAACATTAGGATTGTCAATCCTAACACGTAACTCCAAAAAGCTCCTAAGACCCTTGAAAAGTCCTCACTCTCAATTAACAGTGCCGTATTAAAGGAAGCTAACTGTAGTGTCTACTAAGTGGATCTAACTCGCTAGAACTCTGTCACAGTTATGAAGCAAGTTGTATTGAATCATACATAATTGTGTCACTCAATTATGAAGCATCATGATTAACTTAGGGAAGAAACAAAGTAAAAACAAAACGGATATTAAATAGAAAATGGAATTGTATAACCAAAGTTGCTACTAACACATCCCTAGAATCCTATGAGTTTAGTTACACATGACTGAATAAACTAAAAACATAGATTGAAGGGAAAGCAATTTGAACATAAAACTAAAGCAAATAAAACCCGTAGGTTGAATCCTTTTCTTGATGTTCTTGAAATCCTTCTTCAACTCCTTGCACAATTGAAGTACTCTAGCTTTTGATCTCTATGAATGTGTTCTTGTTGTGTGTCGGAAAAAAAACTCTCCTTGATGAAGCTTGAGGTCCTATTTATAGGGGAAGATTATTCCTCATCATAGAAGGAAAAGATCTTCAAAATTTGGTAAATCTTGGAGCAAATCTAGGGCTGGTCGGATTCGCCGCCTTTCTCCGGCGGGCCGCCGCACCTTGGCCGGCGGTCGCCGCGTTGGAGTCCAGAGACTCTGACCCTTCGGTGGCGGACCGCCACATGTCCTCCGGCGGTCGCCGGGCGAGACTCTTCTCCTAGCGTAAATTTCCGAGGCGGGCCGCCACATAGCTCTGACCGCCGGGCGCCGGCGGTCGCCGTACAACTTCGCGGCGGTCACTGGTCGCCGTGTGACTCCAGATTTCCAGACTATGCGTTTTTACTCCCCTTTTCGGCTCAAATATGCACATTTCTCACAAAACACGTCAAAATACCAAAATGTATAGAATATGCAAATAATGGACATGTAGAGTGATTTTGATAACAAAAACGGACCAAATAATGGCCTTAAAACAGTGCAAAATCCGGGCGTATCAACTGCATTTGTGAAACTCCCAGCCTGGGTTTCACCAACTTCCCTGCTTCCTTACTACCTCAGGTTCTGGATCTAGGAAAAATGGGTCACTTGGTCGAGGCAGAGATCCCCCTAAATCTCCCTTCTGGAGGTCATCCTGAACAAGGACTTCTTTGGGTCTAGGCTATCCCCTTGAAACACTTGGCCTTCTTTCCCTTTACTAGCCTGTTTGGGTACCTCCTCGTCAATCTCCAGGGTCGGTCCTTCATAGCCTCGCCCGGATCTCAAGGTGATTTGACTAATGTTTGCTCGGTCCGATGGTTTGACTGTGGCAGGAAGTTTCCTTTCATTTCCCCTCATCTCATTCAAAGAAACTGCAATCTGGGACAGTTGCTTCGCCATCATATCCATGACGGCTTTATGTTCCGTCTGGGCCTCTTGCAACTTGTGCACCACGTCGTTGTTGGAATGCAAGTTATTCTGCATGAACTGCTGTGTATTCACTAGGTCGTGAACCATGTCATCCAAAATCTTTTGTGGCCTGGAGTTGAATTGATTAAAATTCGATCCTTGACCTTGGTTCTGCCCTTGGTTCTGCCGATAGTTCCCTTGATTTCCTTGATGGTTGTTGTACTGATTGCTAGACCCTTGATTCCCTTGATGATTCGGTTGGGAATTCTGATAGTTCCCCTGGTTATTTCTCTGGTGAGGTGGCACATAAGAGCTCTCTGGGTTGTTCTGATTCCTATTTCTCCAATTAGTATGGTCTTGATTCCTGTACCCCAGTTGCAATTGTCCCTCTTGACTTTTTCCTGACCAGTTGGACTGCCTCTCCGGAGGGTGTGCATAATTCGTGAGCTGCAGTGGGGGTGGCTGACCTTGATCCTGGTCAGTCCATCCAAAATTGGGGTGAGTCCTCCATGGGGCATCCCTCTGTCTTCCTTGGTTCCAACTTCCATCTGGATTCCAGCTCCCCATCGAATTTGCTTGAGCTTGGCATTCCCCTTCACAGGGCTGACTGTAATAAGGCTGAAGTTGCCTTTCCTCTGGACTAGGGGGTTTCTCATTTTCTGCTGGAGCATGAGGGTTGTATTTCTCAATTGCATTCAGCAGTGCTTTCTCCAATTTATCTATCCTGTCTTCCACCTTCTTGTCATATTGTTTCATTACTGCATTAGCTGACCCCCTCCTCAATATGCTTCGCGGGTTATCATAGGCCTTATTCGCCTCAATCAGCCTTCCCAAAGTCTCTCTGGCTTCACTTGCTTTATTCTTGGTAAAATTTCCCCCGCTCGAGGAATTCATCAAGTCCTTTGACTCAGGGTTTGCTCCTTCGTAAAACAGATAGTAAGTCTCCGCTTCAATCATCCTATGGTTCGGGCAAGCATCCAACAGTCCCTTGAACCAGGACCAATAAGAACTCAGAGACTCATCATATTCCTGCTTGCACTCCTGAATCTCCTTCTTCAAGGCATTCGTCTTGTTGGAAGGGAAAAAATAATCCAAGAATTCCAGCTTGAAATCTTTCCATGTGTTAATCGAGTCTGGTGGAAGCCTCAGCAGCCAAGTGTTAGCCTCCCCCTTGAGGGCAAATGAGACTGCACGCAAACGGTAGTCCTCCTCAGTCGCCTCGTTGGGGCGCTTTTGAATGCTACACAGCTTGCTAAACTCGTTCAAGAATTCGTAAGGACATTCGTTCCTTCGTCCAGAGAATGTGGGCAAAACTCCGAGCACATTTGTCTTTATATCAATAGACCTCCGACGCGGGTTTGAGACTATAGCATAGGCGGGTTCACCGTCGAGATGTGCGGTGAGTGACCCTATCTCCGGATCAGGATCTACTAAATGAGCCATATTTGAGTCTTCCTCCTCCTCAGTTTCGGAATGCTCTGTTTCTGTTGATGACTTCGGGTCTACTTCTCCTGACGAATTCCACTCCTTCTCACTTTCTGATACGAACGGAAATGGGTCCACTGTCCTCAAACCTGGTCTGGTGGTGATAGTGGACGTAGACCTTGACTTGCCACTTGTATCGGCCGCTCCCTGACCTAGATGAACTAGCCCAACTTCCAGAATGGAAGCTCGTGTTCATAAACTGTCAAGGAGAACAAAATAACAGAAATTAAATTATTTACACCAAATCTTCAAATGCAATAACAATAAACGTCATCCTTCCCCGTCAACGGCGCCATTTGAAGATACGAATGTTTAGAGTGTGCACAGAAAAGAATAACAAGTTTCCTAGGTCCAGCAAATACACTAGATCACAAGGTCTAGGAACTCACTGGTCGTTGGAAAATCTCGGTCGTCGGACACACAGAGCACTTCTTCAAAAGCCCTCAACCACTTATACTAAAACTTAGCACAGGGAAGTAGGGATCGATCCCACAAAGATGGATGCGCAATGAACATGCTCAAGGATTTGGAAATTATTTTTGGGTTGGCTGCTGCCACGCATTTTTGGGTTGAGGAAATTAAACTAAACTTGGAATTGAGATCTGCTACGCTAATAGCTAGATCTAGGCAAAACAGAAATCATGCATGTAAATTGAAATCGAGAAAATCACTAGATCTAAGAAACTATTCTAAATTACCTAGACCTGGGAAATAAACTAACGGTGGGGACCATGACTTGAAAAGCAAGTACGGACGAAAAGCTGGGAAAACAACCAACTAAAGTACTAACTAACAGCGACATCATCTTCTCCAATTCAAATTGCACAAAACTCAGAAGAAACAGGTATGAAACGTAATTGGAAAACAGAGCAGACCGGATTTAGCAATTAACGAAGAACAACAATTACGAACTAAGCAGATCTACGACTACTAGACGAAGTAAAACAGAAAGTAAACAGAAAACTCAAAATCCATGCACAACTCGACTTCCCTTGTTCAGATCCAACCTCGGATGCTAAATCCACTCCGGATCCAAGCATCCGACACAAACTCCGGCCAAAAAACATTCCATAACTACAAAATCGTTAAACAACCTCCGATCAACAACCACACCACAGATCTACCGCCAAATTCCCCAGATCAAGCTCCAAAGTGACAAAAACAGAGATCAACGTGCAACTTGCCGAAATAAAACTTCAAACAACAGGATCAACGTAGATCAACACGAGATAACACAAATATAACAGAAACTAAAGGAATGCATAGAAAATCAGTAACAGCAACAACCAAATCGACTTCCAAAAGTGAAGTTCGAACGAAATAAAGTGCAAAATAACCGAAAGTAAATAGATTGTATCTTCGCCCTCACGCGGACGGTAATACGACGAACTTCCTCTGAAGATGAGACCCCTTAAAACCCTAAACTACCCCAGAACTCCCATTTCCCAAGTGTGTGTGTGTTGTGTGTGAGCTAAGAGCGAAAAATTGTATATCTTGTGTGTTGCATGCTCCTCTATTTATAGGCGTTGAAGTGGGGCCCAACGAGGTATAGATAGACTTTGTTGCCCTCAGCTATTGACTCCCTTCTTCTAGCCTCCTTTTCCTTCAATTCCGCTCACTTTTCCTTCATTCCTTCGCTAGTCCGTTTCCACCAGCATCTCCTGGATCTAGCGATTCTGTCACACACCTGGCTTAAAACTGTGTTAGACCCAGTAAAATATAGTGCTTTTCACATATAATCGATGCATGAAATTAGCTTTATCATTGCTGTTACCGATTCATCTATGCATTTAGTTCTGTCATGATGGTGTTTATCTCGTGTTGATCTACGTTGATTCTATTTGTTTGAGTTTTATTTCGGCAGTTGCATGTTAATCTCTGTTTTGGTCAATCTTGTGCTTGATCTGGGTAATTCGGCTGTAGATCTGTGGTGTTGTTGTTGATCGGAGGTTGTTTGGTGATTTTGTAGTTATGGTATGTTTTTGGCCGGAGTTTGTGTCGGATGCTTGGATCCGGAGTGGATTTAGCATTCGAGGTTGGATCTGAACAGGGGATTCAAGTTGTGCATGGATTTTGAGTTTTCTATTTCCTTTCTGTTTTACTTCGTCTAGTAGCCGTAGATCTATTTAGTTCCTAATTGTTCTTCGTTAAATTGCTTAAATCCAGTTTGCTTTGTTTTCCGATTACGCTTCATACCTGTTTCTATTGAGTTTTGATGCAATTTGATTTGAAGAAGATGATGTCGCTGTTAGTTAGTACTTTAGTTAGTTGTTTTTCCAGCTTTTCGTCCGTACTCTGCTTATTCAGCCATGGTCCCCACCGTCAGTTTATTTCCCAAGTCTAGGTAATTTAGAATAGTTTCTTAGATCTAGTGATTGTCTTGATTTCCAGTTTACATGCATGATTTCTTTCTTTTTGCCTAGACCTAGCTGTTAGCGTAACAGATTTAAATTCCAAGTTTAGTCTAATTTCCTCAACCTAAAAATGCGTGGCAGCAGCCAACCCAAAAATAATTTCCAAGTCCATGAGCATGTTCATTACGCATCCATCTCTGTGGGATCGATCCCTACTTCCCTGTGCTAAATTTTAGTATACGTGGTTGAGGGTTTTTTTGAAGTGGTATTCTGTGTGTCCGACGATCGAGATCTTCCAACAATCCGTGAGTTCCTAGACCTTGTCATCTAGTGGATTCACTGGACCTAGGAGTCTTGTTATTCCCTACTGTGCACGCAGTCTAAACAAAACCTAAAAAGGAAAAAGGTGGCTTCAGTTAGCTTTGTAGATTATCAATTCTCCGTCGATTTTTTATGTGTTGTTGCGATGTGGATTATTTAGATTCAGTGATGGATTGTTTGCCGATTTTGTCAAATTGAAGAGTAGTTTGTGATTTTGATTGATGAGAAGTTTTTGGTAGAGTATTGTTCTATTTCTGTTTCTGTTTAGCAGTTTGTACGAATTGTTTTTAGTATTACATCTTGTTGTCTATGTAATTATATATTGCAGTTAATACTATCTGAACTAATTCAGCTTATGTTTTGTCATATGGTTGCGTAGTGTTCTATTTCATAAGGTGAATGCAGAATATTGGCATATGATTTTATGGCAATACTCTGTCTCTGTATTTCGTATTTTGTATGCAATAATTGCTGAGTTATGTATTACATGTTGTTGTTCTACTTATTACAATATATTGCAGGTAATTGTATCTGAACTAATTCAGCTCATGTTTTCTCAGTTGATCTATATTGTATTTGTATGTATGCCAGCATGCCTTGGCGAACTCTGTCCATATGTTGGTAAGAAAGTCCTTACATTAGATGAGGGCTTTGGCTTCTATGAAGGTTAGCCAATGTCGTTTGTGGACCAGCTCGAAGTTTGGGAGAAACTGAAATTCCATCAGATCCAAAGCAGCTCTCAAAGAATAAAGTTGCTTACTTTTATTTTTCAGTTACATGAAAAAATTTGATGGTGATAGTGCGATCATTAATTCTTTAGCAGACAAGGGTAATACAGTTAAAAATTTCTATTTTATTGATAAGTTGGCGTGATTGAAGTACAACCACCATCAGTTGTGTCGACCAAATGTTCGGCAAGTGATTCTAAAAGTCGTTTGGTGTCCGCGAAGGAGAAGGCTATAAAGTCGAATAGCAAACCATTGCGTATGTGTAAAAAATGTGGAGAACTAGGTCACCATGACTCTAGGAACTGTGGCCAACAAAAGGGAAAATAAAATTGTTAGTTCATTTTTTCATTACCAGATTGCAGTCTTATACATTGTATATTGCAGTATTAGTATCGCCATATTGTAGTCTTAATGTAACGATTGTAGACCACACTATTTGTTTCAATCTATTATTTCCAGAAGGATTAATTATTAATTTTATACTATTGTTTCCAGTTTTCCTTCCATTTCAGTAATAATGATAACTTCAATCATTTTTAATTATAAATTTTTACATTATCATATTGCTGTGTTGTTCAATGAATGTTATAGTACACGGCTATATGAGTTGCAGTGTACCTAATAACAATATTCTGTATAATGTTGAGACACATTCTTTACCTATATTTAATCTCAAGCATGCAAGCGTTTTACAATTAACTGAAATCAAAACAACTACAGAAAAAAAAAAAGTCAATCAAATTAAGTCACCCACATTGTCTACACCAAAACAAAACTACAAAACTACATGTTTCAGTACTGAGTCCATTCACACAGCCAAGATTTCATTCATGTTCAAAAAAGCCAAGAGTTCATTCATTGTTTATTGTTTCTTGTACTCCGCAACCATCTTCTCCACATCTATCGGTCTTCTCTTTTTTGCCTCCTCGAACTGATGTGAGACAATTCTCAACACACAGCCAAAGGCCCTATTGTCGTTGTTATACAACATTGTTGTACAATATTTGGCACGAAGAAGCTGCAAAGACTTTGATTGTTTGTTTGTAATCATATGTTTTGATGTCGATCGCCCTCCGTCGTGGATTCGAAACTATAGCATGAGCGGGTTCACCGTCAAGATGTGCGGTGAGCGACCCTATTTCCGGATCGGGGTCTAGTAGATGTGCCATATGTGGGTCCTTCTCCTCCTCGGTCTCGGATTGCTCTGGTTCTGTTGATGTCCCTGGATTCTCCTCTATCGATGAATTCCACTCCTTTTCACTTTCTGACTCGAACGGGAATGGATCTTCCGTTCTCAATCCTGATCTAGTAGTGATGGTAAATGTAGATTGCTTGATTCGCCACTCGTACTGGCCACTCCCTGCTCCAGATGAACTTGCCCAACTTCCAGATTGGAAGCCCGCTTTCATATACTGTCAGGGAGAAAGAAAATAACAAAAATTAGAATATTTACAACAAATCCTTAATAACAGCAAACACCATCCATCCCCGGCAACGGCGCCACTTGAAGCTACGTGTGGATGTGACAGTACAAGTGTGGTGTGTGTGCAGTGTTGCGATATTCAAATAAGGCAGGTTCCCAGATCCAGCAAGTCCACTAGATCACTTGGTCTAGGAACTCGTAGGTTGTGCGGAATCCCGGTCGTCGGACACACAAGTACTTCCCCGCTTCAAAAACCCTCAACCACTTTACTAAACCTAGTATAGGAAAGTAGGGATCGATCCCACAGAGAAGGATGCGTAAGAATCGTAATCAAGGATTTGGGAGTATTTTTGGTGTTGGCTGCTGCCACGCATTTTCTTGGGTTGAGGAAAAATTAAAATTAACTTGACTTGGGAATATTAGAAAGAAACTTAACCTAACAGCTAGACCTAGGAAATAATTCTACGATGGGACCACATCTAAGAAAAAGCAGAGTACGACTGGAAAGTGGCAGAATAACTAACTCTAGTACTAACTGACAGTGACATCGTCTTCTACAACCAAATTCGCATAAAACTTCTTGAGAAAACACATAAGCAAATCAAAAACAGAGCTACTAACTTGGAATCAAATCTATGCATAAATAACGAAGAACTTACAGATCTGCATACCTAGACGAAGGGAAATAGAAAACAAAGGAAATAAAACAAGTCTATCCACTACTGTTTCTTTCACACGCCAAAACCAACTTCAGACGCTAAATCCACTCCGGATCCAAGCGTCCGACACGGACTCCAAACAGAAGAAATTCTCCATCACGTCAGATTTACAAATTTAAGCTCCGAACACTCAATCAACCACAGATCTGTCACCCAATTCCACATCAAACACCTCAATAACGAAATAAACAGAGATCGACATAGCAATTTAAGAATTACGCTAACAGTAGAGAGATCTAAGCAAAAGTAACTTGAAATTAAACAGCTAAACTCAGATCCATGAGCGATAAGCAGTTAAACATCATCAACATCAAAGTCGACTCCCAAAAGTGAAGTTCGACGGTGGAAACTAGCAAAAACAGCTGAAATTAAAACAAATGTATCTTCGCCCTCACTGGGACGGTGTTACCAAACTCGAGATCTTTAGAAAGTACCCCCCCTATCACGATTATCCCCCAGAATGTTTCCCAAGTGTGTGTAAAATGTATGAGCTAAGAAGAGTGAAAAACTATCCATTACGCTGCATGCTCCTCTCTATTTATAGGCGCTTTAGTGGGTCCAGCGAGGTATTGATAATGACTTTGTTGCCCTCAGCTGTAGACTCCCCCGTCACGCCAATTTTTCCTTGTAAATCCTGCTCATTTCGTCCTTTTCTCTCGCTAGACCATCTCCTTCATTACTTCCTTGATCTAGCGATTTTCTTCACACACCTGGCTTAGGAAACGTGTTAGACCCAACAATTTATAACATTTTTTGCACATTACCGATGCATGAAATTAGCCTTATCAAACTGCTCACACTTAAACCATACTTGTCCTCAAGTATGAAGACAAGAAAAGAAAAAGAATAAGGCAAATTTCAAGCGAGGTTATCTCTTGGCCGACTCCTAGACCTACACTCAAGAAAAACTAAGAAATATAAGAAAATCACACAAACACGCAAAACACATATATACATGAGCTAGTTTCAATTTTAGGCATTTGTCCCCACAAGATTAAGGTCATTCCAATAGTTTGCACTCCTCCAAATAGGCCCTTTCCCTTCCTTTGCCTAGCCAATCTGTCAGTTTGTCAAGAGCTCTCTACTTACCCAATTGTTAGGTTCACTCGATCACTCATTCCTCACCAGGGATGTTAGGATCGATTCTCTCTTAAGTTAATGCTACACCACTGAAGCGTTGGGTTATGAGAGTTATCTCCTTTCTGGCGCAGGCTATCATTATTCCCGTTTTAGACCATTCCCCCCTCTGGACTTCGTCCAGCTTATTCCTCCTCTTTTTTTTTCTTTTCTTCTCTCTCTCTTTTTTTTTTTTTTCATCTGGACTTTGTCCAGCTTGTTCCTCCATTTTTTTCTCCTGGACTTCGTCCAGCTTATACCGCCTTACCCTGGACTTCGTCCAGCTTATGCCTTCATAACCCAATTCCCCCTTTTTTTCTTTCTCCTTCATAGCTCTTTTTCCCTAAGCATTCAGTGGTGGCCCTTAAACATTTGTTAGCTCAAAGTTATCTGAGGTTTATAACTCACTATATAGTAGGGCTTCACAACTAAGTAAGTAGAGGCATTCTCCGTCATTCTTGCTTCATTCAAATTAACTAGGCTCATTTAAGGAAAAAGCTTCTAAGTTGAAATGCCTCCTATCCTTAATTACTTTCACTAAGGGAATCATGCCGTATTAAATCCACTGGCTCATGTGACAAAACTTAAAACTAACAAACTCTTAACATGTAAAACGGGTAATGCATTGACTCCTCTCCCCCTCCCACTTCACTCAAGCTTGTCCCTAAGCCATCGTCGTGAAGGGGGGAACAGAGAGATCAATGCAAAACTTAAAATCATAAAACTTCTCACACTTAGACCAAGCAATGGGCTAAGTGGGAGAAAGACACAGAAAAATATAAAAAAAACAAATAAAACAATAGAAAACACGAACTTCTCACACTTAGACCACGCAGTGGGCTAAGTGGGAGAAGATATAATAAATGTTAAACACATATATAACAGGTGGACAATAAAAAAAACGAAAAGAACGAAAAAAATAAAAGTTACTTGGTCAAGAGATGTTCGATCATTTCTGGGGCTGGCTCCCTCGGGAGCCAGACTGGGGTGGGACTCCGGGGCGGGTTACTTTCACCTTCTTCCTAGCTGGCTGCTCCAGCTCTTCTTCCTTCTGCTCTGGGATTTCCGGTACTGACTTTCTCACGATCGATTTTAATTTTGGTGGGGCTGGAATTTGCACGGGAATGGTCGGGGAGATCATCTGAAGCGACTGCTGTGGTCGCTTGACGGAGGGACTGCTATGGGTGGTCTGCCTGACTTCACTGCTGGACCCAGGAGTTGTCCTCAACTGGGTCAAGGGGAGCGTCTGCTGCATCCACTTCAACATTTTCATTGAAAGCTCCACCGCTTCCGTCATCCTATCATTCTGTTTGGCGCATTTCACTGCCAAATCAGCAATATTTCCCCTCAGGGTCTGCACTGCCTCCCGATTCCCCATCAATTCGTTCCTTATCCCACCGAGTTCCTTCATCATATCCTTCCGCATTATCTGCATCTCCTTTTTCATGTCCTGGACTTCCTTCCGCAGCTCCTCGATCTCTTCACTTGGTATGGCCTCTTCTGCTTCCTCCGGCTCCGCCTTCACCTTGTCTCCTAAAGAATAGAAGAGAGTTTTGGTTCCTTGAGTCTGCAGCAACCCCTTGTTGAAGAAATAATCAACACTGAACACCTCTGGGGGGTCGCACATGACTACAAGTGGAGCAGCCTTGGCAATTCTCATTTCTATATTCCTCTGGAGGTAAGCGCCGATGAGGTGGCAGGTGTACATATGACGTCCTGGGTTGCTCGTCATCTGGTGGCACGCCTGCGCCATCCAATATCCGAGGTGCACCTTAACACCCTCTGCCATGCACCAAGTGAAGTAGAGATCGGTAGTAGTGAGGGCTGAATTCGCACTGCCCATCAAATTGTAACTGATAAATGTTTGAGCAAAACGGAGGATCCGATCTTCGATGTGGGAGGCCTTGGAGTAGCTGGATTTGAACGCCCCTGATTTAGAGTGCGTGACCAGTTCCCATGTTGTCTGGACTTTGAACCCAGGTGTGTTCTTTGGCATCCCCACCATCCTGTCGTTCCAAGCCCCCTCTTCATCTTCTTCCTTAGTGAATAACCCCATCCGTAGGGACCACTCCCTAATGCTCAACTCGTGTTCCTGATTGAAGAGTCTGAATGTGATGGAACCCGCGTCCAGGTCTGAGGTATTCTTCAAACGAAAAGTGGAGAAAAACTCCCTTGCCAGATCCACTGGTACCCTCTCTTGGCTATGCTGCAACAGCCACTCAAACCCTATTGCCTGGATATAGGCGCGAAATTCTTTGTCACATGCAATCATCTTGAGCTCCCTCTTGCTATACTGTTTTCCTGACTTGGCCATTTTTCCTGCGCTGCATCGTTCCTTGTACACTGCGATTCTTTTCTGGTCGTCAAACTGTCTCATTTCCTCCAGCAAGCTCTTGGTCAGCCAAATCACGGGGCGTCCGGGAATTGGCTCTTCCTCAACCTCCTCAGAGTTATAGCTTGGCTCAGGGATGGGCTCCTCGTGCTCGTCGACAAGGGTTTCATTGGTCTCAGGGGAAAGGGTCTCCTCGACCTCCTGGACGGAGGGAGCTTTCCTTGACCGGGTAGATGCAGTCGCCGGCGCCTTTCCTTTTCTTGCTCTCTCCTTGGCCAAGCGCGCCTCTGTCTCTGTCGCTTCAGGTATGAAGTCATCAACTTCGTCAAGGAGGCTTCTCCTGGTGCGCCTCCTTTCGGCCCTTTCATCAATCTTGGGCTCACTTGTTTCCTGGTCATCAACCAGGTCCACGATCAATTTCAGCCCTTCCTCGGGCTTCGGTACCTCCGTCGAATGTAGATCCGACTCCGCCAACAGGTTTTCTGGGGTTTCCCCCTCTGTAATCAACATTGGGGTTGCCCCCTCGATATAGATGGGGTTCTCCCCCCTGACATCTCTTGGAATAGGGGTTTCCCCCTCAGCGATTCTCTCCAAAGTAGGGGTTTCCCCCTCAGTAATTGTTTCAAACATAGGGGTCTCCCCCTCAGCAGCCTTCTCAAACACAGGGGTCTCCCCCTCAGCAATATCAATAGAAACCGGGGTTTCCCCCTCACGAACTTCAAACACAATAGGGGCTTCTCCCTCATATATTTCAACAGCAATAGGGGTTTCCCCCTCAAGAATTTCATCAGCAACAGGGGTTTCCCCCTCATACATTTCCCTACCCTCAAAATTAGGGTTCTCCGGTACCTTACCTTCTGTCTCCTTCAAGGTCTCGTCATGCGTCTGTTCACCGTCCTCCGATTGCCTGTGTAAAACCTCCTCTTTCTCCGCTACTTGCGAAACGGCCTTTGCATGCGGCGGTTCCGCGACTTGCGATTTTGTTTCAGAGAGACTTGCCGGTGTCGCGGCCGAATCCGCCGGAATTGGCAGTGACGGTACAGTCGGCGCAGACGACATCAGACTGGCGGCGAATAGGGCGTACACCTCCTTCGCTTTCTCTATGCTTCCCACCTTCTGTGTCAATTCGGCCAACAAAGTGGGGTCATACTCAGTTCCCTTGGTAGAATCCATCGGTTTAGATCTGAAGAAGAAAACGAAAAGAACTGGGCAATTTTGTTGTTAGGGTTTCGCCCGTCTTTTAGAGAGAGAAGTGAATGAAGAGAGAAGGAAGAGCAAACTCATTTTTTTTGTCTAATGAGGAATGATGGAGAGAGAAGGACAACGGTTGCCTTTTCTGGTTAAAAGATGGTGCGGTTGCAGGCGTGATGTAAGCAACCGTACATCTCCCATAATTATCGGCCAGAATTTGAAATTCAAAATATCCTTTCCCTCCTTGACTCCTTCCTTCAGGGTCTCTCCTGGCGAATCCCCTCGACCATGCCCTACAAAATAAAATTTGAAGATTTCAGACCCCTGGGTCTAGGTTAGGACATACAATACGAGCTCCCCTAGGAGTCTGGTGCTTCGAAATTATGTACACATAAATACACATTTTTTTTTCACTTTTTTTTTTTTTTAGAGAATGATTAAACTATTTACATGTTGTATTTCTGAGATTCCCTGGGTCAGTTGTGAATTTCCAAAATTATTAACTTACCCCTTGACCCAGGAATATCATCGGAAATTACCCTCGTCCTTTTTAGGCAATAATAGGGAGTGTGTGTAGTGGAGCTCCACAACACACAACTCGGAATTATCCCTATAGACTTTCACTCTATGACCATTTACAAGGAAAGGAACAGAGTTTGGAGCACTTCCCTGGATCTCTACTGCTCCATTTGCTCGGATGCCAACGATGGTGTATGGGCCAATCCATTTAGACTTCAGTTTCCCTGGCATGAGCTTAAGCCGAGACTGAAAAAGGAGCACTTTCTGTCCCACATGAAGTTCCTTGACCCGAAGGTTTTTATCGTGCCATAATTTCATTCTTTCTTTGTACCACATGGCAGATTCAAACGACTCCAGCCGAAGTTCCTCCAACTCTTGCAATTGCAACTTCCTCTCTTCTTCGCATGCTATCGGCTTCATGTTCAATTCCTTCACTGCCCAGTATGCCTTGTGTTCAATTCCTACAGGCAAGTGACACATCTTGCCAAACACAAGTCTGTAGGGTGACATTCCAATAGGTGTTTTAAAGGCAGTTCTGTAGGCCCACAATGCGTCCCCGAGTCTTTTGCTCCAGTCTTTCCTTGACGGATTAACTGTTTTCTCCAATATCGCCTTGATCTCGCGATTAGAAATCTCTGCCTGGCCATTAGACTGAGGATGGTAAGGAGTTGACACTCGATGGTGTACATCATATTTCTTCATCAAAGCCTCGATTGTGCGATTACAGAAATGTGTTCCTTGGTCTGAGATGATTGCTCTAGGAACCCCGTATCTGTTGAAAATGTTATCCTTGAGAAATTTCGCCACCTCCTTTGATTCGCAAGTTGTGGTGGCCTTGGCTTCTATCCACTTAGATACATAATCCACTGCAACCAATATGTAGGTATTCCCACATGATGACGGAAACGGTCCCATAAAGTCCATTCCCCATACATCAAAAATTTCGCACACGATCACTGGGATCAGAGGCATCTCATCTCTCCTTGAAATTCCCCCTGTCTGTTGGCATCTCTCACAACACTGGCAGAATTCGAAAGCATCCTTATTCAATGTTGGCCAATAAAATCCGCTGTCTAGAACCTTCCTCGCTGTTTTCCTTGGCCCAAAGTGGCCTCCACATGCTAACGTGTGGCAATGATTTAATACATCCCTTTGTTCCCATTCGGGAATGCAGCGCCTAATCACTTGATCTGAGCACATCTTCCACAGGTAAGGATCATCCCAAAAATAAAATTTGGATTCGCTTCTAATCTTCATCCTCTGGGCCCGGGAAACTTCTTCTGAAACCGGCATCTCCTGTGACCAAGTAATTGGCTAGATCAGCAAACCATGGTTCTGCATTCAGCGTGCGCTTCCCTTTATCTGATTCCCCTAGACCGGTCAGAGCCAAAACTGCTTCCCAGTTAGGTGGTCTAGGAAATTTCTCCAAAAGGTACAAATGTTCCTCGGGAAAAGCATCGAGTATAGCCTCTTCTGTCTCTCCTTGGAAGATTCTGCTCAAATGATCTGCTACCCTATTCTCCGTTCCTCTTTTATCTCGTACTTCCCAATCGAATTCTTGTAGAAGTAATACCCAACGGATTAACCTTGGCTTCGACTCCTTCTTAGCCAGTAAGTATTTTATTGCTGCGTGATCCGTGAAGACTATAACCCTTGACCCAAGAAGGTAGGGTCGGAATTTTTCAAAGGCATACACGATGGCTAACATTTCCTTCTCCGTGGTGTCATAATTCTTCTGAGCTTGATTTAGTGTTTTGGAAGCATAGAAGATCACATAGCTTTTTCCATCAATTTTTTGTCCTAAGACAGCTCCCACAGCGAAATCGCTCGCATCACACATTATCTCGAAAGGATGATTCCAGTCTGGTGCCCTGATTATTGGTGCTGATACTAACCTGTCCTTAAGCAGCTGGAATGCCCTCTCACATCCTTCGTCAAAGACGAATTCAACATCATTTTGTAACAACCGAGTGAGTGGTTGCGCGATTTTTGCAAAATCCCTTATGAACCTCCTATAGAACCCTGCATGGCCTAGGAAACCTCTCACCTCTTTTTGATTCGTAGGGTATGGTAATTTTGATATCACATCCACCTTCGCCTTGTCTACCTGGATACCCCTCTCAGAAACCACGTGACCTAGGACAATGCCTTCAGTTACCATGAAGTGGCACTTCTCGAAGTTCAACACTAAATGCTTTTCCTGACATCTCTGCAACACTAGATCTAGGCTGGCTAAACAAGCATCAAATGAGTTCCCATAGACGGTGAAATCGTCCATGAATATCTCAATGCATACTTCCAACAGATCCGAAAAAATGCTCATCATACATCGTTGAAAAGTCCCCGGTGCATTACACAATCCAAACGGCATTCTTCGGTATGCATATGTACCAAAAGGGCACGTAAAAGTGGTATTCTCTTGATCCTCCGGATTAACGTAGATTTGGAAATATCCGCTGTATCCGTCAAGGAAACAAAAATACTGTTTGCCTGCCAATCTTTCCAGCATCTGATCAATGAAAGGCAAAGGAAAATGATCCTTCTTTGTGGCTTCATTCAACTTCCTGTAGTCGATGCACATCCTCCACCCTGTCACTAATCTGGTGGGTACCAATTCATTCTTCTCATTTTTGACGACTTGTATCCCAGACTTCTTTGGCACCATATGGACAGGACTGACCCACTCACTATCAGGAATGGAATAAATGATTCCTAGAGCAAGCAACTTCAATACCCCCTTCAAGACTTCCTCTCGCATGTTTGGGTTCAGCTTCCGTTGTGCATCTCGATGAGCCTTTGCACTTTCTTCCAGACGGATGTGGTGCATGCAAAGATCTGGACTTATTCCCACCAAATCTAAGAGAGTCCATCCTATTGCCTTCTTGTTCCTTTTAATGACCTCTAGCAACTCCTTCTCCTGTTCCTTGGTCAAGTTGCTGTTGACTATTACTGGAAATGTCTCGTCCTTCTCCAAGTAAGCGTACTTAAGGCCAGGTGGGAGTGTTTTCAGCTCTTTTTTCGTTCCATTTGTCTCCTGGGGCAAGGGATTTTTTTCGGAATTTTCTGGTGAAGTCTCTTTCCCTAACCCAGGGGATTTTTCCAAACTGGCCACATAAGCTGATCCCTTGGACCTAGCTGATTCCGGGTTCCTGCAGAATTCCATTATGGCCTCCATGAGCTCTTCATCTGTCAATTCCTCTGTGTTCACTGCTGCACACCATCCCACAACTTCTTTGTCAATCGAATGGCTCAACTCCGAGTTATCAATCTGTTCTTGTATCAATTCTGTCTCAAGATATTCTTGGACTAAAGGGTTAATAACATCAATAGCATAGATATTCTCAACATCCAAAGGTCTTTTCATCCCCTCATCTATGCTAAAGGTGTATTTTTCCCCATTATAGTCCAAGCAAATTGTTCCATCAAACACATCGATAATGGTCTTAGCCGTACGCAAAAATGGCCCCCCCAAAAGTACCCCACTGGACTCAGCAGAATCATTACCATTCATCTTGATCACGTAAAAATCAGCCGGATATAGAAACTCATGCACCCTGACTATAATATTTTCCAACACTCCTTCAGGGCAAATGCAAGTTCTATCTGCTAGCTGGATTACTACTTTGGTATCAACCATTCTTACCCCAGTTAACCTTTTATAGATTGAAAGAGGCAAAACATTTATTGACGCCCCTAGATCACACATGGCATGCTCAACCTTGATATCCCCTAAAGAAATGGGTAATGTAAACATACTTGGGTCCGTGCATTTTGAGGGCATCCTTTTTTTTTGTATCACAGCAGACACAGTTTCTCCAATCACAATCTTCCCATCTAGTTTGGTTTTCCCTGCAATAAACTCCTTGATGAACTTACTGAAGGTGGGCATTTTCAAGGCTTGCAAGAATGGCAAGTTGATTTCCAACTTGCTGAAAATCTCCATGAGATCCTCTGTATCATCCTTTTTCTTCTTCGCCTCCCCACGATATGGAAATGATTTTGCTCGCTTTACTGCATTTGTGGACGTCCCAGCCTGGGTTTCATCAACTCCCTTGTTTCCTTCCTTACTTACTTCCTCAGGTTCGGGGTCTAGGAAGAATGAGTCCCTTGGTCGAGGTAGAGATCCCCCTAAATCTTCCTTCTGGGGGTCTCTCTGAATAATGATCTCCCTTGGTTCAGCGCCTCCTTCATGCTGTTTCTGACTTTGTTTCCCTTCTTTGGCTTGCATAGGCGCTTCCTCATCGGCTCCCAACGTTGGCCCTTCATAACCCCGCCCAGATCTCAAAGTAATTTGACTAATATTTGCCCGATCTGGCGGTTTGACGGTAGCAGGAAGTTTACCTTCATTCCCTCGCATCTCATTCAAAGATACTGCGATCTGGGAAAGTTGTTTTGCCATCATGTCCATGGCGGCTTTTTGCTCTGACTGAGCATCTTGTAACTTGTGCACCATGTCATTATTGGAATGTAGGTTACCTTGCATGAACTGCTGTGAATTTACCAAATCATGGACCATGTCATCCAAACTCCGTTGTGGTCTGAAGTTGGATTGACCAAAATTTTGTCCTTGAACTTGGTTCTGTCGAAAATTTCCTTGATGATTGTTGTATTGGTTACTCGACCCTTGATTCCCTTGATAGTTCTGTTGGGAATTCTGAAAATTGCCTTGGTTATTCCTTTGGTGAGGTGGCACATAGGAGTTTCCTGGATTGTTTTGATTTTTGTTTCCCCAATTAGCTTGATCCTGATTCCTGTATCCCAGCTGCAATTGTCCTTCTTGTCCCTTCCCTGGCCAATTGGACTGCCTCTCCGGAGGGTGTGCAAAATTCGTGAGCTGCAAGGGAGGTGGCTGGCTTTGATCATGGTCAGTCCATCTGAAGTTTGGGTGAGTCCTCCATGGAGCGTCCCTCTGTCTCCCTTGATTCCAACTTCCATCGGGATTCCAACTTCCCATCGAACTTGCTTGAGCGTGGCACTCTCCTTCGTAGGGTTGGTTGTAGTATGGTTGCAGTTGCCTTTCCTCTTGACCAAGGGATTTCTCATTTTCCACTGGGGCATGCTACTTAGCAAGGCCTTTTCCAGTTTATCGATCCTATCTTCCACCTTCTTGTCTTCTTCATCCATCACTGCATTAGCTGATCCTCTCCTCAATATGCTTCGCGGGTTATCATAGGCCTTCTTTGCCTCAATCAATCTCCCCAGCGTTTCCCTGGCTTCACTTGCTTTGTTCTTAGTAAAATTTCCCCCGCTCGAGGAGTTCATCAAGTCCTTTGATTCAGGGTTTGCACCTTCATAGAACAAATAGTAAGTCTCCGCTTCTATCATCCTGTGGTTTGGACAAGCATCCAGCAGCCCCTTGAAGCGGGACCAATAAGAACTTAGGGACTCATCGTATTCTTGTTTGCACTCCTGAATCTCCTTCTTCAAGGCATTCATCTTATTAGATGGAAAAAAGTAATCCAAAAATTCCAGTTTAAAATCCTTCCACGTGTTGATCGAGTCCGGTGGAAGTCTCAGCAGCCAAGTGTTTGCCTCCCCTTTGAGAGCAAACGGAATTGCTCGAAGACGGTAGTCCTCTTCTGTTGCCTCGTTGGGTCGCTTCTGAATGCTGCATAGTTTACTGAACTCATTCAGAAATTCATAAGGGCATTCATTCCTACGCCCAGAGAAAGTAGGTAGAACTCCAAGCACATTTGTTTTGATGTCGATCGCCCTCCGTCGTGGATTCGAAACTATAGCATGAGCGGGTTCACCGTCAAGATGTGCAGTGAGCGACCCTATTTCCGGATCGGGGTCTAGTAGATGAGCCATATGTGGGTCCTTCTCCTCCTCGGTCTCGGATTGCTCTGGTTCTGTTGATGTCCCTGGATTCTCCTCTGTCGATGAATTCCACTCCTTTTCACTTTCTGACTCGAACGGGAATGGATCTTCCGTTCTCAATCCTGATCTAGTAGTGATGGTAAATGTAGATTGCTTGATTCGCCACTCGTACTGGCCACTCCCTGCTCCAGATGAACTTGCCCAACTTCCAGATTGGAAGCCCGCTTTCATAAACTGTCAGGGAGAAAGAAAATAACAAAAATTAGAATATTTACAACAAATCCTTAATAACAGCAAACGCCATCCATCCCCGGCAACGGCGCCACTTGAAGCTACGTGTGGATGTGACAGTACAAGTGTGGTGTGTGTGTAGTGTTGCGATATTCAAATAAGGCAGGTTCCCCAGATCCAGCAAGTCCACTAGATCACTTGGTCTAGGAACTCGTAGGTTGTGCGGAATCCCGGTCGTCGGACACACAAGTACTTCCCCACTTCAAAAACCCTCAACCACTTTACTAAACCTAGTATAGGAAAGTAGGGATCGATCCCACAGAGAAGGATGCGTAAGAATCGTAATCAAGGATTTGGGAGTATTTTTGGTGTTGGCTGCTGCCACGCATTTTCTTGGGTTGAGGAAAAATTAAAATTAACTTGACTTGGGAATATTAGAAAGAAACTTAACCTAACAGCTAGACCTAGGAAATAATTCTACGATGGGACCACATCTAAGAAAAAGCAGAGTACGACTGGAAAGTGGCAGAATAACTAACTCTAGTACTAACTGACAGTGACATCGTCTTCTACAACCAAATTCGCATAAAACTTCTTGAGAAAACACATAAGCAAATCAAAAACAGAGCTACTAACTTGGAATCAAATCTATGCATAAATAACGAAGAACTTACAGATCTGCATACCTAGACGAAGGGAAATAGAAAACAAAGGAAATAAAACAAGTCTATCCACTACTGTTTCTTTCACACGCCAAAACCAACTTCAGACGCTAAATCCACTCCGGATCCAAGCGTCCGACACGGACTCCAAACAGAAGAAATTCTCCATCACGTCAGATTTACAAATTTAAGCTCCGAACACTCAATCAACCACAGATCTATCACCCAATTCCACATCAAACACCTCAATAACGAAATAAACAGAGATCGACATAGCAATTTAAGAATTACGCTAACAGTAGAGAGATCTAAGCAAAAGTAACTTGAAATTAAACAGCTAAACTCAGATCCATGAGCGATAAGCAGTTAAACATCATCAACATCAAAGTCGACTCCCAAAAGTGAAGTTCGACGGTGGAAACTAGCAAAAACAGCTGAAATTAAAATAATTGTATCTTCGCCCTCACTGGGACGGTGTTACCAAACTCGAGATCTTTAGAAAGTACCCCCCCTATCACGATTATCCCCCAGAATGTTTCCCAAGTGTGTGTAAAATGTATGAGCTAAGAAGAGTGAAAAACTATCCATTACGCTGCATGCTCCTCTCTATTTATAGGCGCTTTAGTGGGTCCAGCGAGGTATTGATAATGACTTTGTTGCCCTCAGCTGTAGACTCCCCCGTCACGCCAATTTTTCCTTGTAAATCCTGCTCATTTCGTCCTTTTCTCTCGCTAGACCATCTCCTTCATTACTTCCTTGATCTAGCGATTTTCTTCACACACCTGGCTTAGGAAACGTGTTAGACCCAGCAATTTATAACATTTTTTGCACATTACCGATGCATGAAATTAGCCTTATCATAGGTCTACAATTGTGAAAATAACTAATTTGTTGAGTCAACTATATATCTCAATATCATGGCACTTTCAAACAAAATCTAGAGAGGGAATATCAGATAGCTAGCAATTGAGAAGGAGAGATACTTTTCCTACATAATTTGTGTATAAGTTAGAGTAAAAAAAGAGCTGCGCCGAAAATATTCATATATTCATGTCCAACCATATATATATCTCTCTCTTGGATCTAAAATATTCTTCAAGAGGGCTACAATCTCATAAGTAAAGACAACATATGTGAGTAAATTGCTCCAAAGTCTTCTCTAGAAAAGACAACCTGTGTACATCTAGCTATTACAAGAGATGTTTACATCTCATCTCCAAACATTCCTGAACACACGACGAGAGCAGAAACAGGGGAACAGGGAATGGGTATGCTCTACGCAACAAATAAGGTAATTACACAACTACACAAATTCGTAAAAGATGAAATATATGAAACTGGAATTCCAAAATGCACATCACAACAACCAAAGCTCACTTCCTCTAGGTTTTCCAAAACATCAACCAAAATCTCACAAAAACTTCAGATCTAAACAATAAATTTAGCAAACAAACACCAATCAACATTAAACATGGCAGAAATTGAATGAATAATACTTAAATCTCACTGCAACATCAAGCAAATATGAACGAAAATCAATAAACACATACATTAATATGCATACACAAACACAGTAACATTCTCGAAACCTATTCAAATCAACATGAAACGGAAATCTAAAACCTATTCCGATCAACATACCTTGTCGACGAAAAATCCCTAAACTCTTGTAGTTGTGGATTGATTTTCCGTTTAGTGGTTGCAGGTTTGATGATTTTTTAATACGCGGTTCGCAATTCCCGCAATTTGCAGGAAATCGCTGATTCACGGTGTAGTGGTGACCGGAAATCGCCGAATCGCCGATTCACAGTGTAGTGGTGGCCGAAATCGCTGATTCTCGAAGTAGTGGTCGCCGAAAATCGCCAATTTACGGTTTAGAGGCAGAGGCAGCGGGATTTTGTGAATTTTGGGGTTCTCTCATGTGAGGATCGGTGGACGGAGAGAGAGAGAGAGTACCGCTATTTTTGGGGGATATCCTCAATTTTGATTTCAAAATATTATGAAATGATATACCCACGACGACAATATCCAATACATAAGACTGCAATCCGGACTCTATTTCATACTCCCTCCGTCCCACATAATTTTACCCAGTATTCCATTTTGGACCGTCCCACATAATTTTACCCATTTCACTTTTACCATTTTTGGTAGTGGACCCCATATTCCACTAACTCATTCCTACTCACATTTTATTATAAAACTAATACTTTAAAAGTAGGATCCACATCCCACCAACTATTTCAACTCACTTTCCACTATATTTCTTAAAACCTTTGTCGGGTCAAAGTGTGTAAAATTATGTGGAACGGATGGAGTATATTCAATCCTAGGCGTCCATCTTATTGATCTAAGGGCTAAGATTAGTGGTATGTTGTCACTCTAAACATGGTGGCACCCTAATGCTCCACATAATTTTGTTCTTTAAACTTAAGTATAGGTGACCGTAGCCTATAAAGTGTGACCCAATTTACAAAACTGAGTGAAGACTAATACTACCTTCGTAGCCAATTAATTGGCTCGGTTTGACACGACTCGAATTTCAAGAAATATAACGAAAAGTGAGTATAAAAAATTAATGAAATGCGTACTCCCTCTGTCCCTGAAAATTTGTTATTTATTTCAATTTTCGTCTGTTCCTAAAAAATTGTAACCTTTCATTTTTACCATTTTTTGTAGTGGACCTTATATTCCACTAACTCATTCTCATTCACAATTTATTATAAAACTAATATATAAAAGTACTACCTTTTTCAACCCACTTTTTATTACATTTTTTAAAATCCATGTCGGATCAAATGGTGACAAATTATAAGGGACGAAGAGAGTATGAGTTTTATGGAGTAATAAAAAGTTAGTGAGGTAAAATTAGTGGAATATGTGGTCTATTACAATGTAGTACTCATTTTATCTCACTAAATATGAAACATTTGCTTTACGACACGAGATTTTATGCTGTATTTTTGTGAGTTAAATGGAGAGTGAATAAAAGTAATAGAGAGAAAATAGAGATGTGTTATTTCTATTTTAGGAAATGTATTATTTTTAGTAGGACAATCCAAAAGAAAAAAAATGATTTATTTTCAATGGAACAAACTAAATAATATAATAAACAACAAATTCGGACGATTAGAGCATCCGCAATGGCGCCCTTCCCGTCGGACATCGGAGAGGCTTTCGGGAATGGCGTGCGGGACGTCCGCCATTGGGGCGGCGAGGAGCGGACGCGGACGGGACTTAAGGACACCGAAGGGGTGCAATCGTCGGCGGAAGGGCGACGGGACATCCGCCATTGCAAAGACTCACGGACGTCCCAATGTTTTAATTTTTTAAAAAAAATCTATACATAATTTTAATTTTAATTTCCCGTCCGTATCCGTGTCGAAGTTTTAATTCCGTAACGTAAATTGAATATTTGTGAATTTG